>NW_027492290.1:0-718014 GCF_021521415.1 Bidens hawaiensis
CAGAAGTTTAGCCAACACTTCAGCCAGCAACGGAAGTACACCGAGGAGCAATGGACAATCCTCAAATGCATACGAGAAGAAGATGAATCTCTGCCAAACTTCATCACTCGCTTCAACTCAAAGAAGCTAAGTTTGGGCAATATCAGCGAAGATCTTGTTCGCGCTGCCTTCATCCAGGGCGCGCATGACCCAGATCTCATCCGCACCCTAACGGGTAAAGATGGCATGCCATCCACATGGGATGCCATCATGACAGCAGCAAAACGCTATGCGGAAACGGAGAAGCAACTGGGTAGAGATCTCCCACAGAGCACAAACCTCTACACTCAGAAGACGAGAGAGGACAACGTCCTCACCGCCCGACTGAATAAAAAGTGGAAGCAAGGCATTTGGCAGTCAAGGGTAAACTTTGACACCTCATCCGGCTTGCAACATCGATTGGGCGGAAGGGATAATGCACAGCCGCACCGGAACTCCAGATGGACGCCACTCAGCAAAAGCGTCACTGAGATATTCGCCACTGAAGAGCTCCCATGGCCAAAGCCTCCAATAATCCGACATCGTCACGATGCTGATCGGCAGCAAATACTGTGACTTTCACAAGACAAAAGGCCACAACACTGAAGAATGCACAGACGTAAAAGACTATGGTCGAAAGCATTTGTCAGAGATGGGACGCTCGCAGCACCTCGTGGCGCAATAAAGGCTGAGCAGGCGGGTGCGTGTAGAACCCCAGCTGGGGAAAAACACGAATCAAAAATTCCAGCTTCAATATCGAGACTAACATGCTGCGTAAAGAACGAGATCCCGAACCAGGTGCGTATCGGCTCGATGGCACTCCCATCCCAACAACATGGAAGGGAGCTCATTTACACAGTTTTGCATGTAAATTCAATTCCAATTTGTAAAGAAAAGGCCAAGAGCCACTTCTAATGGAAATGATTCTCTTTAAGAACATCGAAGCTGGATGATTTTACATTTATACTTTTCTGAACACTAATATGCCGGTTTTCACCGCATAATTACGTGAAGTCATTACGTGGGAAGGCGGTCCTACCCCGCACGAAACCCAATAAAGTGACAAACCTTCACGCAGGTCAGTTGAAGGGGAAAAAGTTCAGCACTCAAAAATGAAAGTGCCCGGTCTATCCGCACCAATAACGTGGTGACGGCATTCACATTACGTGAAGTCGTTGCGTGGGAAGGCGGTCCTACCCGCACGAACCCAATAAACGTGGCAAACCTTCACGCAGGTCAGTTGAAGGGGAAGAGTTCAATTATCCCATTAAATGAAAGTGCCGGTCTATCCGCATGAATCATTTAAAGGAAACTGAACACTAACCTATTGACAACACGCGCGTCGAACGGTTCAAAACAAAATTCTTAAAAGGATGAGGAAAACCCTACACGCAGGTCAGATAAGGGTAAAGTTTTGCCATCCTACTAAGTGCAAGTGACGGTTCTACCCGCACAATCACGAAAGAGGAAGCAAAACTTCACACCTATTATCAACCACGTTCAAAGGTTAACTTAATCCTCAAAGGATGAGGAAAACCTACACGCAGGTCAGATAAGGGTAAAGTTTTGCCATCCTACTAAGTGCAAGTGACGGTTCTACCCGCACAATCACGAAAGAGGAAGCAAAACTTCACACCTATTATCAACCACGTTCAAAGGTTAACTTATCCTCAAAAGATGAGGAAAACCTACACGCAGGTCAGATGAAGGTTAAAGTTTAGCCATCCTACTAAGTGCAAGTGACGGTTTCTACCCGCACAATCACGAAAGAGGAAGCAAAACTTTAACCCATTATCAACCACGTTCAACAGGTTAAATTATTCTAAACACTTGGAAAAATTGCTAATTTAAACTAAATATGCAAGTCATAAGTTTATAAAGCAAGGAACCCAAAGAAGGAAATAACAATCTTATACGCAAAAAGATTAATATTTCACAAATGAATTATTACAAGAATGGCCGGGTAACTACCCGCCTACGAAAAGAAAAATAAATACACCCGTACAAGACTATCCTAGCAATGGGAAGGGATCTTCGGGATCAAGCCTCAGGGCCGCCTCCACTTGGACCCGCTCCATCAGAAGAACGGGGCGGTTCGAGGAAGGCTTTAAGGACAGCTAACCCATCATCAGCAGCAGCTACTTGGTTCACCTTCTCCACCACTGGATGCGGGAAGGCAGCATAATGATTTACTGCTTGGTCATATATGGCTTCAGTGTCAACATTGTACAAAGGGAAGTTGGAAGGCGGGAAGCCTTTCTCAACGAACCCTAGACCAAGCAGGAAGCCAGCCCGTTCCCCATCCTCGTGAGAAAGCGTTGAGGGCTGCGCTTATAGCATCGTCGTAGGATGTCTCTGAGAAGACCCGATGCACAACCTACAAAGAAAATACAAGTGTCAAAACACCTTTTCTATGTACAAAGGAAAGCGTGAAGACGTAAAGCTAAAATACCTGAGGCAACGCTTCTCGAAGAAGCCATTCCTTGGCAACCAGGGCTTGGGTGCAGGCGCGTTCGGCTTCGCTTTTATTGAGGTTGGCAAGTTGCACTTCCTTTGCAGCAGCCTCTTCAACGCCCTTAAGCTTCCGCTCGGTGTGGTCAAGCACGCCCCTCTGGTCCAGGATCTCTTGGAGCTTCTTGGCATCTTCCATGGCCAAGGCATCATGAGCACGTTGGAGAGCCTCTAATTTGGCCTTGAGCTCCTCGTTCTCCACGCGTAAAGGCTCAGCAAACGGCCTCAGCCTTTGGTGGCCCTCTCAGTTGCGTTCCTCGCAGTCTCCTTAGCCACCCGAAGCTGTTCGTTAACAGCTTGGGCAGCCTTGGAGCGGGCCTCGAGTCGCGCTTGAACTTCAACCTCGAGGGCCTTGAAGGCCTTCTCCTTCTCCGCAGCAGCTGCGGTCAATCGTTGGTTCTCCTCCCGAAGAGCCCGCGCCTGAGATACGTCCTTAGGCGCGAGCTGCTTTCAACTTGTCGTTTTCACGACAAAGCAGCTCGACGCGCGGCTGCATCCGGGCCTGGAGAACCCGAAGCTCATTGGTTAGCCTACCCTCCTTGGTAGCTAGCCATGGCTTCCCCCAACGCACCATGAGGAGCAGCGTGGCGAGCCCAGTCCACGCACTCCACAGGGGTACGAAGGGTTGTTCCTCGGCGCATGTTCCATCGCGGAACATACACTTCATTGGAATCCGACACTGCAAAAAACAAAAAAAGCAGTTAGGAAAAAAGATGATAAAAATAAAAGTGAAAAAGGGGCCAAAGGAACCCTACGCACCTGTAGGGTCTATAACAGGCCGATAACCGCCAAAACCCATCACCTGAACCCAAAGGAAACCCATCCAAAAGGTCAGGCAGATGGGAAGGTGGCAAAGACTGACGAGTACTCCCATGCGTACCTGATGGGCCGGCCATCGGTGCCGGTGGCGGGGGCATGGTGGCAGCCGCCGCAGTCGCTGCCTACCTACAGCAGAATCCGCTAGCAATCGTAACCGCCGGCTCGGTGAAGGACGCCGTAAAAAATTGCACTCACGGCCGGCGGTGGCGTAAACTCGGCTGGAACAGTCGGCTCAGAGTGAGCAACTGAACCAGCGGGAGCAGGCGTAGGTGCCTTGGGTCGACGCCTCAGGTAGGCTGACCAAGCCTACCGTCATCGGCGGAGAGGTACTACTCGGTACTTCACCCTGGAATGCGTCAACATCCACGCCTGCACAAGAAGATAAGTGTTTAAATAAAATTTAGTGAAATCTACAAAGATAAGGATGTTTTGTACTTACGGGTTTTCTTGAGCCTGAACGTACGGACGGGCGGGGACAAGCCCGATGGGGCCGGTCTCTTGACGCCGGTCACCGTCGTCGTCGTTGGTTCCCTGGAGGTAACAGTCGTAGCCTCCGGAACAGTGGTCTTCTCACCACCGGGGTTCCCCGCCACCTTCTTCACTATCTGACTCGGTGTCAGATAGAAGCACCCGGATCAGCTGTGGAGGCCACCCTTCTCCTTCCCTTTCCCGCCGGCAGCCTTCTTCTTCCGCACCAGCGGAGGGACCATCTGCGGATTCCTCAGAA
Organism: Bidens hawaiensis; assembly: GCF_021521415.1. NCBI lineage: Eukaryota > Viridiplantae > Streptophyta > Magnoliopsida > Asterales > Asteraceae > Bidens > Bidens hawaiensis. The sequence continues at coordinate 4,076 of NW_027492290.1, forward strand.
GAAGACAGGATGTAAGGAATTCCAGCAGCGGGTACAGCATTGAGGGGTTGAGGATAGAATATCGCCTTACCTGGCCGCCGGTGGCTCAGGATCTCTTGGCCCGGCGGATAGACCTCCACAAACCGATCCGCCGTTTGCTCCAGGATGGGCAACTCATTCTCGTCTAGAGCACGAGTGCCCACCCGCACGGGACCAGTCAGCTTCCGCGGGTACAGGAGCGACTCCAAGTCATTCCCCTCTGAAAGAAAAGAAACAGTTAGAAGACAAACTAATATCAGCAAGAAAGACAAGACATACCATAAGGAATAGAGTTCAAACCGTATTCGAGAAGGATGGGAAACCGAGACGCCTCCTTCCATACCCGGCTCATCCCCAGCATCACCATCCCGGACTCCGCAAACCGGTAAACCGGAGATTGGACCCGGGATATCTTCGCGAACCATTCCGCCTCCTGGTAGCTGGAAGCGTGAAGGCTCGGAAGCGCTTGACCCTTCTTAAACTTCATGGCAATGGGGATGGCGCGGGCAGAAATGTAGAAGAACTCCCGCTTCCACGATCGGAGACTGCGCTCGGTCACGCAGATCTTTAAACCCTTAATACGGGTTGTCAGGGTGTACCACCCCTGGACGCACCTCCAAGTATAGAAGGTCATCAGGCGGTCCACGTAGGGCTCAATACCCAGAATCCGGCACACCCACTCGAAGTGCCGGACCTTGGCAATCGCCATCGGATGCACCTCGGTTAGGTGCACACCGTGCCTCTCCAGGACACGGTACACAAACTTTGTCAATGGGAACCTAAGGTTCCCATAAACAAAGAATGCAGCATATACCCCGATCTTGCCACTGGGGGCATCGTATACAGTCTGGTGGGATTCAGGAAACTCAGGCTCAAGAGACTCAAGCATGAATTTCCTGACGATATACTGGTACTGATCGACAGGTAGAGCACACTGGCACTCGCCAGCAGTACTCCTATCGTCGGCTACAGCTTCAGCATCATGGGAAGACATTTTGCAGAAAGAAGAAAGTGATTTCGGGAAAATGCTTGCCTGAAAAGGGGAGTATTTGCCAGAAATCACTAAGAAGAAGAAGAGAGGTGAAAGTGTGGATTACAAAGAGGCCTCTCCCCCTTTTATATACTAATCGCAATTAATGCGGTGAATTTAATGCGGAGGAGAGAGAAATCGAAGGTGCAATGAAACTATGACACGTGGCAAATAGCAGGCTGGCAACAGCTGTTGACAGGACGTGTGCCAGTAATTTCGCGGCCACGCGCCCGAAAAAATCGCGCCCACGCGCCGTAAAAAGCGTCTGGAATGACCATATAATGTCACGTCACCATAACTTCCTGCACGTTCTGACACAGTCAGAAGAAACCGTCGCACGACGTTTCAGAGGTTTGGACTGTTCCTATCTTTCCACCAATCTTTCGAATTTCAAAATTCAAAATTTAAAAATATTAAAAAGTAAGCGGGAAAATACCCCCTTACCTTGGCAAACAAGTAACCATAAGACGGATGCGGGTACAGTGTTAAGGCAAAAACCCTTCACATACCTAGCACCCGCAGGGAATTGAAGCCAAGAAAACCTTGGCAAACAAGTAACCGTAAGACGGATGCGGGTACAGTGTTAAGGCAAAACCCTTCACATACCTAGCACCCGCAGGGAATTGAAGCCAAGAAAACCTTTGCGAACAAGTAACCGTAAGACGGATGCGGGTACAGTGTTAAGGCAAAACCCTTCACATACCTAGCACCCGCAGAGAATTGAAGCCAAGTACCTCGGCAACCAACTATAAGACGGGTGCGGGTACAGTGTAAAGGCAAAATCCTTCACATACCTAGCACCCGCAGGGAATTGACGCCAGGAATACCTTGGAAGTAAAGTAACCGTAAGACGAGCGCAGGTACAGTGTTAAGGCAAAACCCTTCACATACCTAGCGCTCCGCTGGGAATTGAAACCAAGAAGGATCTTCTGGGCAATGCTTGCGGAAACGGAAATAACATCCCCGCATAGCGGGAACGTCGAGAACTACGTTGTTGGAAGCTCCAGGATGGAATTGGTGGTTTTAACATAATTGATCACTATGTTCAAAACTACCAAAACCTCATGGAAAGACCACACAAGTGGGACTCAACGCTCCTGACTTGCGAGGAGGTTACAGCCTACCCGCATCATACCCAAAGACCAAGCAGGAAACTCGGGCATTTCTGCAAGTGACAAGGACTTCCGCGGGAAGAATCCCCATGGAAAACCTTAAAAACACCCTTTTCAAAACCCTTTGCTTAAAGTCCAAAAGTTCACCTCACTTTATTAGACACGCATGAGAAGAACATTGGACTGGGGGGACTTGAAGAGGTAGGTCCCCAGCAGAGCCCAGTTGGACCCGCAAGACTCACCTCAAACAGGGACGTCTGCGCAGAAACCAACTGGATCCGCAGGACCAACCATGCTCAGAGACGTGACGTCCTTACGCGCAGTACGCAAGCTGGTCCCGCAGGAAATGCCTCCCAATGGTGAAGGACTCCGCCTGTCCCCGCAGCCTCGGATACAAGCCATTAGGGAAGGCCACCCGCGCAGCAGGGCTACACGCACAAGGCACTTAGCTCTCAACCATTCAGTGTCACCTGAAGGAATGAGCGAAGCCGGGAACAATCCCGCACAAGGGCGGGAGGGGGAATACTCCCGCCCAAATAAGCCAGTCCGTACGATACAGGAAGATCTTCTGTACTGTACCTGACGAGGTATGGGAAAAAGATCTGACTAAAGATACGACAGCTTATGGACAACAGTATGGCGAGCAGCATGCTCATACACTGTATGTCACTATTAGCCGCTGCCTACTCACCAACTACTGCCATACCACGTGCGTAGCCGTCAGTTGGTGGAACAGGAATAGTATACAGCAGGCCTGGTCGCTATCAGCCGCTACCTACCCACCAACTACCAGCAGGGCACGTGCGTAGGCTACTGTTGGTGGAACAGGAACACTGTTGCAGCCGGCCATACCTCTTTGGAAACCTACCTTCGGCTATAAATACCACAAATGGTATGACCATCTGATCTTATCATATCTTATCTTATATCATCATATTATACCTGATATCTGCTCTAGCAATCTCTTAATATACTTTCATATTTAAAGAGCAATCTAGTCTGATTCTCACGCCGGAGGGTGGTCACAAGGAGGAACCCCCCCTTCTCAGTGACGAGCTCACGGTGTCTGTTTTGCAGGTTATCAGAAGAACCATCTTCCAAGGGTCTAACCCCTCGTGGGAAACATCTCTCCAACCCCCAGGTTACCAGTAATCTGCCCGGGGTCCGGTTAGTGTTTCTTCAGACACGTAAATTTAGCTTGGGTCACCAGATTCTAGTTACGAGTTAGTTTGGAAATTCGATAAATTTCACACAAAGTGTATTTTGGAGTTGGACAGTTTCGAGTTAACACTGCCAGTAAACCGATTCCGTGTAACTTAATTAAGTTTCGACACGGGTCAAACTTGCAGATTATTCGGAATTTAAATTTGCTTGTTTATGTTTATTTGGTTTCATAATTTTTCTTGTTAGCTGCCGTGACGTAACGTGAAGATTTGATTCTAAATCGCCTTAATTAAAAATAATATAATTTAAAATAATGAAATTATCTTATCAAATTGAGTGATTTTTTTAATGCGACAAGGACATGGAAGACAGCAATGATAGACAATAACCTGCAAACTGAACACCGGCCAACTACGGTTAATAGGTGGCAACAATGACTAATTATTTTTGAAATTCGGTTTATTTAGCTAAAAACAAATTTGATACGGGTTCATTTAGGGTATCTAAGTTAAATCAATGGATTAATGTAGTTCTACTCAACGATGAGCTGGAAATTTTTTTTTCCTGTTTTGTCTTTATTTTTTAATGATTAGATTTATAACTATACGACGCTAAATTTTTCGGATATGATCGAGTCAAATAACAAAAAGACAATACCATGATAAAGGTACATCGTTACTGAAAATACACACAATAAAATACATAGTCATTTAAAATATAAAAGAAAATGACATTAGTTTATAATGGAATACCTAGGGTAAGTTGACCAATCGACCCTCTTTTCACCGTACTTTTTCAATGAGTACTCGTCGGCTAGTACGCTTGTGATCTTAGGTGCAGTGATCGGAAATCGTTTAATTCACCTTGTATATGAGGCTCCTGTGCCAACTTGAGAAGCTTCTAGGGTTTGGGATTGGGAAGGGGGGGGGGGGGGGTTGAGAGAGAGAGAGTAGTAAATAAATAAATAAATAAATAAAAGGGGTATAATGTCACTTTAACAATTTTCAAGGTTAAACAACGGTTAACTTAATGGACATGCTTAAACTGCATCAGACTTACAATGTCGTGGGCTCAGGTGGGTTGAATTTAAAATGTGGGTCACAAAATACATTTTGACGTTGATCATAGGGTTGCAAGACGCACTTATCTCAAAGTTGTTAATATACAGTCGAAGGAATAATTCAAAATAATTTGAATTATTGCTTTTTTTTTTTAATTAATAAGAACCTTGTAAGAGTAAACACATTATAATCAAATATCACTTAAGTTGATATTTATGGGGAAGTATTCGAAGTATAAGCTAACCTTAGATGGTTAAGATTCTAGTTGATCGGTACACTTTTGGGCGCGTTCGTTTCACGGAATGAAATGGAATTAGAATTGGAATTTGCATAGGATCTAGAATTAGAGGGAATAAGATTTGGAATCTGAACAATCTAACAGGAATTGGAATTTGATGGAATTGAAATCCAATTCCATTTTAGTTTTTTAGATTTTTCATTTTTTATTTATATTTTGTGTTATGAATTTTTTTATGATTTTTTTTAGGGGTTTTCTATTATGATCAAAAACCCCTCAAAAAAATATTCAAAAATAATAATAAAAAATTATAACTCAAAATATAAATCGAAAACAAAAAAGTAAAAAAACCAAAGTATTTTATTCGTTGTTCTCGTTAAAAAAAAAAAAAGATTCCAACGAATTCACTTAAAATCCTCCACATTTTGGAAGGATTTAGAATCCCATCATTTAAAGGAATTTGAAAGAATTGAATTCCAATTCCAATTCCTTGACAACCGAACGCATCAAAAGGAAATTAAGATTCCAATTCCAACGAAACGAACACGCCATGTCATGGGATTTTAATTCCAATTCCTGTTAAACGAACGAGCCCTTTAGGTACTAGCATTTACATGTAACCAGTTATTTACCTGACGCATAGCGCCGGGCGGGTAAACTAAGAAACTATGGCAACTGAGAGTATGCAGCAGCAAAGATGCAGAGAATCGAGTTGCACACAAACTCATAACAACACTGTTATGCGAAAACGTTTGCTGAACGCGAATCAGAATATGACCCGGTTCTGGTTCTTTTTTTTTTGAAGAATGAGACTTGTTAATATCCATAAACAGCTAATATATTAGTCACTTAAAATGTATACAACAACTACAAATCACCACAACACCGACTTTGTACCTAATTCTCCAACTACAGTTTGACTCAATTAGGCATTATACAAAATTGATTCTCGATCGCGAACCAATCTTCAATAAATAACCAAACATCACAAACTTTTCTTTTCTTTCTTCAAGAAACGTTCTTGGTTACTTTTTTAAGAACGCTTTGATTACTTTTTAACTCGACCGGGAAAAACCCGACCACATAAACCGAAATCTTGGTATTGGTATTGTAACCTGCGACTTCAACAAAGTTAACAACTTGCCTTACTTCAAAAATTTATCGGTTTCAATCGTAAAAGCTCAAAAGCTATGTGGTTGTCTGCTTAAAGTATTTAAGCTGACTTCTTGCTTGCTTAACTTTCTTCGACAAACCCAAGCTATCAATTTTAACCTGATTGGTTGCTTTTTTTCTTTTCAAATTAATACCTATTTAGATTGGAATTTCTATCAATTCAAAATACTAATTATCAATCAGTTACGAAGAACACCACCATCCAGCAGACATTAAAACAAAATTAAAATATAAAATCTCGTAACTATAACGGGATTCGAACCTGCGCGCGCATGAGGCATTCATTCAACAGCTACAACTTGAAGACCACCCGGCCACAACTTCACAATTGATGGTACTCCACAAATATCTAATATAACCCATATTCAAATCGAAGTCCCTAAGTCCACTCTGCGGCACCAAACCTCACATTTACTATATATAGATAATTATCCATAATGCATTGATATTATACACATATATATTATTGTTTATTAGTTTTTATATTTTATAGGGTTGAAGACGAAACGAGCTAAAATGATGATGGAAAAGCGTTTAAAAAAGTCTTCGGCAATTAGTTGGTGAAGAACTAAACTATTTGTGGCCAACAATTAAATTGTTGAAAAAAATGAATTAAAAGAGGTCTGACATGAAGTAAAAGAATTGAGAATTAAGCAGGATTGAAGTTAGCAATGATGTGTGACTATTATTTTAAGTTGTGACATCTAAATTAGCGGATGTGCATGTACGAGATTAATTCTACATTTGAAACTTGAAAGCAAGAATTATGAATCATCTTCATCGTATTCAGTAAATCCTATCAATAGCAAAGCTATGGTAGCTAGAGTTTGAGAAGGGTAAGATTTAGACAGCCTTACCTCTACCCCGTAGTAATAGAGAGGCTGCTTTCGGTGAGACCCCCGGCTCGATAGTAGTTTTGCAACAAGCCTTGGACATAAGGCACATAACACTCAACCACCGGGACACCGGCCGATTGGTGTGTGCACCCTTGTCTTTCGACTATCAGTGCCACCACATGATGCCTGACCTTCCGCCACTTTAACGTTATTTTCATGAGATTAGTAAAATAATGTCAAAATTAGTGCAATTTTACTTTTACCCACCCGAGGGTTCACACATATATACATTATATGGGTGCACCGCAAGCAGGACGTGAAAGCAAGAATTATGAATGACTCAGGTATTAGAAAAACTCGGTTTCAGATATGGAACCGAATTCGAGTATGATTAGGTATTAGAAAATCGAATACTAGCAATACGCATGTCGGGTTCGGGTCCATGATTGGCTTGAAAACCATACCCTTTGTGCTAGGTCCAAGTCGGGTATGGAGCCGGTCTTCTATACTGAGTATTGGAATGCCCTTATTTTGAGTATTGAAAAAACCAGATTTCTATAGCATTTTGTTAGCAGGTCTGCTTCGTTTTATATCCTAAATTTCATATAAACTTACATATAAAACAACTAACTAATCAAGGGTTATAATTATTACAATGATATAAAAAATATAGATTTATATATATTTTTTAAATAAGATAGTAAAACATATAGATATAAACATAGATAATTCCGAATAAAAATTAGTTAAAACAACTAAATCATCTTTGTTGAACTTAATCGTCTTCATTTAGTCTTCGACTCGAGCCGCTGGACCTAAGTTCAAATGTCTTTCCATATACTCTTCGACTCGAGCCGCTCGACATGATTTCAAATATATCGATTCAAATCATTATTGAATATGAACTCAACATAGAACCACAATGAACGCATCAAGCTTTCATTGGAAAGATCGACGTTTTTACATACTCGAAATGAACCCAAATTGGTGATAATCGAGTTGTAGACTAGAACCAGTCCCAACAAAAGACGAAGCCATTTTCTTTTTCCTTTTTTTTCTTTTATTTATTAGTTTTTTTTTGCGTTTCTGATCTTCTTCAAGTGTTGTACTAAAACCAAACCAAACATTAAAAAGTAAAAAAATGGTCAAACAGGACACTCTAATGGCTAGGAAAAAACCGGATATGCAAAAAACTCGGGTATGAAGAAAAAACGGGGTTTTGGGTATTATCGGGTTTTAGATCGAGTACGAGTTTGGGTTTCAGCACTGAAAGTCATACCCTATGTATACCCTACGGGTAGAGTCGGGTCCGGGTTTTCAAAAACCGGTTTTTTAATACCTAGTTGCGAGTTGTTTTTTTTTTCGGGGTCTAGGTTCGGGTTTGGGTTTGTTGTGCACCTATATATGCTTTGAACGGCAGTTTTGGGGGATTCAACGACAGTAGATTGTTCATGCACACGAATCAATAAGGAACTAGTACATGCGGACAAGTTTGTTTATGTATTTGATTGTTTGTTTGCTTACGTGTTTACTTTCAAAAGTTTAGTTAATTAATATTACGAAGAATTTAATGGTGAAGGTATTTATTTTCTTCATTATTAATTTATTATGATTGGCTAATCACTTTCTAATCATCCCAAGTGCAGGGTTGATGTTGTTAATCATTCAATTTTCATTGTTCTAAATTAGAATTGGATTTTGTGGGCACGTTAAACATTTTTGGATTCAACTATCTGTTCCATTAATTGAATCATTTTTGCTCTATCTAATGTTACTCAAGTCATCGTTTCTTTTCATTGGGAATTTGATTATGGTTTAGCTAATTAAGTGATCTGGGTTGAATAATTTAAACAAACTCATGTCTATGTGATTTCCGACCTATGATTATATTAGTTGAACTAGTTATTTGCCGAACATGAACATGTGATGATTGCCTTTCTTTTCAATTGTTGTTACAACTAAAAAGTAATTCTTTTACTGAAATTGTTTTCACAATCAAACCTACTTTCAAAGTATCAGTTGACATCATTTGTCCGTTTAGATTAATATATTAGAATAAATAACTAAATACGAAGTGTAGTATTGACCGCACACTCCTCGTAGCTACGATACTTTACTAATTACTTTAGCTATCTAGTTAATTAGCTTTTTAAATGACTAAAACAATAGTTATCAGTAGCTATCCCCTGTTAATTTTGAGGTGTGCATGAATCGAAAAACTGTCCTGAAACAAAAACTGACGGTTTGGTTTGATGCTTTTGTAAAAATTGAACCTACGGTCGGTTTGGTTTTGCATGTAATAAAAACCGAAAAACCGAACTGAATTTCTAGAAATTCATAACTACGCAACTCAGATATTTTTTCCTCAAATTTATAATAATCACTTAGTTTATAAATTTACAAAATTGTTTATACCTAAATTTAATATTTTGGGCCAACTTTCTTTTTCAAACCAAAATTTTCAAGCTCGTATGCCAAAAACTTAAAAAACCAAAACCAATATGAAAACAGAAAAACCAAAACCGAACTATTTCAAAATTAAAAAAAACTAAAGTTTAGTTGGTACCCATAATGAACCCAAACCGAATCTTGCGCATCACTAGTTGTCACTATGTACGAAAAAGTTGCAACTATATAGTTTGTTATATTCGTGGATGTGATGATTTATATCTAGCATCATGCATGATGAATCTGTAGTAATATAGGACACTTTTATATTAAAATTAATACAAATAATAACGATACTCTCGTTATTTACATGAAAAAAAATAAGTAGTACACATACCGCAATATAAAATAAAATAAATAATAAAAGAATATAACAGTTATGTTAAATGATTCCAATCAAGCTTGACCTTCAAATGATAACGTTTTCAACTTATTCTTCAGCAAAATCTTCTTGTAATCTCATTGACAAGAACTCACATAAAGATATATTGTCCAACTTTTGCCACAACAAGGTCTTCTAGTAGTCTCCTGGCTGCAATAATAAACAAATTAAATTTGACAGTTGAGGCTGAGGCACATGTTCAACACGTTTCCCTTAAAACAGATTTCGCGCCTCTACATAAGGCAACGCGTCTGCCTCCCAATGTACAATAGCCAAGGCAGTTGGTACTGCTCGAGGTGTTCATGCGCCTGAGGTTACATCAGGTAAATTGTAGTGTTAGAACTTTTGGAAAAAATAGAATAAAAAGATAGAGGAATCAAGCTGATAAACTCATCTCTAAAGGTTTCTAACATATGAGTTTTCAAAGCTTTTCACCCATAACTTTTCTTGCATGCGTGTATTTTTTCTTGAATTTTTTTTAACTTGTATTTTTCCTAGCCCCATCAAATGAGGCTCATAGCCTACCATATATACAAAAGTCATGGACGATGAAGAATTTCACTTAATTAGAAATTAATTAGAGTCATAAACTCTAATAAAACTAATCAATTTCATTAAGCAACTCTATTTAAGAGTTTCACCATATGAAAAGTCTAATAATAATAATTTCATAAAATTAATTTCCATTCTATATTATCTAATTTTCCAACAGAATTTTGATGTACTGATAATAAAAGACTTGGTTTGCATCCTATTGTGATTGATCCTTTTCTTACCCCAACAAATTTTACGTGAGACCAACACCATTCGATTAAGATTGCTCGTAGAGATCTAGGAATCGGAATCTTTGTTGAGCAAAACTTGTTGTGGCACAAAAAATGATGATTTAGAAATGCAGTCTTGCTAATTGCGTACCCGTCGTGACAGCTACACAGATGCTTGAATTCAGTATCAAAACACCCGGGCCGACCCACCCATGCTGAGGCCATGACGATGCGAACGCAGTACTTGATGGCACGAATTGTATCATGCTGCGCGGTGAAAGCGCAGCTGGGGCACACTGGCCTGAGATTGTTGTGAAAATGATGGCTCGAATTTGTATCGAAGCAGAAGCATCTCTAGATCATGGGACCAGCTTTAATGCGAGAATAAATTAAGCATACTCCTTTACTAATGAGACCATTGGAATCTCTTGCATCATATGCTGTTAGAACAGCTAACAAGGCTAAAGCAAAAATGATGGTGGTAAGGTTAATTGAGAATTGGCGTCTTTAAGATTAGTATGTGGATATCATTTCAAAAGAAATGTAGTCTTTGTGTTAAAATATGAAAGACGTACATGTTGAGCATTCTGAAAGAGTACGTTTTTCATCTAGATAAAGGCAAAGCTGATGGAATACAGAGAGAATGAAAATTATTCTTTTACTATAAACAACGCATAAATTTAATGGTTTTGATGGATGTTAACTTGCCACCTTAGTTTTACATCCTGGCCTTCACCAAGGATTGCATTCGCTAATAACTTTGCTCTGCCAAGGTGCTGCTAAGATGGAGACGGCCTTTGCAAGTCCTTGCTGTTAAGGTACTTATTACCGCATCTCGTCTTACTAGGATGGACAGTGATCACTATATATAGCTTCGGATCCCTAATCATGCTTTGATAGATATTATAACAAACAACGTCGTTCTACTCATACCTCGTAACATAAGTGTTTTCTCAAAATGGGGCAATTTCATAGAATAGTCATCACTTTTTTTCTAGCTAATTTGAGATCTCTTATAAGATGACACATGTGTTCAACGATTTAGATACAAATTTAGAGTGACTTAAAATTAAAAGAAAAGCAGATGAGTCAAATTTGGCTAGACTGACTTTCAGCCGTGCACGGACACCATTTGAGTGCATTTTGTGTTTTAAATCCGGTATTTTTTAAGCTTTTTAATTAATTTTCCAACCATTTTGCCGAGGTTTACAATTTTGAATAAATAAATAAAATGAAAAGCCACTTTTTCGCAAGTAGTTTTCATAAATTTTCAAGATTTAGAAATCAAATTTGTCTCGACTACTCAAATTAAATGTTGAAGCCTAGGCCGAGCCACATGTATTACAAAACAGGATAGCTGGATAGGCTTTCGACCTCAAACTTTTAAGACCCCATTTAATTAAGACTCATCAAGGTTTCCGTCACCCTCAAGGGACAACTTGATTTTATATAATTTTCAAAAATAGCTAAATTTTGAACAGAAACATGTTCAGCTTAGCTTTTTTTTTTTTTGAACGGAAACTTTCATGAAACCGGCAAACTAGCAAGAAGCTAGAGCCAAAATAATCAAACAAAATTACAAAGAGAAATTACACCAATATTTCCAATTTAAAGCTTTAATTGGTGACCTATTTTTGATCTAAAGATAACCCAAAGCCTTGATTTCTTTTTTTACCTCTACAACCGCAAGTCCGCAACTAGTTAATATTCGAAGATAGCCTCGTTTCTCAATTTCCAAATACACCAACATGCCGCCATGATGATTTCGTGCAAAACTTTTTTTCTCTTGTTGCTTATTGGGGCAGTTTTATGAATCTCCAAGAGTTCACGAACCGTAAAAACATATAAGAGGGATATTGCACCACGAACTTATAAAACTCCAAACTTGGGTCACGATTTGACTGGGGAGGAGCAAATGATCAGTAGTTTTTTTTATCTTCATGCAAAGTCCGCAATCACCTGAATCAGTTTGAACATTCCGGTGACATAAACTGACCCCGAGTCGGTATCCTTTCTTTCTGCACTTTCCACACAAACACATTAACTTTTTTAGGGACCCAATTATTCTATTTCGTAACGAACGAGGCGTTTGGACCCCTAGAATTAATCAACGCCCTTTTCATTGATGCAACAATGAACTTACCAGAGTCCTTGATCCATATCCATTCATCCTCTCCAGTCGACAGCTAGCGTCACTGTTTGAAGTTAGTTTTATGAAGATCAAAACTTGGTTTCGCATTTGATATTTCTTTATTTTGTGTGTATATTTTAAGCCTTTGGGACAAATTTCATAACAAAAGAAGGCCTGGCAGGATGGTCTTTCTAGTAGAAGCAATATCCAACTTAAAATAAGTAACAATAAAATGGTAGGAATCTAAATGATTGAAAGTGAATCAACAAAATGCGGATAAAAGAACAACCAAATGATAGGCAAACCAACGTTGAAAACGAGCAACTAAATGATGAACAAACAAATATAGGAAATGAAAATTGTAACAATGACATTTTAAAAGAGATCCATATTTTTAACCTTGTCGTATTCTTAAAATGGTTATAAGCTGCTCCAGAAGAAGTTTTGTATCAAAATGTGTGTTTGTAGTTTTCAGTCTCCAAAACATATATGTTGGCAGACTTCTTATTAAAGGTTCTTTTTCAATCACTTTATTTTATAGTTGTGTTTTATAAAAGATATGCCCTCTGGATTTATCATTCATTTTGCTTTACAATAAGCTCTTATAAAAATTGTTTTATACAAAAAAATTATAAAACTTGTTTTAATGTTAAGAAACTTTGGGTTTTAAATCATTTTCTGTAGGTCCTCTAGATGGATCTCACAACTTTACTCGGATCAATCCGTGTTGTTGGTTAGCGGAAATCACCAGCGGCACTCGGATCTCGGATCTTAGTTTGTTTGGTTTATTTGCTTGAAAGAAAGAAGAAGAAAATGAAGAGAGAAAACTTTATTTCCTTGCAAGTTGTTTCTTAAGTCATGTGGAGTTGTGTTTGGAGAAATGATAAAGTGTTCCTTTTATAGGGTCTCAATTTCTCCAAACTTTACATAATAGACTTACAAAATAAACATACCGAGTACGTACTACATTAACTAAAAGCAAACTTGTGACAAACGTCAATTTCAGGTTAACTCCGTTAACTCAACTCCGTCAATTCAAACTTAAAGATCACTGAATCTATAACGCACACCTCATTACATTTAAACTAGGGTTTAAATGACGCTTAACACTTACTACATGTGTAGTCTTTCGGGAATTGCACCGAAACGCAAACGAGTTGACGCAAACGATTGGTGAATAAACGAAAAACGTCAAAACAATAATTATGTGATAATTATGTGTTAGACTTATGTGTTATGTGATAACATTGTTATAAACGTTAACTCAATGTGCTAGAACTAGTTAATTAAGCTAGAAAAGTAACATTTGGAAGTTGAGGGACTAAAGTGTAACATGTTATTATTATTAATAACAATAAACCCTAACTCTCTCTTCTCCCTTTCACTCTACCCGACGGCAGCCCTCCCCCTCCCCTCTCTCGTGATCGGCAGCCTCACACACACACATATACACAAGATCTTTCAAGTTTGATCGAAGATTAAGGTGCTAGGAAGGTATAAACAACTATCCTATGCATTCTTCTTGCTTAATTTCGATTTTTAATGGGTTAATTGTGAACCCTAGGTTCCGAAAATTTTCATATATGGTGCTCATATGATTTGTTTGATTAGATGATGTATTGATTGTGATTTGATAACTAGAATTGATGTTATCACATGTTAATTGTTTGTGTCTTTGATTTGAGTTCAAGAAAAAACCCTAATCATGTATGTAATGTGTAATTGATGTGCATGGATAGTGATTATGGAGTCTAGAGTGTTATATGAACGGATTATAGTCTATAGATGGTTAATATGTTGAGTTTTGTTGCAAACAGTTTCTGGACAGATTGTGTTGTTGATGTTCAATTGACTGTAACGGGGTGTAAATGTGAAAATTGGTTGAGATTATTGATACTACAGTAAACTAGGTTGAGTCTAGTTTCTAAAGAATATAAATTTGCAGTTTTTGAACGTGTAAAAGTTAACTTTTATGATTTTACAAAAACGTTGTGCAAAGCTGAGTTGTTAGACCTGCTGTTAGGTTGTTTTGTAAATATTATATCTCATGAACTACAAGGCCAAATGGGTTGGTTCCACTTCTGGAAGTTAACTTGTTGAGTTAAGAACCAAACCCAATTGGTCTTGCATTTGTTGGATTTTTCATTACGGGAATTTCAAATAACATTCTGTTGCGCATGAATTTGACTGTTATGAGCTTGCTGTAATGTTTTGATCATTATGAGAAATCTATGTGGAATAAAAATAAAATAAAATATGTTCTGGAAACCTAACAAATGCATGCTTTTCTGATGATTTTTGGTAAATTAATTGAGATGCTATGATCGGTGGAATAGTACAATCTTTCAAGTAGAATTTCTGTCTCGGTGAAACTAGCTGCTGAATTTTGTGAAAATGCATGAAACATGATAATTGCTAGTTAATTGTTATGATTTGACCAAATTTCCCCTGTGGGGAATACTTGCTATATAATTGTTATGTTTTGACCAAATTTCCCCTGCGGGGAATACTTGCTAAATAGTTGTCGTGTTTTGACCAAATTGCCCTTGCGGGGAATAATTGCTAGTTAATTGTTATGTGTGACCAAATTTCCCTTACGGGGAGTAAATGCTAGTGATGTACATTATTAATACATGACACGTAAATAATTGCTCACACATGTAATGTATCACGAATGTACTTGTTAAAGTCACACACGATTCACAAACGAAACACGAAACACATATGTGCCGAGTCTAGAGACTCGATAATAGTTCCGACACTTAGAAAAATCTCTTTGTTGTTATAGAACGCTAGAGTGAGTTTTTCTGTGACGCGCATCCTTTGGTGATTTATTTTGGGAATTCTTCGCAAACAGTGAGTTCACTTACCCCTCTAAACTATTTTCAAACGCTTTTCACTTGGGGGAGATAACATACTCCGATAAACGCATTTAAGATTTTGTTAATATAAATTATATATCACTTGTAAAGACTAAGTGGCAAACGCAATAACTAAAGTCCTTCATTCACATCGAACCGTTTAATATTGGATAATAGCGAGTCATTGTTGAGTAGTACTACTGGGTTTGACAAACCCCACCCAACGCTAAACTCGACTGGAGGTCGAGTGGGTGTAATCTTGGCTAAACACATACCATGGTCGGGATAGACCTGGTGGCAAGGCAAATGATAAACAGTCAGCTTCGGTGTCGAACACTTAGTAATACTTGTTTTATAGGCTAGCTACCTATAGATATATAATTGATTTAACACTATCTGGTAACGCAAAACGCTGAACGCAAAACGCTAAACGCAAAACGCTGAACGCAAAACGCTAAACGCTTTATTTTATACAAACTTGTGAACTCACCAACCCCGTGTTGACACTTTTAGTATGTTATTCTCAGGTAGCCGAGGCGGACGCGCGGTTTAGGATCATGCATTGCTTGAAACACTTTTAATTATGCAAACTTATTTTAAACTGTTATCATTGGGTTTTTAAGTCGTCCTGCGTGACGCAACATTGGTTTCTATGGTTTTACGCTTCCGCACTTATTTTCATTTAAACGTTTTTATGGTTTGATTATAATTAATGATTCCGATCCTGTTAGTTCACACTCTCTGACGGTAAAACTCCGTTAGTTGGTTTTGAGGGTGTGACAGATTGGTATCAGAGCCATTGGTTATAGCGAACTAGAAGCTGCATGCATATTAGACTATAACCGCGACGACCCATTAGTTATAATGATACGCACTGCATATGTTTGTGTAGTCTTTGTAATCTTATCTCTTTACCTCTTTCACTCATACGCGCGCATACACGACTTACCTGTAGGGATGTCGACGCCACCCTCATCATCATCTGATCAGATGACTCATGCTCATGGGAGGGAGCCGCAACTACCTACCTCATCGCCACCCCGAGTAGTCCTGGAACTCGAAGCTCCCGCACCGAAGAGGTATCGCTTATCCGGAGGCATGTACGAAAACGAAGTTAGCTGGGATTGGTACCATAATATGATCAGACGTATGATCTATCGTGAACAAGTTCCCCCATTACACCCCCGAACCATCCTGCTTACCCCAACACCCTACCACCCATAACCGAACCTGTAGAGCGAGTTCTCGCAGCTGTTGTTTCATGCATGGAGCGTGACGTGGGTTACATGCGCTATACGAGAGCGAACGTTTCCGGACTGTTAAAAGACGGAACCGAGACTAAGGAGGAAATTGCCCGCATGGCAGCGACCATGAAGGAAATGCAGGAGGCTAGTGATCAACAGATGAAGATTATGAGAAAGATGCAAGCCGAAATAATAGACTTGCAAGAGCAACTCCAAGTAGCAAGGACCCGAACCGAGATAGCTCTAGAGCGTTGCGATGTCTTACAAATGCAGATTGCTCAGAACGCAGCCGAACCTGAGGCCAAGCCTGAGGCAGAGCCTGAAGAGGAACCTGAAGAAGATCCCGAAGAGGAACCAGAGGAAGAACCGGCTGAGCCGGAGGCACACTCAGAGGTGTCCTCAGACGATGACATCTGAGAATGATAACACCTAGATGTCTGGAAGAAACGCTGGACACGGTCGCGGGTAACATCAACTTAACCGCAGCAGAACTCCAAACCCTGTTGAATGACCATGCGGCGGCAGCTCTAGCCGCACATGTTCAGAATCAAGCTGGAGGTCCAACTGGAACGTGTACTTTCAAGAATTACCTTGACTGCAAGCCCGGTACGTTTAAGGGCACTGAGGGAGCTATAGGCTTCCTGCGTTGGGCTGAGAAGGCCGAATCGGCGTTTGAGATGTGTAATTGTCCCCCTGCCAGTAGGGTCAAATTTGCTGCTGGAACACTCGAAGATTCTGCCCTCACTTGGTGGAATTCAATCGTACAGATTCTTGGATTGGAACTAGCTAACGCGATGAACTGGGAGGAGTTCAAAAACATGATGCGAGAGGAGTACTGTCCGAGAGAGGAGATTGCAAAGTTGGAGTCAGAGTTTTGGTCATTGAAGATGGTGGGTTCAGAAATCGAAGCCTACACTACCCGTTCTCACGAGTTGGCCGTGATGTGTCCACGGATGGTAGACCCGCCAAGTAAGAGGATTGAAATGTATATTGATGGGTTAGCACCGCAAATTCAGGGCATGGTGACGTCTTCCAGACCAGCCACGATTCAACAAGCGATCCGGTTAGCTCACAAACTAACGGATCAAGCAGTGACCCAAGGTGCGCTACCACCTAGGGGTTCAACCACTAAGGCCCGTGACAACCCGAACACTGACAACCACTAAGGCAACAACAACCTAGGGGTTCAACCACTAAGGCAACAACAACCCGGGCAGCAGAAAGAGAAAGTTTGATAATACCAGATCCTCATCCTCGAACCCCCCACAACAACAACACTACCGCAAGCCCGAATTCACCCGGAGCTTCAACAATCAGGGTCACAACAACAATAGAAACAGTGGCGGGCAGGGTTCGAGCGGATATGCTGGGAAATATCCGAAGTGCAACAGGTGCAACTATCATCATGCTGGCCCGTGTGACCGTGTCAAGTGTCAGAGATGCGGAAAGATGGGTCACCAGGCAAAGGAATGTAGAGGAGACCTTGCGGCAAATGGTGCTCCTAAACCACCCATGACAACCAAGGGATGTTTTGAGTGTGGACAAGAGGGACATTTTAAGAAAGACTGCCCCAAGCTGAAACAGAACGACAACAATGGAGGTAATGGAAGTGGCAGTGGTGGTGGAAATAATGGTAAAAGGAAGAGCTTTTGTTATTGGGTCGGGTCAAGCCCGCAATGATCCGTACGTGGTGACTGGTAAGTTCCCTGTGAACGATTGTTTTGCTTCTGTATTGTTTGACACTGGAGCTGATAGGAGTTTTGTGTCGAAAGCCTTTAGTCAACTCTTAGACCTAACTCCAACCCCGTTAGACGCTAAGTTTCCTGTTGAATTAGCTGACGGTAAGACTATAGTAACGACTCATGTACTTGCGGGATGTAAGTTAAAACTGGCAGGTCATGTCTTTGATGTCGACCTTATTCCTTTTACGCTTAGTAGTTTCGATGTCGTTGTCGGCATGGACTGGTTATCCGAGAACCGAGCGGAGATTATATGTCACGACAAGATAGTCCACATTACTACCCCTTCCGGCGAGATCATTTCGATCCGGGGTGAGAGAAGCGGCATGACCACCAGCGTCATTACCCTCATGAAGGCGCAGAAGTATCAACGAAAGGGTCATCCGGCAATTTTGGCGCATATTGTTGAGAAACCCGCGGAGGAGAAGCGAATTGAAGATATACCGATTGTGCGAGATTTTTCGGAAGTTTTCCCGGAGGATTTGCCTGTACTCCCTCCTATTCGTCAAGTCGAATTCCAAATCGAGTTGACACCCGGTGCAGCACCCATAGCACGAGCCCCGTATCGGCTCGCACCGGCGGAGCTTCAGGAATTGTCCACTCAGTTGCAAGACTTATTGGATAAGGGTTTTATCCGACCTAGCTCATCGCCATGGGGAGCCCCTGTCTTATTTGTCAGAAAGAAGGATGGGACTTTCCGAATGTGCATTGACTACCGGGAGTTGAACAAGGTGACGGTCAAGAACCGTTATCCTTTACCCTGAATTGATGATTTGTTTGACCAGCTTCAAGGATCGAGTTATTACTCGAAGATCGATCTGCGATCTGGATACCATCAGCTAAGAGTGCGTGAAGAAGATATTTCAAAGACGGCTTTCAGAACACGGTATGGTCACTACGAGTTTTCAGTTATGCCTTTTGGTCTAACCAACGCACCAGCCGTATTTATGGATCTCATGAATCGAGTATGCAAGGCGTACCTCGACAAGTTTGTGATTGTGTTTATTGATGATATCCTGGTCTATTCCAAGGACAAGGCAGACCATGAAGAACACTTGAGATTAATTCTGGAATTGTTAAAGAAGGAGCAACTGTACGCTAAGCTCTCGAAATGCGAATTTTGGCTGCGCGAGGTTCACTTCTTAGGACATGTGATCAACGAGAATGGTATCCATGTCGATCCCGGCAAAGTAGAGGCCATCAAAAACTGGGAAGCACCTAAGACTCCGACTGAGGTGCGGCAATTCCTAGGACTGGCTGGCTACTACCGGCATTTTATCGAGGAATTTTCAAAGATTGCTCAACCCCTCACCGCTTTGACTCACAAGGGTACTAAGTACAATTGGGGTGACGCACAAGAATCCGCTTTTCAACTGTTGAAAACCAAACTCTGTAGCGCCCCTATTTTAGCCCTCCGCGAGGGAACAGAGAATTTTGAGGTACATTGTGACGTATCGATACAAGGTCTCGGTTGTGTGCTGATGCAACTCGAGAAGGTTATAGCCTATGCCTCTCGACAACTACGGATTCACGAGAAGAACTACACGACCCATGATTTGGAACTCGGAGCTGTGGTGTTTGCCCTTAAGATATGGAGGCATTACTTGTACGGTACCAAGTTTACCATTTACACCGACCACAAGAGTCTCCATCATATCTACGATCAGAAGGAGCTGAACATGCGACAGCGTCGTTGGGTCGAGCTGCTTAAGGATTATGATTGTGCCATCAAGTACCACCCTGGAAAGGCCAATGTAGTGGCCGACGCTCTCAGCAGAAAAGAAACAGATAAACCCAGACGAGTGCGAGCATTGCAACTCACGATTCATACCAACTTACCCGATCAGATTCGCGATGCACAACTTGAAGCTTTGAAAGATGATAATCTTCCATCAGAACTCATGCGGGGCATGAACAAGCAACTTGGAACCAAATCGGACGGGGTCCGATATTTTGAGAACCGGATTTGGGTTCCACGATACGGAGAGTTGAGAACTCTAGTGATGGACGAAGCTCACAAGTCCCGATATTCTATCCACCCTGGCTCAAATAAAATGTACCGTGACTTAAAGGCACTTTACTGGTGGCCGAACATGAAAGCCGACATTGCCACCTACGTGAGCAAATGCTTGACTTGCGCCCGAGTCAAAATAGAATACTAGAAACCATCTGGCCTACTACAACAACCGGAACTTCCAATGTGGAAATGGGAACACATTTCAATGGATTTTATCACGCGTTTACCTAAGACACCGACGGGATGCGATACCATCTGGGTGATCGTTGACCGGTTGACTAAATCGGCACATTTCTTAACGATTAAGGAATCGGACAAAATGGAAAGACTGACTCGTGTCTACATGAAAGAAGTGGTGTCTAGACACGGAGTGCCTGTCTCAATCATTTCTGATAGAGATTCCCGTTTCACTTCGCACTTTTGGAAGTCGCTGCAAAGCGCACTAGGCACCCGTCTTGATATGAGCACAACATACCATCCTCAGACGGATGGGCAAAGTGAACGAACTATTCATACCTTAGAGGACAAGTTGCGTGCATGTGTGTTGGATTTCGGAAAAAGTTGGGAACCTCACTTACCTTTGGTACAATTCTCGTATAATAACAGCTACCACGCAAGTATTAAAGCAGCGCCGTTTGAAGCACTGTACGGACGGAAGTGTCGATCACCTCTCTGCTGGGCAGAGGTGGGTGACAGCCAAATCACTGGTCCAGAACTGGTACTCGAAACTTCGGAAAAGATTTTTGAAATCCGAAACCGCATGGCAGCAGCACTAGATCGCCAAAAGAGTTACGCCGACAAGCGACGAAAACCTCTCGAATTTCAAGTGAATGACCAAGTGTTACTCAAAGTCTCACATTGGAAAGGTGTGGTTCGCTTTGGGAAGCGAAACAAACTCAACCCCCGATACGTTGGCCCTTATCGAATAACTGAGCTCATTGGTCCGGTAGCGTACCGACTGGACCTACCAACGGAACTCAGCAGCGTACACAATGTATTCCACGTATCCAATTTGAAGAAATGCCTATCTGATGAAACCCAAGTAGTCCCTTTGGACGAACTGCAAGTTGATGAACAGCTACGCTTCATTGAAGAATCAGTTGAAGTTTTGGACTGGGAAACCAAAACACTCAAGCACAGCAAAATTCCAATCGTTAAGGTTCGTTGGAACTCAAGACGTGGACCGGAGTTCACGTGGGAACGCGATGATCAAATGATGAAAAAGTATCCTCACCTTTTTGAAGGGCTGACCAAACACCGGAAACCGCGAAACTCGGCAAACCGTCAGAAATCACCGGAGGTATGAATTAAATTTCGGGACGAAATTTCTTTCTACTAGGGGATGATATGACAAACTGAAAATTTTTCTTACTTTTTCAGACACTCATCACGACTTGACTCAAATTTTCGGGACGAAAATTCTTTAACATGGGAATGATGTGACAATCGTCAATTTCAGGTTAACTCCGTTAACTCAACTCCGTCAATTCAAACTTAAAGATCACTGAATCTATAACGCACACCTCATTACATTTAAACTAGGGTTTAAATGACGCTTAACACTTACTACATGTGTAGTCTTTCGGGAATTGCACCGAAACGCAAACGATTGGTGAATAAACGAAAAACGTCAAAACAATAATTATGTGATAATTATGTGTTAGACTTATGTGTTATGTGATAACATTGTTATAAACGTTAACTCAATGTGCTAGAACTAGTTAATTAAGCTAGAAAAGTAACATTTGGAAGTTGAGGGACTAAAGTGTAACATGTTATTATTATTAATAACAATAAACCCTAACTCTCTCTTCTCCCTTTCACTCTACCCGACGGCAGCCCTCCCCCTCCCCTCTCTCGCGATCGGCAGCCTCACACACACACATATACACAAGATCTTTCAAGTTTGATCGAAGATTAAGGTGCTAGGAAGGTATAAACAACTATCCTATGCATTCTTCTTGCTTAATTTCGATTTTTAATGGGTTAATTGTGAACCCTAGGTTCCGAAAATTTTCATATATGGTGCTCATATGATTTGTTTGATTAGATGATGTATTGATTGTGATTTGATAACTAGAATTGATGTTATCACATGTTAATTGTTTGTGTCTTTGATTTGAGTTCAAGAAAAAACCCTAATCATGTATGTAATGTGTAATTGATGTGCATGGATAGTGATTATGGAGTCTAGAGTGTTATATGAACGGATTATAGTCTATAGATGGTTAATATGTTGAGTTTTGTTGCAAACAGTTTCTGGACAGATTGTGTTGTTGATGTTCAATTGACTGTAACGGGGTGTAAATGTGAAAATTGGTTGAGATTATTGATACTACAGTAAACTAGGTTGAGTCTAGTTTCTAAAGAATATAAATTTGCAATTTTTGAACGTGTAAAAGTTAACTTTTATGATTTTACAAAAACGTTGTGCAAAGCTGAGTTGTTAGACCTGCTGTTAGGTTGTTTTGTAAATATTATATCTCATGAACTACAAGGCCAAATGGGTTGGTTCCACTTCTGGAAGTTAACTTGTTGAGTTAAGAACCAAACCCAATTGGTCTTGTATTTGTTGGATTTTTCATTTAACGGGAATTTCAAATAACATTCTGTTGCGCATGAATTTGACTGTTATGAGCTTGCTGTAATGTTTTGATCATTATGTGATATCTATGTGGAATAAAAATAAAATAAAATATGTTCTGGAAACCTAACAAATGCATGCTTTTCTGATGATTTTTGGTAAATTAATTGAGATGCTATGATCGGTGGAATAGTACAATCTTTCAAGTAGAATTTCTGTCTCGGTGAAACTAGCTGCTGAATTTTGTGAAAATGCATGAAACATGATAATTGCTAGTTAATTGTTATGATTTGACCAAATTTCCCCTGTGGGGAATACTTGCTATATAATTGTTATGTTTTGACCAAATTGCCCCTGCGGGGAATACTTGCTAAATAGTTGTCGTGTTTTGACCAAATTGCCCTTGCGGGGAATAATTGCTAGTTAATTGTTATGTGTGACCAAATTGCCCTTACGGGGAGTAAATGCTAGTGATGTACATTATTAATACATGACACGTAAATAATTGCTCACACATGTAATGTATCACGAATGTACTTGTTAAAGTCACACACGATTCACAAACGAAACACGAAACACATTGTGTGCATAGGTATTATGTGCCGAGTCTAGAGACTCGATAATAGTTCCGACACTTAGAAAAATCTCTTTGTTGTTATAGAACGCTAGAGTGAGTTTTTCTGTGACGCGCATCCTTTGGTGATTTATTTTGGGAATTCTTCGCAAACAGTGAGTTCACTTACCCCTCTAAACTATTTTCAAACGCTTTTCACTTGGGGGAGATAACATACTCCGATAAACGCATTTAAGATTTTGTTAATATAAATTATATATCACTTGTAAAGACTAAGTGGCAAACGCAATAACTAAAGTCCTTCATTCACATCGAACCGTTTAATATTGGATAATAGCGAGTCATTGTTGAGTAGTACTACTGGGTTTGACAAACCCCACCCAACGCTAAACTCGACTGGAGGTCGAGTGGGTGTAATCTTGGCTAAACACATACCATGGTCGGGATAGACCTGGTGGCAAGGCAAATGATAAACAGTCAGCTTCGGTGTCGAACACTTAGTAATACTTGTTTTATAGGCTAGCTACCTATAGATATATAATTGATTTAACACTATCTGGTAACGCAAAACGCTGAACGCAAAACGCTAAACGCAAAACGCTGAACGCAAAACGCTAAACGCAGAACGAAAAACGCTAAACGCTTTATTTTATACAAACTTGTGAACTCACCAACCCCGTGTTGACACTTTTAGTATGTTATTCTCAGGTAGCCGAGGCGGGCGCGCGGTTTAGGATCATGCATTGTTTGAAACACTTTTAATTATGCAAACTTATTTTAAACTGTTATCATTGGGTTTTTAAGTCGTCCTGCGTGACGCAACATTGGTTTCTATGGTTTTACGCTTCCGCACTTATTTTCATTTAAACGTTTTTATGGTTTGATTATAACTAATGATTCCGATCCTGTTAGTTCACACCCTCTGACGGTAAAACTCCGTTAGTGGATTTTGAGGGTGTGACAAAACTAAAACAACATATACAATCCTAAAAACAATATATAATATTGGCCCTACAATCTTCCCTCTAGGATTGAGTATGTCGAGGAACCTTCGTCAAGTTCTTTACTTCGTCTTTATTTCTTAAACTTAGTACTTGTCTTGATCCAGTAGCTTGAACGAGATTGGATCTTGAACAAATCTTTATTTTCCAGTCTTGTGGACTTGAACTTCAATCTTATTTTCTGGGAAGGATTGGCAACAGCAAATTTTAGAAACATCAGATGCGGGAGGCTCGACATTTTATTTTATTTTTGTAGACTTTCTTGTGCCGATTGATTTCTTTCCTTGTCTTCAGATAAAGTCAGCTCCTTTTTAGATTCAACCACCAACTTTCACTTTCTTGTTTTCTTTTAAGCGCATCAGCATCGGCAATTCCAAGCAGACTTGATCTTGATCTACCTGTCCATGTACACTGGCACAAAACTTAGAGCGAATCAGATTCGTTCACAGACCCTCTCGAGGGTCAAAGAAGAATTCGTTTACAGGCCCTCTCAATTTCAGTCCCTCAACTTGTAAATCATTTATTTAAGTCCCAGATTTCCAACAAACTTTGCATGGACGACCTTGACAATAAAACTCATGATTTTGAATAAAACAAGGTTAAATAAAATATGTACGAACACAATAACAACTTAAAATCTTTTAGGTATTTTCATATATTTTAAAATAAGCGAAAATATATACATAATATTTTGACGTTGAAACATAAAATAAAACAAAAGAAAATAAAACAATAAATGATAGGAGTAAAGATGAAATTAATATTATATATCTATAATATTTACAAAATTTTCTAACGATATTAATATTTTTGTGAGAAAGATCACAACATGGAATCACATTATCTATTAACGTTCTAGATCACACTTCTATTTGGACATTATTATGCCAAGAACCCAAAGTCAATTGTAGATATAATTTGTCAATCTTAAACTTAACAAGTATTTGGATGTCAATGTGATATGTTAAGATATGTATTAGGCACAATGCTTATGTGGTCCCCATTTAATCTGAAATGTTACAAACTCCATCATACCTCGGCCTTAATTTGCTTTCACATGTCACCTCAACTTGACTTAAACATTTCTTATCTGATCACATTATGCTTATTAACACTTTGGACACTTTTACTTTTGTACACTTGACTCGATCTAGAAAGATTAAAATAAAGTAGAAGTTCAGGGCTTTAACAATCAGGTCGGATAATACCATATTATCGCGCAGAGAAAGTCCAAGGCTTGAACAAAAGAAAGAAAATAAAACAAAGCAGAAGATTCAGGGTCTTAACAATCAGATCTTGTATGACTACAAACGTAGAAAGTCCAAGACTTGAATCAAAATAAATGAAGAAATAAAGCAGAAGTTAAAATTCCTAAGACAGACATTCTGGCTTTGATTTTCTTTTTCTTTTCTTGATATTTTTCTTGACTCAATAAAATTAAAAATGACACTGATTTTCATAAGACAACTGTGATTAGGTAAAGAGAGACTTGGGTATGACATGTGTAATTACATTTCTGCCTTCATTGATATGACTTTAATTGGAGTTGGCAACCGCTTCATAACGTGTAACCACTAGCATAGGCAGATATTTAAGTTTATATCGCTATGACACTTACTCATTTGTCAACCCTATATACACATCAAGCAATGATCTTGTTGGCTTTTGATCTACTCTTTTCATGTGCTAGAATCGTTAGAAATAATTTCTTATCATTTTCCAAGGGTCGGATCAATTTCTCAGAATTTTAAAAGTTTTAATTATCCAACTCCCTCTAAGCAGGAGCTCCCTCTAAACAGGACAATTCCTTTTAGATTTTCTTAAAAGTAATATAAAATCTTTTTGGTAAATCGAATGATTTGTTTTTGGTTTTCTTAAGATGAATTGAAAATCTTTTTAGTGAGTTAAACTTAACTCATTTTCTCACTCTAAAATTGTTTTCTTAAGATGAATTGAAACCTTTTTGGTGAGTCAAACTTAACTCATTTTCTCCCTCTAAAATTGTGACATATTTGAAAAATATTTACAATTTTATATACAAAAAGATAGATAGGTTGTTTTAATTAAAAATGATCATGCCGAGTGATTCGACCAAAAATTCAAATCGGGCATGATGGATGACTTTAGTGAAAAGGTCAGCAAAGTTGTTGTCAGATGGACTATCTTAAGCAAGCATTATCACATTGTATGACAAAGTTGAAGAGATTCAAACCGAGATCCAACAGCTGATGTTGGATCCATCACTTGAGAGAAGCAGTTGGACGAGGTTAGTTTGAGAAACGCTCGATAAGTTGTTGTTGAACCATTTAAGCAAGGCTTCCTTTCCTTGAAGTTTGTCCTCCCATGTCGCTTATGAAAGACTTGAATCCGCCATCGAATGGTTTAGCATCAAATAGCAAGGGTTCGTCTCCCATCATATGCCGGGTGCAATCATTATCTAAGTACCTAATACTATTGATAGTCCTCCTTGATTGACCTTGCATGCACTAAGCGTTTAAATAGACATGGGTTCCCGGGATACTTTTGTCCCGGGAAGGTCGACCATAAACCGACCAAACTTAATTTTATTCCCTGAAAACCATTTATTTCTTAGTGCATCCTCACTTGATGAAGAATAGTCCTTAGGAATCCAAGTAAAAACTTGTTCCTTGGTTTTGGCAATTTTGGACTTTTCTTTTCTTGATTTTGAAACTGTTTTTGGTGAATCTTCATACTTTGCAGTATAAGGATCCTTTTTTATTTTATCCTTCTTGGTTTCCCAAAAAGGTTTCTTTTTGTGTTTTACTTTATTTACTTTGGATCTCACATCCATTTCACTGGGTTCACTATCAGCTTGATCAGTCCTTGAATCAGGGCTACTAAAAGCTTCTTTTGAGGACTGACTAAGCCGCCTTTGAATATCAAGCTGTTGCTTGAACAAGTGCTTGCAATGTCTAGCAAGGTGAAAAGAGTGACCACACACAAAACAGCACTTTCTCCTAGGAGTGCCATAGAACTCATTTGAACTATAATGTGGTTGGTGCGATGGGAAAGGTGATCATTGGAAAGGAACATGATTATAAAAAACATTTGTGTAATATGGATCAACAAAATTTTGTTGATAATGACCATAGTAGTTGTTGTCACAGAAGTTGTATGGCTGAGGATTTTTAAATTGATTGGTTGTTTGAGAAAATGATCGTTTATTTGGTGGAACATATTTACACGAAGTACTTGCTTTTTCATTTTCAAAAACTTTACTTTCACTTGAATTATCCTCAGTCTCACAACTTGATGATGAACAACTTAATATGTTCACCTCAGCAGGCCTACTTTCATTGACACATTTTTCAACAAAAGTTTCATCATAAACGGTTTCATAATCATAACTTGTGTCCGTTTCCACCAACCCACTTTCTTCTACACAACCAGCTTCAAAAGATACATTGATGTTAGTTTTATCAGATGGTAGGACTGGAGCTACATTTGTGAGGCAGGAGGAACAAATTTCACAGGTTTTGGTATTCTACCAACCCCATATGACATTTCTTCCTCGAGAGCAGTATTATAGCTGAAATGGGGCAAGCTTGTATAATTATCGTTCATAGGTGGTGGTATCGCTAAATAATAATACCTTAGCCCCGCTTTCAGCTTAGTACTTCTCTGGGCTCCAATTATATCATCCAATTTCTCGGATGATATTTCAAATCTTTCAACTTTCTTTTCTTTTTCCTTTTTATCAGAAGTATCAAGTTTTAAACTTTCAATTTCA
Source organism: Bidens hawaiensis (assembly GCF_021521415.1). Lineage (NCBI taxonomy): Eukaryota > Viridiplantae > Streptophyta > Magnoliopsida > Asterales > Asteraceae > Bidens > Bidens hawaiensis. The sequence continues at coordinate 32,204 of NW_027492290.1, forward strand.
GCTTTTAATTCAGAAACTATGTTTTTATAATAAATTACTTCATGCTCCTTTTTAAAAATTTTAAGTTTCAGATTTGCCACATCATCACGATGAGTTTTAATCTTCTCAACGTAAATCTTGTCAGCTTTTATATACTCAACATTAACTCTCGAAGTTTTGCATTTTCCTTTAAGATTTCATTTTGATGATATCTATAATATGTAACCTTGTTAATGCATGTCTGAGTGCATAAGTTGTGGTTTACCTCATCGCAAGGTGATGTGTCGGGAATGATAGGACATGCATGACTGCTTTCACCTGCAACACTTGTCCCAACTTTATTACTTGTCTCAACTTTATGTTCTTTAGACTAATTGTTTATTTGGAGCTTATCTTCCATTATTTCAAAAGACTTGATGGTAGAAGCCAACTTTTTTTTCTACAGTGCTGAGTCGCTACAGTGTTTCGCATGAGTTGCTACAGTACCCGATGCGAAGCGATTGCTACAGTACTTCAGCGATGCGACTCCCCCCCCCCCCCCCCGCGCGATTGCTACAGTACCTCGGAAGCGACTGCTACAGTACCCGATGCGAATTTTTTTTCTTTTTTTGAAAATATAACACCCAAAGTTCCAAAAAGTCAAAAAGACTTTAGTCTAAAAATCAATAAATCGGCCTAGATATGAGTTTTTAAGCCGAATCTGAGCTTAGACACAAAAAACTTAAAACACTAAAAACTTAGATTTGGTGATTCTCGTGTATTTCTAAGGTGTAAGAGACTCCAAAAGAGATAAATAACACGAAATCAACCTCAAATCCAACAAAAACTAAGATCAAAATCCGAAAAGCTTGACCCGAAAACTACAAAAAGTCGAGCCGAAAGCTCTGATACCACTTGTAGGTCCTCTAGATGGATCTCACAACTTTACTCGGATCAATCCATGTTGTTGGTTAGGGGAAATCACCAACGACACTCGGATCTCGGATCTTAGTTTGTTTGGTTTATTTGCTTGAAAGAAAAAAATAAGAAAATGGAGAGAGAACTTTATTTCCTTGCAAGTTGTTTCTTAAGTTGTGTGGAGTTGTGTTTGGAGAAATGGTAAAGTGTTTCTTTTATAGGGTCCCAATTTCTTCAAACTTTACATAATAGACTTACAAAATAAACATACCGAGTACGTACTACATCGACTAAAAGCAAACTAAAACGACATATACAATCTTAAAAACAATATATAATATTGGCCCTACATTTTCCAACAAACCAAAGATTGTGAAAGGCACATGAATGGGCGTCAAAAATATAAAAATTCAAAATTTTTTTATCTAACTTAAGTCAACCAATTGATCAGTTTGCCACCTGATTTAATTTCATCATTTTCAACCACTTGAACTCTTTCATTCCAACCCTTCACCCACATATATCTTTTCCCCATTTTGTAACGAGTTTGGGAACCGTGAATCCCCATCCTAGGGCAGTTACGGCATTGATTCAGTATCATCTTGTGAATCCAGGTGAACCCGAGTTCTCATCTAAAAGACTCCACATGTGGCCTTAGAAATTTTAAAAGGAGACAACTTGTCACGAGTGGAAGGAGGATAGCGCCATTGGCCTCATACAAAATAAATACTTGTATAGTTTTATGTGTCCATAAAGAGATACACGAGGTATAAATGTACTGCATAATTGTAAAAGCCTAGGGCCCAAGATGGTTGACTTGTAGAAACATATAACTTTATGCATTATTATCAAAGAAAATAGTAAAAGAAGAATAATCGAGCTCCATGGTTGACTTCAAGCTCTTTAATAGTGCATCATTAGATAGAGATTTATGTATAGTGGGAAAATGAAGCATAATTAGTAAGGTTGAATTTGGGTATCACATGGTTTTGTCCCCCATTTAAGTTATTTAAATATATATACACTATTTTACCTGCAAAACTAAGCTAAGATTTTAGAGGGATTCCTCGTGGCCTACCATGTTATGGATGAGACAGTGGAGGACATACTCCTGTTGGTCATGTCAAGTACCAAATAAATCATGAACATGTACTCATAATCATCTAGGTTTATTTCTTGGGTTTATAGTGTCTAGAGTGCAGGTTGTTCGAATTTCACTCAGGAAATTTGAAGTTCAATTCGAATGACTTGCATTTTCGAACTTGGTTTTCAAAACTACTAATAGAAATTAAATTTGTGATTTCTTATTCAGTTCTATCAGGAATTACGTAAAGTTTATTTGTCTTTTATTTTTCTGTAAGTTTATAAGTATGGACATTTCAAATTGTACTATATTTTTTTATTAATCAAATCGAATCAACCCGACTCTGAACTAAATATGATAGAATACAACAACTTTCAAAGTCAACTTGCAAATTTTAAAATTCAAATATTTCAAATTGTTTAACTTGAGTAACTCAGAATTTGATTCCGTAAACAACCATATCAGATCGAGTACAGAGTTCAAATCCTAAACCGGTGATACTGCTTACCACTACCTACACCTTTAATCCTTGGCCAAATATGCACTTTTATAATTGACATTTGCTATGCTACTACTAACGGTGTTGTTTGGCAATCTTGTACCAAATCATTAAAATGTAACCTCTCATTGAGTCCGCATGTTTCTAAAACTTACATAATAATAAACTTCATAAACTATTAAGAGGTGTCTATTAAGTATACCAAATACTCTACCTCCAACAAATTCAAATGTCGCCTCTTAATGGATCGATAAAAGGCTACCAAACAACCTTATCTAATATATTTTATTACTTGCACATGTTAGATTTAATTTAGTTTCCAAATGTTTCATCAGAAAATAATAAATTGGATAAGGTGATTGTTTGAACTTTAAAGGAAAGTTTTTCCACTGTCTTCGATGGAGGATAAGCATTAAGACAACATTAACGTTGTTCTTCTTTTTTGTGTGTTTTTTTATTTTTTCAAAAAAAAAAAAAAAAGAAAACTACATTAAGACAAGCTGGAAAGCTTTGTTCTCATGTGAAATTGTCTAATTTTGACAGCCAATTGAATAAAGCTTGGTGATGGGGACCATTTGAAACTGTGGATGCAGAAATTGTAAAGCAGACTTAACATGCTCCTATTGATCTCAACATATTCAACTCGATAAATAAAATATGATCTATGATTTTAATTGAACGCATTTAGCTTGTAATAAACAAGCGTTTTAATGAAACGAACGCACACCATTGCTGTTTTAATTAGTTGAAGAAATTAGGAGTCGTTAGTTGATAATGTGTATGTGTGTGTGTTTCTTGAGAAGGTTATAAAACTCAACACACTTTGAATTGCATTGATGACCATTATGCTACAAATATTTGTTGCTAGTTCACATATATGCCTCATATTATTAGCATAGTTAGGCAGTTAGCATGCTTACGAGTAATGGAGGAAAAATTTTAATATGAAGCACTCAATTGGATCATTTGATATTTGAAATGTACAACCAACCTTTATTTCATAAAAGGTTCTAATAGGGGGTTGCTTGGGATTCCTTATTTAAGCTCCTTATAGCTTATAACATATGGGTTATAATTTATAAGGTGTTTGGGAAAATTAGATTTTATGAGTTTATAAGGTATAAGTCATAATTTTGTAACTTATAACTTATGCCTTAAATAAGTTATAAGAAGGTAAAATAAGGAATTCTAAACACCCCCTAAGTCCATCGGTGGTTACTTTGGTTTAGTGGACTCAAACTATGATGGTGATCATGTGAAGATAATTTGTTCTAAAGTTATCAAATCCATGGTCGATGCTTAGTACATAATTCATGTTCAATAAATTTTATAACATATTTGAAGCGACAGCATACACTACTAGAAAATAGCTTAATTTGTGAGAGTAGTTTTTGTAGCAAAACTGTGGCTAATGGCCCATATTTCCGATAAACCAGATTTGTGTGAAAAAAAACAACCGTCAATTTAGTTACGGGCAATTTTCTAACAGCTTTTGCTTCATATTATGCCAAATGATAGTCTTAGCTGAAATGAGTTAATTTTGTCTCACTTTTTTTCTAACAAACTAACGTACAAATTTGCCATTGTTTTATTAAAGATATTTGCAAAATATTATTAATAATACATTAATAAAAATAATTAAACAGTAAAGACAAGCAATTAAATTTGAATCGCGACAAACTTGTCATAAAACGTTAATATCGTTGGCGACAACATTGCCACAAAACTTTAATAAAACTTGCTACAAAGGCTGAATAAAAGTAGCCACAAACCTGCAAATTTGGAAATATTGGTGACAAACTTGCTACAAAATTTCGATAAATGCTGCGGTAAGAATTTTAAAAATTTCCAAATAATTTGAAAACCAGAATTTTTTGTTACAAAGTGCAGAAATAACACATTTTGCTTTTGTGGTGTCACAACGACTGTCAAGTGGTAGTCGGCAGTATAGTTTCCTGAGGAAACGCCCAAGCCAAACTCTGAAGTCAGCGTGGGTCCGGTTAAGACAACATAGTCTTGGGGAGGGAGGGGGGTCTTCAAATTTGAAGAGTGCGGTAGCCTAAATATAAGAAAGTCGTCGTTTTAAAAAAATAGCATTTCTGAATAATTGAATAAAACATATATTATTACAAAATGAAAGTATTTTTACATATCAGCGAATTTTTTTGATCATTTCTTCCATCAGTTTATTTTTATTTATTTATTTGCCATTCAGTTTGTGTAACCACTTTAATGATAATTATTTATACCGGTTCAGTCTTAACCGTTTAAATGAGTATTATTTATAGTGGTTCAGGTTAATTGGTGCGAGACACGTATTAATTGAGGGGTTTTCTTTCCCTTATTTTTAGTGGTTTCTTGTACCGACTTTAAATTTATATATTTTTAAACCGCTTTGAAAGAGTTTTCTTGTACCACTGCATAATATTTGTAAGGTTGCACGTGTCTGGGTTTAGCTGCAAAACACACCAGGGTTAACTGATTGCGTCCTAATTGGTTTAATTCCAGTGGTTCGTGTTTCTTTGGTCTAGTAGAATAGTTCTGGGACAATTCACCCAAGTGGTAACAAAGGTTGGAATGTTAGTTATTTGGGAATGTTCATGAGAACTCTTTATGATGGTTATCAACAAACCATGTGACGGCACGAGTCCATTTGAATTGTCATCATGAACCATCATGAATTACCCATATATACGTTTCATTTGTGGAAGATCGATATGAACTTTTCATTCTCCAATACCAAAAAACTAGGGGTTTGCAAACGGGTTAGATCTGCAAGACTTAACCTGGGCCCATTTAGTGGTATTTTCAGGACCCAGGACCTGACACTATTGTGAATAATCAGGTTTGAACGGTTCGGTTCTTACTCGGTTTATGTAAAAAGTAAATGGTCAGGTCTGTGAGACCCAAACCTACCCATTTAATCCCGAAACCTTTTAGAGACTAGTGTAGTAACAACAAACTGCCCTAGTCATTCTATTGGTAGAATCAATTTTTAGTGACAAAATAAAATTAAATATCCCAGATTGGTTGGTTGACTTTTCAGAATTCAACGCCACTTTAAATGCTGGTAAAAAAAACTAGTGTCTTGATTATGTGCTTGGTTGTAAGGTCACGAAAACCCGCTTTAGTGATCAAAACCCTCCCTATCTTATATATCAGATTCCTAAACATTCATGTTAGGATTTGAACATAATTTTTAGTCACTTAAAATATTTGATAACTTAATAAATGCAATGTTAATATAGTATTCTACACGTGTTGTTTTATTGTGTCTCCACATTCGATCTGTTACGAAATCTTACGCAAGGAATTTTATAAACGATTGGGACAAACTTGTTTTAAGGATATATATAACTAGCATTCGACTTGGAAAAATAATTGGTAGACTATATATAGTTATTATATACAATTGTTTCATGTTTATATATTCCCCAACCTCAAAACCAACAACGTAGTTCTTTGCACAAGTTTGGTAGCATCATACACGAGTCATATCCATATCTGGATCGTTATTAATTACACTTCAGGTATAAGTTGGTGCGTTGTCTCAAAGAGTACATATGTCGGACATAGTAGCAACCAATAGAATATCTTACTACTCCAAAGTTCATGTACCTTCAAAGTGGTAGGGCATAATATGCCTTGATCAACAAGACCAAGCATACCATGTGAGTCATATGTCAACTCATTCCCAATAGTAGCATAATATATAATACAAATGATTAGACTATTATAATTTATGCACCATTTCATTCCATTTATATGATATAAAAGCCCTCCGTGTGCCTCCTATAAATAACAACGTCGAGTCATTCAATATTCATTACTTGTAAAAGCCTCTGAAAAGTTATATTATACACATGGGTATGGGAATAATTAAAATCACTAGTGCTAAACAAAGGCCAAAGAAGAAGGGGTCTAATTCAGAATCCCCAAAGAAAGGCCATTTCGCGGTTTATGTAGGTGAGATGCACAAGAGATATGTTATCCCGCTATCAACGTTAAATCACCCTTTGTTTCGGGATCTTTTACGTTGGGCTGAAGAAGAATTTGGTTTTCACAACTCAGAGGGAGGCCTCAGAATTCCCTGCAGCGAAGATTATTTCGAAGGTTTAGTTTCCTTGATAAGTTCATCTTGATGTAAAGAAAGCCTCTAGTTAGTTTTTTTTGTTATTTTTTTCTCAAGTTAGTGTTGCATTTTAAATCTACAAAATGTAGCTTTTTTTTGTTTTTTTTTTCATGAGAGATGGAAATCAAATCAGTCAATTCCACTTTAAAAAGGATCGTAACATGGTTTTAATATAATGTTTACTGACTCGATATATTTATGTTTAGTGTTGCATTTCATCTATACAATTTATCATAATATATGTTATGATGGTATACTATAAAAATGCATACCAACACTTACAGTTAATATACAAATAAATGGTAAATTGGTTTTAAATAATCTCAATTATGCTCTATTAGTAAATAACAGTTCCAACAAATTACTTGGCTGGTGACTATTCCAATTACAGATACATTTGTTTTCAACGGTACGCGACTAATAGATAATTAACCATAACTTTGTTAGTCTGATGTAGACTAACCCTCACTTCTAGTAAATCATGATGGTTCTGCCTTAGTGTTACAAGTCGCCAAATCGCCTCCTTAGCTAGTTGTTAAGCCCGCTTGAGGTAAATATTGTAAGTTTGTGTGATTTCATAATATCTAAGCTAAGATCTTAGATGATGGTGGAGTCTAATCTTATTAGTATATCTTAAATTATCTAAAATAGTTTTAGAAAGGTTTTGACAAACTTTCATGAGGAAATTCCCTTTAAACAAAAGTAAGGACTATTCAAACAGAGACTTATAAGTGAAATCTAACAATTATGATGGCCTATCTAAAAGAATGACAAATAAATATTTTATTGAAAATGTTTTAATTAACCTATTAAATAAAGTAAATGTTTTAAATAAGGTTTGAACCTTCATACTAAAGTACTAGACCTAGTAAGACTAGACTATGTAAAGGTCTGAAGCTAAATCTTACAATAATCTAGGCTATTAATACAAAAATCTATCTTATAACAATAGGCCAAAGAACTTGAATAATTACATGAGTAGCTATCATTCAAAATTTAGACAAGGTGAATACCCTTATTACTTTCCAAAAGTATTTATGTTTAAACTCTTTTAGAACAATGAATATGTCTATTCACTTATAAGAGTCAAAAGAATACATTTCATAACGGATTTTAGACAAGGAATGCGTCTAACTCAATTTGAAAAGCTTCACGAATGTTATTCATATTTCAAACTGTTTTGAATGATTTTAAATCCTTTACGTAACATGCATAGAAATTAGGGGTGTGTTTTTTAACCGTACCTGAATAACAAACCCGAACTGAAACGACCCGAGACCCAAATAACCCAATCCGAATTCACCCGAACCGATTAAACTCCTAACCCGAACCCGTGATAAAATATTCGGGTCGGTATTTGGGTTGAAATACCCAGATTTGGGTTGACCCGAATAACCCGAAATATAATACATCGATGCATGTATCCCTAATTTTATAGGGTAGTTTAGCAGTAAAGTAGCACAGTGACCTTATGTATTCTTGTTCGGTTGTTCTCAAGACTCCAATTAATATTGGATCTATCACATCCTAATGTATTAATGACCATAAAGCGTGTGGAGAATGTATCTTTAATTCAAAAACTTAAATAATATAATATTTAAGCCAATATTTATTGAGTATGTTTCTTCAATCTATACAACTATACAAGTATTAATCCACAAGCTATAACACTCCTTCATCTCGTCTAATGCATTCTTATATGATAAATTTCATATTTTGCTAAATAATATATGCTATTGTTGAATATGACTGTATATTATGGTTTTATAACGGCAATATGCTTTTTTAATTTATGATATTGTTAAAGGTAGAATTTTTTTTTTAATTTGTTGAACCCGAAACCCAACCCGAATTTACCCCGAACCGTATAACCCGAAACCCAAAAAAACCGAACTTATTTGGGTCGGTTCTTGGGTCAATTTGTTTTGAGCTCAAACCCGAACAACCCGACCCAAACAACTCGAATAAATAACCCGAAGAACACCCCTAATAGAAATCAGATTATTAGTGTGTATGTGTGTGCGCGCGCGCGTGTGTGGGGTTGAATAACGAGGTTATAAAGCTTAAACAATATCTATTAGTATCTTAAGAAATCTCTACAACAAAATAGGTGTATTCGTACAATCAAAAGATTGTTGAACTATTCGAATATATATCATATCAAAAAAGGTGAGAATATAAAATATGTTAATCTGACTAATAAAGAACCCAGTTGTAGGCATTTCAATATGTAAGATATGCATAAGAACTATGCTAACAAAGTTACATAAGTAAAGTGATAATGAAAAACAAGGCTAGAAAATAACTCGGTTTTAGACACACAAAATCGGCGCTAGGTGACCTAGCTGAGTTCTAGAGTTGTATGAGTACGTAAAACCCAGTACTGGGTGACCTAGTGCGTACATAAAGTATTGACTAGGTACTCTACAGTGGTTGCTATGTTTAACCACGACTATAATTATAAATCATGGAACATTGTACACGTGACGTCGTCTCTTGCAAAATAAAATAAGGGATGTTGTGGTCATGAATAATAAAAGAAATGTTGTGGTTCTAGGTAGTTTAAGACATCGAAGTCCTATATAAAAAGATATAGCACATTGGTGTCTTAGATAATGAAACACTAAACATTATGGTTCTATAATAGAATGAAAATATAAAGGAGACACGTGTCCTAATGTTTACGCATTCTTGTATAAATAATTTCAGGTATTCAAGGGTAGACATTAAAGGGGTGATGACTCTCTAGACATGATTAAGACTTTATGATTTACATAAAGTTTTCAGAATAGGAGAAGTTGTAAACATTGTTACAAATTGCTATATGCCTACATGTCACGTGTCTAAACAGATTCCTTATGTTTGTTATAGATGTCAAAGTGGGCAATGGATAAAGTGTCTCGAAGCGGAATGGTGATAGTGAAGTGCAGGTGTTATAGGAAAACCGATTATTTTTCTAAAATTTTTGTTTTGGCTTGCGTTTTTTTTATTTTTATTGTTTTCTTTTTGAAAAATGGGGAATTTGTAGAAATTTTAGAGGTAGGATATTTTTAGAAATCTTTTGGTTTGATTTGTGTACAACAATATATTGCATTTATAGAAAAGTTTGTTTAGATTTGTGTTTGTAAAAATAATATATTTATGTGATTTTGGATCCATTTTGCTTGATCTGTATTTGTATATATTTCTCTAAAAGTTGAATACATTATAAAGGAGGAAAGCTGAAAAAAAGAAAACAAAATAAAACTTATAGCTAATTAGCAACAGATATACGTCATAAAATAAGTTGTAAAACTGACTTCAAATGGGTTCAATCGCTAAAACCATCACAAATAACATCGACTGCAAACGTCACAAGACAGGTTACGAATCGTCGCAAACTTTAATTACACATTTCGTCGCAACATGTATAAGGCAAATTTATGACATAAATTTGTTGCAAACTCACTTCCGTTAATATAGAAACAGTTCAAAGGTATTAATTTGTGATTAAAATTGCTTGATTCAAATGCAAATCCATCAATTATTCGTTAGTTATACATATCATATCAAATTCGCTAAAGTTATGGGAAAAAAAAATATTTGTTTTCTTATTTTTCCATCAGCAAATTCGTGTCTAGCTAGTTCACTGTCCACATGGCCAATTTGCTAATCATACACAAACAGCTCAATATGAATACCCTGTTGGGTTTCTATAGGATTTAACAAACTTAGTTAACCGATTAACTAGTTATAATATATGCGGAAACGTGATAGACAAACTAAACATATGTATCCATGTGTTTATATATGTATATGTTCATGAATAACCTAGTTTATTCATGTTATAAGATTACCAATAATCTATTTACTAGAAACCCGAAGCAAGGATCAAATGATACGGAAAAGCTAAACTATCAAGCTAGTAAACACTTACATTCTTAACCCTTTAAGAGTTTAGTAGATGGTTGAAGAAGATGATGATGTGAATGTTAGACTTTCAAAGGAAAACCCTCAAACGGAATGTACCCCGAGCCTTCAACACACACCGAGCTATGCTAGGAAGCTTGAACACGAAAAACCCGAGACCCGAGCCTTTCTTTTTCTTTTGGCCGTAAAACAAGAAAGAAAGAAAGGAAGAAGTTGTATATGTTTTTTTGTTACTTGAAAGTGTATTAATAATGTTATATTTTGATCATCATATCTTTTCATTATACATCAACATACACCCATGATATTAGGTAAATATGATCATGTATGTATTACCAAATATATGACATGATGTGATCAAGACTATGGGGTGTGGGGCCCACCCAAAACCGGCCCCAATTATGTCCTTTTTTTTTTTTTTTTTTTTTTTTTTTTTTTTTTTTTTATATTTTATATTTTATAAAATATATAAACACCCCATCTTTTATAAACCATTTTATAAAAGAATACATAGTTAAATAATTATTCCAATAATAATTATTTGAATAAATAAATTAACCAATTAATTTATTTAACACTTTCAAGTAAATATTCAGAAACCCGATTTTCTGAATGTATCGTGTTCTGTATTTGTTTTATAGATCTTATCTTAACAAATATATAATTGGTGTGTGTCTAACTCGTTATTGGGTATGACCCGACTTGGATCAAACACGGCTAGCCGCATTAACCTAATTATGTGTCTCGGGCATATGGTATTCCAACAATCTCCCACTTGCACGTGACTCATAAGAAGTTAATGCTAATGGTGAATACCGCCTAACAACAGGTCACCACCCCTAGTGTGTTTGACTAAGTGCCATTCAATAACATCATCCCCTTCAAGTCCATACTTGATATGACATAGGTAAGTCTTATCACTACATCCCTTTGTTGCTAGATGTCCTGTCAAATCGAAGAGACACAGATTGATCATTCTCTCATTGATTTAACTTAACAGGCCTTAGACATCTAAACTCTCAACACATAAGAGGAACAAATCCCATCTTGACTGCATACATCCTTGTTGACATCTCGTATGATATCTGAGCTCTTTCTTTTTACGTCATCGTGTTACCGAAAAACAAAGAAGAGAGTCAAGTTATCAGACTTGATGAAAAGACCAGATCCAATATGCATCTCAGGTCAAAGGACACAATGATACTCGCCTTTACTCAAGGATTACTTATGATCAGTTGCACTAACTCTATGCAGTGATCCTTGAGAGCGGATCATGTCCAATATTTGTATCCCACAAATATCTATGAACCTTGGTGGCAAACCTATGCCTTATATTCATCACATGAATATCAACCAATCCGGGTTCATAATAGTCTTACCTTCATACTTGTTCCCACAAGCATGATCGACTACGGACGTTTAGAACAACATAAGTCATTCATGGATTAAACATGCAAATATAGAACATAACTCATTGAATAATTAAACATAATTAATTTTCATGAGATACCCATTACATTCGTTCTTTTACAAACACTAAATACAGATTAAATCCACTCACTAGAATACCGAAGTCCTAATGCACAAACATGACCCTCATGCTTTGGCCTATCGAGGAGCTTCGTGAGTGGGTCCGCAATATTTTGATCGGTATGAACTTTATGAATACATATCTTTCTCTTTTCAACTTCATCCCTTATGTAGTTGAATCTGCGCTCAATGTGCCTCGTTTTCTGATGAGCACGAGGCTCCTTGATCTGTGCAATAGTACCCTCATTGTCACAGAATATCTCTAGGGGCTCCTGAATGGTAGAGATAATCCCTAGATCCATGATGAACTTTTTCATCCATGCAGCCTCTTGGGCTGCCATTGAAGCGGCGATGTACTCAGATTCTGTAGTGGATAACGCGACAACATCCTGCTTCGAACTCTTCCAAGAGACAGCGCCTCCATTCAAAATGAAGACATATCCCGACTGTGATCGAGAATCATCTCGGTCAGTTTGGAAACTCGCATCCACGTAACCCTTTACGACGAGTTCCTCCTCACCAGACCCATATATTAAAAACATATCCTTAGTCCTTCTAAGGTATTTTAATATATTCTTGACAGCCATCCAATGACTGTCACCTGGGTTGTGCTGGTATCTACTCGTTATGCTTAAAGCATACGAGACGTCCGGTCTGGTGCACATCATTGCATACATAATAGATCCTATTGCCGAAGCATAAGGAACATGCTTCATCCTATCCTGCTCTTCCTTAGAGCTAGGACTTTGGGATGAGCTCAACACGGTTCCTCTAGGAATAGGTACCAAACCTTTCTTAGAGTTTTCCATCCTGAACCTTTTCAGGATTTTATCAATGTACGCACTTTGATTGAGTCCGATCAATTTCCTTTGTCTATCCCTATAGACCTTTATTCCCAAGATATATGTCGCTTCTCCAAGATCCTTAATTGAGAAACGACTACTTAACCACGCTTTAACGTTTTCCATACTTGGTATATCATTTCCAAATAAAAGTATATCATCGACATACAAAATAAGGAAAATGATTATACTCCCACTAGCCCATTTATACACACACGCCTCATCACCGTTTTGGACGAAACCAAACGCTTTGATTTCTTCATTAAAACGATGATTCCACATCCGTGATGCTTGTTTCAACCCATAGATTGATTTCTTTAACTTACAAACTTTATCAGGATTAGATGGATCGACAAAACCTTCAGGCTGAACCATATGGACATCTTCCTCAAGATATCCATTTAGAAAAGCGGTTTTGACATCCATTTGCCATATCTCATAATCAAAATGAGCTGCAATGGCAAATAATATCCTGATCGACTTAAGCATCGCGACCGGCGAGAAGGTTTCATCATAATCAATCCCTTGAGTTTGCGTGAAACCTTTTGCTACAAGTCGTGCTTTGTAAGTATCTAAATTTCCATGCATATCGGTCTTCCTTTTGAAGACCCACTTACATCCAACCAGTTTGGAGTTAAGTGGACGATCAACCAATTCCCAAACTTGGTTATCGTGCATGGATTGCATCTCGGCGCTCATGGCTTCAAGCCACTTGTCACAATCAGATTGTGACATAGCATCTTTGTAGGAGATCGGTTCATCCGAATCGACCAAGTAACAATCATCCACAAGAAATCCATATTTCTTGGGAGGTCGACTAATCCTATTAGATCTGCGAGCAACGTGTGTATGATCAACCATTTGATCATCTTCAACATCCTCGTGTTGAAAGCTAGTTTCGACCAACTGTGTATCATCCAGTGATTCTTGAACCTCTTCAAGTTCCACTCTCTTTTCACTAGGTCCTTCCATAAGGAACCTAGTTTCTAAGAAGTATCCTTTGCGTGAAACAAACACCTTTTGTTCACTAGGATCATAGAATATATATCCTATATCATCCTTTGGGTATCCTATGAAGATACACCTGATGGATCGAGCCTCAAGCTTATTTGGGGTGTCACGTTTAACATAAACTATGCATCCCCATACCCTTAAATATGAAAAGGATGGAACCTTTCCATGCCACACTTCATAGGGTATTCGATCCACCTTTTTGGTCGGGGCCATATTCAAAATACGAGCCGCTGTGAGTAGCGCATATCCCCAAAATGATGGCGGTAGTGAGCTTCGTGCCATCATTGATCGAACCATGTCCAACAGTGTTCGATTCCTCCTTTCGGATACTCCGTTATGTTGAGGAGTTCCAGGAGGAGTGAGCTGTGAAATAATCCCACAATCTCTAAGATGACTTTGAAAAGCTTCACTTAGGTATTCGCCTCCTCTATCGGAGCGGAGTACCTTGATTGTTCGGTCGAGCTGATTTTGTACTTCATTTTGAAATTCTTTGAACATTTCAAAGGCTTCATGTTTGTGTTTCATTAGATAAACATACCCATATCGACTAAAATCGTCGGTAAAGGTAATGAAGTACCTTTCACTATTCCTACTAGTTGGCTTGAAAGGTCCGCATACATCCGTATGTATGATACCTAACAAATCCTTAGCCCTTTCATTTGTACCTTTGAAAGGCTCTTTGGTCATCTTGCCTTGAATACAAGATTCACACTCATCAAACGAACCTAACTCGTTTGTTTTCAAAAGACCTTTCTTTTGGAGAGTATTTATACGATTCTTGTTTATGTGTCCAAGGCGACAATGCCAAATGTAGGAATCACTCAAATCCTTTTTGAGTCTTTTAGTAGAAGTTTGATATAATGAGCTATTTGAGGTATTATCATGAACCAATTCATAAATACCGTTGTTTGGTACAGCTTTAAAATAAAAGATACCATTAGATGATACATGCATTTCTGATCTTACAAATTTAAAGTCAAAATTACATTGTCTAAGAAGGTGCACAGAAATAATGTTCCTAGTCAAACTAGGAGCATACAAAACATTTCTCAAAACAACTTCCAAACCACTTGGAAGCGATAAAGTGAAGTCTCCTCTAGCGACCACGTGCACCCTTGCACCGTTGCCCATGAAAAGATTCACTTCGCCCTTCTTTAAGTCTTCATTCTTTTTGAACCCCTGCAACCAATTGCAAATATGAGTTCCACATCCGGTATCCAATACCCATGTGTTAGAAGAAATAAGATTTAGCTCAACATTAATCATAAAGACATTACCCGAGGTATGCGCCGCATTCCTCTTGTCTTTTAGCTCTTTTAGGTAGACCGGGCAATTGCGTTTCCAGTGTCCGGTCTCCCCACAACCAAAACAAGGATCATCCTTATGACCCCTCGGTTCCATAACCTTTTGTTTCTTTGCCATAACCGGTGATTTGCCCTTACCCTTAAGATGCATAGGAGGACCCTTTCTTTTGGCTACCTTAGCCTTAAGATTGGGTTGAGATCGATTCTTGGATCTACCTTCATTGATCGCAAACATGGGTAAAACCCTTTTGCCCATGCTCGCCTCGGCTGTTTTAAGCATTGAGTGAAGTTCTCCAATGGTTTTGTCCCACCCGTTCATGTTATAATTTAACACGAATGTGTCGAACTTTTTCGACAAAGAGTTAAGGATCAAATCCGTTGCTAACTCTTTTGAGATGGGACAATTGAGCTTGGCGAGGCGATCAATGTAACTTTTCATCTTAAGTACATAAGTTGAAACTGGTTGATTATCATCCATTCTACATGCATGCAAGGCTCGAACCGTTTCGAACCTTTCAACTCTTGATTGCTTAAGGAACATTTCCTTAAGTTGAGTAATCATGTCGTACGCATTATGGTTTTCGAAATCCTTTTGGATTTCGGGAACCATAGTCGCCAACATGAGGCATGACACTTGAATGGAATCTTCCGTGAGTTTGACCCAATTCATATATTCGACCTCACTACCCTCTTCCGGTTCTTCGGGGATAGGAGTTTCCAAAACATGATATAATTTTTCTTGTTTTAGAACTATCCTTAAATTTCGGAACCAATCCGAAAAGTTATTGTGGTTAAGACGGTCTTTAGCGAGAATAGATCGGAGAGAGACATTTTGGACGTTAGGGATTATGTTGTCGTCGACGTGTGCGGCCATCTGCAGAATTTTAATTAAGTTCATTTTAGTGTTTTACCTTTTTAATTATTAATACCCTTTTATATATATACCAAATATAATTAATAATTAAAATCTAGAATCCAACGATAAACCCGACTCCGGTTAGGTGACCTTTTTCCCATTGTCGATTTATCAAGGTAGTTATTCATAACAATTGCAAACCCTTTTGCAACTTCTAGAGTTTATGGGACCGGTTCGAAATCATATTTCGTGTCGGCATGTTTATCCCATCAACACCTATTAGACCCCATGTTTGGGTGACCCTCTTCACATGGTTCTAATTTAAGTCGTCCTACTTGTATCAACTTGTAATATTAACATACAAACGGTTAGGTGACCTTTTTCCCATTTATATGCCAATATTACCTTAACATATTAATTTACTCTACGCGGTTAGGTGACCTTTTTCCCACTAAGAGCTTACTAATATGTTAAGCGTTATACAAAAGGATGGTGTTTAACTTATTATCCTTAATTTTAAAAGGGTTTTTTTAGTTTTAATAATTCTAGTTGTAAAATTTTAAATCATGTACTAACATGCATTTAGTAACATGATATTTTGAAACCATTTTCAAAATTCTAATTTATAATAAAACCATTTTATTATGGGCGTGAGACGGCTAGTTAATAAATCCATTTTATTAAACTATGTGTCACGTAATTACCGATAATTATTAGAACCCGTTTTATGCTTTGTTAATTAATTCTATGTGACGAAGTTGATATCCTAATATCTAACAACCACACAATCAAACAATCAATTAATTAACAAGCATACACAATTATACTAGACACGAGCCACTAAATTAGACCACACTTGTTAGCCGAAACAAGTGTGTGTCTTAGGTCCAATCCTAAGGGACACATGACACATGGATGTTGTAGCTCCCACTCGATCCCGCATCCAAATGCTTCGAGCATCTTCTTCAACCCCGTTGTGATCCACTGGGCTTGAACTTGGGCCTTAGCTTCCATAAGCTTCCATTTGGGCTCAATTGGTGGGCTTAGGTCCTTTTGGGCTTGAATCCCTTAATGGGCTTGTGAGACCCATTATCACCATACCCGGCCCAATTAGGCCCAAACTTCCAATTTTGCAATCTTCTTTATTTTACAAAACAAATGTCCTAATACATTTTTCTATAAAATAAAGATATTACAAATAACCTATTTATTACATACCCATATGAATAAATAATTACAAAATTACAAAATTGCCCCTAATTAATTATTACAAACCGAAACTTGAATAATTAACTACAATCACAACATCAACCACAAACAAACATCCACTTGGTCTACGGCTCGGTCTAGTTTTAACAAACATAACCCGTTATGTTTTAGGAACCCGTTCCAAAACCCCTTGACTTTATCGGGCCTAGCCCAACCCAATTTGGGCTTGACCCAATAACATGATTATGGGCTTCGGCCCACATGTGCAAAACACATGGGCTTCGGCCCAATTAAAAAGCTCACGGGCTTCGGCCCATTTAACCAAAAATGGGCTTCGGCCCATATAGCTTTTTCCTTTTTAAGTCCGGTTAGCCCAATAACCATATCCAAGTGGGCTTCGGCCCAAAATCACCCGATTTGGGCTTCGGCCCATATACTCGGTTTTATTTTTTTTTATTTTTTATTTTTTTTTTTTGAACAAAGCCAAAAACAATAACAAGATTAAATACAAAGAAAATTCATGCATGTTAATTTTTTTGTATAAAATCTTTCAAGGGGAAAAAATAAAACCGAGAACCCGAAGCTTAGTTTCCCGTATCCCGGCTCTTGATGCCATTTGTTGGGATTCTTTGGAATTTATAAATTTAGTTAACCATTTAACTAATCACAATTAAGGCGGAAGCGTGATATTTACAAACTAAACATATGTATCCATGTGTTTATATATGTATATGTTCATGAATAACCTAGTTTATTCATGTTATAAGATTACCAATAATCTATTTACTAGAAACCCGAAGCAAGGATCAAATGATACGGAAAAGCTAAACTATCAAGCTAGTAAACACTTACATTCTTAACCCTTTAAGAGTTTAGTAGATGGTTGAAGAAGATGATGATGTGAATGTTAGACTTTCAAAGGAAAACCCTCAAACGGAATGTACCCCGAGCCTTCAACACACACCGAGCTATGCTAGGAAGCTTGAACACGAAAAACCCGAGACCCGAGCCTTTCTTTTTCTTTTGGCCGTAAAACAAGAAAGAAAGAAAGGAAGAAGTTGTATATGTTTTTTTGTTACTTGAAAGTGTATTAATAATGTTATATTTTGATCATCATATCTTTTCATTATACATCAACATACACCCATGATATTAGGTAAATATGATCATGTATGTATTACCAAATATATGACATGATGTGATCAAGACTATGGGGTGTGGGGCCCACCCAAAACCGGCCCCAATTATGTCCTTTTTTTTTTTTTTTTTTTTTTTTTTTTTTTTTTTATTTTATATTTTATATTTTATAAAATATATAAACACCCCATCTTTTATAAACCATTTTATAAAAGAATACATAGTTAAATAATTATTCCAATAATAATTATTTGAATAAATAAATTAACCAATTAATTTATTTAACACTTTCAAGTAAATATTCAGAAACCCGATTTTCTGAATGTATCGTGTTCTGTATTTGTTTTATAGATCTTATCTTAACAAATATATAATTGGTGTGTGTCTAACTCGTTATTGGGTATGACCCGACTTGGATCAAACACGGCTAGCCGCATTAACCTAATTATGTGTCTCGGGCATATGGTATTCCAACATACCCTCCTGATCCAAGGGATTGTTTTATATATCTCTCCTAAATTGAATACTTGCAATAATAGGTAGAGTTAGTAAGATATATCGGATGCATTAACTTCTAACACAAGTTGGGCATGATCACCCCACATGGACCATCAATATTAAAAAGAAAAAATAAACTCCCAGCATGCATCACATTCGGAGGAAGCAACATATCATAATTCATGATACATATATATTTTGGTGCTTTTTATAGTGTACAATATCAGTGACGAAGTTTGGACGAAACGCGAAACGGGACTCCCCCCCCCCCCCCCCCATATCTATTG
This sequence comes from Bidens hawaiensis, assembly GCF_021521415.1. Classification (NCBI taxonomy): domain Eukaryota; kingdom Viridiplantae; phylum Streptophyta; class Magnoliopsida; order Asterales; family Asteraceae; genus Bidens; species Bidens hawaiensis. The sequence continues at coordinate 51,381 of NW_027492290.1, forward strand.
TAATCTCTAAACCGGAAACAGTTTAAGTAATTTGAAAAATCGGTTTGAAACCGAACCGCAACACCATTTGGTTCGATACAATTTGATTTTCTGAGTTATTTCATTCAGATAGCACATATATCCCTATATTTTCAATCAAATATTGTTCCTTTTGACTACATAAACTTGATTAGCTATCTTATTCTTTTTAAGTAATTTTGAAGCTAATTAAGTTGAATTCAAAATTAATACTCATTAGAATTTTCTAAATTAGCGTGGAAAAGAAATCAAGGAAGAAAGTGTTTGCGTGATAATTGGAAGAAATTAAATAATTGATTACCACATGATCACACAAAAAGTATAATAATATTGGAACCAAGTATATATCTGATATCAAATAATGATTTATTTATCAAACATTTAAAGAGCATATATAATGAATTTAGAATCTTCATGATCATGATCATGATCTATATCACAACCTTCTGTAATGTACTAAACTATTAATTAATTTAACTATAAACATAGTGTTAATTATTAAAATTCATCTTCAAATCATTATACATTACTCAAACTAAAAGTCTTGGCGTGATCACCAAGTGAAGATTTGGGGATTAATTAATTACCAAACCCATGTTAGGGTTCACATGAGACAATCCTCACAACGCAACCAACAAATTGTCAAATCATTCCCATTTGGGCATTTATACTATAAATACAAGCATCAAATATCATAGGCATTATAACAACTCGCACACCGATTTCTGAATGGGTATCATTCGATTCCCTTGCTTAAATGGCAATGCAAAAAGATTTAGCAAACTGCAGTCAACTTGCAAAGAGAATCAATCCCAAGTACCAAAAGGTTATTTTCCGGTTTATGTTGGAGAGAAACATAAGACACGATACGTTGTTCCATTATCACTATTGGAGCATCCGTTGTTTCAAAGCTTGTTACGCAAGTCGGAGGAGGAGTTTGGATTCAAACATCCAATGGGAGGTGTAACCATTACGTGCCCTGAAGATGACTTCATCAACATCACCTCGAGATTGCTCATTTCGTCATCATAGCAAGGGAAAACGATTATGGGTCGAAAGTTTTATTGGTGCAAATAATTATTTATAAATCATGTAAGAATCCCCTTGTAGCAAAGTGCATGCTATTTGGATAAATCTTGTAAAGAGAGATGTGATCTTATATTTTTGAAGTAGATTACACTTGAGTTTTTGATTTATTTTATTAATATATGTCATTAAACTCTTGTCTCCAACAAGAATCAAGATTAATTGATTTTGTGTTTACCGGTCATCAATCTATTAAGGAGTTTGTATATAATGTCTGCTAGTTGTACAGCTTGGTGTCTATTAGGTGGGTGTCTTGGAGAACCTATGGTGTCAAACAATGTAGGTGTTGATTTGGCCCTCCTGTTTTGGATTGGTTATAATAAATCTATTGCTATTAAAAATAATAAAATTAAAATTTTTTTAAACTTTGGATCTCTTTATATAAATGGTAATGTTCAACTATATAAAGAAAACCACTCAAACTAATTTTTTCAAATGTTTTAAAATTGTTATGATCTATACCCACATGAAAAAAAAATTATATTGCTTTTTGAATATCATGGAGGCGAATAAACATTACACCTTTATTTTTTCATTTTAATATTTTTATGATTAAAATTATTAGTGATCTTTTGTTGTTTGGGATATTTTCCAGTTTTTTTCCTTTACGTCACCAACGAGGTTTCGTACGAATTTATGTTAGTTAATATGGTTGAAGTCCATTATTACGTCTCCAAATGTAAAATATCAATTGATTTGCAAGCTCTGGTGGCTGATCAACGCTATTAATCTATAATATATATGCATGATAAGGATCCAAAGAGAACCCTTTACAAATAGAGAATTTTAAGAACTATTTTAGATCATTAAAAAAAACCTCTAAAAATATTTAAAAATTTATAAAACAAAAGAAACAAAAATTTTAAAAATAAAAAAAAAACAAAATTCTTATTTTTCATTCCAGTTTCATAAAAAATAATAATAATTCGTATTATATTTATACGCATGTATATAATTTTATTTAAATCTCTAGTTACGTAATGTACACGTATATATATTATCATTTACCTTAAATTATACATATATGCATAAAAGAATATGTGTACAAATATGTATATATTATACATATATGTATAATTTAGCTAAATCGTTTGTAGTCTCTTTCATGATGCTTGGCTATCCAATTATTGCTTTTGATTTTATGTGAAGATCGTACAACTTCTCTGAACTCACGTAGGTTAAATGATAACACAATATACATATTTGTATGTAAGATTTTTTTTTTTAAATATGAATCATTGATGAAACTAAAGAAATAACTTATTTAAGTTTATTATTTTTGTCCTCTAAAGTTAGTTAAACTCAGTATATTAAGGTTGGACTCGAGCAAATATCTTCAATTTAGACACGACTCTTATGTAGACTCGAGGCTTAAACGATGCCATTTCGAATAGTTTCTTTTTTTTATAATCAAAATATATAAAAATTGTAATAAGCAAGATAGTGATTACATCAAAACAGAAGATAAGCGAACAACGAGCTGCGCCGCTACCCTCTTATGAATTGGGAAACCAAATCTTTCGCGTGTAATTGAATCACTTTTGCTTTCTTCTTTAATCTCCGATCACTGGTGCCATCACGACACCACATCATGGTGCATATGTTGGTTCTCATATTTCTTGTGTTTACACTAGTCAACCTATCTATAACAAAGCATAAAATAATAAAAGAAAAGGTGAATAAATAAAATAAGTGAATTTTATTTCACATTGGTGGATGAAAGAAAATGAAATATTTCCACCTTGGTATAAATAAGAATGTAAGTTTTTGTCCCACGTCACTAGATTACAAAACTTGTAAGGTCTATAAAAAAGAGAGCTTATATGATAATATTCTTGTATGACAAGACACACCCAGTAGTCCTAGAGGAGGATGCAAAGCACCCGACGCGCACGGGAAGTGTGATGTAGCGCTTTGATGTCGCACTTCGTACGCTCGTATCGCCGCGGGCCGCTTAAGGGCCGCCGTAGTAATTTTGTGGAAAATTAATATTTTTAAATATCCTTCCATCGCGCTACGCGACGGATTTAGATTAGTCTCGTCGCGATACGCGATGACGCGTGAGTTATCTAGAAATTATTACGGCTGTCGCGATACACGACAGACCTTTAAGTAACCCATCGCAATACGCGATGTGGAGGTTACACAGACGAGACACATTGTCTGCCACGTGGCATAGCTAAGGCTGACTTGGTGGAGCTATAGGTCTAGTCACAATACGCGATGGCCTTATTATAGGTCCATCGTGATACGCGACCCTGAAATCAGCTATAAAAGGGAAGGAAATCAGCCTTCATTTTCTCGTCCCAAATCTGCTCTCTCTCTCTCTCTCTCACTTTTTCTTATATTTAGAAGTTGTTATAATACCTGAGTAGTCGTAACAATACCTTATCCAATCGAAAGAAGCTTTTATACGCGAATCCAAAGGCTCTGCCTGAACAAGCTACGGCATTGTACCATCATGTAAAGTTTCTAGTCTTGTGATTATCGTTATGATTATTGTGACATTTGTCAATTTCGGGTTATTTTATACTTGTATTCTTAATGTAAACCCGACCCGTTTTGTATCCCGAACCTTTCGATATTATCAAAATGATGAATTTTGTGTTATATATTTGTTTTATAGTTGTCGGATCTAAAAAAACACTCTTTTCGGTTCTTAAAAGGCCCCGAAAACGCTCAAAACGAACTCCAGGGACTAAAACTACCAAAATGAAGACTAGAAAGACCCATTTGTAGTTTGTGCTTTCTTGGGTCTATAACCAACCCATTTTCATGAAACACCCTTTATGAAAGACCCATTCAACTTACCCTATATATACACACCCATCTTCTTCATTTGTGCTTGCTCATTTCCTCATTTCTCTCTCAAATTCTTGAATTCTAAGGTTGTTCTTCATAGTTTGACTCTCAAGGTCAAACTAAGCTAATCTTTCATTTTAACTAACTTCTCGATACTTAAAGCTTGATGTTACAACATATATATAATATACACTCCTTGTTTACCTTCGGTCTTTCATTTCTCCGGTCTCGGCCGGTTGAAATGTCGGGCTAGTAAGGCAAGGTTACATGGAGGACTTTGTAGTCCTTATTTATATATTTAACAAATCTAACCATATAACTTATTATACTTGCTTAACTTCTGCATATTTTAGTTTATTGTTCATATTTTTCAAGTTCCATGGTATTGGGTATGTGGTGACTAGCCTCGGTTTCACCCCGAGTTGAGAACCGAACCAAAAATCGAACTTTCGTTTAAAAACTTTATTGTTAACTTTTTGAATGTAAAACTTGAGTATTATTATTTATAAGTTATTTTACAAGTTCCATGGTAATTGGGTATGTGGTAACCATCCTCGGTCTTATTCCGAGTCAAGGACCGAACCAAAAACCGAACTAAGCCGAGTTCACTCGCTTAAGACACACAACTGTGTTTTTAGCCACCAAAACTCATATTTTTCTTCAAGATTATATTTTAAATCAATTTTAGTTAATTTATAAACATACTTGGCATGTCGGTAACCAACTTGATCTTATAACAAGTTCGGACCGATAAAGTCTTATACTCGCTTGACGAACGTTAAGGTTCTTCACAATAGAACTGCATACTTGGTTAACTATATTTTGATTTTATTGAGTTATCTCATAACATTTATTATTTTGGGAAGTTAACTTTGAGCTTGGTCAATTATCAAGTCTCGAACCGACAAACTCGAACACTCGTTTAAACCTCGTTTTGGTATTCTTATAACCAAGGGTTTTGCAATATTGCATTTTAACCCACATTATTATTTAACATAGGTTGAGTAAAAAAAGGAAAAAAAACTAATGAATAGAATACCGATGCCCGGTTTCGAGTAAACTTATTTTACAAAACTCGTTTCTTTAATTTCTCAAATATTTACATTTTAAATCCTAAACTTTATTTATTTACTTTATTTGTCATGTATTTTATTTTAAACCCTTCCAAGACTACCTACTAACACAAGATCCGTTTAATATAGGTCTTGCTCGTTAAACCGATCTCTCCGATTATTCACAACACTATCTTTCAAGTTATTTGTTAATGTGAGTACTTTTTCATCCCCCATTTTTCATATTTCATTTTGGGAGTGACATTGCATACTTATTCAAATTCAAATGATTTATACTTGAGTCTTAAACCACAACACTTATTGTATATGTTTACTTAAATAAATGCTCGATTTGGTGTTATATGCTTTACATGATTATGTGCAAATTCTTGAATGCTAAGGCGGGTAGCCTCTTGAATGCTAAGGCGGGTAGCCTCATCAAAGTATGATCATACGTTAATTCCGAGTATATATGGTATCCCCATATAGAAAGGTGTCGTCAATGTATTCTTATTGACGATTTCATTATTGTCATCAATGTATTCTTATTGACGGTTCGTCAATGTATTCTTATTGACGGTTTTGTTATCTAAATTGTTGCTATTATTTATTGTTTTCATATACTAGTTGTGGATTTCATACTATATACTTACTGTTCAAAACTATGAAAATTGCTCACCGACCTTTGTGTTGACAAACTCTATTTTATGCAATGTTACAGGTTTGATGTTAGCTTGATTGGATTACTTGAAGAAACTTATCATCTTGGCTTTAGGATATTAGAAAATGAAAGAACAAGTTATTTGTTTATCTATCTATTTGGCATTTTGTATGAACAATTGTTGTGTTATTTATGATGATATGGATTTAAATGAGTTGTTTAAATATTGTAACTTTATAGTGTCGTTGTGCAATGAGCAATCATGTCGCGCCTTGACATTTCCGCCTTCATTGGTCGGGGTGTGACAGATTGGTGTCAGAGCCATCGACTATAGGATAGGTGGTTAGATGTAACAGGCTAGTATAGTTTATGCTCTAGGGTTCTTATACGTGTGCTCATACGTGTTTACCCTACTTGATTGTTTATTGCATTTATTTAATTATTTATAAACTTGTTTAAAAATCTATCTCATCATAAATGTACACATACACACACTTTCAATAGTATTCAAAAGTATTTTCACCTTAAAACAAAACATTAGCTTTTATATTGTGTTTTATGGATCACAAGCTTAACTTGGATCTTGTTGTTTACAATCTCCTTAAAGCTAGGTTCTATAATTTGTTTTGTGATGACCGTAGGGAACGAAACACTTTATTCGATCATTTGACAAAAAGATTCCAAGAATCGAAGGTGATTTACTTACCTGGGATGATTGGGTTTAGTGTTGGTTTCTAGGTCAAGCAACTCGAGTTATATGAGCCGACACTTTAAGTTGTTGAATGCGAGTGTTCCGGTCGCCTCCTTATTTTTAGTGTTGAAAACATAAAAGCCACGGTGATACGTGGACAAGTGTTTTTAACATCTCGTTGTATCTCCATTTTATTGTATGTTATTATCATGATTTAAGTCAACAACATGAAAGACGCGGTGATACATGCACATGTTCGACTCCATATATATTACTTTTACGTAAGTTTTTATTGCCGGGATATCAAATCATGGTGGTTCATGTACGATTTTCCCAACTATATATATGTTTACAAGAAATTTTGTTATTTTTTTTTTCGGAACATCAAATCATGATGGTTCATGTACGATTTTTTCGATTGTATACAAATTTCAACACTTCAAAACGTCCAAATTTTAAATTCTCGAAACTTTGAAACATATACTTATATATACGTTTTTATCATTTGGTTTATGTATAAACTTTATTTCTACTAACATTCTCATCCTCATGACACTAGGATTCACGTAAAAAAATGGTTACATACATCTTCTATTTTAAACTTAATGCCCTCAAACTCACTACAATTCTTTATAATTTTTAGAATGCCTCCGCTACGACGCCACTACCGCAAGGACTCCAAACGCAAGATGGCCGCTTTAGTAGCCGAACAAGTCGCCGCTGTGATTCCCGAACTCCTAACTCACTTGCAAGCAAACCAACCTCCACCGTTTGTAGCACCCGTTGTTGCACCCATTGAACCCAAACCCGCTCCCTACTTGTACAAACAATTTACCGGTGCTAACCCAACCAAATTCCTTAGTACGAACTGTGCGACTACCTTGTCGCAATGGTTTGAAAAGATGGAAAGTGTGTTCCGACACAACAAGTGCCCCGAAGCGAAGAAAACTAATTTCGCTTCGAGCATGTTTGAGGAAACCGCTCTTACATGGTGGGGTAGTGTTATGCATCTCCAAGGGGCGGAAATCGCAATGGCTCTCCCATGGATCGAGTTTAAAGAACTTATGATGAAGAAGTTCTGCCCAAAACACGAGCTCCAAAAGCTCGAAGCCGAGTTTTGGGAACTTAAGCAAGAAAGCGGTGATAACGCGCCTACTCACTCCGTTTTCACGAGTTGAGCACTCTTGTTACTCACTTGGTCACCCCAGCTCGAACGCAAAATTGACAAATAAATCGGGGGTTTGCCCATGCTAATCTGTGACTCGGTAATGAGTAGTAAACCGGCAAACCTTGAAGACGCTATTACGCTAGCCGGAGCCCTCTCCGAAAACCATGTCAAGGCGGGTACACTTTCAATCAAGAAAAAGTGTGACAAGAGTAAACCCGAACCAACCCCTCAAATCAAAGTTGATCCACTGATGTGTGTCTAATAACCCTATAAATATGAACCTCACAACTAAGCTTTAATATTAAAACGAAAATCCTAAAACCACACACAACCGGCAAGTGTACCGATCGCAAGTAGTATAGACTTAGGAAGTCCGAGTATCGAACACGTGAACACGTCAGAACGTTAAAGATCACTAACCCGAGACAAGACCTACCTCAAAATAATATTATATTGATTTTTGTTTTCTTTTAACTTAACTGAACTAACTGGAGTAACTAACAAAACTTACCAAAAATAGAAAACTTAACGGAAAACTAACTGTGTTAACTTAGGATGGAGAAAACGTCTACCTATGTCTGAATCAAATTGTAGGTCTAACAAGCTAATGGATTGAATGATATATAGACACCGGTCCCTAAATATGACACGACTAAGGATCGCTCGGGCTCACTGGATTACCTCTCGGTCTCACACAACAAACCCTAACTACTCAAAATCGGCTAAAACGACCAAACCGGGAAACAATTGCTAACGTGTTCTAATGCTAGATCACCTCTCGGTCTCACCAACACTCGACCCTAATGGTAATGAATACTACACAACCAAGGATAGAGGAACAATTCAACTTAAACCAAAATAGATCAACTAGTCGCTCAAATACCTAAACCTGACAAGAAATGAACTCGCTCTCGTGCAATCCCTATTCTAGCATGCAAAGGCAATGAGACGACCCTACTTCCTATCACCTCTCGGTCTCAAGAAAGATGTTTAACCGCTGTACTTTAATCACAAATTCACGCAACAAAACCCTACGGTGGTACCTACCGCAAACAAACCCTAAACACAAAGTCTAGAATCAAACAATGCACCGATCAATCAATACAAAACTAATCAATCAACACACGGGGTTTATGCAATGAATCACTAAAATTTCCAACCACTAAACACAACCTATTTCATGTCTAAATCAAACTTTACAATAGCAATTCAAGTCCATTAATCAAACAATCCATTAAACTCATCAAAACTCAACAATTTTCATCTTCCCTAGGTAGAACTAACAAGATTAGCCAAGCATAACTTTTGGACAGCAGCTAATGATCAAATAAAACATCATAAAACTCCTACTAATCATCTCAAATATCATTCAACAATCAACAATACTCATAAACAATTCAATCTATCAATCAATTGCAAAAACTAGTAAACAATTGAACAAGATAGTCAAAGTAATGAACAATGTGAAAAAATGAAGGATATATGATGAATTCCCGGCCGTTCCTTGCTGTGTAAACTGATGTCGAACCTTCCCGAGGCTAGATTCTTGTGTATTCTTCCTTCCCTAGCCGTCACACGATCAAACCCTAGCCGAACAACACTTTTTTTTCTTTTCTTTTCTTCCTGCTGCTGCTGTTGTTGCTGCTGTGCTGCTGTTGGCTGCTGTTGTGCTGCTGTTGATGCTGTTAAATCCGATCAGCAGCCCTCTTTAGGCTCATTAGGGTTTTATTTTTTTATATAATATAATATAATATAATATAATATGGTCTTGGGCCTCCATGATGCATACGGGTCGGGCCTTGAGCTTTGTTTTGAACTTGTATGCGTAAAAGGCTCGTAGAATGCTCGAAAAGTCTCGGTTTTCTTCTTTCTTTCACCCAAAACCTACAAGATTAATAAATGTATGTAAAACCTATCTAAAACGAGTAAAAACACATAAAATATAATATATTACGTAGATAAAAGGTGCGGAAAATACGTGTGTTTTACAACACATCATCCACCTCCTCAAGCCATAAATTACTCCAACTGATCCCACCAAGCCAAAAAGAAATTCAAGCCCAATCACCGAAACTATGCTGTCACCCATCCACAACAAACCTAACAACAATCTCAAGCTCCTCCAAACCGAAAACCCTACACCGGTCCTCATCCATTATGCAACAAATGTCAATTTCACCATCCCTCAAACATGACTTGTCGCCATTGCACCATTTGCAACTGTTATGGTCACTTCAATACCACATGTCGAAACACACCTCGTGGACATCCCGCTCCACCAAGAAACAACCCGCAAAACCCACAACAACCCAGAACTTGCTATAATTGTGGAGACCCTAAACATTTCCGCAACAATTGTCCCCGACTCGTTTACGCAAACCAAGCCCAAGCCGTAACCGTGCCTTATTACCAAACCCAAGCTTACCAAGTCCAAACCTACCAACCTCAAATCCCACAACTAAATGCACCTTTCATCCAACCAATTCAAGCCATCCAAGCACCTCCTCCTCCACCCCAAGCACCACAAGGAAATCCCGGTAACCAAGGGCGTGCTTTCATGATAAACGCCAATCAAGCTTAAGTCGCAAACGACGTTGTGAATGGTATGTTTCTAGTGAACGAACATTTGGCTTCAATTTTATTTGACAATGGTGCCGATAGGAGTTTTATTTTATTAAAATTTGAGTCTATACTTGCCGTACCTCGCACTAAACTCTCTAGACCTTTTTCCGTCGAAGTCGCCAACGGAAATTCCATCACAATCAACTCGGTCATTCGTGATTGTATTCTCACTCTTTGTAAGCGAAAATTTTCGATCGATCTTATCCCGATGCAAATGGGAAGTTTCGATGTCATAGTAGGCATGGATTGGTTATCTTTGCACCGTGCCGAAGTCGTTTGTTACGATAAAATCATTCGAATCCCTCTTGTAAACGGTAAAACACTCAAGGTCCACGGCAACACTACTCCTGAAAGGCTCAACCTTATGTCATACTCAAAATACCAAAAATATTTGTGCCAAATGTATGTTCCGTTCCTAGCTCAAGTGGTGGTTAAAGACTTTAAGGAAAGAAAAATCCAAGACATCTCCATCGTCTGTGACTTCGTCGATGTCTTTCTTGAAGACGTCACCGGTCCTCCACCCATTCGCCCGGTAGAATTCCGAATCGATCTTGTGCCCGGAGCAATGCCTGTAGCCAAAGCTCCTTACCGTTTAGCCCCGTCAGAAATGCAAGAGTTATCAAACCAACTCGAAGAATTTTCCGACAAAGGCTTTATTCGTCCAAAATCTTCTCCTTGGGGCGCTCCCGTCCTCTTCGTGAAAAAGAAAGATGGTTTGTTTCGTATGTGCATCGATTATCGTGAGCTTAACAAACTTACTATTAAAATCGTTATCCTTTGCCACAAATCGACGACCTCTTCGATCAACTTCAAGGCGCAACGTGTTTCTCAAAAATCGATCTTCGATCGGGATATCACCAATTGCGTATTCGCGAAGAAGACATCCCAAAAACCGCATTCCGTACTCGATATGGACATTTCGAATTTCTAGTCATGCCTTTCGGTTTAACCAATGCACCCGTGGTATTTATGGATCTCATGAACCGCGTTTGCAAACGTTTCTAGATAAATTCGTCATTGTCTTTATTGATGATATCCTCATCTTTTCCTAAACCAAGGCCGAACATGAGTATCATTTGTGTTCCATTCTCGAAGTCTTAAGAAACGAACGACTTTACGCCAAATTCTCAAAATGTGAATTTTGGCTAGAGGAAGTTCAATTTTTGGGACACATCGTCAACGACAAGGGTATTCATGTTGATCCCGCAAAAATCGAAGCCGTCAAAGATTGGAAGACTCCGACTACACCCACGGAAATTCGATCTTTCCTCGGTTTGGCCGGATATTATCGGCGTTTCATCCAAAATTTTTCCAAGATCTCTTTACCCCTCACTTCCCTAACTCACAAAGGAAAGCCTTATGAATGGGGATCCAAACAAGAAGAAGCCTCTAATACTCTTAAACACATGCTTTGCAATGCTCCCGTTCTAACCCTTCCTGATGGAAACGACGACTTTGTAGTATTTTGCGATGCTTCTCATCAAGGTCTCGGTTGCGTTCTCATGCAATGAGGTCAAGTTATCGCGTATGCTTCAAGGCAACTCAAGGTCAACGAGAAGAACTACACGACTCACGATCTTGAACTTGGTGCCATCGTTTTCGCACTCAAAATTTGGAGACGTTACCTTTACGGAACGAAATGTGTGGTTTTTACCGATCATAAAAGCCTTCAACACATTTTTGACCAAAAAGATCTCAACATAAGACAACGAAGATGGGTTGAGTTACTTAGTGACTACGATTGCGAGATTCGCTACCATCCCGGTAAAGCGAATGTCGTGGCCGATGCCCTTAGTCGAAAGGTTAATGTCAAATCCGTCTTGCTTCTTAGCGTCACCGTTCAAACCGATCTCCAAGCCAAAATCTATCAAGCCCAACGTACCTCCGTTGACGAAGGCAACATGTATGACGAAATGTCATGTGGAGCCGAGCTTCAACTCGAAACAAAACCCGATGGCTTATTGTATTATTTCAATCGTTTATGGGTTCCCGATCGTGATGACCTTCGTACTTGCATACTCGACGAAGCTCACAAGTCACGATATTCTGTTCATCCCGGTGCGGATAAAATGTATTTCGATCTTCGTTCTACCTTTTGGTGGCCGGGTATGAAGAAAGACGTAACAACGTACGTTTCGAAATGTCTTACTTGCTCTAAAGTCAAAGCCGAACATCAAAAACACTTTGGGTTACTCGAGCAACCACCGATTCTCATATGGAAATGGGAAGACATTGCTATGGACTTTATAATGAAACTACCCACTACTCAAAAAGGCAACGATAGCATTTGGGTGATTATTGACCGATTAACCAAATCCGCTCACTTTATTCCAATTCGAGAAAAATACTCCATTGAGTAACTTGCCCAAATCTACGTTCGCGAAATCATGTGTCGCCACGGTTTACCGTTGACTATCATCTCCGATTGCGATGCTCGATTCACGTCTCATTTTTGGCGATCACTTCAAGAAACCTTGGGAACTCGTCTTGATCTTAGCACCGCTTATCATCCTCAAACGGATGGACAATCCGAACGTACGATTCAAACACTTGAGGACATGTTTCGACCGTGTGTACTCGATTTCGGTGGGAATTAAAATAGAGAAAAATTATGCCTTTTAAAATGCGAAAGGAGACAAAAATTAAAAATGTGAGAAGGAGGATTTATGGTCACACACAAAACCTTTAAAAAACTGGAAAAAAAATAATAAAAAAATCATAACTCAAAATATACATAAAAGAACAAAAAAATTTGTTAAATCAAAATGTTTCGCCCGTCATTCCTGTTCCAAAAAAAAGTCCGAAAAGACACAATACCGAGCAAAAAGACACAATGCCGAAAATGCACAAACAACACAATCATAAATAAATAAAGACACAATATGTCGCAAAATATAACACAATACAGAACAAAATGTAACGTAATGCTGATTAATAAAACACAATATCAAGAAAAAAAAAGACACATTATCAAAGAAAATAGAGACAACCAATGACAAAAATAAACAAAAAATCACAATAATAAATAGAAAGACATGATGATATTTTTTCCTCAACATTATGCCTTTTTTGAGTTTTTTTTTTATTTTTTTATTTTTGTAAACGAGGAAGATGGTGGAAACAGTGTTTTTTACATTTTTCGCTTTTGGATTAAAGTTGAGTTATGATTTTTTAATTAATTTTTCATTATTTTTTTAGGAATTTTTTTTTCTAAAATCCTTCTCATTTTAACGTGACCCTATAAACATATTATTAATTAAAATATATCTTCAAATCATCTACCTATATCATTAAAGCAAAACCATGTATCTATATGTCCTTTTTCTAGACCATCCAGCTATGCTGCCACCTAATACAACTTTCATTTATATAATTGTCACATAATTCACCAATTAATATTTTCTAGAATCATAATCATTAACTACAACCAACGTTTCCTTCCAAATGATTTAAAAACCAATTTTGACCATAATTAATTATTTATAACTGATTTTGTGTTCCCTTTTTTTAGTATGACTATTATTTTAGCAATTCAATGATTTGTGTATTTATAAAGTTCCTTATTCACACAATTTATACATATTTTTCCTATATCTTGTGGCTTTGCAGAGAAAAAGGTAAATAATTCTTATACGTTACTCTTATATGGTTTATGTATCGTTAAAGTTTAACGATTTTGTTAATTGGTGTAACACCGTGAAAATACCCCATCTAGTTTTGGGCCAAAAATGTCAAGATTAGAAGTTAAGGGGCTAAAAATGCCAATTCTGAAAGTTAAAGGACTGAAAATGAAAAATTTGGGTTTTTAGACCCATCGCGCTACGCGATGGTCTCCTGAATAACTCCGTCGCACTACGCGACAGAGAATCACACAATTCAAGAAAAAGGGGGGCGACGCGCTACGCGACAGCCAAACTCAACTAGTCCATCGCGCTACGCGATGACCAGGTTAAGTAACCCGGGACACGTGGCCAACCACATGTTAACACGTGGCAACTTCTGATTAATTGCGGTGTCGCGCTACGCGACGGCCTTGGGAAAAAGGCCATCGCGTTACGCGATGGTTTGTAAAACTCGCCTATAAAAGGGCAGCTACGGGTTCAGCCCATTCATCCCGATTTTCACACTCATTTTCACACATTTAGTATCGGTAAGCGTGCCAGGAAGTGCTGAAGTGTCGAGAGCTGATTTCAAAAAGAAACAGGGCGTTGTTACGCTGTTTAACGAACTGTTGATCTCGTAATCAAGATACGAGCTGAACTGCTGCTGAATTTCTCATCTTTTGTTCTTGTCTAGCCGGATAAGGTAGGATTAAGGTTAGGTTACTTTACTAGTTACTTTAAATACATAAGATATAGCTTAGTTAAGGGTATAGTCGTTAAACTGTAATTATTTTCCAAGTGATGTTTTATAAAGCAAAGACGTTGCTTCCACGTGAAGTAATGTTATCAAAACTATTATTTTGATGGGTATGTAGTAACTGGAAGGGGGGTATCATTAGTAGACTCTTCTTGCCTAAGGAAAGCAATTCGTACATATCCCAATCAACCGCGGGACCCGTTTGCTTACCTGGAGAAGTTTGCCAACATGATATCCTTTATTAGGCCAAAGCGTGCTATTCCAAACGCCATATGTAAATTCAAAGTATTTTCATAAAACGACTATAACTATACTAAGGTTCAGACAAACATTAAGTCTGCTGATCAGACCTCGAGTCTGCTGAACTGAATCAGACATTAAGTCTGCTGATCAGACCTCGAGTCTGCTGAAACTGTAACAGACTTAAAGTCTGCTGAATTATGCCAACTAGGTACTTATGCATACCTATTATGAATATAGGTTAATAGCATACTGAAGTCAGGGAGGTTGATATTCCTACTGATAATATAAGGTGAACACGTTAACCTTTTACTGTCTGAACTGATTTTACTCTTGTAATAGACAGGTTGTTTATTACAAAGAGTCTGGTAAATGTTTGCATGAGATATAATCTCTAAAATCGTTATAATACAAAATAGATAATAAAAAGCAACTCAGACCAAATACACATGTGTCTGGATCCAAACATAACTGATAATTGGCATACAAAACAAAGTCAGTCATAACCAGTTCTCCAACAGGGTTATATAGCCTAGGGGAAAGTTATCTCCGAACAGGGGCTATATACTCGGGGAACCTTTGAATTGTGTGTGTAGGGCAGTGGTACAAATCCCGGGAATGGACAGGTGTTCCTGCTGAGTTTGTGAAACAGAAAACTATGTTTGTATTTAACGACTGTTATAAATGTTTTATCGAGTCAACGTTTCACCAGCATATAGCTGACGTGTTTTTCCACCCTTGCATGTAACTAAATGATAATAGATGATATACAAGGATTGGAGTCATAGAAGATCGCTCGTTTTTGAATATTACTAACCCTTGTATTATAAATATCACGGTTTTGTAAAACTGAAACTCGGTTGTTTAATTCCCGAGTAATTTTGATAATGTAAATTAATATTTTAATATTTAAAGACTTCCGCTAAAATAAACCCGCTACTCTGATATATTTACAAAACAGGTACCAACTGATGGTCGCACTCCTAGGCCCTAGATTGGGGTGTGACAATTGGCGAACGACTAAAAATGAAGTTTTATAAATCCTTTGCTTAATAACATATTTTAATTTCAAATCATGTTCTATAATGAAAACAAAGTACATATATTTAAAAATAGCATAGATCAAAACTTGATGTTGCCATGTTCATTGATTGTAACTTCTATGTTTTTTCATACATCGTATTTATATTTTAACCATGTTAAGTTTATTTAAAAGTCAATTTGTTTGATTTTACACTAATCGTTATTATGTCAAATAGCCAATTGTGATGCCTATATTTATTTATTTTAAATCCCTATATATTTTTAATATTAGTATAATTATAGTTAATGTAACATACTTAAAAATATAACTATTATTCCAAATAAATAAATCACCATGTTTTTTTAAATTTTTAATTTAGTTGTTTGTTAAAGATGTCTACTCCATCAAAGAAGCGGAAGCTCATATGATCTACATCTTCTCACAACAACTACAATCCAAATGGTATGTATTTCAATTTGAAATTGTATAATCTTATTCCATAATATATCTTTATTTTAATTGTGTTTTTTTATTTTTAATATTATTATGTATATATTTATAAGACAATATGTTTTCAAATGTAGTTCAAACTCAAAGGGTT
Organism: Bidens hawaiensis; assembly: GCF_021521415.1. Taxonomy (NCBI): domain Eukaryota; kingdom Viridiplantae; phylum Streptophyta; class Magnoliopsida; order Asterales; family Asteraceae; genus Bidens; species Bidens hawaiensis. The sequence continues at coordinate 67,705 of NW_027492290.1, forward strand.
TCATTGTTTGATATTTCAAATAATACGAACTCCATGACTTATCAAGCTACACCAAATATGTGTTATGATGGGCATTCATATAACTACATGCCATATCGCTTTGTTGGTAATACCGTTCCAAGTATTTATTTTGTTTTGTTCCTTGCATTTTGAATATACTTTAAGTTTGTTATTTTAACATACACATTTGTAATACAGGTTATACTAATACAATCGGTGGTACTTATGAATTTAATATGCATGGTGTTCTCATATTCTAAATTGAAATACGCATCAATATATTCTTCATTCATCCCTTGTGTCCCTGGTATGTGCATTTCACAATTTTACATTTGTTGTTATAGTTGAATTTCTAATAATCCAAACATAACAGTAAATCAGATCAACACATTGCAAAATATTCCTGCATCAAACAATGGTCACAATCTGGTAAAGAGAAATTGTCTCCATTTATAGTACCTAGTCTCAAATCTAGTACCATAATTAACATCGGTAAATTTTTTAAGACTTTTGTATGCACACTTTTACAGCACCAAGTATTCTTTAGAGATCGCAAGTTATCCTTTTAAGTATTTACTTTTTTATGTTATCGCGAAAGTTTAAAGTTTTTGTGTAATATTTCTATGTCTTCTTGAATGTTGATTTTAGTAAGTAAAAGACAAGACAATTTGGATGCTGATTTTACTATATCATTAAATATGTGTTATCCTTTTTTTTATTTTTATAAAAAATAACATTTGCATTTTCTTAATCTTATGATATATACATATATATGATGTTTGAAATATTTTTCACCTGTGTATAACATAAGTCACTATCCTAATTATACATTACTCGAACTAAAAGTCTTGGCGTGATCACCAAGTGAAGATTTGGAGATTAACTACCAAACCCATGTTAGGGTTCACATGAGGCAAATCCTGACAAGGCAGCCAACAAATTGCCAATCATTGCCTTTTGGGCATCCAAACTATAAATGCAAGCATCAAAATCATACACATTATACAAGCATCAATCTCACTACTTACATATTAAAAGTGCTAATTGTAATTTGTGGATGAGAGATCTCCAAACCATGCTTAAATTAAGCAGTTTTCCCTCACTATCAGCTTTTCAGTCAGGCAAAAAAGAAAGAAGTCGTGAATTTTATAATGAGCTAGTGACAAATTGGATAATATTGATTGGTATGAACGGCCCGAATGTTACACTTAGAATCCATATATGAAATCCTTTTTTTTCGTACCACCAACCAAGCACCAACCTAGAGTACCAACATATATGCACGCACATATAACATACAAGCATTAAAAACCACTTTAATATCTTCTATTCAATGGCATCAGGCTAAGGTCCAATAGGAAAGCCCATATAAAATCTAAGTACCAAAACTGTACCTATATGACAGCCCATGCTTATGTTACATTCTCATATAATCTAGTGCCAAATTATACAATCTACTTCGATGTGACTGAAACAAACACAACAGCTAATAATCAGTCACGAGGCATGCATGCATACACGCGTGCTTGAATTATATGGCCGAGGAAAATAATTATGAATTTATGATACAAAATTATTCAAAAGACAAATTCCCGCTTCGAATGTGACGCTGCTGATTGCTTATTCCTTTGCCCAAACGTGAGTTGGATGAACCAAAATCAGTCAGTTTTCCATCATAAGAAGGTTTTCCACCATAAGGAGATGATAGTTTTGGTGATAGCCACTTCTTGATAACCACCCCGTTAATTCTTATTTTTCCAAACGACTCGTTTCCTATGTATGATATCCTTAGCCTTCTCAATAATGATGAAATACCCTGAGTAACTCTGTTTATCAAAACAACATGAATGATTAAAATTAAACTTTATCAAATGTTTATAAAATGAGATTAAAGAAAAGAAAGAGCATACTCACCTTCCTGCAACATTCACTGTTTTATCACCTGTGGGGGCCTTGACGTGTGTCTTTACTATAGGCAGCAAGATGCTTACATTAGGCAATTTCACACCTGAAAATACAATTTAAAATAAGAATTAATATCAATCAAATGATATAAAGGTGAGAAGCAACAGGTTATTAGCATGTCACCCCAATGTTAATGCCTAAAAATAGCTACAAAATTTACAGATTGTAGTTTTTTTTCCTCTTTCAATAACCATGAGAAACTTACACAAAAACTCACGGGCCCACCAAAACCTGCTTACTAGTGGGGCCCACTCACGAGCTTACACTTTACGTATTATAACTATTTATTTCTTGATAATATAATTGGAACTAAATATGTCAGCATAGACCGCAATCACGTATATCTTACTCTGACAGTTAAGTTAAATGTTTAGCTTTTCACATGTAATCCCCTAATGATCTTTCGGGCTTTATATTAATAATAACTATTAATATTTTATGAGTCGAATAATTATGTCGAGACCGTGCTAATAAGTTGTTAAATGCGCTAAATGTTTCATGAGAAGCTATAAAATAATATAAATTAAAAGAAGCACGTTGTCGTTACCAGCAGCCAGCCGATGCTTAAGACCCTTCAATACTGTCAAGAGGTAAACCTGCAGAGTTTTGATTCAACCAATAACTAATTTGACCATGACCACATCAACATAAATAACAATGATAATAATAAAAATAATAATAATAATAATAATAACAATAATAAACGTTCACCTCTGCGGTGTATAATGGTAACTTTGTCACATCCACTACTATTGGACTTTCTTTTAAAGAAACAGAAGGAACAATTCCAAGTGAAGCAGCTTCCTCAAGTAAAGAAAACGCGCGCGGATCATATTCTCCAAACCCATCAATCAAAGAACATAGATTTGATCCTTTTGAGGTTTCTGTAATTATTCCCAGATTCTCAATCAGTCTGGTTTTTAAGGATGGCTCGTGAGGAAGTCGTAGACATCCTAGTACTTGTGAAAGTTCTTCTATTCGGGGAACAACGCCAGCCTTAACTGATTCTCTATATACCATCAACACTAACCCGGTCCTGCAAACAATCCAAAATCAACTGTTTTTACATATTATTTGAAAAATATTATTGTGTTTAACAAGAGGTTTAATTACCATTTACTGTTCATCAGTATTTGCTGTGAGTCAAAAGACAAAATGGGCTCACCAACCATACAAGCTTTCTCAAATCTTCGGTAGCACAAAGCTTCAACATCACAAATTAGGGATAACTAGTTAAAATAAAAAAAAAAAGAAATAAGGATTTATAAAACTAATCAAAACAACATGTATCGGCTTACCAATTAAGCATCTGCACATAATAAGGTTTGGTGAAATGGCATCCTTTTTGGCTTGAGAAAGGAGCATGAGACCAATTTCTAGATCATCCTTTCTGTTATTAACGCACGATTAGAATAGTTGAATAAATAGTCACATGAAAGTATTTTTGAAGGTTTTAGAAATTACTTTTCACTTGCGACCAATAAAATGGAGTACGTGATGGAGTTTGGGCATAGGCCTAACTTTTTCATTTCTGATAGAATTTCCACAGCCTTAGACAGTTGATCTCCATCACCTGTAGCATGATATCCAAATCAATATGTGTATTTATGAAATTAAATAGCAAAAAACTACCATTCCTTAAGAAAGAACGTCAGCTTGTTAAAGTGACATCGTGACCTAGCATTGATACTTTATAAAGTTCGTAATAAGGAATAAAACTAGTTTTTATTAAAATGATTTAGTTTCCTAAGTTTTACACAATTGGTGGTCTAAAAATCAGCACTTTTACATAAACCAAGACAATGAGACTGATCAACTTTTTATGAGGACAAAATTTCTTCATGTTTTTCAGAATTTGGCATTGTAAAACCAAACATATGTTTCTGTAAAAGTTGTCAAAATGTATTTAGCTATTTATATTTCATCAAATTTGCTACCACAAGGTAAATAACAATACATGTGGAACCATGGAAGCAAAATACACTTACACAAGGCAGTAATTAATGCATTTATCATTGGAACTGATGGTTTCATCTTCATCTCTATGATATATTCATATAATTCCACTGCCTTCTTCCAGTTTCTCGCCTGAACATCATAACAAACAAACATATTAAAAAATAAAAATTCATGCTACATGCTCTCATCAATATATGCAAATATTACTGCACATAGTTAGCATAAAGCCAAAAGAAATATAAACTTTGTATGATTAAAACTTACATTGCTGCATGCTCCCATCAATGAGCTCTATGACATTATCCCCACATCTATTCCTTTATTCCTGGCTTCTTGTAGAATTTCAAATGAAGCATCCAACTTTCCCGCATGTCCTGCCACATCTATCAATGCACTAAAAAACATCTGCAAGAGCATAAAAAAACTTTTTACTGCATTCATCTAAAATACTGCACAATACATGGACAAAGTAGGATAAAGTATAGTTATCAAGAACACATAAATATTAGACCTCAGAAAATCATTGATACCTCATCTGGGATAATTCCTTTTTCTGTCATATCATTATACACACTGCACGCAAACTCCCAATCACCATTTGCACTGCAACTGTTAACAGCAATGGTGTAAACTTCAGGAGTGCCTTTAATGTTGAATTCTTTAATCATACCATATATCTCTCTCGCTCGTTCAACCTAAAAACAACATATCACTAACAAGTCGCTGAAAGATAAAATAAAGAAAAAAAAAAAAGAATTGTCTAACCTGACCAGCATTCAAACATGCTTTAATCAAGGCACCAACAGTGACATGATCTGGATCTATAGGATGTGTCTCAGATCTCATTTCTGATAATACATCAAATGCTCGATCAACGGCTCCTGATTCGCCACATGCACTGATAAGAGCGTTGAACACAATTCGGTCTGGTTTCACATTCTACTGCATGCATGTATAAATCAACCTTTAAGTAAAATAAAATGAAAATGCGTGGTTAGAGGGAAAACATTATTTACATACCTTTGACCTCATAATACCGTACGCACCAAACGCCTTTGCCACTTGTCCAGCTTTAGCACAACCATCAATAAGTGCACCGTATGTGTGAACGCTTGGTTCAACTCCAGAGTTGACCATTTCATGGAAAACCTGCAATAGAATAGCAAAGCATGTAACTGCAACTAGTATATGATTATCAATAGGCCTGTAAATGAATCGAACATTCAGTGAACTGTCTGTGAACGTTTATTTAAAAACGAACGAACATGAACAAATTTTTTGTTTAGTTAAATAAATGAACATGAACACATGTATCATTTGTTCATTAATCTGTTTATGTTCATTTATTTATGTTCATTTATGTTTGTTAGTTTACATTTATTTAGGTTATTCTGTTTATGTTCGTTTATATGTTCATTCATATTATTTTACGCCGTTACAAATTAGTCTAGATTTATGAAATTAAAATATCACCCAACACAATTTATTTTATTTTTATTAAAATTTAGGCCCAACAGATTGATGTTCACACTTACTTTGAATGGCGCTCACTGATTATCTATGTTCAGTTATGTTCGTTCGTTTATACCATAAATGAGCAAGCATAAATGAACACGCTTATTTTCTCAACCAACAAACACAAAAAAGAAAGCATCGTTCGTTTAATTGTCCATGTCCGATCGTTTGTTCGGTTAAAGTTAAACGAAAGAACACAAACATGCCTCATTCGTGTTAATTCGGTTCGTTTCCAGGCTTAATTATTATATTAAAGAAAATGCAAATATAATAGTAGATATAAATAGGAAAGAAAACATACCTTAAACATTGCATCAACCTTTTTACTCCTATCACAAGTTGATATTAAAGTAGTGTATAGCTTACAGTCAGCTTTTAATCCAGCTTTCTGGACAAGTTTCAAAACCTCAAAAGCTCCTAAAATATAACATACCATGAAAATCCAAACAATATGTACATGTAAACACAAGAAATTATTTAAAGAAAAGTACCATCTAAGTCTAGAGAGAAAGTACAAACATACATGAGCATGTTAAACGTGCTCAAAGTAGGGTTTGGTATGAGCTTGATAAAACGAAAAGCTTCCTTCACGGCTTTCTGACTTCTACACACTTGGATAAATCCCATATGATAAACCTAAATCCACAATATTTTGTAGCGTCAGTGATTGAATACACAAACAATGAACTAATTTGAAAACCATTCAATTGATAGCTAAAAAGAGGCAGCCTTACATTATTCATGTCTAACAAACCTTTTCTTTCCAGATATTCAAGCTTTTCTAAGCTATCAGTTAACCTACAATAGAAAAATGAAATATAAACATGATGAAAATAAGTTTAGAGATAATAGGTCTTGACAAAATTAAAATAATGCAGCTTTAGAAGTTATAAAACAAGTGTGTTACCTGCCCTCTTTGAGGAAGCGATGGTAAGCACGTAACTGCTGTGAAGCATAATCTTTGGTGCTTCCTTCTTTCTTAACTTCAGAATCAAGAAACAAATTTTTCAGGTCTTTCTTAGTCAGCATAGATTTAGCTTTGTCATTATCTTTCTTCCAAAACTCTCTCCTTCCATTAACAGAGCCATTTTGAGACTTTCCATTTGGTAACTTAGACTCAAACTTTTCTGAAATAAATTTAACTCTCACATCAAGTTAAAGTAAACGAGAATATAATAAACATAAAACAAACAAACCTGCAGCATGAAGAAATTCCTTTGCAGAAAATCTTTCACTTTGAAATATGGAACTACTGGCTGATGAAGAAAAGCCATTGTTTCCAAAAGACGAAAGCTCGGGCATTGACTTTGTACTACTAAGATTTTCCACAGAACACGTCACATATTGATTTGCCTCATAAAACGAGTGTAAGCCGTTGTGGGTGTACTTTAAAGGTGGAAAATTATACCGATTAACATCAGTTTCTTTAATGAGCCCATTGGTTTTCTCTTCAACCAAATTACCACCAGCTGCAATACTTGTTGAAGGAACGGAATCAGCAATTAACTCACTTTCCACCAATAGTTTAGGAAACTCAGAATCATGCTTGGTTTTCTGTTTCTCGTCAAAACAGACAGCTTTTGTTTCTGTGGAAGGTATACACAGGACATCACCTGATCCAAGAAGCATGCTAAGTGATTCTTGAGATGATAATTCCATTACATTAGAAGGTTCCTCAAAAGATGATCCCATCATAACAACATCTTTGGTAAATGATGATGGTATAACCTTGCTTGGAACAGCAGAGACTGATGAAACATGTGTTAGAGATTCTTCATCCAGCAAGCCTGTTTCATGGTGATGCACATGTGCTGATTCATTGACAAAATCATGAGTAAAGACTTTTATATCCTCAATTATATCTTTGCTTCCCACATCAGAGATCTCTCCATTGAGGCCAACATTTGATGAGTTTTGACCATTGATGGTATGATTTATACTTGAACCTTTTTGGGTATCTGATTGACTAGTCGGTTTGGATATCTACGAAAATGGGATAAGTATTAGTGTCTGGCTGCTGTAAGCAAAATTTCTACTAATATTTACCACTTTCTGTGAATCTGTAACAATAGATAACAAAAATGCTGTGGCCTCTACAGAAATGAAGAAATGCACTATACATGTAAAGTTCATGTATAAGTAAACAAGAAGTCCGGACTTACTCTAATACTATACACAAGTAGGTCAAGCAATCACAATGCAGCTCAGAATTAGCAATAACTCAGTAAATACAATTTTCTCAAAAAGCGATACAAAACCAAGACGACGTACCAATAACAAAATCATGATAATAAACATATATACTTGTCTGATCAAACTATTACCTTTCTATTAAGACTCGTGTGTGTTTCCACACGTATAAAAATCATTAATAGTAATACATTGGAAAATAGTTTGATTACCTAAAACTAAATGTTTGCCTCCTGGTAAAGACATAAGTATATATATTACCTAGGGTCACCCTCGTTACACCCCCTAACCAAATAGTTACACTCGAAAATACAACAAGTAGATTGTCATCTATAAAAGATCAAAGATTAGGAAGTCAAATGCGCTGCAGCATGAAACTGTAAAGAGAAAAATCACTTGCAATGACACTATATAATACCTCTGCCACATGTAATGATGCTAAATTTGAATTTCTGCTTGTTATCATGTCAATTTTTACTCAAAACAGAGAATGCCCTCTTCTATATTAATGTTAAACTGTATTTGTAGCTCATAATTCAAATCTGCTTTGATTTGACCATGTATATGCATCACACTAACTAGCTACTCAGTAGACTGAAAATAAGATAAAACAATTTGAGAATGAATCCAAATTTATTGCTGTTAGAGCAGTGGTCTCCACACACAGACTATATGTTATTTGTTCTAAGCATATAGTAAATTAAAAAAAACCTTACAGCCTGGTGAATTTTATGTTATTTAACTCAAATGTCAGCATTATTCAAAAAAACTATAAAGTCAACTCAATTAAAGCATCTAGGCACTGTAACACATAGTGTTGACTTTCAGATAATAACAATTAACAGTATATCTAACTTGTATAACAGATAACCGCACTCAATTAACAGTTAATTGAGCTCAATTACCTTATTCGATCCACCGCCATGCTTTCTATTAACGTAATCGATATAGAACACCGTGAGAGCCGAGACAGCAACAAAGGAAACCACCACAACAACAGTCTGCGGATTCAAAGCCGCAGACGTTCTGAACACAAACCTCCTCCGACTTCTAATCGACGGCGAATGAAATTGAACTCCGAAACCTAACCCTAACCCTAGCCAATAGCATTTTCTCCGGCGAAACTCGGAGCCTATAAATTGTGAGCGGAAAGAGATGGCCGGAGAAATGCAGGAAGTGAACGGCGGTGATAGTGGATGCGGATTAGGTTTTACGGTTAATATGTTGCTCACGTCCATTGAAGGAGGATATGAAGATGAGTGTGGTGTGTATTTTGGATAGAGTAGAGAAGAAGGTGAATGAGGGGAATGATGATATTATTATTATCAACGTTGGTTAATCCGTTGGAGGTGCTGACGTGTCATGGATTGGTGGTTGGTACTGGGAGCCAATCAGTTGTTATCTGCTTTGCCCCACTCCCACTATTTGAACCCGTTGGTTTGGTTGGGTCGGTTCACTTCATATTTAATCAGACTTGGTTTTTTTTTTGGGCTGGTATTAGCAAATACGGCCTACACCATATACCAAAAGATGATCCGATGATTCAGGTAGCAGCACATAGCGTGGTATCCGATTTTGTACTTCCCTCCGGATAAAACAATTTACCTTTAATGGGATCCATTATAAACATAGTTGTGAATGTCTCTCGTGACAGAGTTCACAACCCGCAACTTCCAATCAAACCGAGTGAACCGAAAAATACTCGGGAACAGTGACGAAACTTACTTTTTAAATAGGAGGGGCCGAAAATAATGGAAATCAATATTAAGTTCTTACACATAAAAAAATCAATATTTTTTCACCAAATAAAGATCATAAATCCTTGAAAAAAATAAGCAGATCTTTTAGTTGGCTTGGTTTGGCTTGGCTATCAAAAATCATATATTACCCACTGCTAAGCCCAAAAATATTATTGGAAATATATGGGCTATATTTATTGAAACTATATAGACTGTATTTAGAAGTTTTGAACTCAAAAACAGAAGGGGACGTAACCCCTCCCTGCCCCTTTAAAGTTCCACATATGCCTGGGAAGAATCACCTTTCAAAATTCATTTAAATTCCATGTTCGATATAGACATGTGATTTAGAAATTGCACACATTCCTAACAATTTCTTGTTTCCCTATCATGTTGTGCTTTTTTCCACCTCCACCTCCAACATCGGCTATAAAGCGTACTCGGTATAATCTTCTTTTAATTATTCCGTGGTTTTGTATCATTTTAGGTATTTTCATGACGGTTGGTCCGGGAAGTAGACTCGTCGATCGATCATTTCATTCGATGGTATGGATGAATGTTTTTTGGTTTGTTCTCATTTACTCTTGAAATATATTAAAAAATATATTAAAGCATATGCAAATGTTTGGTCTATGATATTTGAGCTGACACATAACCCTTTAGCACGCCTATGAGAACGTCTCTTTAGTGATAGTTAACTCACAAATATTCATTATCTTCATGACAATGACTTTCATCCATTCTTATATTCTTATTGGATAACGTTATCACAAAAACCTGCATATCCGCGTTCAACTACTTTTGAGTTATATTTATTTAGCATAACAGATTACAAAAATTGTAAAGATTTTATTTACCTTTGTCTTGAGTGTTTTCTTTACCTTTGAGCACTTGTGCCAACTCGTTGGCCACCAAGAGATAATATTATGTTAATGGATGATTATAACTTCGATGCCTTTAATTACTCCTTCATTTTGAAGTGTTTTAACCTAAATTTCCGTCCCTCCCTCTAGCTCGAGGATATTTCGCACTACGGGGTGTCACAGTGAATTTGGGAATGATACGTGTAACATTCACCTAATATGGACACTTGGACTATTTATAACTTGACCCTTCATGTTTTTACATTTAACACTTTAAGCCCAACTAAGGTTTTGCTTATTAAACTTTGAGCACTTATGTTTATTATCATTTCAACATGAAAATTATAAATAAATATATATTTCCATCTAACAAATTAAATTCAATAAATTTGGGATGCTACACAAGTCAAAAAGCAATGAGTAACAGACACGATTGTTGATCGTGTTTGGATTCACGAGTTAGGATGTGGACTTGCATGTGTATTTTGTTATCATGTTGTGTGATTTCTTCATTTGTCTCCCTTAAGCCTTTCAAGATAAAGTATCTTTGAATACCCTATTCTTGTGATTATCAGGCCTCTTTGTTTCAAACAACGTCTAGTGCATTTTAGGAGTAAAACCTAACTTAAAACCCCGACACAAGCTAGACCTGTCATTACATCTACTCTTGCCTGATCGGGCGAGTCCAATTTGGTTCCTATGGTGGGTATTGGAGTTTTCTTTGTAGAAAACTTTTTCAGAGTATAATTCTTCAAAAGCTGGTTCTTAGCATGTTATCCTTGATCGATGAAAAATCCTCATGAGGATTGTATTTACTTGAAGCCTAAGTAAGAAGTTCATCACACTTATCAAACTTATCTCTAACTTAGACCGCATTAGCTCAACATATTATGTTGCACAACTCTGTATTTGGAACTGAATTTAATGCCACCTACATATACTTGTACATGTATAATATGACTCTTGCGATACCTCAAGCATAATGTGGTATCAATATTCCCATTCTAGAATCCAGAAGATACGAAAAATGTAGATGAAGCGTCATGCCATGCCATCGGAGCTTGCTGCAGATAGTATAGTGCTTTTTCTAGCTGGGTGGTTACTCAACATACACCTGTTCTAAAAAGTTTACCATTCAAAATAGGTTGACTTGACATCAATTTGATAGACTATGCAATTTAAGGCTGTAAATGCAAATAACATTTTTAACAACTTCCATTCTATCAGGTAGTGCAAATGACTCATCGAAGTCGATTCCTTGTTGTTGGCATGATCTTTGGAAATCTTTGTTTCTGAGTATATTCCTTTTTCATCACATGTGTATCTGATGACCCATTAGTTCCAAACTTCCAATTACAGATTTGTCTTTTGGTGTTGGAACTAGTCTTCAGGCTCTTCTTCGTAATAAGCTCGTCTAATTCTTCTAGCATGGCATTGGCGCACCCAACTTGGATCATTTAACTCTTGTAAATAGAGCGTCCAACAAAATAACTTAATGACAGACCTATTGGTCCGTTGATCTTCGATTGTTAACCACTCGACTCTGATACCAATTGTAGGCCTAGACTCGATATACAACAATTGGTTTAGAGTATTTTTATTAAATAAATTTAACTTGGTGTACGAATAACCAAACCCTAGGCCTCATTTATGCTAAGCAGAAAGACTCAAACCTAACTTGACTCAGGCTCAATAACTAATTAAACTAAATAGCTTAACTAGATAACCTAATCTATTGAATTAAAACTTTAAACTTTGACTCTATTTCTTTTTCTTTTTACCTTTCACATGTGAAGTTATTAGAATTATGCCACTAAAGTCCACTATCAATAGGTTAAACAAGAATACCAACGTACAGAGTCTGGACTAAACAATTACTATTAAAACTTCCAAAACATTACACAAATTCATCAATAAATCCCAAATGAAATTCATCCAACCTTTTCGGCATTGCCGAGGATAGATGAGCAAGACATTTGATGGAAGCAACTAAAAGTCTGGCCTAAATAAATCAATTAGGTGGTGACAGCGCTTTCACAACTGGTTATAATAAGGTTAAAGGTTTTATTTTCACTTGATGAAAAGGGTCGAAATAGACAACAAGAACAGGAGATTTCTTTTGGGTAAATCGAATCAACAGCAAGAACAAGAGATTTCTTTTGGATAACTTAGAATTGTATGTTTATGGCCGCTTGATGTATAAGCAGACAACCAAGAGAAGACAACAAAAAGACATAAGGTTTGCAATCCGAAAAATGGCATGATTTTGAGAGTGTGCATTTTAAATCTGTGCATTTATATTGTGTTTTGTTCTTCCAAAATACCAATTATATATTTTGCATTTTGGCCGCACATAATTGTTTTTTTACATTCAAATATTTATATTAATAAACTGTCCTGTACATATTAATATTACATAAACAATTTGCAGCACTAATTACTCACTTTATAAGATAATAACAACGATCTGTAACTGAAATTCACAAATTACATTTAATCACTCCATGACTAGTGTTCATTCTGGAAAACCTTAGGATTATGTACCTATGCTTATTTAGGAACCCCTAGGATTGCATTGTTATTATGTTTATGTTGTAGCATAAAAAGATTGAAACCTAACAACTCAAAACAAAGCTCTCAGAACATTGAAAAAATCATGCCTGTAACCATTGGTCTGAAAATGATCACTTGGAATAACTTTTGTGTAGATATAAAACGACATACAAGAGATCGCAGGCCCAACCCAAAACACCCAATGACCATCCCATAAATGACCTCCTCTGATCATGGCTGGTCCAAAACATCTTGCAGGGTTCATTCCTGCCCCAGCATAACCTTTCTTTCCTGTCAAACTAGTTGAAACAAACACCAGAAGCCCCACAACGATTCCAATAATTGAAAAAACCACAAGCACACCATATGCTTTGAATTGACGGTGGTCGTAGGCTACCCAAGCAGAAGCGAAAAGAAAGATGAATGTGCATATGATCTCTAGCCAAAGAGCTTGACTTGTATTGATCCCTGTTACCACAGGGCCGTTAGGGCCTGGTGCAATAATCGTGATGGTGCATCCGCCAAGTGAAAAGGTCTGTGCTATATTTTGGCTTACAACTGCTTGTAGCATTAAAGCTCCTAGTAGAGCGCCAAGACATTGTGCAAATATGTAGATAAATGCCCGAGAGAGCGAAATGAGTCCAACAAGTGCGGCTGAGAATGATATGACCGGACTCATGTGCCCACCTGAGACCGGGAAAAGGGCTAGGAGAAGGATGGTGATGGTGATGCCAATCAGGATCGACGTTAAAACATTTGGTGGTTTGATTTGTGTCTCAAAGGATGAAATGACTATAGTATCTATCATGAACACCAGAACTGCCGACCCAAGTAGCTCTCCTATGGATGCTCGCCAAACCTAAACATACCACATAAATTTAAAAAGGCTCGTGTTTATATAATTGAGAACCATGAGAATTGTATAATGCATTTGTACATGATTTGTATGTAGTTCATAATATATAGGTAACCGTAAGTAGCGGGTGAGAAAAAACATATGTGGTTATATAGCCATCTTGCGCGTCACATTTTTCGCACTATATACAAGCGCATCAACATATTATTTTTTCTGAAATGAATGTCCCATGTACTATGTAATTTACGTAAGTAAAGTGGTCTTTTGTATGTTATATTGAATTCATACTCACATTCAAGGAGTATAGATCCTCCAAACCCAACCTCTCCCCGAAAGTAAGACAACTTTCCTTCTCTCCATGATCAACTTCCCATTGTTCCAACCTGCAAATACATGGAAGGAAATGACAACCTTGCCCATAGAACCATAGAGGTGATACTATATATGAAAAATGGTACTTACCTAGCAGGGGTGTATGAGAAGGGTTGGGCCCTGTTACCACAACCAAGGCCTTCGTCCTCATCAAGTACCACCTGCGCAACGTTATTTGTCGACATCACGAATTACTTTGCTAGATATTCCTAACTCAAAGGGTTTATATGTATAATCCATATAAATATCCACCGTTGGATCATTAGTGTATTATGTCTAGTTTAAAATTTCGAAGAATATAAATGTAATATTCGAAAGTTCAACAAGTAAAATAATAATATATTAATTAACAATCAAAATCGACAAAAGAAGAACAAAAATAAAATGATTAAACAAGCTTTTTAACATAAAATATCATAAATAAAAGAAACGGGATAAACTAAATGGAAAAAATGGGGAGTGGTAACTGAGATGAGATCCAGACTTGTCGCTCCGACTCTTGACCATACTTAACTTGATTTAATCTTTGTTCGGATTGACTCGCGTCATGGATAAACACTCATGAAAGTTGTTGTCGCTAATCAATCGTTGATACTCGGTTTTAAAATACGGTGTTGGAATTTACAGCGGTTATTGGATATATCTCAACTATCACATGTTGGCCAATGTCACTCCCAACTAATGAGTTGACATCACCATTAAACATGTTTTCCTGTGTCACTCTTTAAACTAACCAAACACTAACCTAGTTACTTTTGGGTTAAAAATTGTCATTCTGCCAAGTTGAGGAGGTAAAATGGAATTTTTATTTAACATATATCCCAATATTTCCGGTCATCATGCTTGGCAGGGGCGGATATGTACTTCATAAGCAGGGATAGCATCTGCTACCCCTTAACTTTCCGTCGGTAGTGTAATTTTTTTTCTTTGGGTCAGTTTTCGTATTTCGCTACCTCTGAAAAATACGGCATTACCTCTATTTATTTAAAGGCCAACCAATTTAAAAGTTCAAATTAAATAAAGCCCAAACAAATTTATAACACAAAACAAATAAAAACAACTAATTTTTTTTGCTTTTCTTTGGACAAGAAATATTAAACATAAAAAGACTCAACATAATCATCATTTTTTAAAAGTTTAAATTAAATAAAGCCAAATAAAGTTTATAGCCCAAAGCAAATAAAAACAACCAATTTTTTTTCTTTTCTTTGAACGAGAAACATTAAACAGAGACAGACTCAAACAGAAACAAGCTCAACAGAATCAGCATTTTTTAAAAGTTCAAATCAAATAAAGCCCAAACAAAGTTTATAAACCAAAGCAAATAAAAACCATTAACATTTTATCTTTTGTTTGAACAAGAAACATCAAACAAACTCAACTAAATCATCATTTTGAAGTTGAAAATTTTAATACGGTTTTGAATATACAAATTCAAGAACTTGGAAATAGATTTAGTGTAGAAAAAATGGTGGGTTTAAATCTTGAGATTCCTTTTCCAAGTTTGGCATATTTAAGATAGTGGCATTTTCGGAAATGTATCCGAATGATTTTAGTAATGAAGAAAAATGGTGTATTTCGGGTGATCCTACGGAATTTTATCACACTTTAAAGAAAGGTGATAAATTTTCAAAATTGGGTAAATGTGTGACCTTGCTCGTGTAATGGTGGAAACCGAAAAGCATGCCACATTTTCTTTTGTTTATCAAATATTGAAATTAGTGTTGGTTTTACTGATTGCAACTGTAACCGTTGAAATATGTTTTTTTTAAATGACACTTATCAATGCGGGTTTACGTAAGCGAATGAGTGACGAGTATTTGAACAATGCTTTAATTTGTGCGGTCGCAAGAAAAACGTTTGACAAAGTAAAAGAACAGAGTGTAATGGCTCGATTTCAATCTTTCAAAACCGAATATGAGAAATTTGCACCCCATGTATCTTGTTTCTATTTTTGTTTAGTTTACATTGTATTAGTTTACATTGTATAAAATACGATTAAAAAAATTGAACGTTACCCTTGAGATTTATGTTTAGATCCGCCACTGATCCTTGGCCACTCCACCATTTACGGTCATCATCTCCGGCCACTATCATTTCTTGTCATCATCTCCGGCTACTCCACCATTTGCAGTCATCATCTTCGGCCACTCACTAGTCAACCACCCCACCCATCGACTTCACCGGCCACGAAGTTTATATCCAAAGCAACTTATTTCACCAAGTTTAAACCCACGAGCTTTAACCACCCGACCCATCACCCATCGACTTCATCAAACACCAAGTTCATAATCGCCGCCATTGACTTCACCGAAAACTCATCGCCATCAAGTTATGGTGGCCGGCAGTGGTTGTATAGGGACTGGAGAAGAAGATTGAACATTTATACGTAAATTAGAGCTCATCAATGGAAATATGGTATAGTCTTGACTTGATTTTGATAATTGTGTACTTTTGATTTTGGCATTGTTCCTGTTGTAACACCTATGCATTTTCATGCATGAAATCACTAGTCTTTTATACTCGTATTTAATAAGGTCTATGTATTAGTTCACCATCTATATTATTATGGAATCATATATTATTTATTTCTAGTTATTAATATTATTTTCATATGCACAATTACATGTTTCTATGTACATTTAGTTATACATGGTTAATTGTTAACGTGACACGTTTAACCAGGAATGCCTAGATTTAATATTTGTCACTGTCAATTTTATCCTAAAGTAATTTTATTTATATCCTTAAATTCAAATTAAGAATAACCTTCTAGAATATTCTATTCTTGATCTCCAAGATTAGCCTTATCCAAATTTGAATTCAAGTCCTAGTCAAATTCTATCTCTAATTCATCATAATCTCTTCTCTAAACACCCCTATAAATAGAACTCTCTAGCACCCCTAAAATTCATTCCAAGCCTGCATATTCCAAAGCCCCAAGGTTGAAAATTCGTGATCATCATCCTCTCAAAGATTCACAACTCGTTTCCTTCCTAGTAAGTTCTAATTTCCGTATAATGTTTTGTTCTTTCATTCTGCAGAAAAACCTTTTATTTCAACGCTTAGATCTCGGTCATAATATATCCAAATCACGAATTTCAAAAACCTAAATTGGTTCTTTATGTGTCTAGTATCTCTGTAATTTTTGGTGTAAAATTTTATAAACTTTAAAAACGTTTTTATTATTTTTCTTTAACAAAGGGTCTTGCTGAAAATCCTAACAGATAACTTTAGCCTCAAAACGAATGTCATAACTCACTCATGTTTACGAATTATGACCCAATTTTTGGATATATTGTAGACCTTCTAATTATAAAAATTATCCAACTAGAATCTCCTCAATTTGTTAAAGTATCGGTTTTTAGTTATTTTTCTACTAAACTGACTCAGAATCAGACCCCTCGGTAGTCTATGAATTTTATATTTTTTTTATAAACACTTAAATCTTATAAAAAATATACATGTTAAAAAACTCATACGGTTACAAGATATAAAATTTTAGTAATCTAACTCAACGGTTTACTATTTTTAAAAATTCGTGTCTTGAACAGTAAACAACCTATTTTTTTCTAGAAAAGATAATCTAAAACCCTAAACCATAAAGTATCACTTGAAACCCTAAAATCCAATTGTACTTCCAAACAAACACCAAGTCTATAGATATTCAACCAAGGGTTCTGTCACCAAGGCTACGGCCTAAGGAAAAACCAAGTGGCGTGTCCGGGCGTGAATGGACCCACTTACCTTTTCCTAGGAACCTGAGGTCGGAGATTCTATTCCACCGAAATAGGGTCACATTCTAACAACTTTCTTGATCATTAGGGCTCTAAACAAAAGCGTTACAAGTCTCAATTCATCAACGAAGGTGAGTTCATAGCCTCTTTTACATGCTTTTAAACGTTTTATACTTCGGGGTGGAAACATGCATAATCAATTTGTTTTACATGTTATTTGATTCAAGCTTTATTCATGATATTCATTGTGTGATTATTACAAGTGTATACTTAATCGCATGTACAACCATTAACTTGTTAAGCCCGTGGTAATATGATGATAGATCTATTGGCCCGACCCGCCCACGCAGGCCTTAGGTAGAGGCTTGTGTGTTCAGAATCCGACGATCGTTAAACATTAAACATAATAGTCTAATCGTGGATTAGACGACTCGCTAAACGTGTCAGAGGTTTGGTTGTAATCACAAAGTATACAAAGTAACTTAACACATATGGATTGCTTTCAACTTAAAACTTATTTTATTAAAACCTATGTTCTCACCAACTATATTTAGTTGACACTCTCGCATGTTTTTCAGGTATTGGAAATTTGTTTGTTGAAGATTACTTGATGCAAGATATAGGATTGCATGATTGGACCTAGATGACTATAAAACAATTCATTGTATCTCTGTATTGCTTGATATTAAATTAAATTTAACGACTATTGTAACACGTAGTATCATGTGCTATGAACAATCACTGTCTCACCTCGACGTATTCCGCCGTCAGTTGGGGTGTGACACCTGTTACTTATGATTTTGCAATTGCAAATGTAAATGCCATTGAAAAAACAAACAAAACCGGGTTTTATCACTAGTGAGCTGCCGGGGGTGATAAACGAGAACTTGTGAAGTGGTCAGGGATGATAACCGGAAATGCTGGAGTGGCGAAAGATGATGACCGGAAATGGTGGAGGGCCAAAGATGATAACTAGAAAGGTTGAAATACATGTTAAATAAAAATTTCATTTTACCCCCTCAACTTGACAGAATCACTTTTTACCCCCCAAACTAGCCAAGTTAGTGCTTGGTTAGTTTGGGTTGACAAATGAAAACAAGTTTAAAGTATATACTAATGGTAGCCAATTCGTTATTTGGAAGCGGCAGCAACCAGCATGTGATAGTTAAGGTTATTAAACTTAAATAGCCCTTTATAAAATACCGACAAGGCAACGACCTTTTACCTATTCATTACTGAGGAATTTTTATCAAAGAATATTCTTAGAAATTTTAAAGACAGAATGTCCATCGGGGATTCGTCGACGATGTTGATTAAAAAAAATAATATTAAATATATTTTAATTTCTTAAAATATAAGTATATTAACAAATAAAAACTGGCACTATAAATATATAAAATTTATATATTTTTAAATGTACTGTTCTATTGATATATATTTTTTTAAAATCTACTTTTTGTCAAAACCAAGATATTTTGTGTAATACATGTGCGATTATTAGGGCCGTCTATGAAAATTTTTAAAAAGTTGAGGGCCTGCGGCAAGTAAAAAATAGACATAAAAAATATAAACTCAATAACTATCATATATATAAAGTAAATTATACGACGATAATTGTGAAACAGTAAAATAATTTAATATGAATATTTAAACGAACCGTGAAGTTATCCTACCATTTGGTTTTAAACTAAATGGCCTCTTTCTTTAAATATGACATAAAAAAGGTATTCAAGTAAAATAATTTAATATGAATATTTAAACGAACCGTAAAGCTATCCTACCATTTGGTTTTAAACTAAATGGCCTCCTTCTTTAAATATGACAAAGAAAAAAAAATATGACTATTAATATGAGGTTAATAAGAATTAGGCTAATGACATAGTAGCTATTAATGAAAATGGAAATAAAAAAAGGGAAAATTCTCAAAATAAGCATTTATGAAAATAAATTTCTAGTTTTAGGTATCATTTGTAAAAGATTCCAGAAATATGTATTATAAACTAGTCGCGACGAGTAGTTTGTAGAAATCAATTAGAACTTGCCACGTGTCATTAAATTAACCGTAACAAACATGCTCACTAATCAATTACTCGTCACGACTAAATAAGTTTCATGTCTCGTAATCAACGCACACGAGTAATTCATAAGTCCTTTAGTCGCGACGAGTAGATTGTAAGGTTAAACTAATCGCGACGAGTTAACTACTAATAAACTACTCATGTAGGGAATGTAAACCGGGCAAACTAATCGTCGCGATTAAAGGATTTATGAATTACTCGTGGGCGTTAATTACGAGTCATTAAACTTATTTAATCATGGCGAGTAAATGATTAGTAAGCGTGCTCGTTACGGTTAATTTAAGGGCACGTGACAACTTTTAATTGGTTCTACAAACTACTCGTCACGACTAGTTTATAATACCTATTTTTGAAATTTTTTGCAAATGATACCTAAAACTAGAAATTTGTTTTCATAAATACCTATTTTGGGAATTTTCCCATAAAAAAATGAAAGAGTATAAGTGAGTAATGCAAGATTTGAACTCAGGCGGCCTACTTTTGATTTGGGGGGGGGGGGGGAGGGGTGTTTGCCAGCTAAGCCAAATTAAAGTTATTAAACTATATGGTTTACATTGTATATACATATATATTAACACATCAACTTTTTATGGGCGTTGGGCTGTCGCCCTCTCTACCCACTCCTCTAGATCGGGCCTGCTGATTGATCGATTATGTATATGCGTGATTATGAAAATAAGTTACATAATTATCATATAAGTTATGTGCTTATTTCTAGAAAGTTGTGTAATTATGTATATGTGCAATTATTAATAAATGTTGTGCAATTATCATACAAGTTACTTAATTATTAGTTTATGTTGTGTGATTATTTAACTTTATTTGTAACTATGACGTGCATAAAATTACTCATTTTCCACGTGCAATATGTCGCATATTGGTGTATTCATATCCTTTGTAGAATAGCTCCCCCTCTATACACACACAAAATGGATCATAAGAAAACGTAAAAATCATGAGAAAAAATTCAAGAAAACCTTTAAGCAAAAATGTTTTTTTTTTCATATTCTTTTGTATCATATTAATTAATCTTTGCAAAAAGAAAAAATTAAAAACTATATGCAGTTGTCGAGTTAGATATATATTTCATAAGCTAAATATATGCAACTTCATTCATAGACTGTGTTAGCTTATATTTCCACTTTACATCCTCCGTTTTGCATTCCTATGGTTGATGTTATAAACATTTACACCCTTGTATTTTTTTTCCCTTCACAATATAAACTAAACGACGTTGACTTATTTGTTTGACCTTTAAGTTGACTATCATTTTTACTACTTTCACTATAAATACCCCTTTGAGCCGATTGACTTGCAATTTTACCTGGTAATACCCATTTGACCTGAACCAGATGACTAAGCCTGATGGGTTTTACTTGCAATTTGGTCCGATTGACTTTGACTAATGTTTTGGTACCTCTAACTTGAGAAGGGGGGGGGGGGATTGACTTTGACCATTCGTTTCATGATGGGATATGTATCCAAGTAATCTAACAATGTTCCGGTGATTTATACATTCTAAAGTCTAGATCTCAAGTTCAAATATGTGGTTTCTACCGGCCAAACGTTTAATCGCAGCATCAACACCATTTGGCATTGATCCATGGTACACGATCCCCGCATCGCCTTTTTAATAATAAACATTCTTGTCCTGTCAAACACGTGATGATATCATTGACATTGAAATCTGGCTGTTGAAAAACGGCTAATTTCCACATTCTCGATTTCTTGACATGATCAATTATGTAATAAAGTACTTGTGTTGCTAATTTTGTAGCTACCGGTCATATGTTAACCTGTTGGGCTGGTGTGATAGTTACTTACACGTTAACATCAAAACGGCCATAGTATGTTGATTTGTTTTTGATGCAGCAACATCGACAATATCTTTTAATTTTGTTATTTTATATGTTATTGTTTTTTTGTTATCTTATTTCTATGTTTATCTAGCATAAATAGGATGTTACCATTTCTTGTTTAGTTAGTTTTTTATTTATTAAGTTTTATATTTAAAAGAACATTATTTTTGAACCTTTGGTTCGTTTTATCGTCTTTGATTATCATGAGTGTGTTGAGTCATCGATCACTTCCAAAACTAAATCAGTTTTGATCGTAAAGAAAATAATCTCTTTACATTAAATGCATTACTTTTGAAACTCACTTCACAACCACATATGGTTGAGCCGATGACCGGATGGAAGGAATACTTTATATTTAAAATTATTAATAAAATGTCTCCTACAAAAGGATGCAACATTAATACACGTGACCAATTCGCAGCATTAATGACTCTCTACAAGATAACAGGTAGCAACGGTGTGCAATAATTAGAAAAAGTCAATTGTAGTGCTTTATAGTATTACATGGCTTTACAAAGTACATATTTCATAATATTACATGGCATACTTAAAGCAGAATAAATAACAAAAGAAAACCAAAAACAACAAACTTTGATTATTACATTTATGTTTATTTTGTTACATAGAAAGGTACAAACCAGCAACTCAAACCATAGCTCTCAAAACATTAAAGAAATCATGTCGGTAACCATTTGCATGAAAATGATCACTTGGAATAACTTTTGTGTAGATATAAAACGACATACAAGAGATAGCAGGCCCAACCCAAAACACCCAATGACCATCCCATAAATGACCTCCTCTGATCATGGCTGGTCCAAAACATCTTGCAGGGTTCATTCCTGCCCCAGCATAACCTTTCTTTCCTGTCAAACTAGTTGAAACAAACACCAGAAGCCCCAAAACGGTCCCAATTATCGAAAAAACTGCAATAACACCTAAGGACTTGGCTTGACGATAGTCGTACGCTAACCAAATAGATGCAAAAAGAAAGATGAATGTACATATGATCTCTAGCCAAAAGGCTTGGCTTGTTTCGATCCCTGTAACGATTGGTCCGTTAGGTCCCGGTGCAATGACCGTGAGGGTGCACCCACCGAGTGAAAAGGTTTGTGAAATTTTGTGGCTGACAACAGCTTGTAGTGCTAGAGCTCCTAGTAGAGCTCCAACACATTGTGCACATATGTAGATAAATGCCCGAGAGAGCGAAATGAGCCCAACAAGGGCAGCTGAGAATGATATGACTGGATTCATGTGTCCTCCCGAGATCGGGAAAACCGCTAGGAGAAGGATGGTGACAGTGATCCCAATCAGGATCGACATTAAAACGTTTGGTGTTTTGGTTTGTGTCTCAAACGATGAAATGACTATCGTATCTATCATGAACACAAGAACCGCCGTCCCTAGCAACTCTCCCACGGATGCCCGCCACACCTAAACATGTCGAATAAGTATAAAAAAAACAAGCGTTCAATTCAGAACTAATAACAAAATATCGTATCATATCAAGATTTAAGAAAAAAAATTGGCATATAGTTATGATATCATACTCACATTCATGGAATATAGATCCTCTAAACCCAACCTCTCCCCCAAAGTAAGTGATTTTTCCTTCTTTTCATGTTCAATCCTGCAAATACATGAGAAAACATATATGACAACATTGCCCTTACAGATAATATATTTGAAAACATATATGTTACTTGCCTGGGTGTGACTGAAAAGGGTTGGATCCTGTTCCCACAAGGAAGGCCATCTTCCTCAACAAGTACCACTTGGGCTATGTTATTTGTGGCCATCACTTACTTTGCTTGATGTTACTAAATCAAGGGGTTTATATATACAACCCGAATAAATATCCACCGTTGGATCATTGGTGTATGTTCACCATCTTTATAGACCAAAGAATTGAATATGAATGTCTATAGTATTTGTCAACGATATTGGCAACTCTTATTAAATGCACAAGATATGCAAGTCAGAGAAATCTGTTTTCAGGAAATAAGTGTATATATAACTATATATATGTATAATTGATCCAGTTTTCAAAAAGCACGAAACTTAATCTTTACTTGATACTTTAATTATTGAACGTTTAGATATGATCACATGGCCTATATTAGTATATATAAACAATACGGTAGTGAGGAGTGTTTGGAAATAAAAGTATGAACCCTTATTTAATGTTCGATTATATTCGATCTTTATGCTTTGTCTTAAAAATCTCAAATGGTCTTTTTCAAGGCAAGATAAACCTATATTAAAATAAAACAATAGCAAGAAGCTAGACCTTTTATATTAACAATAAATTATCACAGGACATTCAACATACACCAATATATGATACTTAATTATGAAGAGCACGCGGTGGGATGAAATCAGATCTGTAGAATGACGAGCGATGCAATTATGTTCATGCAACCTTAACCCAACCCCCCACGCTTGCCGCTCATCCGCCCTTCAACTTCATTTATATCCCATCAATGATCGATATAACTTCAGGCTTACCCAACAGATTACAAGCAAACCAAATGGTCAACGATCGCCCTTAAAGTTGTGTAAATTTGGAAATTAAATCACATAGTTTATAGTGTTTGCAGTGCTTTTAACACTCTTTAGAACATTTGTTGAAATTCAGGTCCAGCGATTAACAATACTTAAATAACAAGTTGATGACACCAACATAATGTATATAGAAATTTCTCATTATATATAACGCTATGTTAGTGTCTATGTACTCAGGACCGTCTCCAAGGATTAAGTACCTCAACCGAGCTAAAATAAGAAGGCACGTAGCCCTAACGAGTAACGAAATATATATAAGCTAATTTTTTTAAAACGACACTTAATGTTATAACAATAAACATAGAAAAATATATTATTTAAATCAAATATCGTAATAACTAATGACTAACTGATGATTCGTGAAGCGCTAGCTCCTAGCATTGGGGGGAAAATATACTTTGGTCCTTGGTGGCTGGCTTGGTCAACTGCGGAGGAGTCGGGTGGTCAATGACGAACCAACAGTGGTGGTTGGCAGGGTTGGTCGTTGTTCAGGTTTTGTTCAGCATGCGCGAATAAGGAAGGAGCCAAAGAAGAATTCCAATCGGCCACTATTTCTTTTATTTTGCATTTGATTTTTATTCCATTTTTTTAGTTTTTAGTTTTGGCTAAATAATTTAATTTGATCAAATGGATTATAGATAGAAAAAGTTTAGGACCAATAATTATAAGCTGGTAAAGATCAAATCATATTTTATAAGTTTATATTTTTAAATGTAATTTTAGAAGTATATGTGACGTATTGCGATGTTCATAATATGTTATCATATAGCTTTTTTCAGATTGATTTAACAAGAATTTCATTAAAGGGTAAATTGCAATTTGTGTTCATGTGATTTATGGGCCAAGTTAACTTAAATCCCTATTTTGAAATTTAGGTTGCTCAAGTTCCTGACATTCCAATTCTGTAACACAATGAGTCCCTAAGTTAGATCTCTATTCCTTTAGACGTTAAATAAAAGGGATGTTTCGGTAAATTCATCACCATTTAATTATTTGTTTTAAATACATTAAATATATATATATACACACACACATCCCTCTCCGTTTGTGTGTGTGTAAATTTTACTTTAATGATGGTCGCTGCTGACCGTCCACCATCTCCTGCTGACACCCTCTACCCGTTCACAATCTCTGCCCGTCACTTTCCCCACACACCTTTAACCATCTAGCTTTTCAAGACATAATCGCCACTGTTTTGCACCACCATTGGAGCAATGTAATTCAAATCTAGGATCATAGCACAAATCAAAAACCCCTGTTCACCTGAATCACAACAAGCTTAGGTGGCTTAAACAGTAGCTTCAATGAATGTCCAGTTAGTGTTCAATCGGCATTGCATGAGACAATATTACTGGATGAATGCGAGGGATGACTTCAAAGACGACACACAGTCTTAATTTGAAAGAGCTAAATATGAAGAATCGGATGTAGATGCTTTTATAATGTTGAATAGATGTTGTGGTATAGGTGCTTTCTTAATCTACCTATACTATTAAAGGAATATCTTTTTTGGGCACTTGGCATATTCTTATTGCTTAATTACCATACATTCCTATCATATCAAGTAATTTCGTAATTTCTATGCATTAAAACAAATAAAAATGAAATTGACAGATACAAAGCTAAAATTACGATATATTATATCAAATATTGATTATAGATCCTTAAACTAAGGGATTTCAAAATTGATAACGATTCAAGGTTTTAACATCTTAACATTCATAGGCTTTCGATTTCAATAAGGTAAACATTTTCTTAATCTCTTTGTATTTTCATTTACTTTGTCATACTTTTTTATTTTCAATCCGACAACTCAAGTCATGTTTTAATTTTGCCGATTTGTAGCTTTGTCAATTTATTGTCTGGCAATATTTCTTCTAATTGGTTGGACCAGGTTTGATCCTATGATTTGGTGCTCATTTTCTATGATCCTTCTTCCATTCACATGGATCGACTCC
This sequence comes from Bidens hawaiensis, assembly GCF_021521415.1. Classification (NCBI taxonomy): domain Eukaryota; kingdom Viridiplantae; phylum Streptophyta; class Magnoliopsida; order Asterales; family Asteraceae; genus Bidens; species Bidens hawaiensis. Next base: position 93,914 of record NW_027492290.1, read on the forward strand.
AAACAAAGTTTGTTGCACACACAATTTTTAAAATATTGTAGTGATTGTTGGTTTTATATGAAAATTTTGGTACCAATAATTTCAATTACATTACGAATGAAAGTTAGTGATCCTTTATATAGAGGAGTTTGCAATATAAGCTCCACTAAAATAGCCCTATACAAGGAAACGAGTAAAGGCTTTTTGCAATTATATTTTATATTGATACAAGCTTTTGTTGTGATTAGGACACTCGAATTCGGATTTGCATCCTGATACAAAAGCAATTGTGACGGAGGAATCATTTGAGTTAAATAGTTGATTAGTTGCATAACTAAGTAAGATTGGTTGGTTCTTTGACTTAGGATGAAATTAGAGAAATACAAATTGCTGGTCGTATCACAAGTGGCAAGTCAAGTCAAATTGTTTGACTTTGATCTTGGTCAAAATTAGAATATAATGACATTTGGTATTTGGAGTTGTTGATTGAGATTAGTTCGAACACTTTCTTATGAGTGATTGTTTGTTTCTTTTGTTTGCAGACATATATAATCCCTTACCAGAAGATGACTGCCGGTCAAACCAGCGCATGTAAGCCACTTTTTGCATTTGCTTAATGACTTTAATCTATTCACCACTCTGCACTAATGATCTCTACTTTTCATGAACTTATATAAGTTGTCTGTCCGTTTGATTGGGAATTTGGTGAACTTTATTAGATATTGTTATAGCTTTAAACATGGAAAAATTTTATCTTTTGTAAGAGCTGGTAACCAATTGTTTTGTAGGATTTGGCAACCAGTTGTTATTGCGCTTATTAGTTTCCGGTAAACATAGCAAACAAGATAATAAGATATATATGTAATAAAAGAACACGGAATTACTATAATTTTCAACATGAAGATGCAAAAAGATTTATTAACAGAAAAAAATGCAACAAACTATAAAGGTTGTGTCAATGGGGGTCTGTTATGTGCAATTTATTAATGGTTTAACATAATTAATTGGTAAAAACTATGTTGGGAAAAACAAACACTATACTAAAAAGATGATTGGGTTGACGTTAACCAAATGATGCAGTTTAGTTTTTTGTCTCTCTCTAAAGGATAACTTCAAGGTAAGATCAACCGAATAGTTAAGGCTATGTTTTCTTCATTTAATGTATTTATTTACAAAAAAATATTTTTTCCTTTTTTTATATATAGTATAAAAAAGGTTTAGAGAAAGAAAGAGAGCTAATAATGAGGTAATTTGTGTAATTAAATATTACATTTATGTATATGAGAAGACGAGGTTTATAAATTAAGAGAATGCTTATAGGAAAGGGAAAACAGAAGCGTAGGAGAAGAATTGAGCGAAAAGAGAGCGGCTGCATTTCAGAACATGAGGTTCTATAAATTCTATTTTATTGTCACACCTGATACACTAGAATGCTAGATTTCTTCAGTGCCAAGGTTAGCTTGATTGATTTTTGTAAATAGGGCACATCAAGTAATTTGAACACAAGAAAACATCACTTAAAGAAAGTATGGTTGTTGATTGGTATAAACTGTTTGCAAGGTATAATTGTATAAAAGTTTAAACGCGGAAGGTTTAACGCATATCAAGAATATAACAATTAACAAGTGCATTTTTCGCCTGCAAATGCATGGAGGTTGCTTCCATGAAAGTTGCTTATTATTTACACCAAATTGCTTGCAAAGATGTTAACGAGTTGCACACATCTCTTCGTATTGCCACGATGGGTCATCTTATTTTTCACACTTATTTAAACTACTATTTTTTTAAAGAATTCGCTTATAGGTTTGTTGGATATGTGTATTGAGCGTGATCATCTGAATATTATAGGCCTCATATTCAGTAACAAAACTAATGCACCAGCCTCATATTTTCTGGTCACATATGACTTATAATAGTACATATATAAACATTTTTTTTATTGATATTATATCATTTACCTAAGCCATGTAATTTCATTATTTGTAACTTTATGTAATTTAATTTTAATTGCTCATTTGAATCAATATTTTACTTTTAACAATTATTTCATACTATAATCTTATATGCCTACTAATAACTTTATGTTTTAAAGTTTTAAATTTTCTTTGTAAACATTCTATTATGTAATGTTATTTTTTTTATTACTTTATATCTTTCAATATTATGTTTTTGTTTTGTTTTTTGTAGCTTGCAAGAGTTGTGTATATTTGAGATACTGGGTTTTACACATGGTTAATTATATGTAGCTTTAGCAAGGGTGAAGAGCTGAAAATGTGTTAAATGCTTAATTTAGATAAGCAAGGTAAAATGCTTATGTTTTAAAGTTTAAATTTTATTTGTAAAGATTGTACTATGCAACATCATTTTTTTGTAAAATGATGTCTTTTACATTCCGTATGAATATGGATTGCAATTATAAATCATCTTGTCGTCTCAAAAAAGATATTAAAAATATCTTGTCGTTTGAAGTTATATATGTTTTTACTTGATGATTTCTATATTTCCACCCATGTCAAACACGGTGAATAACCTAATTAAATTATACAGATAAAGATAAGGATTTAAATATAAATGCTCTAATTGCTCATCGTAAAGGTTTAAAACTTAATTTTTAAAAGATCACAAAAGAAAAGCAATATCTAACTCATATGGTATCTATTTGGTATTGTTTAAAAGCGTGAAATACATAAAGTTCAATTATTGTTATCATGTTGTAAGGTTGTTGAAAAATAAACATTTTTCGAGGTGCAAACTAGGCTGAAGTTGATAGATAAAAACGGGTAACACCCAAACAAAGCAAAAGGTGGGACAAAAGGAAAATGAAAATTAGTGGCTTTACATTTTTTCTAGAAACTTAAAGCTTATTTATGATCTATAATTTATAAAGAAAGTTAAAATTTTGTTTTATTATTGTGCCTATATTTAGCTACAATCGTATATCTATGTTCTTCTAAATATCTACTTGATTTGTCGATTGCCTCTTGGTCTACTAGTGGCATCTTTATTTATCTCAATCAAATTGACATGAGTGAAAGTTTCACAAATTGATGAGTAAATGGATTTTAGAAGTACATTTAAGGGTATATGTTTACGGTTAAAAATAAAAGATAACTTTATAAAATAGTAACCGAGTTTCAAAAGTGTTTCAATTATTTTACTCAAGTTTAAAAAAGTCTTTCAAATAAGTCACTCAACTTTAAAAAGTGTTCCAAATAAGTCACTTAATTTTTATATTTTATTAAATTATAGGTTTTAACATTTTTTTATCATGTTTTGTTTTTTTTCATTGAAAAAATATTTTTATTTAGTTTTTATGTTGATGTGAAGTGGTAACGTGAATTTATTTTTTATTTTTAATATAACTAAAGTTTTTCTAAAAATTTTTAAACCTGACTACATATATTGCAAATCTCGACCCCGTACATATTCTCCTCCATTGCTTTCTAGACACCAAAAATCCGATGAAGCTCAATTTAAAGAATTAGTAACCCGATTGAAACACAAATTGTATGAATAATCTAGTTGGAATACTTTTAAAACTTATTATTCTATGAGATATTTTGAAAAATGAGATATTCTAAAAAGGAAAGGAAAAAACAAATTCGATTCAATCATGATATATGATTTCTCATTTAAATGTTCAGAAACCGGATGGAGTCAGTTCGATGTATTAAATTATGGGCATCCTTATCCTTTTTTATTTATATTTGTTTATTTATTTATTTATTATTACTTTTTTTTTGAAAGGCATGGCATCGGTTAGAATATGATGGAAAGAAAAGTCAACTGAATCCAATAATTTTTGGTCGACCTTTAAGTGGTTGTACAATAAATTAAACAATAAAAACGTTGGTCCCAAGTTATAGGATATGAGAGAACAAACAAGCGTGAAATCAATAACTAGAACTAACCAAATTGGATAGACTGCTAACTACATTTTCACCCTGCTTATAAAGGCAGAAATACAAATAGCTGTATTTGTGAATGATCTTTAGCTCAAGTGAATGAGGTGACACGACCAAAGACTTCTGTTTAAAAAGAGGAAGATATTGGGTTTAAGTCCATCCGTTATTAAAAAAAAAAGGGGGGGGGGGGGTTTCGGGTTGGGCAAGTAAGTTTTCTTATCTATGGTGGGTTTCCTCCTGAGACTTCAATACTTAGGGAATGAAGATAATCGGATGAGCAGTGCCCATCAGTGATCCAAATTTGCCACTCAAAAAAATATATATATTCGTCTTTATATTTAACCATTCTAATAAGTTATATACATCATAATATACGTCAAGCAACTGTAGATTTTAACTTATAATATAATAGTAGATACGACGAGCACAGTAGAATTTACGTTACGCATAAAAACTTTTCGAACAGAAACGGGTAAATTTACACTACTTTTTTATATGTAGCGTAACTAAGCCTCGCCAGTGCGCCCGATATATGCATGCTCGGACATAGATTGACCACTCAGCCATTGACCTAAATTATGTTCAAATATTTCAAAATGTCTCTAGTTCATGTTATAACATAATCAGTTAGCGTTAAAACTATCATACTATAGTCTAAACCAAGAAGCTTCATAAAATTTTGTAATTAAAACAGATAAAGGAGGGAATGTGCTAAGCGCCTAAGCCTTGTTCAATTGTTAAGGCCTAGGGGTACACATTAACGTCTAGGCGTTTAAAGCTGATTTGGCAACACTACTCCTTTCATGGGTTAAGGGGTGTTAAAGGCAAGATGTGCTAAAATGTTAACGGGCTTTAAAATTTACACACACAAAATAATTTAGAAATTAATTTTACATTAAATTAAAGGAGATTAAGGGGGTTAACACTTTCCTTAAGATGAGGTGAAGTGAAAAATGGTAAGATATATGGTGTTGTGTGTACGTGAAGTTAAGGGGCGTGAATACATACCCTATAGCCTAAGTACACACGTAATGTTGAATAACTATTGAAGTTTATAAGCCAAGTACTATCATCATCAATGATAAGATCCACAAGTGAACATATATTTTAACCTTGACCAAAGCAAGAATGAAATAAAAACAAAAATCTGGAGAAATTATCACACTCAAAAGGAACGCCAACTACAAATCCAAGCTAAGTTCATTCATTTCCTGGCAACCTTTAATTGCTAAACTTCGCTTGGTACCAACATCCATTATTCCATAGTGTTGTACCCGTACTGAAAATACCGAAATCAAAATCGACAAAAATGGGTACCAATATCGGAACCGAAAATGCTCACTATGGTACTAAAGGCAAACATTCGGTAAAATATCGGTACCAGTACTGTACCGATCCTGAAACCTAAAAAATTTGTTCATGAATTGGTACCGGCAAACAGAAGTACCCGATTCGGTACTGAAACCAGATACCATTTAGCTTGTTGAAAATGTCATGTGCAAATGGTGTGTGCTTACTTGAAATATCATTTGTATATGGGTTTTAACATGCTAGTATATATAGTTACAAGTTAAAAGCTTAAGAGAAATTTAACCAAGACTCGCCAAGTATTGATGAGTTATCACTTGAAACTGTAAATTGCTAGAACAATTTTTTAAATTTGAGGCTTCATGGGCTCAACCTAAGTTTTTGATGATTAAAAATATAAATTAAACTTTTAATATCACATCAAACGGTACCAATATGTGTATTAGCCTGTCTATTCTCTTATGGTTTGCTATTGGGAGACAAAGGAGTTGTACATAACCTTTAATATATGATCCCTCGTATTAATTTTCCATGAGGTATAAACAAGCAATATTTTCATGGAACTTATTGGAATTAACAATACTTATTTTAATCAAAATAATTTACTACTAGATACCAACGAGGGCCAGAAGCTTAAGATTCCACATGGATCTTCCAGGATCATCCTAGAAATGCTTTTGAATTTGAAAAATGCATATGCTGATCAGTGATCATTCGTAAATTCAATAACCGTAAATCGTTGTTAATGCAGTTTGTTATTACGTACTTGTGGAAAATTTCCACTCGGGTAACTAAAAACAAAGTCCTTTGCTCTAGAATTAAGATAAATAATGGAATCATATTGATTGGTACGGGACTCTGCGCGTTCGTTTCACAGAATTCGTGGGGAATTCAAAAGAATTGGAATTAAAATCCCATGACATGACGCATTCATTTCGTTGGGATTGGAATCTTAATTCCATTTTGGTGTGTTCGGTTGTCAAATAATTGGAATTCATTTCTTTCAAATTCCTTTAAATAAAGGGATTTCAAATCATTCCAAAATGTAAAGGATTTCAAGGAAATTCATGAGAATCTTTTCTCAAGTTTATTTTTTTTAAACGAAGACGACGAATAAAACATTTTAGTTTTTTTTTTTGTTTTTGATTTATATATTGAGTTATGAATTTTTATAATTGTTTTTAAATATTTTTAAGGGAGTTTTGATCTTAATATAAAACCCTTAAAAAATTCCAAAAAAAATATTAAAAAAGTTATAACTCAAAATATAAATAAACAACAAAAAATCTAAAATCTAAAATGTTTCCGCCGTTATCCTCGTTAAAAAAAAAACGATTCCAATTCATTTGTGGAGTGATAGATTACAATTCATTTGCCAAACGACAATCAAGAATGGAATTGGATTTCAATTCCTTCCAATTCCAATTCCTATTTGAATGTTCAGATTCCAAATTCAATCCTTCCAATTTCAAATTCTATGCAAATTTCAATTTCAATTCATTATGTAAAACAAACGCGCACTAAATATATTAAACTAACCACAACTACAAATAATGGGTGAAGTTTTCAATGACATTTGGACTATTCCAGCCGAATTTTGGCATGTTTTACAAGCAGATGGCTCTTCCAAGATTCCTTCGCAATCTGCAGGACATATGTATGTAATATATACTCACACATATCTTTTATTCCTTTGCAACGTTTTTTCAGTGTCAATAATGGGTTTCAGGTTGTGTTTTCCATTATTTGTGTTGCTGTTGGCCATATGCAGTTTCGCAGGCATATGTCTTACTCTTCTTTTCTATTGATGCAAGGTAGTTTTGGTTGTGGAGTAGAAAACTAATCAACGACACTCATCTTACCGCAGATTGCTATGACCCGTTGGATCCAAATGGAAATGTGACAGTTACATTTGACGTACTTCGTTGGACGAATGATGGCTATCTGGTTAGTATTGTGATCTACACTTTCTTTTTTTATTTTATCTAATTTAAATGCAACCACTTGCAATTTGTAATAACTTTGTGCACTATGTTAACACTACTTACTGCCATAAGGTTCAGTTCTCTTGTATTAAACCTGCCAAATTTATAATTTCCCACTTTATGTAATAGCTCAATCATTCAATTTTTTTTCTCTTTTTTTGAGAATTCTATGTGTGTGGTCTATTTGCTTCCACTCGACGTCAAGCTTCGATCCAACAGTGTTAAAATAAGTAGATGACAGCCTTTTGTTCAAAATACCATAACTTAGAGCAATAGTGTGATCATAACATTACTATACATGGCTCGTTAGGCACTACTCCATTTGTATAACCGTGTTGTCATCTTGAATTGGTTGATGCAGGCAAGGGGTGACTATCCAAAACTACTATCAATATCGTCAAGTAGGCGACCCTGGGTGGAAACTAGGATTCACATGGACCAACAACGAGATCATTTGGTCAATATCCGGTGCTATTGCAACTCACCGAGGGAACTGCACTGGTTTCAAAAATGAGATACCTCATTGTTGTATGCAAACCCCCGAGATAGTAGATCTCATGCCAGACGGCCGCGATCCTAACTCACCAGAGAACTGTTGTCGCGGTGGTCTTCTTGCTGCCTTGGCTATTAACCCTGCACAATCATCTTCATCATTTGACATTGTTGTTGGTAACCTACAGGGAAATTCTTCAACTAATATGCCGGTAAATCTTACGTTGCTGGCACCAGGAGCGGGCTACACTTGCAGCCCTGTTCAAGAAACTCAACCGACGGTTTCTCTTGTTGATGGGGGAATAAGATATGAACAAGTTTTTAGTAAGATATCATCCTTATACTAAGCTGATCAAATTAAACTCAAGTAATTAAGTGTTTGTGGATCGTTTTTGTACTATTTCTAGCTCTGGATGAAACAATTGATTAAATCCGTCAAAACTTATTTGCCCATTAGACGGTTACGAAAACAACATTATTACAATTACAATAAACAGGGACCACATCATGCAAGTATTTGTGTTAGTTAATTTGGTTTGTACTTTGGTTTGATCCTGGTTATTAAAATTAGAAAGTTTTTTCTAACACAAAGCGAGTATTGACGATGGTTTTCAGGAACATGGAAATCGACTTGCACATACTCTAGTTATTTGGCAAACAAAACACCAGTATGTTGTGTATCAATGTCCACATTTTATAGTCCACATATTACAACATGTCCTCAATGCAGCTGTGGGTGCAGACCAGCAGACAAGAAAACATTTTCCTGCATCAGGTAGGCTTGATATTTAGTTACTACTATATATGCTTTATAGAAAATATAGCTAGCTAATTGTATCTAATCTTTGATTTGATGAAAAGTGGTACAAGCGGTTCAGAATTCATCAATGCTTTGGACACGGTGCGATGCACTGATCATATGTGTCCCCTTCGAGTCCATTGGCATGTTAAAACCAACTATATTGATCATTGGCGGGTGAAGCTCACGGTTACAAATCTAAACTACAATAGAAATTATAGTAACTGGAACCTTGTAGTTCACCATCCAGGGTTCAGTCAGCCTGCAACAACTTATAGTTTCAATACTACTTTACTCCATACTGATGGGATCTCAGGTAAATGCTAAAAACATCTTAATCGAAAGCGTGTCATGTTTCACCAACTTAACCTTTTGTAGAAGATGTAGCCCTCTTTTGGGGCTTAGACTACTACAACACCGAGCTCGTGAACGCAGACATGGATGGAGTGGGCTCAGTATCAACAGAAATACTTCTAGCCAAGGACCACAAAACATTCACATTACAGAATGGTTGGGCTTTGCCAAGAACCATTTATTTCGCGGGTGAAAACTGTGTCATGCCATCTCCGGACAGTTACCCGATGCTCCCAAATGGTGCATCTACTCGTAGACCGCTCCATAATCTAATCCTCTTCTTAATCATGATCTATATCAACTTCAAACTACTAAGATTCTAATACCGTCTTTATATTCCGTTTTTTGCTACAAACTAACCAATGTTCCACTTGGAATGCCCAGAAAATAGTGATTGATGATATGTAATAACGAACCATTTTGGCAATTATGGATGTATAGTATAAATGCCAAGAGATTGTTATTGCACATCATTTTAGCTCCACAAAAATCTTATGCGTTTTAGCAAAGTGTTGGTTTATTTGCAAGTTTGTAACCAAAAAACAAGTATATAGAAAGCTTAAGTCAGTCATTTTGAAATGATGGGCAAACAAAGAGTGTGCTTGCCTTGGAAGTATATTGGAATGATCGTGCTTTTAGGTCTTTTTTTGCATGATATACAAATGACACATATTATAATATTAATGTTTCCCTTTGAAAACGTCTAACCATTTCATTTGTGGTCATATTGTTCTTTGAAGATGTGAAAGCGAGTGTGTTCAAGACTACTAATTGACTAGTTTAACTCGTGTGTGTTTTCATTTTCCTTTACAAAGAATGGAAATACAAAGATAAATCAAGTTTTTTTTTATATAAAATATGATATCATATTTTGAATTTTCATGTCGACTTAACTAGAAAATTAATTTGCATGACTAATTAATTAAATTTTATGACTAATAAATCTTGTGAATTAAGGAGTGCTCTAATTTTACACAATTTGCTTATCAGCTAGATAACTATTATTTTTACCAAAGAGGTTTGTAGCCCACTGGTATTAAGGTGTTTGATAAGGTTAAAGTAGAGTTCCTCCTTAAATAATGAGAGTTCAAGTCTTGTGGTGGACAAAATGACATGGTATTGCCATTTAAAAACTAGATATCAAGAATAATCTTCATGGTCAGTTCTAGAATCTACCCTACACCTCAAGTCATTAACTTCATGAAAGGGGAGAACCTCTAGTTGATGTATGTATTGCCCTTTTTTTTTATTGGGGACGGTACTCGGCAAATTTCATTCATCTAGATAATAATTATAAGAAAAAGGAAATAGATCATCTCAGGACACGTATTGCCATCTATGAGTGAGTGCAAGTATGGCTAAAGCGTCATCCTAGATCTTTGTCTTCTATCCACACTAAAAATGAGTCAGCTTTCCTATCTTAATTATGTCTTCCATCTTGATGGTGCTTTATAGTACTTAACGTTTACATCTCATATGTAGTCAAGGTTTATCTATATACACAATCCATGAGAACCACATCTCAATGCACTCAAACTCATTATCTGTTGCATTAAAGGTACTCTAGATCACAAGTTACAATTATATGTCACATCTACATACTGTTTCATTGAATTCTCTAATATTGATTGAGGGTGTTCGGATACTTGTCCATCCACATCTAGGTATTGTGTATTTTTGGATGACAACTTAATATCTTCGTCTTTGAAATGCTAGGGTGTTGTCTCTCGCTCAAGTGTTGAAACTGAAGATCGTGGAGTTGCCAATGTTGTTGCCAACACATGTTTGATTCACTATCCTCTCCTTTATCTTCATGCCTCCATTGTCTATTGTGACAATGCCAGGACCGTTTTCATGTCCAAACCTAGTACAAGTTTACAACATCGGTGCACCAAACATACTAAGATTAGCATTTGTTTTATTCGGCAAAAATCGGTGATGAATCAGCTTCAAGTTATGCATGTTCCATTAACCTCTCAATACGTCAACATCTTTACCAAGAGTATACCTCCATCTCTATTTATCGATTTCGCACTAGCTTGAATGATTATATTGTCTTTCTTCCGTCCAAACTATAAAAGTGTAATAAATGTTATCCTAGTCTCTCTATGCAAAACATATACGTTGCCTATTGAGTACACTATACACGTATAATATAAAAAATCTTCAAATGAATAATTAAACACAAAAATCAAACCTTTTGAAAAATTCAACCAAGTTACTAAACCACATTCTTTCTAAGCCTATATTCATTATGAAAATAACTTCAAATGATTTGGAGTAAAACATACTTCATGGTGCAACTAAAAAACCGTCAAAATTAATTATTTAAATTAGTTATAGGGTTTGGGTATGCTAAATCTTTATAGATTACAACATTCCATTTTTAGTAGAAAATCACGTGTGTATTCGATGATATTCGTGTGCCAACTAATCATCAAATTTGGGATTATAAGTTTCAACGACTATAACCTATAAGTTAATAATAAAAAAATATAAAAGAATTTGCAAATAGTCAAATAAGCAGCTTTGAACCATTATTATGTGGATCCCGTGTTAATGACTTTTAGGCTTTTAGCTCAACCTTTATCAGAGAAGAAATAAATATTTGAGCAAGAGATTATGCGACAAGGTTTAAGTTTGAATACGACCCAAATAAGGTTTTATCGTAAGAGGGCTATCAGACAGGCAGACTTTCTCCAGAAAAGGAAATTCGGGCTTGCACTACCTAGTGCTGTCTGCTATCACAAACATATAAGACCATCTTTTGTCATTAGATTACCTCATGCCATCAAATGTTCATGGTTAAAAAGAAACAGGAAAGTGAAAAAAACATGTTTTGAAGCATTATTATTAATATATATTAGGTGGGTCCAGCATGGAAGAAAGCCAATCAAAGACCTGTTTCTCTGCATCCGCCCTTAATATTCGATCAATCACTTCTCTCTCTCTATATCGCCGGACCTTTTAGAGAGAGAAAGTAACTGCCGCCGCCGACGATGACTCCTCCGCCTAACGAAGATGACATCAGCAGCAACCAGCAGGAGTCATCGAGTGATCAAAACCGTCCAATATCTACTATTGCTATCATCATCGGTACTTACTTTCATATTCATATTATAGGTTTTAGTATTGTGTTTGAAGGAAGCTGTGGTTTGTTGATCAGCTATGCAGACGGAAGCACTGCCTCTTGTCAACGCGTTTGAGCTTACGGAGGACGCTAATTCTCTCTGTAATTTTTGTTTAACCATTTTTACCCTCTTGTGCTTTAATTAATTAATTAATAATTTTACAGTTCAGGGTTTTATCCTACCTCTTTAGTTGTCCAAACATGTGACAAAACCTACATAATATCATTGGTCATTTTACTTCAATTCTTGTTTGATTTAGGTCTGAATTCATTTGCAATTCAACCCTTTTTTTTTGGTAAATTGGAAATAAATAATCCCACCTTTAAAAATCACTACCAACCAACGGTTCAACCTTTCAACTCTCAATGGTCCTCCGTTGAAAAACACTTATGCCATTATGTTTTTTTCCGAGTTTCAAACCGATGTTTTAGGGCTTTTGATCGGAGGACTGATACGAGTCAACTGATGTAAAACTTATCTCGAAACGATGTATCAAATGGATTGATTTTTGTTAATGGGAAATTCAAACACCCGAATTGAAACACTGTTCCGTCGTTTAGATCACCATTTCAAGATAAGTTTTATATCAATTGACTCGTATCCTTCTTCCGATCAAAAGCCCGAAAACATCGGTTTGAAACTCGGAAAAAATCGTAACGGCGTTAAGTCTTTTTTAACAGAGGACCATCAAGACAAAAATAGTTGAAAGGTTGGACCGTTGGTAGTTATTTTTAAAGGTGGGATTATTATCGGCCAATACACAAAACGTGGGATTATTTATTTCCAATTTTCCTTTTTTTAATGTTCATAAGGCTACGATTTGCAATGCTGATTTTGTTTGTACATATGTTCAATCACATAGTTTATCCCCAATTATTTGTTAAGAATAGCAATTGACTCCTGTATCATCATTCTAAATCCATGTGGTAAAAGCTTTGTGTTTCATTATATTTCTTATGTTTATTACATTGAATTTGATTTACAATTCCGTTATGCAGATTCCCAAAGGGAACACCTTGGGTCCACTATCATGGTACTTACAAAGGTTTAAATGTGAACATCATTTGGCCGGGGAAAGATGCTGTTTTAGGTGAGTGTCGGTTATGTTAATGCATGCAATTTACTATGCCACATGATTCATGAATAATAAATCAATTTATGAAAATATAACACATATCATCATCATCGTCGTACTCAGTATATCCCACCAATAGCAAAGCTGTGGTAGGGTCTGAGGAGGGTAAGATGTACACAGCCTTACCTCTACCCCGTAGGAATAGAGAGGCTGCTTCCGGTGAGACCCTTGGCTCGATAGTAGTTTTGCATCAAGCCTTGGACATAAGGCACATAACACTCAACCATCGGCACACCGGTCGATCGGTGCATGTACCCTTGTCTTTCGGCTATCAACGCCACCACATGATGCTTGATTAACCTTCCGCACTTTTAACATTATTTTCACAAGATTAGTAAAATAACGTCAAAATTACTACAATTTCACTTTTTCCCACCCGAGGGTTCACACATATATACATTATATGCGCGCACCGCAAGCAACGTGTATTTGCTTTCCCACCCGAGGGTTCACACATAATACATATGTTTTGTAATTATTTGCTTTACAGGAGTTGACAGTGTTGGTACTGTTTCTGCATCTCTTGTAACATATGCTGCTATTCAAGCTTTGAAACCAGACCTCATTATAAATGCAGGCACTGCTGGTGGTTTTAAAGTATGATTTTTGTTTTTGTGTTACATGATCTTGAATTAAACTGCATATTGTTAGGTGATGTAGATTCATAAGGTTTGGAACTTTGGATGTTTGCAGGCAAAAGGAGCTTGTATTGGTGATGTGTATCTTGCGTGTGAAGTTGCCTTTCATGATAGAAGGATACCAATCCCAGTAAGCTAAAGATAGTATTATTGTAACTAGAGGTGGTCAAAAAAACCGGTCCTCGAACCGGTTTGCCGGTTTAAACCGGAAACCGGTTTTTAAGAAAACCCGGTTTTTTGTAAACCGGTTTGACCGGTTTACAAACCGGCGGTTTATATATCGGTTACACAATTTGGATCCAAAACCGGTTATAAAAAAAACCGGTTTTTTTAATAACCGGTTATTAAAAAACCGGTTTTTTTAATAACCGGTTATTAAAAAAACCGGTTAACCGGTTTTTTTATAAACCGGTTTTTGACCGTTATAAAAAAACCGGTTAACCGGTTAAAAACCGGTTTTTTCCCGTTGAGTAACGGCCATATAGCCGTTTTTTTTATTTTTTGACCGTTTTTTTTTTCCCCATTTTACCCCCCACAAACATCAATATATAGCTTAGGTTGGGTATTGGTTAGATCACACTCGATTATACAACTCCAAACGCTCTAAACGTTTATTACATACGCGATTATTTTGTTATCTCACGCTCAATTATACCACATTACCACTCCATACGCTCTTATTTCGTAGTCGATTATCATGGCCTCCCAAAGTGCTGCTTCATCCGTCAACATGGGTGCCTCGAACACGGGTCGTTCGGGTCATCCCCACGAAACGAAACCAAGATGTTTGGCAACATTTCGACCTATGCGAAATGTCTAACGGTAGCCAAAAAGCTCGATGCAAACATTGTTTGAAGTTTTATGGCAAAGATGCAAACTCCTCTTTAAAAGCGCATGTACAAAGGCCCTTTTGCAAGGCCTTGAAGGACGAATCGGGAAGTAGTTCGCAGCCGGAGATGACGAATCAAGGAACGGTGTTTACGTACGACCTTGAAGCGGTACGTCAACAGTTTTCAAACTTTGTGATTCAAAATACACTTCCTTTCAACCACTTCGACAACCCTCAATTCACGGAGATGATGCAAAAGTATGTTCAACCACGCTACCAACACGTAAGTCGTTCGACCCTTAGAAGAGATTGTCTTAAAAGCTTGGAAAAACGCTAAATCCGAACTAATTTCATACTTTTCAAACTTACAAACTGGTGTAAACTTAACAACGGATGTGTGGTCGGTACCTAATGGTTCGCCCGACTCATACATTTGTGTGACGGCTCATTGGGTTGACCCCGAGTCGTGGCAAATGATGAAACGAACCGTTGCGTTTCAATTGTTTGATTACCCGCACACGGGTAGAAATATTTTTAAACTCTTGGATAAAGTCATTCGACAATACAAGATTGAACATAAAATCTTTTCAATTTCGTTTGATAACGCGTCCAACAATACGGCCGCGGTTGGCCATTTAAAATTAAAGTATAAACCTATTTGTGATGGAGCGTTTTTTCATAGCCGATGCATTGCACATATTATCAACTTGGCCGTGCAAGATGGGTTAAACGTGATCGAAACGCAAAGAAACAATTTTAAAAGAATGTTACGAGATGTTTTTAGCAACAATAAAACGTTTTCAAGATACAAAAAATTTTGTGATGAAGCTAATTGTCAATGGTTGGGGCCCAATTGGGATTGTCCAACAAGATGGAACTCGACTTGTGATATGTTTGAGAAAGCCATCCAACAAAAAGAATCACTAATTGCGTTTCATCAAATAATGTCAAGTAGGGGTAAATGTGCATCGTACGATCCTAGAAACTGGTTATTGATTGAGATCGTTACGGAGGTCCTTCAAATTTTTAAATCTTGCACAACTAGTTTATCCGGAGTTTACTATCCAACAAGCCCCATTGCTTTACCAAAAATTGTTGTCATGTGCACAAAGTTGAGTGAACTTCATTGTAGGGGTGCACCTTATTTTGATATGGGTGTAAAAATGAAAGAAAAATTTAGAAAATATTTTCAACAACTACCCGCTGTTTAGACATGTGCTGCTGCGTTAAACCCTTGCATAAATGTTGGTGGTGTTGAAGCTTTAATAGAAAAAATTTGTGATGAGCTAGAGTTAAACGACGATCAAAACCCCTATTATAACCAAACTTTAAAGAATGCTTTCAACACCACCTTGTCTAACATGTATGATGTTTACCTTACAAAATACGGGTCGTCTTCCCAAATTCATGACTCGTTAAGAGCTGTTGCCCAATCCCAATCCCAAACCGACCTTGAAATGGGGATGTACTACATGATTTGGGAAGACGCCGGTAAACGTCAAAAGGTAAACACCCCAAGCAGTGAACTTGGAAGGTATGGTGGTACCAACTTTGTGAAACACATGACTCCAGATGAATTTAGAAGTCTTGATTTGCTGGCTTGGTGGAGAGGTAAGGAGGATGAGTTTCCGATCCTCGCCGCCATGGCCAAAGATTTACTAACGGTCCAAGCTTCCACGGTAGCTTCGGAGTCTGCTTTTTCTGTTTCTGGCAGGGTTATATCGATTAGGAGGACTCGACTCACTCCACCAGCTGTAGAGATGTCTATTTGCTACAAGGATTACTTGGACTCTTTAGATAGGGCACAACATCAACGCTCACTCGAGGGGGAAATGGACTATGAGGCGGGCTTGTATGAAGACGAGGTCAATCAAGGACACACTCAACCAATGACCGATGAAGAAGCCGCGTACGACGATTACCTAAGGAATAGCTCGGGATCGGGTAGCGAGGAAAATAATGAGTAAGAAACAGCAAGTTGTTAATGTAATCGTGTCTAAGCATTCTTTAATGTTTGTATTTTAGAGTTACGAATATGCGATAACGATTTAATGTTTGTATTTTTAATGTAAAAGCTATAAATGAAAGTTATGTGTTTTTAATCTTCCAAGCAAAGAACCCTAACAACGAAAGCAAAGAATGGAGTCAGTCCGTTTTGCCTTGTAGTTACCGGTTTGCCTTGTAGTTACCGGTTTGTTTATACTGTGAAAAAATAATGGTTATTTAAAAAAAAAAAAAACCGGTTAACCGGTTAGACCGGTTATTAAAAAACCGGTTAATAAAAAAACCGGTTTATTAACCGGTTCTAACCGGTTCCTAAACCGGTCCTAACCGGTTATAGTTTTCATACACAAAAACCGGTTATTAACCGAACCGGTTTTTTTCCTGGACGAAAAAAACCGGTCCGGTTAATAACCGAACCGGTTTTTTAAAAAAAACCGATTTGTGCACCTCTAATTGTAACAATGGTTTTCTGTTAACAATTTATTACTTTTTTTAATGTATGCTTTGATTGTTGGTATAGGTTTTTGATCTTTATGGTGTTGGTTTGAAACTAGGATGCTCTACACCAAATCTTGTGAAGGAACTTGATTTTAAGGTTACTTTAATGTTACAATTTACACTGCAAACTTTGACTTTGACTAACTTATTTTTCTTTTTTACCAATTTTCAGGTTGGTAAATTGTCTACTGGAGATTCTTTGGACATGACTTTACAGGATGAAGCTTCAATACTTGCAAATGATGCTGCCATCAAAGACATGGAGGTAATCTTCAATTATTTATACACACACACACACAAACTAGTTAACGCTAGTAATCAATTTCTTTTGTCGTCTGATTAATTACACACATTGGGAAAAAATGGTCATATAGGAGAGTAATTCCGACAGGAAGATATATTGTTAGACCACATGGCTTTTTTGGAACCTGTATCATATTAGGATAACTAGTTCTAAGGTTTTCAGAATCCGTTCCAATAAGTTATTCTTGCTATACCACGAAATCATTATTGTTTTGGACTGTTTTTCAATGGTTAAGGAATCGTACGCAGTTATTGACTTTTTGGGTTGAATCTACCTCCACTAATATCATCTTTTATGTTCCTTAAACAACACAAAAAATTAAGGATTTTGTTCTATTTAATTTGAGTATAACATTGATGTAATTTCAAAAAAAAAAACAAACGAAAGAAACGATGTGTTTTAAAAAGTTTCGACAAACAGGGCGGGCATCTAAGTTGTCCACACATGATTGCACTGTGTGATTACAACAGTGAGTTCATGTGCGTTCAACTTGTTAGGGTTGGAGACTCGAACAAAGGGTATTAGGGCAGCCGGCCCTAATTAGGGTTAGCCGGCCCTAATGGGTCCCATCTTATTTGTTTGGGCCTAACTTGGAGAACAAGTTAGGAACCCTAGATTTAGTCTATATATACCCTAGTTGTAATTGTAATCTTGTGTGCCTTGAGCTTAATAAGAAAACCTAGTTGCAGCCCGTGGACGTAGGTCCCCTCGCGGGGACCGAACCACGTTAAATTCTTGTGTCGTTTATATTTTCGTTTATGTGTGTTTATCGTTGTGCATGTGTGTGCTGTTTCGCTTCCGCGCGCCGCTTTGTTCCTAACAAGTGTTATCAGAGCTTTGGCTCGTTGTTGCACACGGTATTGCACGGAAGAACGATTCGTAAAGGAGAAACCCTAGGTTGCGCAAAAAGGGAAAGAAAACAGGGCTGTTCGGGGCTGATTTGGAGTGAATTTGCAATTAGAGTTCCGGTTTTGGATCTCTTGAAGTTGCTGGTCTCACTCGGGTTTGCAGGTGAAGGTCGGGTCAGGTGTTTCGGGTTATGACATCGCGGGTATAAATGGTTTTGTTTATAGTACCAGGTTAATCTCTTTGAAGCCGCCGATTAGGGTTTGGTTATAAAACTCTTGGATTCGTCGAATAAAGGTTAGAGATTTAGTTAGTTTCTGTTGACTGTTTATTATCAACTGTTTGAGAACCGAGTTACGTGAAAATCAATATTTGGGTTTAGATTTGTCTGCGAAGTTTATTGTAGGAGCAAATCGGTCAGTTGACAATGTTCGGTAGAGAACATCCGTCAAGTTCTGGCTCGTACCATTGATGTGTTCACTGTTTCGATTTGTTTCCTGATTGCTATTGTTATAGCTGAAGACGGGATGGGTATGATCGAAGGTTTGACCGGTTTGGATTTCGGTTGGTTGGTTTTGTCAAAGGAACTTGGATGTGGTACTGTGGGATAAAACAGGTGAAAATGGAACTAGCAGGTTGGAATGCTTTGGGTTTTAAGTATTCTGATTCTGGTGTGCTGGTGACGACATAAGTGAAAAAAAAAGGGAAGTCAGGTTGAAAGGTTTATTCGGTTAGGATTAGCTGATCGGGTGTACAATCGCGGAATCCTTGGTACCGTTTGCTTTCGGTAAAGCTCTACTGCTGTTAGTTATAACCGTTTGCCGGTTAGCTGGTCTGGAACTATGAAATTATTTCTTGTTCGGTGGTGATCAGCAGTTCGACATTTGAGGGGATCCGGGATCTTGTGCTGGGTGAACACGTTTACCGGGAAAAGTACGATCGGGGATAATCTCATGGAATGTTGGTTTTGGTAATGGGTTGGGATAACAGGGACAGTGGGAGCTGGGCATAGTTGACTTCGTGGAGCTGCATGGAGGTTCGTGACATTCTTTAGAGTCAATGTCAAAAGATAATGAATTCTGCTTCTGAGAATGTGTCTGGGTTGATGCATTGGGACTCAGTGAAGGCAGTGAGACTCTTGGGTTCGAGATTCTGGTATACTTCATTTCATGTTACCCACTGTAGTGAAGTATTGGTGAATCTTATTGAAGACTTTGGGAAGGTACAAGTTTATGTATCGCTGGAAGAAGGGAACCAACTTCCGAGTATTAAAGTCTTGGCTCGCTGCATCGGGTAGAGCTAAGTGGATTCATTTTGCAAGTGTGAATCCTGGAGCCACCGGGATGTAGCTGAGTGCATTCGGAGGTTTAAACTAGGTCAGGGGTTTTGGAACAGTGGGAGCACGAACCGTGTTCTAGGTACAGTTCAAAACACCGTTGGGTTTTGAATACCGGAATTCCGAATGGGAAAATCTCTCCTGGGTACTTGCAGGTTTTGGAGAGTGGTGTTTTCTCTGGGAGTCTCTGGAGCCGGTAGTTCGAATCAGTGGGAGCCGGTTGAGATTGAGGATGAGTCAATGGCGGGTTTTGCCATGGCTGGGTCATTGATGACTGTTGGGTTGGAGCTCAATGGAGCTTCAACTGGCTCTTCAGGTAATTGAGGAGCGGGCCGCTGCAACTAGGAGGATTAGATTGAAGTCTTAGCTTGTTTATGGGAACTGAGGCTTGGAGGACTTCTTTTATTTGAAATCATAGCTTGTTCTTGGGAGCTTGAGGCTTGGAGAACTTCTGACCGTGAAGTTTTAGCTTGTTCTTGGAACTGGAGGCTTGGAAGATTTCTGTTTTTAAGATTACTGGAGTTACAGGTATAGGGTTTGCTTGGATGGTGGATTGAGGATTGCTCGAGCCTCCAAGTGGGAGATTGTTAGGGTTGGAGACTCGAACAAAGGGTATTAGGGCAGCCGGCCCTAATTAGGGTTAGCCGGCCCTAATGGGTCCCATCTTATTTGTTTGGGCCTAACTTGGAGAACAAGTTAGGAACCCTAGATTTAGTCTATATATACCCTAGTTGTAATTGTAATCTTGTGTGCCTTGAGCTTAATAAGAAAACCTAGTTGCAGCCCGTGGACGTAGGTCCCCTCGCGGGGACCGAACCACGTTAAATTCTTGTGTCGTTTATATTTTCGTTTATGTGTGTTTATCGTTGTGCATGTGTGTGCTGTTTCGCTTCCGCGCGCCACTTTGTTCCTAACACAACTAAGGCCAACACTGCATCTAAAACCACTTGTAATTTTATTGACACATCTACCCTTGCCCTAAAATATAAGTGTCGCAGCTTAGATTCTTGGCACACGTAACATCCTTTCTACAATATCCCTACCCTATACGATGAGGTTCGTTATAGAACATTAAATTATTGCAAGGACAAAGTGAACAAGCATAATTGTTTATTCTTTTGATCAATGGTTCATGCTTTTTAAAAAATTGTACTTAAAAATGCATATGTTTGTGCACATTCAAAAAACATTCAAACTAGTTTGTTCATATGTTTTTGAATTTTTAATCTTTTACCTATACTTTTGTAGGTTATATGTTGCTAATACCTACACATGTGTAGTGTTATATGCATAAGTGAAATATATTCATATGTTTTTTTATTAATTTCAAGTAAGAAAAATAAACATTGCATTTCTATCATTTTCTTTTATTTCAAAATTTTAAAAGGTTGAAAAAGTGAATGATCGATTTTGTTCTGTGTCCTCGCAATATTTAGTGTTCTGCATGGACGTCTCCAATATGTTAATACATATTGCAGACGGTGCCATTGTTTAGAATCTGAAAGTGTTGTTTATTCAGGGAGCTGCTGTGGGTTATGTAACAGATCTCTTAAAAGTGCCAGCTATATTTGTGAAAGCGGTTACTGATATTGTGGATGGAGACAGACCAACTTCGGAGGAATTTTTGCAGAATTTGTCTGCAGTGACGGTTGCACTCGGCAAAGCCGTTACAGGGTGGTTGATTACATTGCTGGAAAATCTGTGTCAGAACTCTAAAACTGCATTTTGGCCAGAAAGTTACAGGAACTTATTCAAATAAAGTACTGGTTTATATGTGAAATCTTCATAGCTAGGGTTCAGTTGCTGTATTCTGACATAAAATCAAAAACTTTATTTATATTGTTTGTCAAATTATTTGCTTTTATGGAAGCACTTTATGCATCCAAATTTTAATAGAAATGTGAGGGTGGTTTGTTTTAAGGTTTTATGTGCTAAATTAAGAATGCAGCTTTTATATTTGTTGAAGTTGGGCGGGCCATAGTCCACATGGGCCTGCCTATTTGGTCTCAAACTCTTTGGACCATGACACTATGATAGTGAAGGATCAAAATATCGAAAGGAATAGCGTACCCCCTCTTTCTGTCTTCCTTGTCATACCTCCTCTCCTAAACTACGAATTCTTTCAACACTTTTATTTGGCGTATTATTACCAACTAACATTTGTTAAATTTTATGGTCTTTCTTTAAAAGTTTTATTTTTATTTCTATAATGTTTTATTTTTATTATTTTTTTGTTTCTCTCTTTTTGTGTTTGTTGTCCTTAATCATAATAATATTTATTATTATCGCTGACTGTCGATGCATTATTATATTTTGAAAACAATGTATAAATATGTGTGTGTGTGAGAGACTGATACTAATACTGATACTATTAGAAATCATCATCGTACTTAGTAAATCCCATCAACAGCAAATCCGTGGTAGAGTCTGAGGAGGGTAAGATGTAAGCAGCCTTACCTCTATCCATAGGAATAGAAAGGCTGCTTTCAGTGAGACCCCCGACTCGATAGCGGTTTTGCATCAAGCCTTGACATAAGGCATATAACACTCAACCATCGGGACCCCGGCTGATTGGTGCATGTACCCTTGCCTCTTGGCTATCAGCGCCACCAGATGATACCTGATTAACCTTCCACCACTTTTAACGCTATTTTAACGAAATTAGTAAAAAATTTCAAAATTAGTGAAAATATTTACAGTGATAATAATAAAATAGTTAATAATAACAAAATAGTTTTTAATTTGATATATTTTGTGGAGACTATTAAGTGAAACAAAATATTTGAGGGACTAATATATATGCAAATAATGCTAACGGAAAATGGTAATTGTTTTGATAAGTTTAAAGGGTGTACATTTAGTAAAAATAGTATGACATGATATACTTTTAGCAACACCCTCAATATTTACGGTGCCAACATCTCAAAAATGAAATGGCCACAATGAAGGGCGTAAACTCAAAACTCTTTTTACTCTTTTTTGAGCTTTTATGTATAAAACTTCAATTCTACTTGAAACTAAGTTTTGAAACACTAGCTTGATTCGGACTCATCTTGTTTATTACTTATTAGCTATTTCACTATTTCTATGTATTTATTTAAGTATTTTTATATACGACTAATATATATACATACATATGTATGTATACGCATGTTCATATACGTAATAGTTTATTTAAGTTCTTTTTGTTGTAATTGTACATAATAATATTTATGTTGTAATTGTACATAATAATATTTATTACATAAATATTTGTTATATTATATTTTTATAAATAATATGTTCGTGCGAGCACATGTATGAAGCTCGATTCCTAGCTTCATCTTAGGTTGAATTTGTTTAAGCTCAACTCATTAGTTTAGAAGTTGGTCTTGAGTCTCCTACGACTGGCCAAGCTAGTTTACCCACTAGTAGCAAACTCATGATTTTTTCTTTTTATTAAAGTCAGTTTTCGAAACTGCGTAATGAATCGGTGTCAGGTGAAGGACAAATGACTGAATAAGTATGCATATTATACATAAACCATCTCACACCAAACATTTTTGCTTTTCTAGGTAGTTCTCCCTTCGTACACCCCTAGTGACATGTATACACAATAAACACAACCATTTTTATTGATATATTGCGACGAGAGTCGCATAAAATTGAATTACATAATCATAAACAAATGGATAAAGATAGAAAACACGTAAAAGCAAGCTTTTATCGATATGCACAATCAATTTTCACGGGCACTTCTTTTTGTTTCCTCGGGTAGTCATCTGAGCATAGCAATCACAAGATTCATAGTTACCCGAGGTGCCCGGAGGCACACAGTTGCACCTTCCACAACATGTTCCACAAGCCCTGTTGCATAGGTTAGGTCTTTTCGATAATATGCACCTTGCTGCACATGCTTTTCCACAATCTGCTTAATTTACATAAACCAATATCCATTATTCATTTGTAGCTTTTATCATGTTTTATACATTTTTTGTATAGTTAACAAAAAATAGCAGTTGTATTTATTTTTTAAAGATATAATGAATTGAATTGATACCGATCTTGATGGGTGTGGGTGTGGGTGTGGGTGTGGGTGTGCCAACACTAGCATCCTTCTGTAAACAGAGAAAAATATTAATAATTAAACATATAAATTATCATCCTGATGACATAAATATATAATGAACTTTAGAATTTTATTAAAAACCAAATGAAAACCTGTTAATTTTAAACTAGATAATAAAAACTAGCATGTGTTTAGGGTGGAAATAATATATTAATACAAGCATAATAAGTATTAAAAGTCTATATAAAAATGATTGAAGAGGAGAAGAAAATATTACTAGTTGAGTGGGATGGAAGGCTTGGGCAAGTTGGAAGACAAAAAGAGAGACGAGAAGTGAAGCAACAAAAGCTTTGAGGATACCCATTTTGTTTCACAAGATACTAAGATAGGATAGAGACTTGAGAGTTCGGTGTATTTGAGCATGAAGTAACCAATGTTTCAACTAGTATTTATAGGTGAGAGAAGAAGAAGAGAGATGGGGTCATGACATAACCCAATGATTACTATCAATTTAATAAGATATACAATTTCTTTTTCATAATATAGCTATTTTATAAGTGTGTATATATGTATGAACAATTTCATATGTAAAGATGTGATATATATGTGATTGCCTATTCACTTAAACTTGATATGAGACTTGTCATGCTTCTTTAAAAACGATGTTATTTAGAATCGTCTGATGCTCTTTTTAACCTTAACATTGCGTTTAGTTTTCAAACTATTTTCATTGTTGTATTGAGTTTTGTTGCACGCATGGTGAGTGTAGCGAATTACAACAATGTATCCGCTTGTTTGTTCCGTTGTAGTAATGAGCTTTTATTACGATGTAATGGAACATATAATGGGAACAGAATAACATAAAAGTTGAAAATGTACAAACCCAACGTAAAAACTCTTTAGTTGCTTCAAATAACACGTAGAAACTCATCACCTAAAATTAATATCCATTGGCACTTATCACAACAACTGGATGCATTTTTTTTTAGCTTAGCGACGTTGGTTTGGCATAGTGTGAGCGTATGATGCAAGATGGCTTTCATTTATGTGTTCTCAGTTAGAGGCTTGTTGGAGTTGCATTCTCATGTTGGTTTTGCTCTGTGGGTTGAGGGCGGGGCGAAAAAAGAAAATGTTAAATAATATATTTTAGAGTTTTAATCTTATTTGTAAACAACTTACTAGGTCAGCCTATTTAATTCCATTACATTCTAAACGAAGCCTGTTTATTTTACATGTTAGATAGATTAACCCAAACACAAGCTATTTATCATTAAACTAGTTAGTTTGATCAATTGCAAATCTAATTATTCTAGGTGTTTTAAGTAGTTATCATCCTATAAATTATTTCAATTAGAACTTAATCTAATCATCTAATTAAAACAAATGGGGATTATTTAAAATGACGATTATGAGCTATATATGTAAATACGACAAAGCCATAAAGTAAAGGAAGAAAGTCGTACGAGTATTCGGTGAGAGTGAGCTGTTTGACTATGACAACAATGCTGTGGGGACTCGTTCAAGGTTGGCATTATCATTAGTGTCATATACCAATTCTACAAGTTCGGCAGCAGGGAACGCAATAATCAACCTTATAACATTTATATAGTTTTCAATTATAATAATACTATAATCATTATTAATAATATTATTATTTATGTTTTTATACTATCATAAAATTTTAAGGATCCTGACATGAATGATATGAAAAGTTATATGTTTAATTCGTTTAGTTAAACATATCATGTTTAAAACTAGAACAAGAAACGTATTCTTATTTAGTTATTTATATGTTAACCTATCAACCAATTTATAATTTGATAAGCAACCCATTAACAAACTTGTCAATCTAGTTACAACCTGCTAAACTTGGTTAGACGAGTGAATTGTACAACTTTGTGTGTCTGGTTTTAAAACTTATTTTTATCGCAAAAGTAAATATATGAATCATTTCGTGTAGTAACTCTTTAGCTAGCTACATATAGCCAACGGCTATGGACTACGCGGATTTTATTTTTCTCAAATCTTAATAACGAAATAAATATATCCCATGTATTGATCACAGCTGGAAATTTGACCAAACACTCATTAAATATGCATTAGATTTTTAACACGACCAAAGTGATTGTTAAATATATAAATACTTTAAATAGGTCAAGTGGGCATCACAACCTTCACCGAGAGGTTGACAGACATGGACTTGTTTGTTATAGGGACCTCAAGAGAATTTGGATAAGATTCCTTCCCTTTATTTTAGAGATTAAGGGTTAAAATCCTGTATTTTAGGATCAATATCGATCAGTATGCTCATCCTTATAAGAGCATTCATATTTCTTCCACTATCGTTAACCTAAAATTATATTAAAAATCAATGCATTTTTACTCTCCCTTTCAGTTAAATTATAATTGTCTATATCTTTTATCATTACATTTTCTCTCTTATTTATTCACAATCACTTTAAAAAAATATTAAAAATTTAATAAGATGCTACAGGAAGTCAGTAACTTTTTAAATATATAGGAAAAATCCCTATAATATTTTTCTCGTTTATTTATAACATCCTAAACAACTTTTTAAATTATAAAAACATATTATTTGATGGATAGAATGCAAATGCTATAAGTGGTTTAGATGAGTATTTATGAGTACGTACGATAATTTGTTGTTAGAGAAAAACAAAAATAAAATAAAAACTTGTTATGGGTCCTTTTAGTCTAATTGTATTTGTATATTTTAGTATCAAGACTATATACTATTATAATATTTAGTTTCAACAGTCGTTTATTGACTTATCTTAGTGTATGCATACACTTCAAATTGGACTTGTCTTCTTCCGTGGAAAACATCGCTTTAGGGATTAAAAAAATAAGTTAAAATCCAACAGCTTAAAATGAAGAAAAAACTAAAGAAACTTGTATATAATCTAATCAAATTATAAAATTAATAAAGAATACGAACCTATCAACCTAAATCAACTCTCATCAAACAAGAAGTTTTGAAGTTTTACTAAAAAGACAAATCAATTAATTACCTAATCAATCAAGTCTCATAGAACAGAAGTTAGCAATTTAATCTGAATGAATAAACTTCAACAAAGCAATTTAATCTAAGAAATTCCGGCATAGTTTTCACCATGGTGTTCATATTCCTTTTGAAAAAAAAAAAAAAAAAAAAAAAAAAAAAAAACTAGTGTGATTGTAATTTCGTGTGTATATTATATCTAGTCTAGCCTCTTGCTAGTTTAGTTATTAGGCCATAGAAAAAAAAAAGTTAATATGGTTCTCTTAACAATCCATGATATCAACAATGAGGTTCAACCAAGATTTTATAACAAATTGTCACCATTGGGCAGCTAATTCCAAACAGAATGAAAACCGGTTTATAAACGATTATTATAATCAGAGTGCAGCTAATTCCACTTGTTTTAAACTCTTTACATAAACAATTTAATAAACTCGATTTCGTATGTTTATTATTTGTTAGTTAGTTTATTAACATTATTATTATTATTATTAAAAATGTATTTAACTAGTTTTATTACAATAACTATACATAATATAATATGCTATATTACATATAATATTTATATAAATTCCAGGCCGTATAGCTGACTCTAATAAAGCTCGGTGTATAAAGTTCGACTTAAAACTCTTTTATTAAATAACCCACATTATAATAAGCTTGATTTGGTTTGCGCTTTTAGCAATCTTATCAAAAGTACCTCATGATAAAGCTCAACTTACATACGTCCTTAGTAGTTAGTAATCACCATGGAATCATGGATACACAATAAACACAACCATTTATTATTGCGACGAGAATCACATAAATTTGAATTACATAATTAAGAAAAACGAAAAAAATACATATTGAATACATAAGCATATGAACGATTTAGGGTCGATTATCGAAGAGAAATGTAAGTTGTAAGGAATTTTCATGGGCATTTCTTTTTGTTTCCCCGAGTGGTCATCTGAGCATAGCAATCACAAGATTCATAATTGCCTGAAGTGCCCGGAGGCACACAGTTGCACCTTCCACAACATGTTCCGCAAGCCCTGTTGCATAGGTTAGGTCTTTTTGATAGTATACACCTTGCTGCACATGCCTTTCCGCAATCTGCCCATTTTACACCAACCAATCTTTATTAGTATAAATAGCAAGGGGTGATTCAAAATTTATCTGTTATATCCAGCGAACTATAACTTCAACTTTGTTACATTAGAGGATTACTATGCTACACATAATTACACTCTTATCAACTTGGATACGTTTTTTTAATGGTTAACCATAAAAAAAATTAACAACTAATGAATTGAAATGATACCAATCTTGATGGGCGGGTATGTGCCAACACTAGCAGCATCCTGTAACAAAAATTACAAAACGTAAATATAATTGTAAAGAAGATGGTTGTAGTGAAAGTAATGTTTATTACTTGAAGGTGTGAGAAATACATAAACAACTACATCTATTTATACACAAATAAACCCTAGCTATCAAACCATAAAAGGCCCATGGGCTTTAGCCAACTATATGGGCTAAAACCCTAATTATAACTAAATACAATTAACACTCCTCCTCAAGTTGGAGCATAGATGTTAATCATGCCCAACTTGTTACAAATAAAATCTATCTGAGCTTTCCGGAGCGGTTTAGTTAGAATATCTGCTAGCTGAAAATTTATCTTCACATGAACTGGTTGAATGGAAGGAGGATCAGTTTGTGTGCCTACTACTCGATCTCTGATAAGGTGGCAGTCGACCTCAATATGTTTTGTCCTCTCATGAAATACTTGATTCTTGGCTATGTGAATGGCTGACTGACTATCACAGTATAACCTCATCAAGTCATTAGAAACAACCCCGAGCTCTCTGAGAAGACGACGAACCCATGTCATCTCTGATGTTAAATCTGCCATGGCTCTATACTCCGATTCGGCACTCGACCGGGAAACCGTGTGTTGCTTCTTACTCTTCCATGATACAAGATTTCGTCCAACAAACACACAATATCCGGTGGTAAATCGTCGAGAAATCGGACAACCTGCCCAATCTGCATCTGAGAACCCTGATATCCGACCATCTCCTTCTTCCGTGAAGGCACCTACACGACAATGACCCTGATCGGAGTATAATATACCCAAGCCAGGTGAGGTCTTAAGATATCTTAAGACACGAATGGCAGCATTCCAGTGACCGGTGTATGGTGTAGCCATAAATTGGCTCAGAACAGTGACAGTAAAGGAGATATCTGGTCGTGTGACGGTTAAATAATTAAGTTTACCAACCAACCGTCTGTATCGCTCAGGATCTTTCATTGGATCTCCTTCCTTTGGGAGGAGTTTCTTTGTAGGAAGCATTGGGGTATCAACAGGTTTACAACCCAATAAGCCACATTCAGTTAACATATCAAGAACATACTTTCGTTGGGAGAGAAGTATTCCTTGTGGAGAGCGGGATACTTCTATGCCAAGGAAATACCTCAATCGACCTAAGTCGCTGACCTGAAACTGAGACTGAAGAAACTGCTTGAGTTCGATAATCCCGACCTCGTCATCACCTGTGATTATAATGTCATCCACATAAACAACTACGATAATCCTCTTTCCTTTCTGGTGTCTAAAGAAGACAGAGTGATCGTAGGCACTCCGAGTCATCCCAAACTGTCCCATAACACTAGAGAATCGACCAAACCATGCCCTGGGAGACTGTTTAAGACCATATAGAGAACGACGTAGTCTACAAACTTTCGAGGCCTCCTCCTCAACAACGAACCCTGGGGGCTGCTCCATATATACCTCCTCCTCAAGAACACCATTAAGAAAGGCGTTCTTGACATCAAGCTGATGGAGCGGCCAATGATTAATGGCAGCAAGAGCGATACAAATACGGACAGATGACATTTTAGCAACCGGAGAGAAGGTTTCATCGTAATCAATGCCATATGCCTGAGAATACCCTTTTGCAACCAACCGAGCCTTTAAGCGGTGTAAGGAGCCATCCGGGTGTAGTTTAACCGTAAACACCCAACGACAACCAACAATACGCTTCCCTTTAGGAAGTGTTTCAAGATCCCATGTATGATTGGACTTTAGAGCCCCAATTTCATCTTCCATAGCCTGTCTCCATCCTGGGTGAGCGAGAGCGCTCGTCACATTCTTGGGAATCGGGTAGGAATCAAGGGTAGTGGTGTACGCATGAGATTCAGGAGATAGGTGGGTGTAGGCAACATAGTCCTGAATTGGGTAACGAGTACATTTCCGGGGTTCCTTGCGAAAGGAAATAGGTATATCGGGAAGTGGGGCACCAGGAGGATCATAAACGGGTGTATCAGAGGTTGTTGGATCGGGTAAGGATGTATTAGTGAGAGGTGTGGATTGCTCAGATGTAGACGGAGTATCGGAGGGTATTTCGGGGTCGTGGCCAGGGTGTGAATCAAGAGTCGCTGATGTTTGACCCCTACCCCGCCTAGCATATGTGAAAAGCAGTGGCGGAGATTCTGTCGGTGGGTCAGAATCAGTAGAGATTGGATCGGTAGAAGGAATTGACACAGGAATGGTGGGGATGAAGGGAGATGTGGGTATATCGAGGTCGGGAAACGGGTCAGAAACAGGAGTGGAACACTCGAGAAAGTAAGGAGACTCGTGAAAAGTGACATCGGCACTGGTAAAGTATCGGTGAAGTGATGGGCTATAGCATCGATACCCTTTTTGAACCCGTGAGTAACCAAGAAAGACACAACGAATGGCTCGGGGATCAAGTTTGATGGTTTTTGGACTATGGTCATGAACATAGGCGACGCAACCAAATACTTTAGGTGCGAGAGGAAATGGATCATCGTTGGGAAATAGTACCGAAAACGGTGTTTTACCATGAAGAACGGTTGAGGGCATGCGGTTAAACAGATATGTGGCAGTGAGAACGGCATCTCCCCAAAAACGATGAGGAACACGTGATTGGATCATGATTGTGCGAGCAACATCCAATATGTGACGATTTTTGCGTTCGGACACACCATTTTGTTGAGATGTATAAGCACACGATGATTCATGAATAATGCCGTTGGTTTTTAAGTATGAAGAAAAGTCGGTGGAAAAATATTCTTTAGCATTATCAGATCGAAAAGTTTTAATGGTGGTGTTAAATTGGTTTTGAACATAAGCATTAAATTCTCGAAATATGGAAAATACCTCACTACGAGATTTCAACAAATAAACCCAAGTAGTGCGAGAATAGTCATCAATAAAGGTAATAAAATATTCAAAACCCAACGTAGATTTGATAGGGCAAGGACCCCATACATCAGAATGCAACAGTTCAAAACAAGAACTGACTCGATTGGGCACCCTATAGGGATAGGGACGCCTGGTATGTTTACCAAGTTGACACGACTCACAATGAAAATTAAAAGACGAAAGTGGTAAATCTGGTCGCATTTGCCTCAGAACCGCTGTAGAGGGATGACCTAACCGACAGTGAGCCTCCCTGACAGCGGAATCACATAAGTTTGCTACAGGATGCGAAAACGGGGATATACGATAGAGACCTCCTGATTCAAAACCAGTACCAATTACCCGGTTTGTTCCTAGTTCATGAAAAACGCAGTGAGTTGGGTAAAAGGTCACAGAACAGTTATTTTGTTTGGTAATCTGACTCACTGAACAAAGACTGGTAGGAAATTTAGGAACAAATAGGATAGAAGACAGTTTTAGGTTTTCCGAGTTACTGATGGATCCTATGCCGAGAACATGACATGAAGATCCATCGGCAAGACGTACCGGTGCATGGGAAACATTTTGAAGACTAGAAAAAATACCCCGATTCTCAGTCATGTGATGTGTGGCTCCAGAATCAATCACCCATGATAAGTCAAGGCTAGAAGGTTTACCTGAATGTGCCGAGCTGGTTTGAGGATGAGGCAACTGGGAGGTAAGAAACCGTTGAATAAGATCATGCTCCTCTTTAGTAAATGTATACATGTATGTATTTTCGCCCATAGTGATACACGAAACTGAAAATTGACTGTGAACAGTAACAAGTGCGGGTGGAGGGCGGGAACAGATTCCGGCGTAAACAGTTAATCGTCGTGAACAGTTAATCCCGGCAGCGAACAGTAACTTTCCGGCAGTGAACAGAAATTCCGGCAAACGAACAGTAACTTCCGGCAGTGAACAGTGACTTCCGGCGTGAACAGTGATTTCCGGCGATGAACAGTACTCCGAGTGAAACAGTGATTCCGGCGTGAACAGTATTCTGATGAACAGTGATTCCAACGTGAACAGTGCTCGTCGGTGAACAGTACTTTCACGGTCGAAAAAAAAAAAGATTTCGTGACAGGACAGAACAACAAGGCAGGGGCTTGTTTCAGATCTGAAGGCTGCTGGTGACGGCTGGTCAGACTCGGGTTCGGGTCAGATCGCGGCTAGGGTTTGGATCGAGAGCCGTAGCTCTGATACCATGTAAAGAAGAGGGTTGTAGTGAAAGTAATGTTTATTACTTGAAGGTGTGAGAAATACATAAACAACTATATCTATTTATACACAAATAAACCCTAGCTATCAAACCATAAAAGGTCCATGGGCTTTAGCCAACTATATGGGCTAAAACCCTAATTATAACTAAATACAACTAACAATAATAACAGACAACTATACAAAGTATCATCCTATGGTATAAAAAAATATGCCATAAACTTAATTATACATATTAGCATGTTAAATATAATGATTAGTATATATATAAGAATTATGTAAGTTGGATTAGAAGTTTAGATTCATACTAGAATGGAAAGTATAACCTGGAAAATCATATGAGATAATGTGTTTAGAGTGTAAATAATATGTTAATTAATACAAGCATATTAAATTATTAAGTATTAAAAGTTAATAGAAGAAGAAGAAGAAGAAGAAGAAGAAGAAGAATTACGAGTTGAGTGGGATGAAAGGCTAGGGCAAGTTGGAAGACAAAAAGAGAGACAAGGAGTGAAGCAACAAAAGCTTTGACGATACCCATTTTGTTTACAAGAGTTAGGTGTGTATGCGAGTATGAAAGAACCAATGTTTCAGCTGGTATTTATAGGTGAGAGGGAGAACAAGAAGAAAGAGATGGGGTCATAACACAACTAGCTAATGATTACTTTAGTTTCAATGAAATATTAAATGAGAACAAAAAATATATGGCCATACTTGTTAAAAAGAAACATTGTCATAGGTGTTAAGTGAATCATTCAAATTTTTGTATTTTGTTACCGTGTATCTGTAAGCATTGGTTTTTTGTTTGCGTATCTTGAAAAGTATATGTGGGTTACTTGATCTGATGTCCAGAAGGCTATGATAGCTCGTGACGTGGTTTTTGAAGAGAAAAAGACTTGGCATGGTCTAATTTGGGACAACAACGAAGAAATGGAGCTTGCGCCTGGTTCGTTTTGGGTTGGTAGGAACAAGGTTGTTGATACCGGAGTAGGACAAGTTGTAACCAAGCCTATGAAAAGCAACAACTTTAGCAACGACTATTCAGCTTTGTCGCCAGATTAATTTAACAATGGAATCAGTGAAAGCTTCAGCTTCTGTCGATAATTCAATATCTCATCAACCAATTTAGCGACAAATTTGGTACTCTGGTTGTTAATACCAGCAGCTCCACAACACGATTAACATTACCATCAGCGACTACTTCAGTGGCAGCAACACTTAACGAACCAAAAATTAATGTAACATGATCCTCATGTGTTCCTCTCACACCGGTTAAGTTCAATAACTGTGTCCAATGGTCGGAAGTGAAGGACATCGAGTTTCTTTTGTTAAAAGAAGGTGAACCGAGTAATTTTGGTGAAGCAAAATCTAAACCAGGTGGATAAAAGCTATACAAGTGGAACTTGAATCTATTAACGAAACAACATGTGGAAATTGACTGAACTACTAAGAGAGACTAAAGCAAGCGGATTGAAAGGGGGTTTTCAAGATGAAGCAAGACTCGTGATAAAAGGGTTACGTGCAACAACCCATAGTCGACTTTGACTAGGTCTTTACTTTGGTGGCAAAGCTTGAAATCATTCGTGTGCTCAATGCCATGGCAACTATCAAGGACGGGAATTACATCATTTGTGTGTAATGTCGGCATTTTTACACGAGGAGCTACAAGAAGAGGTCTTTGTTTCTCAAGCGGGTGGGTTCGTTAAACACAAGGAAGAAACACAAGGTCTACAAGTTATGCAAGGCTTTATACCGTTTGAGGCGAGTATTGTGGAATACCAAGTTTGATGGTATTCTATGGGGTTGAAAAATGCGAGGTGCTCGTAAGAACAAGCTAGGTACCAAAGATAGATTGGGGCCGAATTCTTATTGTCAATGCGTATGTCGATGATTTGGTCATTACAGATGCGAACAACGATCACATAAAACTTGTGATATCTAAGAAGTTTGAAACGTTCGATTTGGGAAAGCTTACTTACTACCTCATAATCGAAGTCTGATAGTTGAAGAACAAGATTCAATCCATGAAATTGCTTATGCTTGGTGGTTAGTGTAAAAAACCAGGATGGGGGAGTTTTATACAAAAAGTGTACCCATAGATCCTAATATAAAGTTGTGTAAAGCCGAGGATTATGTTGATGCAGATGCAATGGAGTAATGAAAGTTTTTTGGGTGTCTTCATTACTTGTTAAACACTCGACCTGACATGGTGTTTCGGTTGGCATGGTTGGTATATTCATGTAAACTCCAAAGAAGTCTCACTTGGCAGCAATTAAATAAATTAATTCTTAAGTTTATTCCAATAGTTGTTGGATAAGCGATCATGTATAAATGAGGCGGGTCAAAGGTGTTGATCAGGTACATTGATAGAAGCTATAATATTGATGAAGATAATGGAAGAAGCACTACTAGTCATGTGTTATATTATGGAGGAGCCTTGATTTTCTAGCTTTGTACTCACAAAAGCAATGCAACATGGCAGTTTCATCATGCAAGGCGAAGTACATGATCACGGGCATGGCTCTAGGCCAAGTCGTATGGTTATGTGAATTGTTGGTGTAACTGATCGGAGGGAAATTGCGATAAATGATTTAAAGATCGATAACACATCAGCGATTGCATGGTTAAAAATCTTGTATTTCATAGTCGTAGCAAGCATATTATATATGGGGTTTGTAGAACGGAAAGAGTTAGCGGTGGAGCACATTAGTGGCAAGGAACAATAGACCGAAATTCTTACGAAACTTATTGCAAGAATCAAGTTTGATGAAATGCGAAGATTTCTTGGTATTGAAGACCTCCTAGTTTTGAGTTAGGAAATTATGGGGTGATTGTTGGTAGTTTCCTTATAATAATCTCAACATGTCTACTAGGTTGAGCCTATTTGGGCTTGTAGATTTCATTAATAATGTAATGGGTTACAATTAGGGTTTTATTATATTTGGTATTATTTGTTGGTCAAGTTGGGTCATCCTTATAAATACATAACCATGATTAGAGTATTGGATGAGAGATTACCGCAATCGAGTTTTGAGTTAGTTTCCTTAATTATAATAATATGAGAATGCATCCTAAATTATTTGTTTTGTTTGTGTTTCTGGTTATTAATTCGTCCCGAGGACTAATAGGCGGTCAAGCATGTGAGTAGAATCAGCCAATGCAATATTGTGTGATATGTAATAACTTGTTCTTCTTGTTATCGTATCATCCAATCAACCAAAATATGTATATGATATGAGAAAAAAAAAGTAAACAAACAAACTCAAACATTATCATATCGAAAATTAAAAACTCAACGTTTAAAAGTTGCATATTTCCTCAAATCACCTCTCAACTCTTCCCAAATAGTGCACCCCCATAACTTTTTGTGCACTTAAAACTAGTCTATGTATGCAATATGACAAAACATATATAGCAAAATCCTAACAAGCTAGAATAATAGACGGCTTTTACGCTTTGCGTTAGCTCTTTAACACTCACTAGGTCTTTTTTAAAGTGTGTTTCAGGATGATAGAAGATGAAACCACCGTCCCCGCATATTAAGTATAATAGGTGGTGTGTGCCTAGTCGCCTACTTTGTCTTCTGAATGCTTCCTCCTTGTAGCAGTTGGTGTCATATCCTTAAATTGTAAACTGCTCTCAAACGGACAAAACTAAGTGCTTTAGATCACAAATTGATAAGCATATAATTATAATGGTTTACTAATTCATACGATGGCAAGAGTAAAAAGAGTAAAGTTAGATTTAACTCTTACGAACACGCTGTTGTGAAGTGCGTGACATGCAGTAGGGTCATTCGTTGTGAAGTGCGTGACATGCAGTAGTGTATTAAGACGCATGTGAGGAATCAAAATACATAAAACAATTAAGGAAACGAAGAAATGCCTCCTACAAGTATTCGGTGAAAGTGAGCTGTTGAAAATGACAACAAAGCCGTGGGGACTCGTGCATGGTTGGCATATGGTACCAACTCCACAAGTTTGGTCTTAGCCAAAACAAGAAACAACCTTATAATCCTTATTAAATAGAAAATAAATTTTATTAATATCATTCCACGAGATTATAGATTACAAAGAGTTATAATAATCATAACTTGTTAGATATAAGTATTTATATTTAACATTAATGTCAAAAGTGAAGTATCCGGATAACATATAAAAAGTAACTGGCCAATACACTATAAAATGTAGAAGAGTTACGTCTGTTAGTACGTGAATAACATATAAAAAGCAACTGTTCAATACGCCATGAAATTTAGAAGAGTTGCGTCTGTTGGCCGTCAGATCATTGTTAGATCACCGATATTGTTTATTAAGTACATACTTATATTCCTTATAATCCGGTTTCTTAACTCATTGCGTTTAGAAATTTCACTAAATACATGCTAAATATGCGCTAGATATTCACTGGATTATCAACAAAACAAAATGATTGTTAACTAAATACATATTAAAATTTGGTCAAGTCGGATTCGCAACCAAATAGGTATATGAAGAGACGTGGATCGACTCACTGGTAGACGATCTACTTTCCTCGGGTGTGATTAGGCTATTTCACCGATGGTTCTCTTGGATCTGTGTTCTTCCACCTACAAAATGAACAGCACCGTCAACTTACCCCTCAGAAAGGGACAGAGGGGTCCTCTTTGGGGTAACCCTCCGGTGTGAGAATAAGTATTTGTGGGAGAATATAATAATATCAGAGTAAGGAAATCTGGAAAGTATTGCTTAATAGCTGAGTACTCTGTAATTGGATGTGATTGGATGTGATTGTGTGTGTTACTGACTGTAACTGTCTGTTGTTGGATGTAATTGAATGTCCTTGAATGTGGAGTTGATGTGGTATTTATAATGCTAGGGTTTCCACTGATTGGGCTCAGCCTTGTTGGCCTCCTCCAATTGACTTGCGCCACGTGTCCTTGGGGACACCTGGTGCTTTTTCATTGGTTATAATCACGTGGTAGCACATGGGTTTTGCTGAGTTGTCCACCTTTCATTGGCAGCTGTCAACATCAGCATATTCTTATTCCTTAAAAGATACCTTCTGGAAGGTTGTCTGACGTGCACAATCAAGGTTGCCCTAATCCTGATTTGGATAAGGACGAGGTTGATTATGTGCATGTGTGATACGCGCCTATCCTGAGGATGCGCGAGGTCTTCTCTTTATTCTCACTCGCAGATGTTTCATGCGCAGATGTGATGTGACACCCGGTAAATTCCCAACCCCTTAAACTAAGTAATCAACCTAATAATTAGGTGATTGTAAATATTATGTGCGCCATGTTAGTCAGCGCGTGCATTTGTTATGTGCGCCCTGCGCGAGCGCGCCATGTTAGTCAGCGCGTGCATTTGTTATGTGCGCCCTGCGCGAGCGCGCCATGTTAGTCAGCGCGTGCATTTGTTATGTGCGCCCTGCGCAAGCGCACCATGTTAAGAACCAGCGTGAGCATATGTTATATGCGCCATGCGTGAACGTTTTGGCCTTATGTTTTTCATGAAACTTTATGTTGTCTAAATGGGTTGACCGTCACGCATGAGGCTAAGGCGGGTGCATCCCAAAACCAATTATGCGCGTGCGGGAGGGGAACTAACCTACCCGCATGGCGGGAACGTTGAGAACTAGTTTGTCTGAAGCTCCAAGATGGAATTGACTTCAACATGACTGATCACTATGTTGAAATACCAAGACCACCTGGAGAATCTACAAATGAAACTCAAATGTCCCTAACTGCGAGAAGGTTACGCACCTACCCGCAGCAAAGAAATGTCCTTCACGCAGAAAGCTATGCGCACAAAGTATTACGCGCAGAACACTTAGTCTATTCTCCAGACATAAGGAGATTACTCCCGCCCAAAAGGAAACAGTAGCGTGTTTCAGAGATTTTCCACTTTTTACTGTACACTGACAAAAGTACCTGAAAAAGCACACTGTAACATGAAAAGTCAACTGTCAGCCACCCTATTCTCACCAACCCCAGACCTGCATGTCCTGTCCAAATCAAATCAAGATCTTTTATCCACTCCTCCACTTTTAAGTAAACAATAAACAATAATAATTTCCATACTTTATCATCATTACACCTAGATATGAAAAGATTTCAATCCCCTAAAGCAAGGGATTGTGTTCCCTTGAGTTTGCCTATAAATTTGTAACCTAAATTATCACCCAAAACACACTTCAAAGAACTACAAACTTGCACTAATCCTCTCCCAAGCATCCGTTGTTTCCAGCTCCGATCCTGTTACTAGACCTTCGATTCCGAGGCCAACACCAAGAAAACCCGAATCTCGATTAATCCCTTAACAAGAACCTCAGGTGAGTCTCACAGCCCCCATTTCACTATTTTCACTGTTTTTAACCTGTTTTCGGGGCGAGGGACACGTGTTTAAATTACGATTTATCATGTTATACTTACAAGTTATGCAAACGATTGTGTTTAAATTATGTTTCATGATGAGCAATGCAAACGGTTATCTATGGTTTACGATGTATGTGCGCCAGAATTCGAGTAAGTGATCACTTTACCATTGGAACTCTAAGGGTAGGGACTGCTGGTTTGATCCACCCACTCGTAGGGGTCGCACCTCTTTGCATGGACGAGTGCCTAGTATGGTCATGGGGCAGTACTATGGGTTTGAGCCCGCTCGTAGGGGTCGCGCCACTTTGCATGGACGAGCGCCTTGTTTTCCGGCACAACGTCCGCGCGTAACCCGCGGGACGGAATTATTATTTTAGCTCGTAGTGGCAGCGCCACTTTGCATGGACGAGCACATGTTCCTGAAACGTCCGCGCGTAACCCGCGGGACGGTATTACTTATTTTAGCTCGTAGTGGCAGCGCCACTTTGCATAGACGAGCACAGTTCCCAGAAATGTTCGCGCGTAACCCGCGGAACGATTTTATCAGAATATGTTGATATAACTATGTTTTACCAAGCTTGTGCTTTAATGATGCTACCAGAATTATGTTTCAGAATGATTATGATGCAATACGATTTATCAAGTTACTAAAACTTGTGAACTCACTCAGTTTATACTGATTCAAATGTTTTTACGTGTCTTTCAGGAGATAATTAGGTAGCGCATGGAGTCACACTTAGAGCACCTCACGCTGAACATCTAAAACCAGCTTTTTGGAAGATTTTAGTTCTATCCCTTCGATGCGCGTGGTTGTTCCCACCGCGCAAGGGGATATGGCTTGGAAATCTTCAACAGTTTTATACTTGGATGTTTTTATAATTTTTAAACAATGTAATGTATTTGTATTAAACATTTCATGCGCAATGAAAATCTTTGAATGTTTGCAATGGCCCGTGCTTAATTATCAATCCCCACTCGCGCGCGCCCGGCTGTTTCCGCCGCTCAGGGCCGGGTGTGACAGATTGGTATCAGAGCACTGGTTATAGCGAACTAGGAAAAGAAGTTTTAACCTAGACTATAACCGTTGGGGAATCACATGAAATACTTTTCAAAGAAAATATTTTCAAAAAAAAAAACTATACACACACTTAGGAACACGGGTCACACAGTGTAGTAAATAATGATAACATTATGTGCTCAGAGTACATGCGCTAAGTTTGATATATTTCCATTCTCTTTTAAAGCGAGAATGCCTCCGACTAAAGCCAAAGGAATTACCATGACACCCGAGGAACTCGCGGAAATAATCGCGCAGGCGATTGCGACACATGAGGCCAGCAAGGCCGAATCAAGTCAGGGTCGTCAGAATGAGACCCCAGAACCCGAATCAGGAGCCTTGGACAAAGGATGCTCCTACAAGACATTCATGGCCTGTAAGCCTTGGCCATTCAAGGGAACCGAAGGGGCCATTGGGCTCTACAACTGGATTGACAAGATGGAGACAGTTCTCTCCATTAGCGGATGTAGTGAGAACCAGAAGGTCCTTTACGCGACCTGCATGTTCCAAGAAGCAGCTTCGTCTTGGTGGAAGCTTCAAACGAAAACCTTGGGGCGAGAAGTTACTCTCCACAAGACCTGGGAGGAACTGAAGGAAATGATGATGAGAAAGTTCTGCTCTCGCGCAGAAATCCAGAGTCTGCAACAGGAATTCTGGAACCACACCATGGTAGGAACGGATATCGACGCCTACAACAACCGGTTCAATGAGCTTTGCCAGTTGGTGCCAGACATGGCAAACACGGAGGAAAAGAAGATCGAGAGGTATATTTTTGGGTTACCTCCTGTTGTTAGGGTTCCGCTCAACGCCGCAGCGCCTCCAACCTTTGATGAGGCGGGTAGCGCGGGCCATCACCCTTACAAGGGATACGGTTCGTGCGGGTATGTTGACTCCGCGCGGAACCGAGCAGCGAACCTCTGATCCCAAGAGGAAATGGAACTCTCACCACCGAGGGTCCGACTCCAAGCAGCCACCGTTCAAGAAGCAGGAAAGCGCAAGGGTTTACGCGATTCAGGCCGCGGAGCCACCACGAAAAGGATACAGCGGGCCTCGCCCATGGTGCAACAAATGCAAGTATCACCACGAGGGTGAATGCGCAAGAATCGAATGTGCCAAATGTGGCAGACCAGGGCACAAGACGATGAATTGCCGTGTCAGAGACGCTGGAGCAAGCGACAACTGCTACGCATGCGGGAAGCCAGGGCATTTTAGTCGGGATTGCCCGCAAAAGGGAAACCAAGCTCGCGGGAGAGCTTTTGTGATCGGCGCAGGCGAAGCTAAAGAAGAGCCGAATGTGGTAACCGGTACGTTTTTGCTTAACGGACATTTTGCATCTGTCTTATTTGATACTGGCGCTGACCTAAGTTTTATATCTGCTGAGTTTAAAAACTCCCTAGGCTTAGCAACCAGTAGGCTAGACACGCCTTATACTATAGAACTAGCCAATGGTAGGCAGT
Organism: Bidens hawaiensis; assembly: GCF_021521415.1. Classification (NCBI taxonomy): domain Eukaryota; kingdom Viridiplantae; phylum Streptophyta; class Magnoliopsida; order Asterales; family Asteraceae; genus Bidens; species Bidens hawaiensis. Next base: position 134,851 of record NW_027492290.1, read on the forward strand.
TATGCGCGAACGAAAGAACTGAAGAATGTGTAATAGTCATGGGAGGTCACGGGTTCAATATTAACTTGTTACCAATAGACTTGGGAAGTTTTGACATTGTGGTAGGTATGGATTGGTTAGTCGAGAACCACGCGGAAGTTATTTGCCATGAGAAGCAGGTTCGGATCCCACTGTTGAACGGAGAAACCTTGGTAATTCAAGGGGAAAGAAGGGGAGTTGCGACGAAACTGATTTCGTGCCTAAAGGCGCGCAAGTGCCTAAGGAAAGGGTGCTACGCCTTCCTGGCGCATGTCGTAGAGAAGAAAGGAGATGAGCGAAGAATTGAAGACTTACCAGTAGTGCGCGAATTTCCAGAAGTTTTTCCTGAAGATTTGCCCTGATTGCCGCAGCCGTGACAAGTCGAATTTCGTATTGATTTAGTCCCAGGAGCTGCGCCAGTAGCTCGAGCGCCTTATCGATTAGCTCCATCTGAGATGCAAGAGCTATCCAATCAGTTACAGGAACTATTGGATAAGGGTTTCATACGCCCAAGCTTTTCACCTTGGGGAGCTCCAGTACTGTTTGTTAAGAAGAAGGATGGTTCGTTCAGAATGTGTATTGACTACAGGGAGCTGAACAAGCTGACAGTCAAAAATCGGTACCCCTTACCGAGGATTGACGACCTATTTGACCAGTTGCAAGGATCCAGTTATTATTCGAAGATAGATCTACGGTCAGGATACCACCAACTTAGGGTCCATGAGGAAGATGTGCCGAAAACAGCCTTCCGAACTAGATACGGCCATTATGAGTTCTTAGTGATGCCTTTCGGGCTAACTAATGCGCCGGCTGTGTTCATGGATCTGATGAACCGTGTGTGCAAACCATACTTGGACAAGTTTGTGATTGTGTTTATAGATGATATTTTGATTTACTCTCGGACCAAGGCCGAGCATGAGCAACACCTGAGATTGATTTTGGAATTGTTGAGGAAAGAAAAGTTGTATGCGAAGTTTTCAAAATGTGAGTTTTGGCTTAGAGAAGTTCATTTTCTCGGTCACGTTGTAAACGAGAAAGGAATACACGTTGATCCTTCTAAAGTCAAGGCCATCGAAAACTGGGAAGCGCCAAAAACCCCAACTGAGGTGAGGCAATTCCTAGGGCTAGCTGGCTACTATCGACGCTTCATTGAGAACTTCTCCAAAATAGCTCTACCTCTGACCGCGCTAACTCAGAAAGACAAGAAGTTTGTTTGGGGCGAAAATCAGGAAACAGCATTTCAAATGTTGAAACAGAAGTTATGTAGTGCGCCAATTTTGTCTCTGCCCGGGGGGACGGATGACATCGTCGTTTACTGCGACGCTTCACATCAAGGACTCGGATGTGTCCTTATGCAGCGAGACAAAGTCATAGCGTATGCCTCGCGCCAACTCAAGACCAATGAAAAGAACTACACAACGCATGATCTGGAACTTGGAGCGGTTGTCTTCGCGCTAAAGATTTGGCGCCATTACCTCTATGGTACAAAGTGTGTAATCTTTACGGATCACAAGAGCCTTCAACATATATTTGATCAAAAGGATTTAAACATGAGGCAACGAAGATGGGTGGAGTTGTTGAATGATTATGATTGTGAAATTAAGTACCACCCTGGAAAGGCGAATGTGGTAGCAGACGCGCTAAGTAGGAAGGAGCGAATAAAAACGCTACGAGTCAAGGCTCTAAGGTTGACCATTCACGCAGATCTCTCTATCCGCATCCGAGACGCTCAGCAAGAAGCCTTGAAACCAGAGTTTGTTAAAAACGAATGCCTTGGGGGTATGGTTAAGAACTTGGATCTGAAAGAGAACGGCAATCTATATTTCGCTAACCGCATATGGGTCCCTCTCAAGGGAGGATTGCGCGAGCAGGTATTGAACGAAGCTCACAAGACGCGGTATTCCGTACATCCTGGCGCAGACAAGATGTACCAAGATGTTAAAACGCTGTATTGGTGGCCCAATCTTAAAGGCGCCATCGCGACGTATGTCAGTAAGTGCCTGACGTGTTCGAAGGTAAAGGCTGAATACCAGAAACCATCAGGGTTGCTTCAACAGCCAGAAATTCCCATGTGGAAGTGGGAACAAATCTCTATGGACTTCATCACCAAACTGCCAAGGACACCTGGGGGTTATGACACAATATGGGTTATTGTGGATCGGCTAACTAAGTCAGCGCACTTCCTGCCGATCAAGGAAACCGATAAGATGGAAAAGTTAGCCCGACTGTATATTCGAGAAGTAGTTTCAAAACATGGAGTCCCAGTGTCCATCATTTCTGATAGAGATAGTCGGTTCACCTCAAGATTTTGGAGATCGTTACAAGGAGCTCTAGGTACTCGCCTTGATATGAGTACAGCTTATCATCCTCAAACGGATGGGCAAAGCGAGCGAACAATCCAGACATAGGAAGATATGCTACGCGCGTGCGCAATCGATTTCGAAGGTAGCTGGGATACTCATCTCCCATTGGTTGAATTTTCTTACAACAATAGCTATCACACAAGCATTAAGGTTGCGCCGTTCGAAGCTTTGTATGGGCGCAAGTGTAGATCCCCACTGTGCTGGGCTGAAGTGGGTGACAAGCAAATGACTGGTCCAGAATTGATCCAAGAAACAACAGACAAGATTTTTCAGATAAGAGATCGCCTTAAGACAGCGCGCGATAGACAGAAGAGCTACGCAGATGTGCGAAGGAAACCATTGGAATTTCAAGTAGGGGATAAAGTACTTTTGAAAGTCTCTCCATGGAAAGGAGTCCCCCGTTTCGGCAAGCGAGGAAAGTTGAATCCGCGCTACATTGGACCATTTGAGATCCTGGAAAGGATCGGTCCGGTTGCTTATAAACTCCGTTTACCCGCCGAACTCAGTGGAGTTCATGATACGTTTCATGTGTCCAACCTCAAAAAGTGCTTATCTGACGAAACTTTGATTTTGCCGTTGGAAGAGATTCACATCGACAAACAGCTGCACTTCGTAGAAGAACCTATAGCAGTAACCGATTGGAAAGAACAAAAGTTACGCAGGAGCAAAATCAAGTTAGTAAAGGTTCAATGGAACTCGAGGCGTGGGCCTGAGTTCACTTGGGAAAGAGAAGACCAGATGCGCATGAAATACCCACACCTCTTTCAGAGCATGGCTTCTGCCAGCAACGTCTCCTAAATTTCGGGACGAAATTCGTTTAACGAGGGGAGAATGTGACACCCGGTAAATTCCCAACCCCTTAAACTAAGTAATCAACCTAATAATTAGGTGATTGTAAATATTATGTGCGCCATGTTAGTCAGCGCGTGCATTTGTTATGTGCGCCCTGCGCGAGCGCGCCATGTTAGTCAGCGCGTGCATTTGTTATGTGCGCCCTGCGCGAGCGCGCCATGTTAGTCAGCGCGTGCATTTGTTATGTGCGCCCTGCGCAAGCGCACCATGTTAAGAACCAGCGTGAGCATATGTTATATGCGCCATGCGTGAACGTTTTGGCCTTATGTTTTTCATGAAACTTTATGTTGTCTAAATGGGTTGACCGTCACGCATGAGGCTAAGGCGGGTGCATCCCAAAACCAATTATGCGCGTGCGGGAGGGGAACTAACCTACCCGCATGGCGGGGAACGTTGAGAACTAGTTTGTCTGAAGCTCCAAGATGGAATTGACTTCAACATGACTGATCACTATGTTGAAATACCAAGACCACCTGGAGAATCTACAAATGAAACTCAAATGTCCCTAACTGCGAGAAGGTTACGCACCTACCCGCAGCAAAGAAATGTCCTTCACGCAGAAAGCTATGCGCACAAAGTATTACGCGCAGAACACTTAGTCTATTCTCCAGACATAAGGAGATTACTCCCGCCCAAAAGGAAACAGTAGCGTGTTTCAGAGATTTTCCACTTTTTACTGTACACTGACAAAAGTACCTGAAAAAGCACACTGTAACATGAAAAGTCAACTGTCAGCCACCCTATTCTCACCAACCCCAGACCTGCATGTCCTGTCCAAATCAAATCAAGATCTTTTATCCACTCCTCCACTTTTAAGTAAACAATAAACAATAATAATTTCCATACTTTATCATCATTACACCTAGATATGAAAAGATTTCAATCCCCTAAAGCAAGGGATTGTGTTCCCTTGAGTTTGCCTATAAATTTGTAACCTAAATTATCACCCAAAACACACTTCAAAGAACTACAAACTTGCACTAATCCTCTCCCAAGCATCCGTTGTTTCCAGCTCCGATCCTGTTACTAGACCTTCGATTCCGAGGCCAACACCAAGAAAACCCGAATCTCGATTAATCCCTTAACAAGAACCTCAGGTGAGTCTCACAGCCCCCATTTCACTATTTTCACTGTTTTTAACCTGTTTTCGGGGCGAGGGACACGTGTTTAAATTACGATTTATCATGTTATACTTACAAGTTATGCAAACGATTGTGTTTAAATTATGTTTCATGATGAGCAATGCAAACGGTTATCTATGGTTTACGATGTATGTGCGCCAGAATTCGAGTAAGTGATCACTTTACCATTGGAACTCTAAGGGTAGGGACTGCTGGTTTGATCCACCCACTCGTAGGGGTCGCACCTCTTTGCATGGACGAGTGCCTAGTATGGTCATGGGGCAGTACTATGGGTTTGAGCCCGCTCGTAGGGGTCGCGCCACTTTGCATGGACGAGCGCCTTGTTTTCCGGCACAACGTCCGCGCGTAACCCGCGGGACGGAATTATTATTTTAGCTCGTAGTGGCAGCGCCACTTTGCATGGACGAGCACATGTTCCTGAAACGTCCGCGCGTAACCCGCGGGACGGTATTACTTATTTTAGCTCGTAGTGGCAGCGCCACTTTGCATAGACGAGCACAGTTCCCAGAAATGTTCGCGCGTAACCCGCGGAACGATTTTATCAGAATATGTTGATATAACTATGTTTTACCAAGCTTGTGCTTTAATGATGCTACCAGAATTATGTTTCAGAATGATTATGATGCAATACGATTTATCAAGTTACTAAAACTTGTGAACTCACTCAGTTTATACTGATTCAAATGTTTTTACGTGTCTTTCAGGAGATAATTAGGTAGCGCATGGAGTCACACTTAGAGCACCTCACGCTGAACATCTAAAACCAGCTTTTTGGAAGATTTTAGTTCTATCCCTTCGATGCGCGTGGTTGTTCCCACCGCGCAAGGGGATATGGCTTGGAAATCTTCAACAGTTTTATACTTGGATGTTTTTATAATTTTTAAACAATGTAATGTATTTGTATTAAACATTTCATGCGCAATGAAAATCTTTGAATGTTTGCAATGGCCCGTGCTTAATTATCAATCCCCACTCGCGCGCGCCCGGCTGTTTCCGCCGCTCAGGGCCGGGTGTGACATGTGATATGCACGAGCATGTGATATGCGCCGCGCGCGGATGCGCCACGCGCATATGTGATATGCGTGAGCATATGTGATGCGTGAGCATCTGTGGTGCCTGAGCATATGTGATGCCTGAGCATATGTGATGCGTGAGCATATGTGATGCGTGAGCATCTGTGGTGCCTGAGCATATGTGATGCCTGAGCATGTGATGCATGAGCATATGTGATATGCGCCATGCGCATAGGTTTTGGCTTTGCGCCTTCATAATGTCTTGATTTCAAGCCTCTTGTCTATATCTTTGACCCGCCTCGCTCGGTGTTGAGGCGGGTACATACCTCTTCAAGCCCCCCCAGTCTAATGTGTGTCTTGTCTCGCGCGAGCGAGGTAAGATAGATGTTAGACTAAATAGTTTGCTCTTTTAGTAGGGGTTGTCTTTTTCTTCTTATTATTCATCGTTGCGCGAAATTCTATCCTTTTAGTTGAAAACGAATCGTCCCTGTACGTGGTTGGTTGTTGCTGACATGCGTCAGTGATGGAGACGTGTCAGACCTTTCGTGTGCTCGAGGTGCTACAGTTGCCTTTCGTGTCCCCTCACATGCTGTCAGGGACACGTGTCGCGCTCGCGTTGGTCCGTTCCTGCGAGTGGTGGCGTATGAACTCTGGCAGCAGCTGTAAAGTTTCTTTTCGTGTCTCCTCACACAGTGTCAGGGAGACGTGTCGCGCTCGCGTTGGCTTTCACCTGCGAGTGGGGGCGCGTGGAGTCCGATCAGCACCAATTTTTCTCTCTCCTGGGCCTATAAAAGCCAGCCCTTAGAGTTTTTTTATCCTTCATCTTCTTGTTTATTATTCAGAGCTCTTTTCTTTCTTTCATTCTATTCCGATTACGTGTCTTCTGCTTCAGATTTCTGTTCTTTAGGAGCATCCTTTGTCCGTTGTCACAGTTGTATGTCTGATAGCTCAGACAACACAATCTCCCCCATCCATTGCCGTAGAAAATCGTTAGTAATGTCTACATTGAAGAAGACCGGCAAGGGGAAGAAGGCTGCTGAGGTCTCATCGGAGGAGGTAGGGAGGACCAAGGCCGTGAAGAGGTGGAATGAAATCCCCTGCAAACTGAGGCAGGCTGATCTTGACAGCCTTATCGCCTCTCAGGGTTTTCTCCCTGTGTTTGGCTGCATGTTGCCTGGGGCCGGGCAAACGGCAGCGGACCCGCCTACCGGCTATATATCCCTTTATAGCCATTTTTTCACCCACTGCAACCTTCGTCTCCCGATGACAAGGTTTGTGGGTGCACTGCTTAAGTTTTATGGGATTCATATATCCCAAGTCCATCCGTTTGGACTTGTGCGCATGACTAACTTTGAGTTCATGTGCAAATCCCAGCGCGAGGAGCCCACCCCTCGGCGCTTTCAGTTTTTTTATAAGCCCAAGATCCAAGATTCTTGGTTCTCCTTTATTCCTCGCAGTCAGAAGGTCAAATGCTCCACTGTTTCATTCAAGAGCCTTCATGACTGGTCTGAGAGGTTTATTTATATAAGGGCTGGTGTGATCCCCATCCGTATGACCATGCGCGCGATCTCTTCTGCGCCTGCGGATGTGGGTGTCCTCAAGAACCCAACTGGCGCCTGGGTAAATAAGTTGACCGCTGAACCATCCCCCGCCAAGAACATTTGTGAGGAGGCGCTGGTGGGGGTTGGTATGAGCAGGAGGTGGGCGGACAGCGCGACTGAGCCCGTTATCCAAGTTGACGGCTTGTGTAAGTCAATCTCATTGCTTTACTTCTGCGCGAATATAATTCGTTTTGCTGATATCATTTGACTTGTTTTGTGCAGTCACCAAGGAGTATATCCACGCCGCCTATGATGAGCATGTGGAGGGTGGCTCCGTCGCGCTCGGCGCTGGGGAGGTTGGTTTCCCCGATCGCTTTGATGACATGTTCATCCCTGTTGATCTGGGATTTCTTTTTGACAGCGATGCGCCTGGTAAGCCTTTGTACTTATGCATTTGCCTTTATAATACCAAATTTGGCTAACACTTCTGTTGCATGTATTGTAGATGCGCTTGAGAATTACGAGCTGGAGCTCGCGGAAGAGGAGGAGGAAGAGGAGGCGCCCCAACTAAAGCGTAAAGCTAAGGGGAAAACTGGCACAGGGGCCAGTAAGAAACAGAAGAAAGATGATGCCCCTGTTGTTCAGGATCCTCCTGCTCAGGCGAAGGGACCTGAGAAAACCCAGGTGTTTACCACCAAGGTTTCCTTGTCTTCCCTGCCTCAAAAAGTGGGCAGACCTCCTGTCCACCTGCGGTATGGTGCCACTACCTCCTCCCTTCGCGCGGCGGAAAAGGGAAGCGGTGTTGCGCCTTCGACAGGTATACTTTGCTTATCCTTTATGTCTCTATGAGCGCGATTCTGATAGAGTTACTAATGAATCTTTGCTCACTCAAATGTTTGTAGAGCCGGCGACGTTGGTGGATCAACCCCAGGCGCAAGAAGGTGCCGCGCCTGCGCCGGAGGTCGCTTCGAAGTCCCCTGTTTTACCCTCGAAAAAGGGTAGAATGGACTTCATGGCGATGTTTGACTCCCGAACGGAGTTGCGCCAAGGTATGTACTGCGCTTTTATTTTCTGACTTTTTTCTTTTAGATCAAGTCATGAACCATGTCTTTTTGTTGACTTTTTCATAGGAGTCGTAGCTGGCGTACAAGCTGCTGGCGGCACTCCTGGCGCCGGTGCCAGCGCCTCTGGTTCTGCTCCTGCTCCTGCTAGTGCTGAATCTCCCCTCATTGGGATTACTAAGGAGCAGGAGGCCGTTTTGCGCGCCGACCTGGCGGCGTCGAGACCTCCCTCACCTCCTCCTGCGCACAGCCCTCCTTGCGAGACCGATTTTGGCTCTAGGTCGCAGGAGAAAAGGCCTGTTTCCGAGGAGGATGAGGAGTTTGAAGTTGAAGACTCCGACCGCGGTCGCGCCAGTCCTGCAGCGCCACGAGGCTTCGCGGCGGAGCCTTCTCGTGGGGCTGGCGCTGACTTTTCTGCTTCATCCCCGCAGGTATAGGTTCTTTTTTGCTCCGCTGCGCGGACTTCCATCTTAATGTTTTGATGACTTAGATAATTACTTTGTTTTTGCAGGAAGCCGATCACATTTACCGCCCGAGATGGAATATTACTGAAGACAGCACATTTCAGTCCATGGGTGTGTGTGCGGAATTCTGGGCTCATGCTGTGCCTCCATCTGAAAGGAGGTTCAAGGAGGACCGCGCTCGCGACGACTTGCTCAACGATCATATGTTTGCTGGGTCGGCCTTCTTTGCTGCCTCCCAAGAGCTTCGCTATGATTACGTAAAAGTACGTGATGCTCTTGCGGAAGCCAAGCAAGAGGCTAAGGTGTCTGCTTGGCATCTTTCTGATGCTCGAGAGAGAGCTGAGAAACTCCAAGCAGAGCTCAGTGAGAACAGAGCAAGTGCCAACAGCGCCTTCGTGAAGCGCGGGCATGAGCTTCAGGCTGCGCGGGAGAAGCTACAAGCGGCGGAGGCGGACGCGGCCAAGTACGCGCGCAGAGCGCGCGACTTGGAGCTGGAGGCGGAGGCGCGTGACCAAGCTCTTGTCCAGTCTATAACTGAAAAATCATCACTGGAGAGTGAGGTTGCGCGCCTGAAGAAGGAGCTGGCGGCCGCGCAGGCCGAGAAGGATGAAGCCTTGGCGATGGCAGCGTCTAGCCAGGAAGCACTTGATTCTGCGCGGGCGGAAAAGGAAGAAGCCTTGGCGGCAGCAGCGTCCGACAAAGAGGAGCTAAAACAGACTAAGGAAACTGTTGAGTTGTTAAACTCTCAGATTCCTGCCCTCGAGACGACTGTTTCTTCTCTCTCGCAGGATCGCCAATGGCTAGTCTCACAGGGCATGACTCGTTGCGCTTATGCGATGAAATACTCAGACGAGTTCCAGGCCCTTGTGATGGATTGCAACGCTGCCGCGCGCTTGGTGGGTCGAGCTGAAGGGTTTAAGGATGGCTATGAATATGGAATGCTGAAGAAGAACCCATCCGAATACCCTTATCAGAACGACGTTGCCTGCGCGGACATGGCCGCGATGGGGGAGAAGTATTTGAATACTCCCATTCCCATCCTTGGGCAGGTACTTTAACTTTAATGAGATTACTTTGATTTATTTTCCAAGTATTTTTGTACTCATATTTTTGCTTATGATTTGCAGATATCCGCGCTTGCTGACCAGCCCGACCTCGGTGCGCTAAAGAAATTACTTGACGAGTGCGAAGGGGCTGGTGACGGCGATGATGGCGCGGGGAATACTGCTCCTGCAAGCGGCTCTGGCGTGGCCAAAGGATCCGCTCCTGACACTACTGTGATAGAAGACTCCATTCAAGATGAACAACTTGACTATGGTCAGTTTGGAGATGACGAGGAGCAGGCTGCGCCATATGCTGAGGGCGGTGATGAGGATGATGAAGAGGCTGATGTCAACGTGGAGACTTGAGAAGCCCTTCATGTTTTTTATTTTTATTTGTAGTTTGTATCTCATCATCTTGTAAACTTGTAAATTTCAATGCTTTGGAATTAAATTTTGTCTTTCCCTTCTTTGCATCTTGCGCAATCCCTGTTCATCTTTTTATATCGCATGTTTGCTTGTTGAAAATAAGATATGCTTGCACGTTGAAATAAGAACAAGGTTGTAAGGAATTTATTATACTTAACCCTTGTCATATTGTAAGTGATTTTGCCATATCTTGATTATGTTGACACGTGTCTTGGCGTTTTCATTATTCCTCTTTTGCGCGACGTTATCGCGCATTTATGGAATTATGAGTTTTTTAGCCTTTACGTGTCAATGTGTTACTCAGATATCCACTACAATTTCATGCGCGACCCCAACCTGAGACCTTAACAACTATGTTTTGGCATTTGCTCTGCCTTAGTTGTGTTTAGGTATTTTATGGTCAGGCTGCGCAGCATGTAAGATGGATGTTGTGAGTGATTTGAGCTAAGGCTCACATTATTGGGCTAAGGCCCTGAGCTAAGGCTCATATTATTGGGCTAAGGCCCTGACGTTTTAGAGTTAAGACTCGTTAACGCGTTTTTGAGCTTGAAGCTCGCGCATGTATGTTTTACTTCGTTTTATTTTGTTTTGATGTCAATACAATGTTGTCATATTGCTCAAAATTAATAAAGGGAAGTGTGAAACATGTATGCAAAAGGTAATAGAATTGGGCTAAGGCCCTGACGTTTTAGAGTTAGGACTCGTTAACGCGTTTGAGCTTGAAGCTCGCGCATGTATGTTTTACTTCGTTTTTATTTCATTTTGATGTCAATACAATGTTGTCATATTGCTCAAAACTAATAAAGGGAAGTGTGAAACATGTATGCAAAAGGTAATAGAATCCACATTAAGAGAAGATAGCGCGTATCATTATTCATAATGGCTTAAAAAGCCTTGATTACAAACTTGACATTTTTACATGAAACATTTTCTAAGCTGTGCCGCGTTCCATGCGCGCGGGATCTTCTTTCCATTCAAATCTTTTAAAGCGTATTCGCCTTTTCCCAATTCTTCCGAGACTTGATAAGGTCCCTCCCAGTTGGGGGACATTTTTCCCGGGGGTATCGCGCGGCTAGCTTCGTTGTTTCGAAGGACAAAATCATTTTTCTTGAAGTGGCATTCTTTCACGCGCTGGTTGTAATATTTTTCCAGTTTTTTCTTGTATTTGGCTTCACTGATGATAGCCGCCTCTCTGCGCCCTTCAAGTAAGTTGAGATCCAACCTTCTTTCGCGCTCGTTATCAATCTTGTTCATCATGAGCACTCTATGGGATGGGCATCCAATTTCTGCTGGGATCATTGCCTCCGTTCCATAGGTTAGGCTGAACGGGGATTCGCCATTGCTGGTTTTGCTTAATGTCCTGTGTGCCCACAGGACATTAGGTAGCTCTTCGACCCAAGAATGGGATTCTCCCTCCAACCTTTTCTTCAGCCCATTTAACAAGCTTTGATTCGCGCGCTCCACTTGGCCATTCCCCTGAGGATGGTATACCGAAGTGAAGATTTGGTTGATGCGCAATTCCTTGAGCCAGTTTGATAACTTCTTGTCAGTGAATTGTTTGCCATTATCGCTCACAATTTCCATGGGCAAGCCAAAACGGCATATGATGTGGCTCCAAATAAACTGCTTCATCGCTTCGGCTGTGATTTTTGCTAGTGGCTTGGCTTCAACCCATTTTGTAAAATAGTCTACTGCCACTACCAAAAATTTTACTCGCCCAGGCGCTTGCGGTAGGGGACCCACAATGTCAATTGCCCATTTGTGGAAAGGCCATGCGGAGGTCACCGGAATCAAGTTGTTCTTTGGCCGCATGGTATTTGGCGCATAGCTCTGACATGCTTTGCATTTTTGGATCTCTTTTAGAGCGTCCAAGTACATGCCAGGCCAATAGTAACCTGCGCTCATTGCCTTGGCAACCACCATGCGCGGGCCAGCATGTATTCCACAGATTCCTTCATGTATCTCTCTGATCACATAGCTTGCTTCCTCAGCATCTAGGCATTTCATGAGCGGTCCAAGATAAGAGCGTCGATATAATGTACCATCAAGCAGTTCATAGTTCTGTGACTTGTGTCTTATCTTCCTCGCCTGTGCGCGATCGTCCGGTAGCTTTCCCTCCTTCAAGAATTCCATTATTGGAGTTATCCATGATGAAGGGGTTGTATGAGTTACAAGGACAGACTTTGCTACCACCGACGGGTTGCTCATTACTTCTACCCTGACATCTTTGCCAAAGTGATCGAAACTGGTTGATGCCATCTTGCTCAGCGCGTCAGCAGATTTGTTTTCACTGCGCGGAATATGAATGATTCTGAAGCTGTCAAATTGCTCGATGAGCTTTTTCGCCTGCTCTAGATACAGAGGCATGGTGTTCTCCTTGGCATCATAAAGGCCATTGACCTGTGCTGCTACCAAGTATGAATCAACATGGGCCTCTAGCTTTTTAACTCCGAATTTGTGCGCGATGCGCAGGCCAGCCAGCAGGGCTTCATACTCAGCCTCATTGTTGGTGCTCTTGAAGTCCAACCTGATGGCGTAAGTATATTCATGATTCTCTGGATCCACCAGCTTGAGACCTGCGCCTGACCCTTCGTTGTTTGAAGCTCCGTCAGTGAACAATCTCCAAACATTTTCTTCATCATTGGCTCGCGGAGGGTCTACCTCGCGCTGAGCCTCTTCAACTCTTCCTTCGGGGACTTCTGCGATGAAATCAGCCAAGACTTGTCCCTTTATTGCTGGACGGGGCTTATAGGCGATCGTGTGCTCACCTAATTCCAGCGCCCACTTTGTCAGCCTTCCTGAGAGCGCGGGACGCCGCAAGACTTGCTGGATGTTGTAACCAGTCAGAACTTCAATGGGATGACCATTGAAATATCTATGAAGCTTTCGCGACGCGTGTGTTAGTGATAAAACTAACTTTTCCATGATGGAGTAGCGCGTCTCAGGATCTGTCAGCACCCGACTCACATAGTATATTGGCGTTTGGATTCCCTTGCGATCCACCAACAATACTGCGCCGATGGCGCGCTCTCCTGCTGATAGATACAATGTCAAAGTTTCACCAGGAAGTGGAGCTGTGAGCGCGGGCAGATTTATCAAACATTCTTTAATCTCACTGAAAGCTTGCTCGGCCTCAGGAGTCCATTTGAACTGGCTTTTCTTTAAGCAGTTTCTCAATGTATTGACAAATGGGGTAGATTTGCTTGCATGGTTCGCTAGGAACCTGTTGATTGATACCAATCTACCATTCAGCTTCTGAACTTCTTTCATGGTGGATGGCGAGGGCATGTCAAGGATGGCCTCCACCTTTTCTAGGTTCACCTTGAAACCATCCTTGGTGACCATTACACCTAGAAATTTTCCCTCTTGTACGCCGAAAGTGCATTTGCTCGGATTGAGCTTCATGTTAACTTCCTTTAGGCGCCCAAGGGTTTCCTCGATGTCTTTGAGTATCTGTTTTTCCTCCCTGCTTTTGATCACCAAATCATCCACATAGACTTCTAGGTTTCTTCCAATTTGCTCGTTGAAAACGGCATCCATAAGTCTTTGGTAGGTGGTGCCCGCATTCTTCAAACCAAAGGGCATTTTTGTGTAACAAAAAACACCCTTGTCGGTTCTGAATGCGGTCTTGTCCTCGTCTTGTGGTGCCATTTGAATCTGGTGATAGCCCTTGTAGGCATCCAGAAAACATTTTAGCTTGAATGGCGCCACGGAGTCCACCTTTGCATCGATGTTTGGGAGGGGGTAACAATCTTTTGGGCATGCTTTGTTGAGGTCCTTGAAGTCAATGCACATCCTCCATGACCCGTTACTTTTCTTTACCATCACAGGATTGGCTACCCATGTCTGGTATCGTATCGGGCGGATGATGTTTGCGCGCAATAGATCCTCAACCTGTTCATTCATGGCCCTCGCCTTTTCATCCCCCATGACTCTCTTCTTTTGAGCAATTGGCTCTACAGACTTGAAGGTGTTGAGAGAATGCTGCGCCAGGTCTCGCGGAACCCCAGTCATATCAGAGTGCTGCCACGCGAAGACCGACATATATGCTGTGAGCAATCTTTTCATTCTCAACCTCGTCTCGTCTGATATCGTTGCGCCAATTGTGATTTTCTGCTCCGGGAATTTTGGGTTGAGAATCCATTCCTCTGGCGCGTTGTCTGCCATTGGAAGTTTCATTCTCCCCTCCCGCGGAGTACTTGTCACTGCACACAAATGATCTCTGTATACAAAAGTTACACCTGTTGGTGTTGGGAACCCCAACGCGCCGTGCGCTGGCGACGGAATGGCGTTGAATTGGGCAATCGTTCCCCTACCCAAGATCATATTGTGGCAAGAAGTGGTGGGCAAGACCAAGAAGTTAACAACTTCGGCTCGCTTGTGTTTCTCATCCCCCATAGTTAGCTCAAATTGTATTTGACCTAGGGGATGAATGATTTCATTGGAAACACCAGAGATCGGTGCATTCACAATTTCAAGCCTTGCTTGGTCTGCCGGATCCAGTTTCCTGAAACATTGCTCATACATTATGTCTGATTCGCTGCCAGTGTCCACCAGGACTTTTGACACTTCATAATGAGCAATGTGTGTAGTGATGACAAGAGGACTGCTGATGGAAGGGCCTCCCCTGATTCTTGGGAAGATGACTTGTTGCTCGCGCCAATCTCCTTGGATTTGCGCGCTTCTCTTTCTTGATATTTGCCCTTGCCTTCCTCCCTCGGCTACACAGATTCTTTTGTACTTTTTGCTGGCAGAGGCTCCTTCTGGTTGTTCGTTTTCTGGCCTTGAGTTTTTCACCAGGTGAGCCAGCTTGCCTGATTTCACATCCTTTTCAATTGCATCCTTCAAGTGGTGGCATGCATCAGTGTTGTGTCCTGTGGACTTGTGAAACTCACAATACTTGCCACTGTCTGATGGTCCCTTGTAGTGTAGTGGCTTGGGGCTTTTGAACTGGACATTCTCAGTGCTTAACACCTGTGAAGGCGTTTTAGTGAGGGGAGTCCATATTCTTGGCAGAGGTCTGTTAGGATCTCTGCCGCCTTCCCTCTTGTCACCCTCCCCGCGATTACGAACATCTTTTTGGGGCTGGGGTGAGCTTGGTTGCGCCTGCTTTTCTGCGGAAGAAAAACTGGTTGGTTGCAACCTGGACCATACAGAGTTTTGTTTGCCCCTTTTTTCTTTGCTGCGCGGTGACTCAGCTTGATGCGCTCTTTCTCTTGCCCTATCTTGGGCAATTTGTTTTTCATTTCTCGCGAAAACTCGCGATGCTTCCATTAACTTGGCCCACGTGGTGGGCATGCCATCTCTGCTTACGAGAGCTCGGCGGAGTTGATCACTGCGCGCGCCTTGTATAAAGGCCACGCGCAGGAGTTGCTCAGTTATACCTCCGATTTCCAGAGACTCCTGATTGAAACGTGTTATGTAGTCTTCAATCGTTTCATCATTCCTGCGCACGCAGTGCATGATGTCATCAGGGTCGCGCGTGTGTCTGCGCTACTGTACGAAGTGGGCTTGGAACTTTTCCAATAGTTCCTCGAACCCATCGATTTGCCCAGTCGGCAAGCTCTCGAACCAGACACGCGCCGCGCCCGTGAGGCAGCGAGCAAACATGTGACACCATGTTGGCATCGTCCAGCTCTCTAGGTTTCCCGTGTTGTAAAAACCTTGCAAGAAATCGTCTGGATCTGTTGTGCCGTCATATTTGCCCAAACCACTTGGCATCTTGGTTTTGTGCTGGATGGGAGCCTTCGCGATGCGCTCAGTGAACTTTGAATGTTTCACCAAGATGGCTGGTCTGTACGGTGTGGTTACGTCCACTTGCCCTCTAACTGGTGGGCTGTACGGTATGTGCAGATCCAGATCGGCTCTGGCTCCAGGCGCCATGTTCACGGGCGCGCGGAGCTGTGAGCCTCCTGCATGAGTATCTCGCGTCTTCCTCATGCTGTGCACTTCTTCATCACTAAACTCAGTGTGAGCAGTGTGAACAGAATGTCCTTCTTCCGGCGCGCGCGCCCTTTTTGTTCCATGAACATTTTGCTTGTCAAACGCTAGCCTTTGTGTTAAGTCGGCTGACTTTTTGTGTTTGACCATCTCATTGTACTTGTCCATTAGACGCCTTTGCTCGTTTATGAGCCATTCTTTAGGGTCATTTGTTTCATCTTCTTGACCCATTGGTCCTTTTTGTTTCGCGCCGGCAAGATTTTGTAACGTGAGATCGTCTGGAGGAGTTTCAGTCTGGCCATGAGGAGTTGTGATGAAGGGACGGTTACTGGTGGTGCGCGTAGAATCACGCGGCACCCTCAGAAACTGCTGTCCCTCATTAACATCCTCACGTTCAATATCCTCCAGAACTTGATCAACGTTACGAACGCCAGAAACCATGGTGAATTTTTTTTGTTTTTTTTTTTATAGATCTGATGAGATCTTGTTGCCGTTGTAACAGTGGATGGCGCCAATGAAGAGACGTGGATCGACTCACTGGTAGACGATCTACTTTCCTCGGGTGTGATTAGGCTATTTCACCGATGGTTCTCTTGGATCTGTGTTCTTCCACATACAAAATGAACAGCACCGTCAACTTACCCCTCAGAAAGGGACAGAGGGGTCCTCTTTGGGGTAACCCTCCGGTGTGAGAATAAGTATTTGTGGGAGAAGATAATAATATCAGAGTAAGGAAATCTGGAGAGTATTGCTTAATAGCTGAATACTCTGTAATTGGATGTGATTGGATGTGATTGTGTGTGTTACTGACTGTAACTGTCTGTTGTTGGATGTAATTGAATGTCCTTGAATGTGGAGTTGATGTGGTATTTATAATGCTAGGGTTTCCACTGATTGGGCTCAGCCTTGTTGGCCTCCTCCAATTGACTTGCGCCACGTGTCCTTGGGGACACCTGGTGCTTTTTCATTGGTTATAATCACGTGGTAGCACATGGGTTTTGCTGAGTTGTCCACCTTTCATTGGCAGCTGTCATCATCAGCATATTCTTATTCCTTAAAAGATACCTTCTGGAAGGTTGTCTGACGTGCACAATCAAGGTTGCCCTAATCCTGATTTGGATAAGGACGAGGTTGATTATGTGCATGTGTGATACGCGCCTATCCTGAGGATGCGCGAGGTCTTCTCTTTATTCTCACGCGCAGATGTTTCATGCGCAGATGTGATATGCACGAGCATGTGATATGCGCCGCGCGCGGATGCGCCACGCGCATATGTGATGCGTGAGCATATGTGATGCGTGAGCATCTGTGGTGCCTGAGCATATGTGATGCGTGAGCATATGTGATGCGTGAGCATCTGTGGTGCCTGAGCATATGTGATGCCTGAGCATATGTGATATGCGCCATGCGCATAGGTTTTGGCTTTGCGCCTTCATAATGTCTTGATTTCAAGCCTCTTGTCTATATCTTTGACCCGCCTCGCTCGGTGTTGAGGCGGGTACATACCTCTTCAGTATATAAATGTCTAATTTTAAAGGTCTTTTCAGCCAGATTATATTTGTACTAAATAATTATCCAAATTAATATTATTTGTAGTTTAGTGACTCATATATTGCCTTACATAGTTGATAATTAAAAGTTCTTATTTTTTTATATTAAAGCGACTCTTCAAACAAGTTTATTGTATGTATTGTTACTTGGGGAAGATATAAAGCTTCTACGAAGATCACCTAAAGGTCTTCTTATTAAACACAGTCTTTTTCTTGTTTGGGTGATCCTAGAACTCGTAGATCCGTTCAATACCTTGCTAATTATCTAATATGATCAAATAAGTCTAACTTATGTTGGGTAGATGACTTTCAAAAGACCATGGTAGGAAACCAATTGACGCAAATTTGAACCGAGAGATATGTCAAACATAGTTTGTTAGGGTGGGGGTGTTTCCTAGCTAGGTGAAACAAAATGAGTAAATAAAGTCATAGATAAATCTGAACTATACAGTAAATACGCAGATGCACACGAGTTTATCTCGATGATTACCATGATCCTTTGTTAAAAGGATGGTCTTAATTGTACGCAAATGCAAGTAAAAAGTTGATATACGAGTGCTAATCATGATTGCATGTATTTATGTGTAATGATAAATAAATTATGGTGAAGAGCCAAAATACGATAAAACAATTAAGGAAATCCCACAAGTATTTGGTGAGTGGGCTGTTGAAAATGACAGCAAAGCTGTGGGGAGATGTGTGGCGTTGTCATTATCGTACCAGCTCTACAACTTTGGTCTAGTAAAATAAATAGACAACCTTATAACACTTATTAAATCGAAAATAACTTCTATTATCATTGTTGATAGTTAAACTCAACTCTGTGTTTTTTATTTTTTAGAAGTGATGATGTTTGAGAAATCTTTTTCACAACTCATGCAATCTCCGTTAGTAACGATAACTTGAAGGAACCCTATACCCTATAGGGTTTCTTCAAGGTGTCATTTTTAACGGAGATTGCATTATTTTTGAAAACTTTTCAACCACATGCTTAGTTGTGAAAAAGATTTCTCATACACCATCACTTCTGCAAAAAAAATCCTACTCATACCGTTTAATTCAGCGGTTATCAGTGTTAAGAAAGTACAAGGTTTTTGTGGCATTAAACAAGGTCTTAAAGTTGGAGGGTTAAAAGTGATAGAAACAAACGTTGTTTGTTATTAACCGTTAACAATCATTTGGGGATAAATAGATGAAATTAGAGTTTGTAATTCACTTCTTGACTTTGTAATTTGTTTTCTAATTCCTTTTGTACAATCATTCGGCTATTGATCCGTAATAAGATTATATAGTTAACTACCTTTACCCGGCGTGTTGCGCCGGACGGGTCGGTAAAACTCAAGCGTTGAGCAAGTAAGTCAAGGCGAATTCAGTCGGTTTCAATGGCGTGCGTTATTATACCGGAATTAAAACCAAAAATAAAAACAGAAAAATTACAAAAATTTAGGTGGACCAATGGGGTGGCGTCAGTCGGTAAAATAGAGAGCTGGTAAAACCGAGCGTTGTCAATCCCGGACGTTGGGGTGATGAGTCTACGGGACTCGGTCGGTTTCCGTCATGCTTGTTATGATACTGGAACTAAAAAAAATTGGCGCTCGGTCGGTTTCCGTTAAATTCGTTACGATGACTAAACTAAAAGACAAAAACACAATTTACGAAACAGTTTGGTGCGGACAAATGACGCAACAGCACACTTGCGGCACCAAACTTTCTTTTTATTATATAGTAATAATTACTTTGATTCCGTTAATTTCAGTTGTTAATTACTCGTTTCTTTGGTGTGTTGCTTACATTATCATTCCGCATGATTATATAGTTCTTTAACAATATTACTTTTCAAAAACATATTGTAAAACAGAGTGACTCGAGTGTAAAATACATATAAATAACACATGAAAAGCAAGTATCAAATAGTCTATAAAATATATT
The DNA here is from genome assembly GCF_021521415.1 of Bidens hawaiensis. Lineage (NCBI taxonomy): Eukaryota > Viridiplantae > Streptophyta > Magnoliopsida > Asterales > Asteraceae > Bidens > Bidens hawaiensis. The sequence continues at coordinate 154,193 of NW_027492290.1, forward strand.
AAAGCTATTGTAACGTAGAGCATTGGCATGGTTTACTACGTGAGCATATAAATATATATTTTTCTATAATCCAGGTTCTGGGCTCATTACACTTAGAAATCCACTTAATACAAGTTATATATGACTAGATATTTACTTAATTATCAACAAATGACTGTTAAAGGAGGAGAGAGTGGTCCTATGAATTTCGAGGTTCCCCTGTCAATTTCACATAAAAAAAATACCAATTTCGCACCAAACTCACTGGAGAAAATGGTGATTGTATTCTGGATTACGTGAACACTCCACAGATGTGGAGGGGCAGTATACCCTACCAAGGTTGATCATTTCAAACTTTGTCCTAGCGTCGACTCGGTCCTCACTAAGAAAATATATTATAAATTGTTTAAGTGGGTTCGTATCAAAACCTCACCAAACAAAATGGTTCATGACGAGTGTGTGAGAGATTGTTTGTTAACTTAATTAACCCCAATCACAAGCACACTCCTCACCATTTTTCTTAAATAAAAGAAAAACAAAAAAGTGAAAGCATTATGTGTGGATATGATTAGTGAAATCACTTTTGTTTACGTAGCAGTGACATGACATAACGTTTTTTTAATTTTGAATTAAACTACCACACCAATACCAACTATACAAGTTTGGGCCTAGCCAAAACCATAAAGGCATAAACAACCTCATAGTATTTACTAAATTGAAAATACATATCAGAACTATCATGTCACGTGATTATGTGTTATGTATACTTCTAATCAAAACTTGTTAAGTATAAGGATTTACTATGTGATGACAGATTTGGAATACTTTTACTCGTGTTAACTAAAAGAAAACATTCAATCAAACGAAGTTACTCGAGCCTCAAATACATAAACATAACAAGCAAGTTTAGGATACCACATAATAAATTATAAAAGAGTTACTTGTGTGAAACGAGTAATGAGTAATGACAAAGATGTTTACCACGTGAATACGCCCCTGTTTTTATAAATCTAGTTCTTTAGGTGATTGCACTTAGAAATTCACTAAATACTTAATAAATATGCACTAGATATATAATTTGGTCAAGTGGGTATCACAACCTTCACCAAAAACGTTTGATAGATGTCATATTCTACAGGTCTATTCAGCAAGATTTTATTTGTATTAGTTAATTATCCAAATTAATATTGTTTGTAGTTTAGTGATTCATTTATTGACTACTATGAGTCAAACTTGCTTCTTCGTTTCCTAAATATTTATATATTTTTATCTATATAAAAGTCAACACGAAGAGCTAATCTAGATCACATATGCTTTAATATCTACCATAAAATATTTAATTTATTTACAAGATTGTCATTTATGTGTGAATAGCATAGTTGTAAAATTCTTGACTAAACGTTGATTAATTTCGATTAATTCTAGTTAATTCCAATTAATAATTTGTCCCTGCCTCACCGACCAACTAATGACTAGCGATTACTACAACACTTGTAAACAACGTAAACTGATTATGGTATGTTTTTTGTTTTCGTATCGATGTCAATATATTCATCGTAAGCCTAAGATTTGAGGCAATTTATTTATTTGTTCTCTAAGCTTTTCACGGTGGTCTATGGACAAACAAAGTTAATTTGATCATTTAATTTCATGTGTATTTTGGTATTTTTCTTATTTCAACTAATATTAAAACCAAAACAATAGTTCACTAAATGTTTAAATACTAAATAATTTTCAACAACTAATAATAAATAATTAACATATCTTAACTAAAATAGCCCCCTTGACCACCGCTATTGACTACTTTATCAAACTATCAACACTTATTTCAGTAAATGAACTGAACGTTCAGTGAATTGTTTGTGAACTGTTTGGCGGAAAGTTCATTTATGTTTGTTTATTATAAACGAACTAACATGAACACAAAAATTTATGTTTGTTTAATTAAACGAACGAACATGAATGCATGTTTCGTTCGTTCATTTATATTCGTGAACATTTGTTTATGTTCATTTAAGTGTGTTCATATATGTTCGTTTATGTTTGTTTGTGTTCATTTACATTTGTTCATATATGTTCAGTTATGTTCGTAACTTGTTCTTTTAGATTTTAAATAAACGAACACAAAATATGTGTTCGTTTAACATTAAATGAATGAACATGAGCATACCCTTATTCGTGTTTATTCGATTAGTTTACAGGCATGTTGATGAGCCCGGTGCAAGTGTGCAACCAGTGTTTGTCTTGCACTAGATTAATTAATATATTATTTTATTAATTATCTAAACTTTCATTTTTTTGATAGCTCATAGGTCTAATGTTAGCTGTTACCAGTTTTTTCTATTTTTGTTTTTCTTTTCTTTTTGTAAAAGACATTTGATACTCTTTTCATTATATTTGATCATACTATAACATTTTAAAAACTCATATAAAAAAAGTTATAAATAAAAAGGAAAAAGTTGGCAACAAATACAGCTTCATGGTTTCTTTTCCAAGTAGATGACAGTTGTTTTGTTCCTACTTTCTACCGGTCGTGGGTTTTTGACTTTATTCTATGTACCGGTCATGGGTTTAGGTTTTGATTGGAACAAACCAAATTTTGTTTAGTTAAAGACTATTATCCTATTTGTTTTAATTTTAAACTTAAAAATATTGAATGATAAGTAATTCAATTTTGGTATGTATTCTTACAAATATTATAAAAGACCAATCTACTTTGAGCATCTAACATGGGTACGTGAACCCTCACGGACGTTAATGTGAAAGACCATGAAGCTAGGAGAGCCGAGCTACATACAAGGATAGAGGAATAGCAGTAACTGAGACGCTGATTAGCAGTAACATATTATGTTATGAGGGTAGAAAAAATGATAAGGATATGGTATTTACTAATATAATCATATCTATTTAGATTAAGCGTAACAATTCAATGAACTAGCAATAGGGCTTTACGGCTACCACTAATGATGTGGATGTTTATTCATAATGAAATTCACTTGTATTTTTATTTTTGGAGATATTTGAAGATCATGTAATCATTATGGTTTCGATTATTCAAGTTTGGTTTGTTACATACTAACATTGAGTGTCAAAATAGCATATGATTGAACATAAAATAACCCAATATTCAATGCTTAATGAAGACGTATTATATCGTATTTGCTTAATGAAGACGTGATGCGTCTATGGTAGACAATCGACATTCCTAACGCTTGGGCATAACTACATACGTGTAAAATCCCTAAAGAAAAATAAGGTAAATATGTTGTGCTAAATTAATAATCACTTCATATCTTTTGGATAAGCCTGCTACGAGGTAAACATAGTCACTTAATCCTCGTCTAACATCCCCAAATTAAAGCGAAAAATACCATTGAACAAAGCACTAGAAAGCAGCATAATTAGTATCATAATTAGAGGTGATTACTTAGATATATGAGTAAATTAAGATTGTAATAGCAAAGGCACAAATGTACAAATCACCCATCCATCTGACCGCCTCAAGGTAAAACTAACAAGTAAATTTAGAGTCCAATGCCAACATTTCCTCAAAACTTATTACACCACTCCAGAAGGCAGTCGCAAAACAAGTTGTCCTCCAAAAACACTGGGAAGAAAAAACACAACATAAATATAAACCAAACTAAATAACACAACAATAATGTAATATACAATAACGACATTATATCATATTACCTTTTCACATAATAGTAACAGAAGTCTGCTAAAATGAAGGTTTGAACAACCTCTGAGATAAGAACCATAGACGGCCATAATCCATATCCGAGAGCTGTAAGTAGATGTCCACGACTATCTAAAACCTGTCCAATTTGTCCCAAAATTACTAAAATACCCAAAACATAAATGAAACAATTTAAAATAGACATCAGGGGTGAATTTGTCAATACAAACCTGAAGAACCCAATGAGCGCAGCTCAAGAACCTTGCAATACCGAGAGCAAATACATAATGAGCCGTGAATGGTTCAACAATCTGTGAAAAAACAGAGAATAAAGTCAAGCAAAGACAATAATTAGTGAATAGTCTGTTCTTAATATCCGGTTGATAATAGTCAACCAAAGTCAACAATCAGTCAATAGTCTGTTCTCATTATCATGTTGATAAAAGTCAACCACAGTCAACCAAGTCTACAATCGGTCAATAGTCTTGTCCTTAATAGAAGTCTAACAAAGTCAACAATCAGTCAATAGTCTGTTCTTAATATCCTGCTAATAAAAGTCCACAATCGGTCAATAGTCTGTCCTTAATAAAGTCAACAATAATTCAATAGTCTGTCCTTAGCAAAAGTCAACAATCATTCAATAGTCGGTCCTTAACAAAAGTCAACCAAAGTCAAAAATCTATCCATCTAGGAATATCAAACCTTTGTGTTCTGCATAACTCTGAGTTGAGGTAGAACCGAAGCTGCTTCAAGATAAACGCAAAATGCCCAAAGTATCCTGTTGACAATATGATGGGATGTTGATGGATGAATTAACAAAGCTAGTACAGCACAGGGAACCGCCTGCAGCAGCATTCGTATTAAAGCAAAATTTTTATATTTTTATTATAAAAAAATTATTTAATTAAGATGCAAGGGGCTTACAACATAGTATGTTGCAAAGTTGTCTTTGTCTTCCATGTAACTCGATTTAAGTTTAAACCGAATCATAAAGATGACCCATAATGTTGTAACCAATGTAGCAAAATCAAGTAAGGTGTGTATATCATATTCCATTACAAAACTGCAATATAATCTAACAGCTAAAAACATGGCTGTTAGTTCTTGTGCTTTCAGTGATAACCCTACAATTATTGAACACCGAATCAGATCAACAATCTTGTACATGGACAAAACGGGAAATCACTAAAATGGAAGCACCAAACTTTTAAGGTGAGCCGACATAAGAAAATGCAAATGCAGCTACATCTAGATAGATTGATACATGTTTTAGGCAACTTTTTAAAATCAAACCCTAAATAACTGTATTCAAATAATACAATGCCTTTTAATCTGCGGAAAAAATGTCTTGCGTTTATCAAGACACAAAAAACTTTTAACAAACTGGCCAAATTCTGCCAAAAAAAGTCTCAAAACTAGCCTAAACTAGACTAAAGCAGCCTAAAGCAGGTATAAACAGTGTTGTAAAAATCGGATCTATGCAGAATTAATCGGATTACCCTAGACCAATGCGATTTAACCTAATCAGTCCCATTAGTCGGTAGACGGCCAAACTTGGTCAAATCGGTCAAAATTTGGGGATTAATCGGTGATCAATCTTTTTTTTCTATATTTATTTATTTATTATTATTATTGAATGGCAACTGGACCGTTGTTCTTTCTTTGATTTTTTATGTTTATGTTTTAAGTATTTATGTGAGCTCTTATATATAATTTTTCAAAATTATATATAACTTTGAAATATTACATATAAAAAATTCCAATCTGATTTATCCTCATTAATCAGACTAGTACCCCATCGATTGACTAGTTCCTAGCGAGTTCTACAACGCTGGGTATAAACGAGCCAAGTCGCTTCGCTCTTGAGCTACTCGAGCCCTTGCTCAAGCTTCACTTATCAAGCTCAAGTTGGCCCGTGAGCCTAAACAAGCCATGCTCAAGCTCTGATAAGTTAAACGAGCCGAGCTCAAGCCTAGTCAACACACTCACCCTATGAGCAAATTCCCAGTTAGAATCAAATCATCAATGGATCGCCAATAATCAACATGAAGATAATGTTCATTCAATGCATATTATTAACTACATTAAACCCCTACTCGTAATACCAAATCCCCCAATTCGCCATCTAAATCAACACGTAAGCCTAATAAATCAGTACATTGCAATCGATCATATCAAACACATAATCACTTACTCAGATCGATGATACAGGTAACATAATAATAATAATAATAATAATAATAATAATAATAATAATAATAAGAGTTAGTTACCAACCAGCACACGTTTTCTCCTTCATGAGCTTATAAATAAGGACGGAGATTCCGATGGAGTGAACAGCTTCAGCAGCAACGAAGAGGTTATCATGATCGTGAACAATCGCACGCAGCAGCACCAACGCCAGCATCCCGGTCACTACGGCCAGGAAGGCTTTCACCTTCGGTGGTTGCCGCCGGACCCACGACGATATCACCTGGATCGTCCTCTTTGGCGGCCTCATGTCTGACGCTTCACAACGTCGTTGTGTTGTGTGCTAGTGGAGTAGTTGAAATGAAGACTGGTGGTGGTTGTGGTGGTGGTGGTTAGGGTTTGGTTACAGTGGAGATTTGAGAGGAGAATTTTGGGGGAAAGTAAGCAGGTATATGATGAGATCGATTGATAAACGGCAACGTGGATTTTATTTCTTTTACTTTTTTTAATTAATGTATAAAAAAGTTAATTTCTACTCAAGTTTCAAATATATAGTTTACTAGGTTATAAACCCGTGAATTTCACGGCGTTGGATACAAAAAAATTGTAATTAACAAAATCAATTATGCTTAGCATACCTTGGCAAGAAAAAACCATCAAATAAGGATCGGGTAACACATAAGTAATAAAACATAAATAAAAACCAGTTGATAACATAAAGTGATATCAATACTGAGATTATTGCCAATTGTCTCAATAATTCAAGAATCCTTTCTCATACATATATTCAAGCTTGGCCATTGGCTGTTTGGTGACTTAAAAATGCTAAATTTAATAGCATGATCAAGAAGTAACATGTTATACAAAGTGTAAAATGAGGGAGCCCAGTAATCATTAATAGATTACAATGCAATATATATATATATATGTATAAAGTTTCATGTCAGGAACATTCATTCATACACGCTCAAAATATACATCCCAAACACATACATTTAACATTGTCAAAATATCAACCTAAACCAAATACGTAATAAGAAATTTAAATTATAAAAATGTTCACTAAAATTATAATTTTGGCCCGTTCACTAAAAATAGTATCTTAGACTTGTTTGCTATAAACAATGAGTTTTGGCCAATTTAATTAAATTGACCATTTTACTAAAAATGATATGTTTAACCTGCATTTGAAAAACAGCAATTGAGATGAAGCGGTTTACAATTCCAACAGATCGATAAACTATTTTAATAGCAACTCTAGGCAAATTTGATTGAATTCTAGTGATAAAGCATTGACGGGAAACACAAAACTTTCTAAGTATGAGATGAGAGAGTACAATGATATATAACAGATTTACTATTTCTCTTACGCTATCCTTCATCGTATCCTTATTTAGTGGTCCCTCCTTTTGGTTATGTTGATGTTGCATTCGTCACAAAATTATGCCACTTGCTTGATAATTTCTTAGTCCGACTCTAATATGTGGCTGACATATATTGTTTGTTGTGTTTGTACTGTACCTGACCCACCTTTAAATCCGTTTTCCTGCAAATCAACTACCACACTTCAGTTTAGCCATGTAATCATAGCAAACCATGTATTCACAAAAACAACAAAAAATCAAGAAACACTCACAACCTTATTCTCCATAGTCTTTTGATATACTTGTTTAAGTTTAGCTGCCCTTTCAGTATAAGATTTCAAATTGGAAAATACTGATTAAAAAATTTTTATTTTCCTATCCACCGAAAAAAAAAAACATGAACAATAAATATTAGCAAAATCTCAAATCAAGAAGATATAACTTATTTTAATTGCATTCAAACTGGATTTACTTTCTTGAATGATTTGCTAAAGTCCTTCATACACCATAACAAATTACCCAATCAATGGCACATATTAAAACCAGTTGAATATTAAGTGAAATAGTGGCGTACTAAAAATGATTATTTTGATCCGTTTACTAATAATAATATGCTTGACCTGTTTACTAAAAAACGACAATTTTGACTTGTTTTTAAATTTATAATTTTGACCTGTAAACTAAAATTATAATACCAGAACACCATTCGCATCATTATTACAACAAAACTAATCGCAATAAGACAGTTGATTAGTAAATTCTCATAACAAATGTTTTCAAAACTGATCAGGATCCACTGTTGGAATCGATTTCGAAAACAGGATAATGTTAAAACCAATTTAAACAAAAATAGATTAATACTTTATAATATTGACGCGAATATCTATATGAAAAAATATAATGTTTGAATAAAGAAAATATGATGTTTAAAATAGTAACTGAATTAGTAATCGAGATTTCTGAAAGGAAAAACAAAAATAAAATCTGGTCCAGTCACCAGTTTGGCCGACCAATTCAACGATCTGACCCCTATAACCGACGGGATTCAAGTGCAGGTTGATGAAAGTACTCAACTGAACTCTGAACCTAGTAATGGCGTTGTCCAATAATCTCTTGTACTTCTTACATCTATTCCAAGCACCTCACCAACAACACCCAAAGAGTACAATGGATATTTTAAATTTTGTCTAATCAGGTTTAGTTTATATTTTGTTCATTTGTATTTGACTAAAATTAAATAATTTATCGTACCAGAATACTAAATGGATTTATAAAACATGATCTTTTTCCATTAAAAAACTAATGATAATTGACCTTAAACCTATATTTCAGGCGAACTATCAATGCATTTCACCCTTTCAGTTTTGAGCTAAAGTTTTATATTTGATCCGTTTAAGCTTTTAGCACAACCTAAGTCCACCAATTTGGATTATTAATAAAATGGTTATATTATAACGCTAAGAATTAATTGGTATGGAAGAGAAACCTTGAGGTAATTATGCAACACTTATCTTGGTTCGAAATAAGCGACTACAAATTTTGTGAATCGATTGTGAGATCTGCAGAAACAGAAACAAATAGATACAAACATTATAATTTGATCATTAGTTAAAATCCAAAACCTGAATTTGACCTACACAACTTACAACATCCATAAACGGTTTAAGAGCATCTTCAGAGAGGTATGCAGAGTTGTTCCCAACTTGATTATGGCCCCACCATGGTTGTTAATACTGTGAAAAGAAAACTTACTTTAATGCGTTAAGTGGAGTATAGGCAATATGTCGCTCCATTATTTGACCAGTGACTAAATTACCCCCATATCACTTCCAATAAGAATGCATCAAGAGCAGTTCCTTATTCAGAAAGTTGTGAAATTACCGACAACCCTTTCTCACCTAATCCAAAGATCCTGTTCACACCTCACTCGGATGTAGTCAAAGCCCCGTTTAGGACGTGCTACAATTGTTGCATAAATCAGTACAATACCAATTTAACAACATTTACATTCCTCAATTAATGTTATAAAGCTGTAACACTTGATAATAATTAATAACTAACTCACCCAAATACTACTTTAGCTGAGGTTGGACCAACACCAATTACGTTTAAATGAATAATATCCGACACATACTAACCACTATTGCCATATCTTAACTTGTAACCGTACCGGTTGTTTGAACTGCCCAAACTCAGATTATTGGGACTCTTGATAACATCATTGGAATCTGTTAAATAAAAAATACAGACACATATGTTTTATATCAAACTCCATAATATTTTGTTTAGTTATAAGAAATAATAACTTAATAAGCATACTTGCAGACTACTTGAATTAGGGAATCCATCAACACATAGCACATCATTTCATGTGTCAATTTGTACATAATAATCCTTTGGCGGTAATCCTAACTGGATTTTCGTATAATAAAGGCTACAAAAATGGTCACAGTTTGGAATATGAGATTATAATTAGTTAATTAGACATTAAACAAATTTAAGTGAAAATTTTGATTCTTACCTGAACCAAAGTATATTCCGCTTGTTAACTTTTGTTTGAGAACAATACTAAAACACAATGTTACTAAGCATATCTGAAGTATATGATAATTAGCTAAAACTATACAACCAATCTTAGCAATCTATTCTAATTGTAAAATAATAATCAGAATTTTGAACAACCAACAACAAAAACCAATGAAATTAGAAACACGAACCTACGGTAAACTTATCAGAACCACCACGGCTCGATCTTACGGAGCCGATTACACCAGCAGTTGACTTTTGGAGATGACTGTGCTTGATTAGATTCGTTGCCGCCAAAACATCCTTCGCACGGTGGCGGTTAGCAGATAAACACCTACTCGTGGACTGCCGGTGGTGGATTTGGATGACTACCAACTGAAAGGAACAATTTCGACTGAAGGAGAAAGGGGGTCGATTGGTTTGAGGAGAAAAAACTGATGGCGCCTAGTCCAGATAAGCCTTGTTTTATCATAATAGTATATGTTAGTTGGATGATTAATTATTATAATTATTAATTGTTTATTTCATTTTAATTACTATAATAACATAAGAGAGATGCAATAAAATTTAAAAAGAAAAATTAAGTATATACGTACCTTAGCTTTAATTTTATTCATATAGAGAACTAGAGATTGCATTTTTCATCTCCTGAATCCGCCCAATCACAAGAAACTAGTGCCTTCACTCATTTATATTTGAAGCGTTGAGAATATATATAATATAGTATAGCTCAGCAATATAATTTGTATACTCATTTATGTATGTAACAAAACCATTGACCATCTAAAGATACACAATATTATTGCTTATGGAGAAACAAATTATTATTCACATACTCGTGATTCATGTTACGGTGCTATACATTAACCTTCACCTACTCATGATACACGCTATTATATATTTCCTTATTGTGATAAAAGATATGGATTATACTGAAAACGTGATTTGATTAAATTGGTGTGTTATATAGTTTACACGTTTAAATGCAAATTGTGTTGTAACTAGCATTGTTGATCAAAATCATTCTAAATAGGTCAAATATAGTAATATACCCATGTTGATTTGTTTGAAATGCTAAAACTTGGATTAGAAATAATCCCAACAAAAAACAAATTATGTGCAAGTTTTTGTTCCAATAGGGTCAAACGAGTCAAGTTAAAAACCAATTGGTGTATGTAGTACCAGTCAGTGATCAAACAATTACCAACATTTAAGTAAACACAAATTGAGCATGTTTAGAGGTTAATATGATTATATAAAGCAAACCCTAGCGAGATATTATAAGTGGCAAAGCTTGGACCAAAACATTAAAGGGCTGGACGGAAATACGTATAAAAAAATTCTTAAATAAAGGGGCCGGACTCAAAATTTAGGATGAAAACATGTAAATTTACACTTGTGAGAAAAAAAAACAAAAGGGGCCGGCCCCTGGCCCTAGAGAAGTTTCGCGCATGATTCTAATGTGCATGAAATCCACACTGATAACACATTTGACTTTTAGAAAGTCAACAAAGAATGGACGAGGATTCCGAATTTAGGAGTTTAAACAATCAGGATGAGTTCATACATTTTTGTAAACTCTAAATTGCTGTATGCTTGATTGATATGACTATTATAAGATTGTGTGATGTGTAACTTGATATTTTTGTCAAATATACGTTATCTTGACTACTATGACAGAAGTGATCTAATAATGCATAATAATGCATGTTGACTTCATAATCATAGATAAAATAATCAGTGTCAATGAATTGTTAGAAAGGGGAATACGTCTCAATAGATGTATGTTAAAACCCATTGAAGCCTAGAAAAATCACAAGAGAAGTTGATTATAATTGATATATTGTGTCATATGACGTTCTATTCCTAAATTTTATTAATGATGGAATAGTAACAATTTGAAAGAATATCAGAAAATGTCATGTTTTATATGTTTTCTTAAGGAAAAAATATAGAGAGAATGAGAGAAATGGAAAGAACATTTATGTTTATTTCCTTCATTTGAAATCTTTAATTTTCTTTTCACTTCCTTTGAACTAAAGAAGCTTCGTGCATGAAATCCACACCGATAACATATTTGACTTTTAAAAAGTCAACAAAGAATGGACGAGGATTCCCAATTAAGGAGTTTCAAACAATCAAGATGAGTTCATACATTTTTGTAAACTCTAAATTGTTGTAGGCTTGATTGATATGACTATAATAAGATTTTGTGATGTGTAACTTGATATTTTTGTCAAATATACTTTATCTTGACCAATATGATAGAAGTAAATCTAACAATACATGTTGACTTCATAATCATAGATAAAATAACCAAAGTACAATAATTTGTTAGAAAGGGGAATACGTCTCAATAGATGTATGTTAAAACCTATTGAAGTCTTGGAACATCACAGGAGAAGTTGATTGTAATTGATATATTGTATCTTACGACGCTTTGTTCCTATGTTTCATTTAACGATAGAATAGTAACAATTTGGAAGAATATATATAAAAAAAAGTCGTGTTTTATATGTTTTATTAAGGAACAAAATATAGAGAGAATGAGATAAATGGAAAGAGCATTTATGTTTATTTCCTTCATTTGAAATCTTTAATTTTCTTTTCACTTCCCTTAAGGACACAATAGTTAATTAAATCTCCCCTTTCACTTCATTTATTTTCTCTCCTTAATTCTCTCCATTATTTTCCTTTGTTTATTTAACACAAGAACACAACATGAGTCTCATAGGAGATCAATGATTCTCAAGACATGTGTAAGTGTTGGTAATTTTGGATCGTTTTAACAAGTCGAATGAATATGAAGGGATCAAAGCTAACATGACGGCCAAGTTGGTTAAGTATCAAAGTTAGACTACGACGAGTCGGTTTAATCTTAGTTAGTAAGTCGGTTTCTTAACTCACAAGGTTCTAACACCTCATTCTTCTCTCGATTACGTCAAGCTTTTGAATTCATCATATTCCATTAAAAGTTTTCTTTTCTTTTCTTTTTTTTTTGTTCTTTTATTATCTATCAATCAATACATTACCTTTCACAAAAGTTGCTTTATTTTCACATCATGTATCTTGCTAAGAGACTACAAAATACAAATAATATTAATCTAAATCTAATAGCGTATCAACTCCGAGGTTACATATTCCAAACCCCAATTTCATCATCATCATCTCCTCTATTCTCGGCTCGTTTGAAAAACAAAATGGTGGAAGCAAAGATCGCGCCGTCGATGCTATCATCGGACTTCGCTAACCTCGCATCCGAGGCTGAGCAAATGGTCAGCTTCGGTGCTGACTGGCTTCACATGGACATCATGGTACAGATCTTACTTGGTTAACTTCAATCATACCACTTATTTCTATCATTATTATTAACTTTCCCCTAATCAATTCTTGTTAATTTGCAGGACGGGTGTGTTCAAGACTCTTAATAACTATTATTATATCTTTATTATTGTGATTCTTAGTTTTGACTTCTGATTTTGTGCAGTCATTTTGTACCAAATCTGACAATTGGTGCTCCTGTTATTGAGAGTTTGAGAAAGCACACCAGGTAAGTAATAAGTTGTTGATGATCCAATTTTGATAAAAAGAATTATAATTTATGTTGATGTGATTTGTTTAGGGCTTATTTGGATTGCCACCTGATGGTAACAAATCCTCTTGATTATGTTGATCAGTTAGGAAAAGCGGGTGCTTCGGGTTTTACATTTCATGTTGAGGTCTCTAAAGGTGGGATTATTTGATAACTTGCGTCACCCTATTTATTTTGGGAGGTTTTTACTAGGGTGTAACTGTGTAAACGAAATGAGCCGAGCAGAGCTTGACTAGGCTCGAGCTCGGCTCGTTTAACTTAAGATAGTTAAAGCTCAAGCTCGGCTTGTTTATTATAGGGGTGTAAACGGGTCCAAGTCCGAACTCGAGCTTTGCTCGTTTATTATTTAATTTTATCTATATTTATACTTATTTTACAAATATAGGTTTTAATATATCGACTAAAAATTATATATAGATAATAGGCTCCTGTTGGATCGCGAGCCTGCTTAAGCTCAATAAGTGAAGCTCGGGCTCGTTTAATAAACAATCTTATTTCAGGGCTCGGGATCAGGCTCATTTAAGCGTGGCTTGATTCGTTTCTTAGCGAGCTGATTTCGAGTAGCTAACGAGCGGCTTGGCTCGTCTACACCCTTTAATTTATATACATAAAGTTTTTTGTATGTATTTTTAGTTATAATATTTTATATAATCTATAGTTATGATTTTTGTATATAACGTAATGTTTATAACTTTATTTAGTTGATTTATCATAATTTTATGTATAATGATTATTATGTAAATATATTCTTAGTATATTGAATAAAAATTATCAAATAATGGGCTCGTTCAAGCTAGCGAGCCAGCTCAAGCTTGGTGAGTGAATCTTAGGCTCAGGCTCAAGCTCGTTTATCAAACAAACTTATTTTTAAGCTTGAGCTCGTTTAATCTCTGCTCGATTCGAGCTTTCAGTGATCCAATCTAGTTATCTAGAGTAGCTCACGAGCGGCTTGGCTCGTTTACACCCTAGCTTCTGCCTTAATTTAGTCAAAAAGTGGTGAGAACAATCGAAGATGTTGTCTTTGTTTCAGATAATTGGCAAGAGCTTGTTACACGAATCAAATCTAAGGGTATGCGGCCCGGTGTGGCGTTAAAGCCAGGAACACCTGTTGAAGAAGTGTATCCCCTGGTATTATAATATCATGTTTTCTTAGTGTAAAGGAATTATGTTGTTTATGTTGAGTGCTTATTTAGTGATGTAATGTCTTTTTTATTAAAATGGTTTATAGGTTGAAGGTGAAAATTCTGTTGAAATGGTTCTTGTTATGACTGTGGAACCTGGATTTGGTGGGCAGAAGTTCATGCCAGATATGATGGATAAGGTATGTAATACTCGCTTATGAGCAGTTCACTAAATTCTAATTTGAGTTTTTTAATTTGTTATTGTTATTTTTCAATTTTTCAATTTGGTGATTAGGTACGCAAACTAAGAGAAAAGTATCCAAAACTTGATATAGAGGTTAGTTGTTTCATTCCTATACCTCTATATTATCTTTTCATTTTTGTGCATATATTGTACTCATGTAATAACTTCAAGAAATAAAGATATTATGTGTGGTTACTCATTCTCTAAATGGGTAATCTTTACAAAATTGTCATGTCAGAGTCTATGGTTTCATTTTCTAACTCATTTCGTGCCTAATACCGACTCTTTTAGATTTTCTGTTAATTTTCTCTAAATTAACAAAAATACTATTAGTTATTTGAAAAACAAAAAAAAATTATAATTGAAATGCAATCTTCAATTCCTTCTTTCACAATTTTTTCTTGAATTTGGTGGTGTTCACGGTCCGGTTTTAATTTTCCACGGTTTGGATTTGGTTTACAGTAATCGAAAACCATACCAACGGTTTAGCTCATGGTTTAACCCAAAAACCATTAAAACCGGACCGCGAACACACCTAATCATCATAGTAGATTAGTTGAGAGATTGTATAGTGGGTTGAATTTTCTATTGTTTTTTATATAAGAATCTGATTAATATACAACAAGTTAGCAGACAAAATCTAGCATGGTTGCTGTAAGAGACGAAATGGGTTGAAAAATAATACCATACACGTTGATATGACAAAAAATTGGACTTGGGACTGAAATAGTTAAACTGGCCAAACGACATGGACAAAAGCGAACTTAACTCTTTCAAAACAGTTTATTTGAGCTTGAGTTCTTGATTGTTAAATCTTTTACCAAGTCACAGGGCACTACTCATATTCACAAATGAACACTACATAGGTGCTTGAAACCCTACATGATTATAGCTTTGACACCCTAGTACTCATATTTATCAAGAAAAGTTGTTAACTTTGCATTATGGTCATTGTAGATCATACATGACGGTCATTGTTTTTTTTTTTTTTTAATTTTGGGGTGTAGGTAGATGGTGGTTTGGGCCCTTCAACTATTGACGTGGCAGCTGCCGCAGGTGCAAACTGCATTGTTGCTGGTAGTTCTGTGTTTGGAGCTCCGGAGCCAGCTCAAGTTATATCTTTACTCAGAACAAGTGTTAACAAGGCCAACAAAAGCGGTTGAGCCATGTATGCCGCGTTACTTTTTGAATGGTTTGAGTTTGTGCTATGTACACTAAACGAAAACATGATAAATAAATAATCCAATTGCTTGTATTGATTCACTTTCATACGTGCATACAGCATACCTCATTGTACTACTGTTGTATTGTATATGTAAAGGGCGTGCAGCATCTGCATGCAATCAATAACAAGAATTTTGATTTAATACATTAAGAATGAAGAAATACGAGGAAGTTTAAAATGTCGAAAACAATAATTGGATTTCTTGTCGGAAGCTGACCTTTTTGCAATTGCAAAACCTGGACTAGCTCACTGTGTGTTTCACTCGTAAATTTGTTGGAATATGAATCTTCGTTTCATTTTTAATTTGTTTCTGTTTCATTTTTAATTTGTTTGGTTGGCAAATGAATTGGAACCGAAATTAATTCCTTCAAATTCCTTAATATAAATGGAATTCAACAATTCTTTCAGAATGTGCGCTACCGTAACCTAGCTAGCACTACGTCTTGCTAGTGTCGCATGAATCACGTTGCAAGCGCTACACGTGGGTGCTATTATATATGATGAACCTTGAGCAACTTTTCTGTCTCTTACATCCTGTAGGCAAATTAGAATCTTTGCTATAAACTATTTGAATTCTTGGCAAATTACCAGATGATTATTATATTTGAAACCGCCGCCAGTGTCAACCAACAAGTTTCTATCATATTTAGATTGATTAGGTACATAGATTCTCCTATTTAATTTAACTAATCTTCAAACGGATGAGTTCCTTTTATTTAATCAATAAATTGAAGGTATCCCTGGTGTTCATATTTAGTAAAGTATAAATTATAGAGATATGTTTGACTAAGGCCTTCCCATTGTCCTATTTAAATGATATTTGCTCCTGTTGTTTGAAGTTTCTACTTTCTCCAGGGTGTAATAAACTAATAAAGTATAAAACTGTATAGAAAGTTCGACCCTGCAATGATCCTGTTGCCAATTATATAGATATATTTTGATATAGTTTATAGCTTTATAAGGTTCCTAAAGGTCATAGTTTATCAACCATTACAAGCAAGAAAGCTTAAGATTTGGTCTATACAAGTTATTTAATAATTCAACGATTTAAAAACTAAAACCCATTATATAATCTCAAAGATGATAAACAGATTACTGAATAAAGGTTGACAACGATAAACTAATGCAAAGGTCATAAAAGATAACGAATAGTTCCAAAGGCCATTCTTAATGCAAAGGGATCCTTGGTGTTCTTATCGATAAAGTATATAAAATTGTAGAGATACGTCCGACTAAGGGCTTGGCGTCGTCCTGTTTTAATCAGTTTGCTCCTGTTTGAACTTTGGACCTACCTCGCTGGGTGTAGTAAATAAACAATCAAGTATAAAGTTATAGATACAAACTCTATAGTTATCATATCGTCTATTGTATAGATACATTTGAAATAGTTGGTTCCTAAGCTTAAGTTTGTTAGGCTTATTTGTAATTTGTCTATTTATTACATATAAATTAACACATACAATTATATATTTTTCCGGATAGGAAAAATAATTAAAATGGCCATCTTGATTGATAAGTTTATTAGAAGCGTCTTAACTTTTCTCCATACACAAAATACCATTTGGCATTTTTTTATTGAGAAATTGTGTCAACCAACCCAAAGCTTCCCCTTGACACAAGTACACAACCCCATGTTGCGCACAACACATTCAGTTTGTAGCGCTAGATTACACAACGATTTGACTTGAGACTGCAACTTGGTGGTTGATGAGTCCCTAGCACAACATTATAGATCTTCTGCGCCAATTTCAAAAAGGCAGTGAAGACTTTGCCACACGAGAACCGATATGATGCTCAAGAATCGAAGTGAAGCTTATCATGTCAAACTCACATTCAAGATGAACATTTTGATGATAATAAAAAATATAAAATGGTGTGTTTAAGAACACACTAAAGTATTTTCCAAACCATTACCGGCAAGAAAGCTTAAGATTTGGTCTATACAAGTACTTCAATATTCAAGGATTAAAAATCCATTAGAAAATTTCAAAGATGACCAAAGAGAATATTGAAGTACAGGTTGACAATGATAAACTAATGCAAAGATCACTAAAGATTAGACTTTCCTGTTGTCCACGCCTATAAAATCAAGATTGGCATCACCTTCCCAATCATATCTCTCATTCTTGTGGAAAATGGCATACATAAAACATCTTCCGTCGCTAATTTTCCAAGTTCTACTTCTTGCTTTTATTTTCACCAAAAATGTCAATGGGGAGGGGCTCAAATTAGGTTTCTATGAAAAAACATGCCCTAGAGTTGAGGCTATAGTACAAAAGATAATAGCCGAAAAAATTTCTTTAGCTCCATCTCTTGCAGCTCCTTTGCTCCGAATGCATTTTCACGATTGTTTCGTTAGGGTTCGTACATTACACTTTTATGTTTATTTAGCCGTATTTCGTTTAATGATCGACACAACACATTAGGTTCTTTTCATGAACTATATCCATTACTTTTTGTAAAAATGAGGCTCTCGTTCACATAATTACGTTAGAATTTGCATATTAGTTAATCTATCCTATTTTATGTTGGCTCAATTCTTGTTTAGCCCGAAAAAAGGGTCCAGCTAGTGAGTTAGGGAAGCTCAAGTAGCTATAACAAGTTGGTTGTGGGCTTAAGGGTGTTTAATAGGTTTCTTAATGACCAAGGTATTAGCTAAGTTGTGGCAACATTATAAATACATAATCAAGTCTAGGCTTATAGTTATGATAGAGAGTTGTAAACATGGATATAGGGAGTATTTTATTTATACAAAAGTACAATCTAGTAATACTTCATAAAAGGTATTTCAGAATGCATGCAACTATATCATAAATTGAGTTGATAATGAGTTATTCATCTGCAGGGATGTGACGGTTCGGTTCTAATAGACTCCACCAAAAACAACCAAGCTGAGAAAGATGGATTTCCCAATCTTTCACTTAGAGGATATCAAGTTATTGATGCTGTGAAAACTGCTGTAGAAGCCGCATGCCTGGGTGTTGTCTCTTGTGCGGATATCTTAGCATTAGTAGCTAGAGATGCCATCTATCAAGTAGTTACCCTTTATTTTACTAGTCCCATAAAAAAAACCATGTTGGTTTTGGAAAAAAATTATCACTAAAATCTATCTTTTGGCATTTCTAAAGATAAGTATATATGTTTTCTATTTTTTTCTTTTTCTAGATTAAAGGCCCTTATTGGCATGTGCCCTTGGGAAGAAGAGATGGAAGAGTATCCATAGCATCCGAGAGTTTAACTCTACCTTCTCCTTTTGCAAACATTGCTCAACTCAAAGCACAATTTGCTTCAAAGGGCTTGAGTGTTAAAGATCTTGTTGTTCTTTCAGGTATTTTTCTCCATTTTGTCACCAACTATATTAATCAACCGATAAACGATATTCACTCTTAAGTAATATACTATATCTAATAATTACATCAATCTAATGTTTTTGGTTATTCCTCATACAGGAGGACACACCATAGGTACTGCACACTGCCCTTCAATAGCGATTCGGCTATACAATTTCACAGGCAAAGGTGACACCGATCCTTCACTAGATCCGCAATATGTACCTCACTTGAAGAGTAAATGCAAACCCACTGACACAACCACGCTTCTCGAGATGGATCCAGGGAGTTTCAGAACATTTGATAAGAATTACTACACTAATGTTTATAAAAGGAGAGGCTTGTTTGTATCAGATGCTGCTCTTCTCACCAACTACGAAACGAGTGCTTACGTGAAACTTCAAGCGCAATCTCCAAAATCTACTTTCTTGAAAGATTTCCAAGAATCAATGGTTAAAATGGGTCAAATCGGAGTTCTGACTGGCAATGCTGGTGAAATCAGACGACATTGTAGTAAAATCAACTAATACTATGTTGATTGATATATTTTCTTCCTTAAAAGAATTCAGCGAATGAAGCTGATGTGTGGTTTGATTTAATAAGGAGGTTCGCGCAAGCGATCTATCTCACTTGAATATAATTCTTGTCTATGGCATTGTTGTATATATTTGTGAAAGTATTTTTTTATGAAATATCTATGCAATCTTATTATTGAAATACCATTGTGACAAAGAGAAACATGAGTGAACAACCAAACACTACCAAAAAACTGGGTATCTGTGACCGTTCTAAGATGGTGAGTTTTATGACCGAAATGCGACCACCAGTTTTTTCGACCTTTTCATGGTCGCAAATTTTGTGACCGTTTTAAGACCGTGAGTTGTATCCTTTATAACTTATAACACAACAAAAAGACGCCGTCGTGGTTCCATTACCTAACTAATGTTTTAATGCCCAAGGTCACTGATCTAATACAACCCCAATACATATATTGTTTTAAATTCATAGCCTATAAACTAAATAAATTCATTGCCAACAAATCAAAACCGATAACATTTTCAAGTTTCAACATTTTGATTTACGTGAGACGTCAAATAGTACAAAACGTACTCGTTGCAAGACATGTGATACGGTTTTCAAACCCGATTCAAACACTACTATGAAAAACCATTTTACAAGACTTTGTCAAGTGTTGGTAAGCACTCTCGCTCAAAGTAAATCATCAATTGCACGTGATGGGAATGTTTGGAATTTCCAACCGCTTTACAATCACGCAAGTTGGTCACTCTTAGTCACGAGTGTTTAAAATTATGGAAAGATGCAAAAATAAAAAGATTCAATTTTAGGATTTGAGAATTTATACTGATGTTTGATTAGTTCCACATGGTTTATCTGAATCTTACCTTTGCCTTACTACTCATTGGGTAGATCCCAATACGTGGCAAATGCTAAAATTTACAGTTGTGTTAGAAATCTTTGAACACCCGCAACTAAGTCTAGGTATTCAACTTTTAATTTTGTAACAAAGTTGGATACTAAGTCTAACATCCGTTATAAACTTAACAGAATGAGAGTTATGTGAAAAAAACTAAGGCTAATTTTGTCATTACACATTTAACCCATACTAACGTATACACTGCTTCTTCTTCACTCCATGTTTGTAATACAGAGAAGACACAAAGACACGATTAGGGGAAACGAAGAACAATGGGAACATGGGTAATCAGGACAGAGTTTCAAAATTTTAAATTTGACATGGCTTACGGTACGTAATTTTGGTAATGATATGCTCTTTAGACCTTCTGTTCTCGATAATGAGATTAAATTGAAAGCCGTATTTTTTATTTTTTGGTTTAGGCCTTCATCCAGAGCCTTTTTTATAATTCACCATGGTGGAGAATTTTCCATCAACAGCTACCACAAAGTTTATGAAAGAGGCAAGGTCAATTATGTGGATTTGTTGGACGTAAAAAGATTCGGTGTATTTTTTACTTCGATGACATATTAAAAAAGTTAGTACACCATGACACTTACCAATGACTTTCGTTACATTCACGATTCTTTTCATTAGATAACCAAACTTTTTTTATTATGTCATTGAAGTAAAAAATGCAGAAGCTTTCTACGTGATGAAATGTCATTGAAGTAAAAAATTTAGTATACGTAACACTTTTTATTATGCATCCAACAAATTCATATAATTGACCTTGTCCCTTTCATAAACTTTGTGGTAGTTGCTGATGGAAAGTTCTCTATCATGGTGAATTTTGATAGAAAAAAGCTCTGGATGAAGGCTTGAACAAAAAAATAAAAAAAATACGGTTTTCAATTTCATCTCATTATCAAGAACAAAGGGTCTAAATAGCATGTCATAACTAAAATTATGTACCATACGCCATGTCGAATTCAAAATTTTGAAACTCCGTCCTAATTGCCCACGCGCCCATTGTTCTTCGTTTGCCCTAATCGTGACTTTGTGTCTTCTCTGTATTACAAACATGAAGCGAAGAAAAAGCAGTTGATACGTCATTATGCGTTAAAGGTGTAATGACAAGATTTCCCTTAGTTTTTTTTTCGCATGACTCCCAATCTGTTAAGTTTTTAACGGATGTTAGACTAAGTACCCAACTTTGTTACAAAACTGAAAGTTGAATACCTAAACAAGTGACTTTTAAATGTTAAAACCCAATGTTGTTACTTTCATGAAACATTAGACACCAATTGTGTAATTAAGTCAAAAAAATATATATCTAATTTAAATCTAAATATCTATATAATTGTCTACCATAAAATCATACGTGTCTCATATTACTCCCCACCTCCTTAATAGCTACTAAATTGCTTGATTTATGGATAGAGGCTTTTCATTTGTTCTTTAATTTCGTGGGTATCCATGGGTTCCTAAATCCGAATCTCTTCTAACGGGTTATATCACATAACTGAAGTGATTTTTTAATCCAAGCTTCGACTATAATTGTCAACACTTTCTATCAATCTCACAAACCCTAAAACTTAATTCCCTCGTGTCTCATTCATCTAACCCTAATCTACAGTCGCTCTTCCACACTGTCAATCGGATTCAAGGTTATGGCATCATCTATTCATGATTCCTCGCTTCCAAACAGACATCAAATCAAAAATCAATTGTTTAAAGGTATGGTATTTATTTAACTATTAATTGATTTATGGTTGAAACATGAACATGTTAATCGTGCATCGATTGAGGGTTTGAAGGTATTATTTTCTACACCCCAACATGTTAATCGTTAATCTATTTAGGGTTAAAAGGTATGATTTTTGATATCAACTATTAATCGATTTAATTTTTGATAGAGACCTGTTAATCGATGTTTGATGTTCCTCAAACAAACACTAGATTCTAAGCGCTAGAGTTTATGATTCTTGCAGGTAGAGCGAATATTAATTATTTATCAAAACCAAATTCTACAAAACTAAAAGTGTGTGATAGCTTTGAGATGGAGCCATATATTGCAAACATAGGTAATCATATGTAGAACAAGAAAACAAGCTTTGTGAAAAAAAAATAAAAATTTAAAGAGTTTATTTTTTGAGTTGATATAATCAAGTTTTTTGCTGAACATTTTACATTTGAACCTGGATTTCAATTAATTGATTGTTTAAAACATTAATTGATTGTAGCTATGTAAACATACATTGATATGTCACTGGCGAATGGATGGTATAGTGTCAAAAGTTGTAAATATTGGCAGTGAACAAATTGTACACATAAATGACTACATGATTGTGTAAGTACACTTTGATGTTCAATCTAACAAGGCAATGATGACAGACTGATTGTTGACCAAAATCGGTTTTTTAAGACCCGATCTGTAACTTGGCTGTGCAATTCAGATGGCGATTTTGAGAATCACAACTACGATTATAGCCATAGCAGGTTCGGATAAACCGGTGTTTTTTTATGGTCCGGCGAATTCAATGTTGGTTTGTTAATGACAACATATCTGAGCCTCTTATGATTTTGTGTTCGGTTCTGTAATCATCTTTTACAAAAATTGTTTTTTAATCATGTCTATTGTGAATTTCAAGTTCTCTACCGATTCATGAGCTGTCTTTTGTTAATGGGTCATTACTATTTAGAAAGCTAATTATGATTACAATGGTACTTTAGGCTATTTTTATACATGTTGGTTTGATTCTGGAAATAATTACGGGTTTGTATATGCTGAATGCATGTCCAAACTGATGTGATTTTGTGCATGGCAGAGTTGGAATATTGAAAAATTTTCTGTGTTTAACATGTTTGAATGTGTAGACCACATTGACTAAATCACCTTCTGGATGGAAAAAGGTCTTTGAGATCGAAAGCGAAGAATCAGCAGGCAAGATATAGTCATCGGCCCAGGTATTATCTTTTGTATGAGTTTATCTTTTGTGTTCTTTGTTGTTACGGTTTGGCCTTGATGTTCTGTTTGTGGTTGGGGCTTTATTTTTCTTCGTAATATAGTCATTGTGCTTGCTATTGGTTGTAGGATTTTGGATTGCAGGAGATAGAATTTATTTTGTAACTTCATGATTTTAATATTGTTCTGGAGGGCCAAATTGGAAAAGGCAGCACAACGTAATGTGGAACACCGTGAAAATACCCCATCTAATTCTGGGCTAAAAGTGCAAATTTTAGAAGTTAAGGGACTAAAAATGTCAAATCTGGAAGTAAGAGGACTGAAAATGAAAATTTTGAGTTTTCAGACCCATCGCGCTACGCGATGGTCTCTTGATAATACCATCGCGCTACGCGACAGAAGTATTAGCATATCAAGAAAAAGGGGGGCGCAGTGCTACGCGACGGCCAACCTAACTGGTCCATCGCGCTATGCGATGACCAGGTTAAGTAACCCGGGACACGTGGCCAACCACGTGTCAACACGTGTCTTATTCTGATTAATTGCGGCGTCGCGCTACGCAACGGCCTTGGGAAAAAGGCCATCGCGCTATGCGATGGTCTGCAAAACTCAGCTATAAAAGGGCAGCTACAGGTTCAGCCCCATTCATCACAATTTCACACTCATTTCACATACATAACCTAGGAAATCGTGTCAAGGTTGTTCCGGGGTTCTGAGGGCTGTTCTCGCGAAGAAAAGGGGTGTCGTTACGCTGATCGCGTAATCGAAACACGAGCTGAACTGCTGCTGATTTTCTTAGTTCTTGATTCTGTCTAGCCGATTAAGGTAGGATTAAGGTTAAGTTACTTTACTAGTTACTTGAAATACATAGTTATAACTTAGTTAAGGATATAGTCATTAAACTGCTAATATTTTCCAACTAATGTGTTATAAAGCAAAGACGTTGCTTCCACTGAAGTAATGTTACCAAAACTATTAGTTTGACGGGCACGTAGTAACTGGAAGGGGGATATCATTAGTAGACTCTTCTTGCCTAAGAAAAGCAATTCGTCTACATCCTAATCAACCGCGGGACCCGTTTGCTTACCTGGAGAAGTTTGCCAACATGATATCCTTTATAAGGCCAAAGCGTGCTATTCCAAACGTCATATGTAAATCCAAAGTATTTTCATAAAACGACTATAACTATACTAAGGTTAGGTCAGACCTAAGAGTCTGCTAATCAGACCTCGAGTCTGCTGAACTGAATCAGACTTCAAGTCTGCTGATCATATCTCGAGTCTGCTGAAACTGAAACAGACTTAAAGTCTGCTGAATAATACCAACTAGGTACTTATGCAAACCTATTATGATATATAGGTTAATAGCATACTGAAGCTAAGGATACTGATATTCCGACTGATAATATAAGGTGAACACGTTAACCTTTTACTGTCTGAACTGATTTCACTCTTGTAATAGACAGGTTGTTTATTACAAAGAGTCTGATAAATGTTTGCATGAGATATAATCTCTAAAATCGTTATAATACAAAATAGATAATAAAAAGAAACTCAGACCGAATACACATGTGTCTGGATCCAAACATAACTGATAATTGGCATACAAAACCAAGTCAGTCATAACCAGTTCTCCATAAGGGTTACATAGCCTAGGGGAAGGTTGTCTCCGAACAGAGGCTATGTACTCGGGAAACCTTTGAATTGTGTGTGTAGGGCAGTGGTACAAATCCCGGGAATGGACAGACATTCTTGCTGAGTTTGTGAAACTGAAAACTATGTTTGTATTTAACGACTGTTATAAATGTTTTATCGAGTCAACGTTTCACCAGCATATAGCTGACGTGTTTTCCCACCCTTGCAGGTAACTAAATGATAATAGATGATATACAAGGATTGGAGTCATAGAAGATCGCTCGAGATGGCTCGTTTTTGAATATTACAAATCCTTGTATTATAAATATCACGGTTTTGTAAAACTGAAACTCGGTTGTTTAATTTCCTAGTAATTTTGATAATGTAAATTAATATTTTAATATTTAAAGACTTCCGCTAAAATGAACCTGCTACTCTGATATATTTACAAAACAGGTACCAACTGTTGGTCACACTCCTAGGCCCTGGATCGGGGTGTGATATAATGAGAATAAAGATTGTTCTGTTATTAGGTTGTTAAGAGGAATATGTAGAAAAGCTTCCATTGAAGCCATTGAAAAATCAAAATCATATAATGCTAATATTGCTTTGCTAACAGATGCAATGTTGAAGGTAATGACAACTTTTCATTTTTTATTTTCACATTATTATCCTACTTTCATTCCTTGTTTGCGGTGCATGCATATAATGTATATATGTATGGGCCTTTGAGTGGGTAAAAGTGAAATTGCGCTAATTTTGACGTTATTTTACTAATTTCGTGAAAATAGCGTTAAAAGCGGCGGATGGTTAATTAGGCATCATGTGGTGGCGTTGATAACCGAAAGACAATGGTACATGCACCAATCGGCTGGGTTTGATGGTTGAGTGTTATGTGCCTTATGTCCAAGGTTTGATGCAAAACCACTATCGAGCCGGGGGGTCTCACTGGAAGCAGTCTCTCTATTCCTATGGAGTAGAGGTAAGGCTGTCTACACTTTACCATCCTCAGACCCTACCATAGCTTTGCTATTAGTGGGATACACTGAGTACGATGATGATGATGATGATGATCGTACTTTCCAATGATCGATAGTGTTTTCATTTCTTTAAGGCCAACAAAGATTGGAGGTCTGCAGAGAAGAATGGCAGGTCTTGGAAAATCATATTGTAAGTCTTTGTTCTTCGTCAAATAGCTTAGATTTAACTTATTTATTTATAATTATACTAGTTTTTGAACCCGTGTATTACACGGGATTTGTCAAATGGTAAAAATAAATTAGGTCCGTTATTTCAATTGTGATTTTCAAAATACTTATGATTTTCAAAACTTATGAATTATATTTTTCTTCAGTTCATGACTTATGAAATGTATCTTTTCCATGTTTCACCCCTGTACTACACATGATGGAAAATATGAACTTAATGGTAGTTCGGTTTGTTTATCTTTTTTTTTAAATGGCCAGGTTCATTTATTTTTGCTAAAAAAAAGTGGTTGGGTTCATTTATTTTTGTTAAAAAAGTGGTTCAGTTTGTTTGTTTTTATTAAGTAGTTCGGTTCATTTATTTTTGTTAAAAAAATGTGTTTCGGTTTGTTTATTTTTATTAAAAAAGTAGCTCGGTCCGTTTATTTTTGTTAAAAAGCTGGTTAGATCATTTACTTTTGTTAAAAAAGTAGTTGGACTCATTTATTTTTTACCACATGGTTAAGTAAATAAGAAATGAAAAAAATTACTATTTTTATCCATGATTTAATAAAAAAAACAAACGTGGTTAACAAAAAATACTAACATAGCATGATTATGTAAACATCATGTATTGATTTACAAGAAATTTAAAAATAAAAAAGGTACTAAAGTTGCATAGTTGGTCAAACCTCCGGTATGAAAATGACACTTAACTTAATAATGAATAAAATCTACACTATGTTATAACCCAATTGACTAAATGATTTGACCCTACACTATGTTATAACCGAATTGACTAAATGATTTTGACCCATGACCATGGATAGCCAGAATGAATGAGATGAAAGATTAGAAATTAGAAAAAATGTAGACTTGACACCTACGCATTAAGATTTTCTTTTATTAGTATAGTGAGATGAGATGAGATTTGGTAACTATTAAATCTATAAAACTTATGCTATTTAAGATTTTTGGGACGTAAGTTTCTTTATAGGTTTTGCATTTCCTCTATGTGAAGTACTTGTATCATGGCATATTTATTTTTGGACTTTGGATTATATTTTAGACGGAATGTTATCCCAAATCATTTTCTAAGTTAACCTACCGATTATGCCCAACTTGAATTTCGATCATAAACTGTTTTTCACTGCCTGATTCTCTGTACAATCTGCATTATTATTTTTTTCAAGTGCAAAAACGTGTTTTTAGACGATTAAGTTATGTATAACGTCTTTTTTTTTTCTTTATTCTTCCATAAAAATTAATCTTTTTATATTAAGAATAACGTATACACATATGTATTTGACATTCTGTGTGTTTAAGTGATCCTTTGAGTGTGTTATAGTGCTCTAATTTTCACGCCTGGTTTGGTGAATGATGTAATGGATTTGTTTTATGTAAATAGTTAACCTGAATTTGAAAGTTAATGATGTGAAATTCATAACTAGGTGATGCTTTTTTGTGTTCAGGTTTTAGGTAGCCTGAATCTCGCGGTTGATAATAACTAAGATATCAGGTCATTTTTACTGGATTAATCAGTAGTATTATGTTCTTAGGGTTTGTTTGTAAGTTTATTGGCATTTGAGCTTAATTATTATTAAATGTCTTAAATCAATTTGGCAGTGCATCTGTTTCAGGCTATGTACAGCTTTAAGCCTTTGACAGGTAGTAGCAATGTCTTCAAACTGGTTGTGAAGGGTACTCTGGATCAATTCATTACCGGTTAATATTTCAGCTTTGGATCTAAAATATGAGTTAGTTATAACAGGTCAAATGTGTTTTCGGGTAATTAAGACAATGAATTGGTGCAGTTTGACCGTGTAAATTCAAACTGCATGTTAAAACACAAATTGTATAGTTGCATCGAAGGGCTGCAAAACTCAAATAGGTATGGATTAGAATATAGTCAAGATTCGCTTCATTAACACGAATCAAAATTTGAATTGTCGACGGTTTGTAATCAGGTTAAACTGTTTCAAATCAATTTCAAAAGTCTAATATTACATCATTAAAACTTTGAGAAACTTATACCTTTCATCTTTTTTAAGTGCTTTATTAAGTTAAAGTGATTTATCTTTTGGATGGCTATATCTAATGTTTGAGTTTAACAATGTTGTTTTATATTTTCAAATTGATATGTGCATTCGTCTAGAAACTTGACAAACGAACACGTGCTAGAAAAGTTACAAGATCCTTTGAGAGGTTTTCATGATTTGAAATTTTTACACCGCTTTTCATCTAATCACTACTAGAAATCTATGAAAGGTACACACTATGTAAGAGTAGGGTTACCCGTGTAGTACAAGGGGCTCAAACTTAAAATTAAATTAAAATTAACAATATATTAATAATAATAAAACACAAAAAACTTACTAATATTCAACTCTTTTAAAAAGTTTGTTGTTGCGTACGATTAGAAAACTTTCGTTCAAAAAATACACAATTAATTAATGATAATGCAAACAACACATATTTTGTTGTTGTGTATGAGCATTACATAAACAACCATGAAATACAACTAAATAATTTTTAATTTAATTTATAATTTTAACGCAACAAATAAATATATGCATATCAAATCGAATCAAAAATCGGTTGAAAAATAAAATAATTACTTACAAAACTATAAATTGCAAAAAAATTAAAAAGAAAAACTTAAGTAAACCCGCGTGACACGCGGGCTAAAAACTAGTATATATATAAAAAACAAAGAAAAGCATAGGAAAAAAAACTATAGTAATATTAAAACCGATCATAAGTTTTATAATATAAAGTTATAACATAAGGGTTGAGGTTATTCTACAAATGAGAACAAAAACTAGAAGATCTAGAAAGATTTGTAGAAAAAAAAAACCAAAAAAAATGAAAAGTTAATAAAAAAAATCATAACTTAAAATTTAATAAAAAAACAAAAAATGTAAAAATATAAAAATATTTCCACTGTGTTCCTCGTTTACACAAAAAAAAAAAGGACACAATTTGAGGAAAAAAATATCATTGTGTTTTTCTATTTATCATTGTGTTTTTTGAATATTTTCATTATTAATTGTGACTTTTTTCTTTGACTTTGTGTTTTTTTTCTTGATATTGTGTTATATTACTCAAAATGGTGTTATATTTTGTGCGGTATTATGTTAGATTTGCGACATATTGTGGTTTTTTTATATATCATTGTGTTGTTTATGCGTTTTCGGCATTGTGTCTTTTTTCACGGCATTGTGTCCTTTCGGCGGGGGTTTTTTTTTTCGGCTGGGGGGGGTGGTTGGTTTTTTAAATTTTTTCGTTTTTTTTTTAAATATTTGAGTTATAAATTTTTTAGGGGTTTTTTGTGTGGCTAAAAGTCCTTCTCACACTTCTTATTTTTATCTCCCTTTACATTTTAACTTTTCCCTATAATACAATGCAATGCAATGCAATGCAATAAGAGGAGGAAGATTAAGTCGATTTCATGAGTCTTGTTCTTCATGTAATCATGTCCGTGTTTGTTTCGTGTTAATGGGCACACCTTGTGCAATTATGAGTAGCTCATAGCCTCATATGATGGAAACCGTCACACCAATCCAACAAGTAACAACGTACGTGACCAAATACAACTCCCTGGCTAATATTCTTTTCGGCCCATTAAGATCCATCGGGACCCTTAATCGTGTCATGAATTAGTAAATTATGGTAGTAACTACTTAGTTTTTTTTAATAGATCACACTCACACATTGGATTAGTGGATGGTACAAACTTTTAACAGGTACTGATGATATAATGGCTCGCATAATAATGGTTCCAGCCACTAAATCTAACTTAGGATACGGGAAAAAGATAGTGTGAATGCCAGGAAGATTACGAGTTCTCGTATATGTTTGTTGGGTTATTGATTATAATTAAAAAAAAAAAAAAGCCATTTCTAGAAACACAATGATACTCTCTGGATTTACTTGTAAAAGCTAAATGAAGTCTTGATCAACTTTTGTCTAGACAAAGTTGGATATTTTTGTTAGATGTGACATTGAAAGGAGTTAAAACTTGTTTAATACATCGATTGAGACTTTTAGCTTCTATTTTAACAAAAGTGAAGCTCAAAACTGAATTTACAATCTGACCGAACTGAACGTACCGAATAAGCACAAATTCGGTAATCGGGATCTAACAGCTTATGATCATAGCATGGTCAAGTTTCAAACTCGACTTATCTAATCAGCTTCGTTGTATCAAGACTTGAACTCTAACTTTAAATTTATTTACCTGCATATTGTTTTCAAGCGGTAATTTTAGTATTGTTAAACAACAAAACATAAGTGTTTCTAATTTCTTTTATCAAATTATGTTGAAGTAAAGTGGAGAGTGGAGACAGAGACATTGCGTTTGGCTTGCTGTTATAATCAATCTAATTAATTGTCAAATAAATTGATTTAACGTTAGTGAAGCTAGCAACCACAACGGTGGCTAATTATGGCACTCATAACATCACACTTAATATAGACATTCCCGCTACAAAAAAAAAAAAAAAAAAAAAAACCTTTAGAAAATGCTCACTCGAAATCGTCTCGTTTATATATAAGTCACGTACGCTCAACCCAAGGTAGACTCGCTCATTGGCAAACGTTTTTAAGTGAAAACCAGGTTTTAATGTTTATAAGCTCTAACTCAAATTCATTTATAAGTAATTAGTTTATATGGCCAATGAACTTATAACAGACTACTTAATAATAATTTAAATTTTAATTTAAGCGAGCTCGCTCATCAATATTAGAGTTAGCTTGAGCTCGATTTTTAGCTTATTGAGATGAAACCGATACAACTCGCTTAACTTTTAGCCCGAGCCTCAACATGGTTAATAAGCAGCCCTGGGACCTCGGCATTCCGTTTGTACTCATGCACCGACATTATTTTCTATTCTTCAATTATTTGAACTATGCTATGATAAAAAGGAAATGAAAAAACTTGTTAAGCATACATATGCATCGATGCCTCGATTGTTAAATGTGCATATGCATTAAAATTCTATGTGGCTTGAGAAATGAAAAAACTTGTTAAGCATACATATGCATCGTTGCCTCGATTGTTAAATGTGCATATGCATTAAAATTCTATGTGGCTTGAGTTCATGCATTCACACTCCTACACATGTGTCTATTTTACGGTTATGTTTAGTTATAATATTTAATAAAAAATAAATAAATAAATTATCAGTTTGTATAGTTTGCAGGAATTCGGTACTAACATAAACGCATGCACTTTATTGCGTGTACTTTACATGTACTGTAAATTACTAAATTAGTAATTGAAGAGTAAAGGTTTTGGGTGGAGCCGTACTGGAGAAACCAAGCTAAGTGGGCTTTTTGTGTGGTGACACAAAAAGGTGTGGGGGTGCATATTAGGTTACTAGCATCTACATAATGTGCTTTTACTTCAAGCCCAAAACCAATGAAATACAATAAGAAAAAAACACAGTATCACACACATATGTATAAATAGAAGCGTGAGGAGAGAACTAAGCCATTAGATTATTAACAATCAATGGTAGAAACAGTATTGATATTTGTTGTAATTAATGAAATTTTGAAAGTAATCTATAAAATATCTTATCATTGCTTTAATCAAAAGAAAACCATATAATAAAACCCACGTCACGAGTACAAAGTTGATAAAACACCCCCAAACACAACATAATTAACTAATTATCATTATTCTATTTGTATTTTTGTTGTAGTGTAATTATCTTATTCATAAAAATTACGAAAACGTCACAACAGATTTGTAATTACCTTCTGTTTCGATGTAATCCAATAAACAATTTATATCACAAAAACCAAGTAAAAAAAAAATAAAAATTGTAAGCTAAATCTTATTTGTGCATTATTTCTTGCATGTGAGAGTGAGAGTGAGAGAGAGAGAGAGAGAAGTTCTTTGTTTTTATTAAAAGCTTAATTTTATTAAGGTGTTGGAGCTTTGTTTTTCTAAAGGTTCAAGTCTAGATAAGTGGACGACGAATAAGGGCAACTTACAAGTAAAGTTAGAAAGTAAGATGAATTAGTTAAAAGAAAAGGTAAGATGAATTCCTTCATAATTGATGAGGGTTCAAGTCTCTTAGTGGACAAAATAGTATAAATTTAGAAGTAGGTTAGAGGCATAGAAGTTTACCCTTTAAAAAGCATAAGATAGTTTCGTTATGATTATCTATGATACAAGATTTTAAACGGGTACAAAGATAATTAAATTTTAAAAGAAAGGTTGACATCGTATTTAATAGGAATTGACTATATTATTGATTAGTCTTTAATTTGAAAGCAACTTACCACCAAATGTTGTCCAATAACACCATGTTCCAGCGTAGTGGCATTAATTTAGGATTTTAGGGTATGGATGTGAACATTATTGGAAGCTCACATTGATTTTCTTTTTAACTTATATCAAGTTAAGATTTTTTCTCTTTTGAGGAACGGATTCTCATTAGAAACAAAACAGCGGGACTTAGGGCAGGACCAATCCGAAGGATGGGCAAGGTAGACATTACACAATCGCTCATGGCCCGTCTCTCAAAAGGGTTATAAACTTACAATTGTTTAAACTTTAAAGTAATTTATATATTGTAGATATATAGTTATTTTAAAACGAAAGCTTACAAAATGATTTTTTTGTTGCAATGGAAAGAGCATTGGTGTATTAAATTTGAGGGCCTCGTTTCTTTTTACTCACCTTAGGCCTTGAAGTTCTTAAGGGTTATCATGGACAACCCTAACTTAGCATGATGCTAAGAACCACAAAACCACTAAAATTACATTATAACACACCAAAAATATTATAAAAGAAACTTACATCGGTTCTCCTGATCCAAATGAACACTTTTGGCCTTATATTTTGGTAGTTATTTTTACATGTTGCATAATTAGTTAAATTTTTACATATTAGTTATATACGTTACATAATTATTTAACTTTTATACTTCATTATTTACTTAATGCATAATTACTAATATATGTTGCATAATTATTTAATTGTTTTACTTAATGTGTTATTATCGCAGAGGACATCTGTGTCACCTAAAAAGTGTGTTCAATTTAACTTAAAAAGTAAACTAGATATTGATTTATTAGTTTTGATATAACGAAGTGATAAATGAAATATAGTATAATAGTAAATAAACTAATAGAGAAAATGTTGATTAAATGGCATGCTACGTTGTCTCATTAAATGATTGTCACATAGCGACCATATGTTTTGTGTTATTAATATAGAAAGAAATAACTACAATCACTTAAATGGTTGTAATTTATACTTGACGACTTGAAAATGGTTTGTTGATAATCCAATAGAAATATTTTGTGCTTTTGACACATGGATAATATCATAACATTAGAACCATAGGATGATAATGTTGGAGTGTCCGTCAAAATATGGCAATCTCGCACGGTGTATCAAAAACAGAGGGCATTGTGTAATGAAAAATTTTGGTTAAATCCTCTTATTACCTCCTATGAAAAGAAATCTTAGATCCGTCACTAACGAAGACAGTCTAGATAGTAACTACATAGTTGATAATGATACTAATGTTAAGTATATTGTGACATGAGAGATTATCAAGACTGTGAACGATGGTGAAGAATTCCTAGGTGGAAGTAGCCATGCATCATCAAAAGTTGCTATATAATCTTATGTTAATAACTTACTAGAAAGGAAAATTGGTTTTTATTGGTCCCAACAATTTCATTGTTATCGGCGCTGGTCCTAACTTTCATTTTGGCTGGCAACGGTCTCAACTTTAACATTCGTTTCTTCCACCAGTCCGCGACGGGCGGAGTACTAACTCCGTTATATTTTTGCTGATGTGTTCATCTGAGTTATCAAAAAAATGTTACGTGGCAGCCATTGTGGATATGGGTTTATACTTAACTTATTACATACTTATATCATCCCTAATTCTTTAACGGCTCAACCAAATCAAAATCCCCAATTAATGTCCAGAACCTTTGTGAAAGTATTAAACTCGTATTCGAGTCTGTTCTTCGACTCTTCGTTGTCGGTGTCAATGTCTGCAATTGATAAGTCAACGGAGCCCCATTCAGCGCTATAGAGGACGGAGGTGGGTCTAACGTGGATTAAGATGATGGCATCGCCGGGACGGAGGTACTGGTTGACGGCCCATTTGACGGCGAAGGCGGACTCATCGGAGAGGTCGAAGGCGATGCCGATGCGGCGTTGGGCGGTGGTGGTGGGGGGTGGCGGGAGTGGCGGTGGGACGGTGGTGTGGAGAGGTGGGTTTGAGTTTGATGGCGGCGATGGGTGGGAGGTCGGAGTCCGGTAGGGGTTTCTGATTCTCCAGTTGCATGGTGGGGTTAGGGTTTTGACTGATGGTTGACTAGAGATTGAGAATAAATGATCGTTCAATAATCAATCCATAGTGGCTGCCACGTAACTTTTTTTTTGACAACTCAGATGGACACATCAGCAAAACATAACGGAGTTAGTACTCCGTTAGTCGCGAACTAGTGAAAGAAACAAATGTTAAAGTTGGGACCGTTGCCAGCCAAAATGAAAGTTGGGACCAGCGCCGACAAAAATAAAATAGTTGGAACCAATAAAAACCAATTTTCCTATTAGAAAATATATAAATATGGGGATGTATGAAGTAAGACAGAATTACAAATTTTGTCCTTTAAACATATGCGATTTACGGATCAGGTCCTTTAAAAAGTTTCCTTGCAGGCGGTATCCTTTACACGGCATGTTTGTTTGATTTTAGTCCTTTTGACTAACGAACATCCAAAAGCTCAGTTAAGTGCCAGCATGTGATAAACATGTGATGGGCAAAATGGTAATTACATATTTACCTAAATAAAAAAATGAGAAAATGACTGTTTTAGTCCCTGTGGTTTTTAGAGGGATCACTTTGCGTCCCTGGTAAAAAATATGAACCGTTTGCGTCCCCGTGTTTTAAAAGTTGAGCCATTTTCGTCCATCAATCTAACATCTGTTAAGTTCAAGGTTAAAATAAGGGGCATAGATGTAATTTTGTACCACACTGTATTTACCCTTGATGAACTAAACTTCAATATTACAGACATACATATCGCTGTTCACGTTCACCAGTCTCCACCGCCGGTCTCCACGTTCGCCGGTCTCCACCGCCGTTCCAAGTTCGTCGGTCCACCGCCACCGGTCACCCTCTCCGTTCAAAATCTGTCGTTCACCCTCTCCGTTCTCCGGTCAATCGCCGGTCAATCTATATCGCCGTTCACATTCGATGACCCGTGTGTGGAGGCTACGTCTTCCCGACGAGGAATTTGATATACAAACTTCCTGTAAATTCAAATTAGGTTTTTCTTTTTTATTGTTATTAGTTCAAATTATTATGAAAGATTGATTTTTTTTTTCGTGAATAAAATCGGTTCATTCTCATTTTGTAAAACAGACCAGCTTCCATTTGTAATTTGCAGAGTTATAGAGTGGTTCATACATGTCCTTCCCAAGTTTACAAACAAAAAGATGATTTTTAAATAGTGATTCTAAAATATTTAAACTATGTAGTATAAAATCCTCATGTATTTGCACTCCATGGTTATTATGATTAAGCTGTGTTGAAGACCATACAGAAGTTATGATGTAAATTTAACAGCCGAAATGGGTCAGAAAAATAAGACAATAATATTTATTTACATGTTGACAGCTTGTATAAAGGTCAAAACGTCCAAACCGTGAAACCAAATTGTTAGTAATGGTTCGGTTTCAATTTTCAACGGTTAGGTTTCGGTTTTCAATGATTGAAAACCGTTACTGACGGTTTGGTTCACGGTTTGATCTAAAAACCGTCAAAACCGAATTGTGAACCCCCGTAATTGTATCCGTGTAGACTGTTGAACAAACTTCAAAAGTTCACTTTTACCATTAACAAAACAGTTAAAAGTTGCCATTTGATGATTTGAAACTTTTCGGGTGATGATGTGGCACCGGTAAATGTAACTTTGGTTGAACGAACGTAAACAAACTTCCAACCGAACAGTTCACGAACTATTGGTTGAACGTTCGGTTCGTTTACAACCCTACTTCTAAAGGATTGAATCCCTTAACTTTAAGAAGTTCAACAAAAAAGATCACCATATTATATTTTGAACAAATATTTTCTTATTTTTTTATAGTATAGTATATAAGTCGCTAAAATAGTATAAGCTCTTTATTTTTGCATTATTAAATCTATAAAAGGGTTTTTTTGTGAGCTTTTATTAAAAATAATTAAGCTGAGATGGATAGAAAATGGTGCAGGATAAGCGCTCTAGAAAGGGTCTACAAGCAATGGTACAGAAAAGGAAGAAACTATTGAAGTACCTTAGAAGAACCGACTGGGATTGTTATTGCTTTTGTCTATCGGAACTTGGTCTTCGGGACAGCCCGGAACTTGGTCTTCGGGTCGAATAAGAAAGGGTTGGAAAGTGATATCATGTCAATGAGAAATGTTTTGACCAGCACTGAATTCAATCCAAAAGCATACATTCTAGCTGTGAATCTAGTACAACCAAAGGAGTCCAGGACAGTCTTCTAGGATTCACTACTTAATTGGCTGTTTCAAATGTTCTTATGTTTTAGCCTAGTTTATTTGGTTCTGTTATGGAGCAAAACTCAATGTGTAGCTGACTTTTTGTTTAAACTTACTACAACTGATCAAATTTTTGTTACAAATGATTGATCCTATTATATTCAATTGTGATTGTTTATTAGTTTATGATTTCATAACAAAACACTTTTACATGCACTCTTAAGTTGGTCTTTACAAGATAGCATATTAGCATATACAAATTTTTTTTAAACGTAATACCATTTATAGCAATAAGCATCATACACACTAACTCGATTGTAGACACCTACTTATCACAAATTTGGCATCCATGCCTCAACGTAAGCTGTCTTTGCCTTTCTGTAGTAACAGCATAAGAAGGCCGGACCAGTTTCCTCAACAAAGTCAATATCATTACACATAACAAAGTCCAAAACAAAGTCAATATCATCACACATAACCAAGTCTAAAACTAAAGGTCAAACCCAAAACACCAAAAAGTCTACCATCACACATAACCAAGTCCAAAATTAAAAGTCAAACCCAAAACACTAAAAAGTCAATAACTTCACATAAACCATAACAATAAAAAGTCAAGATAATCACCCAGGTTGTGCACTTGTAATTGTCGTCCCATCATTATCGGTGCATGTTTTACGATTATGGCCAAAACCACCACAGTTTCCGCATTTTACTGTGTCTCCTTTTCTTGTCATTTTTCCTCCCTTAAAAAGCACTTTCTCAACCTCTTCTACTCTTTTTATCCTTTTATCCTCAGCAACTCTTTTTGTCCACTTATCCCATGACTTATTCCTCTTTTTCTTTGGCCTCCCAATCTATGCAAAAGACAACAAAATTTTGAATTAATACTTTAGTTATTGAACATGTTTTTTCAATTAATTATTATTTAGTTATTGAAGCTCGAGCTCGATAAGCAAAGCTCGGGCTCATTTTGTTGCCTGCTTATGATGTTTTGGTGGAATCAGTGTTGTTGGAACTCGTGAAGGCATCCAATAATCTTCACTAGGGATTGGCATTATTTGGTTGTCATACACCCTTTTCCAAGTATCTAACCAATAAGCTTCAGAAACCCATTGCTCAGGTATGCCAACATTCATATTATTTATAGCCATGTCATTTATAGCCGCAACTGCATGTTTACACGGCATCCCTGTCAAATCCCACTTCCTGCAAGTGCATGTTTTGTATTTCACGTTCACAACGCATTAAGACCTTATACTGTTCACCTGTCAATACAAAAAGCAACTTTAGAATCAAAAAATAAGAATAACGAATGGCATGTAATAATATTTTACCTGGTAATTGTCAGCATCCACCATAAGAACAGTCAATTGTGATGCCTCGGTCTTGATTTCTTCAAATGCTTTTGTAGCATTTGGTGTTAAAGGGCCTGCAGCCTTTGAAATATCTTTCTCACATTAATAATCCTCTTTGTCATGTACTCTCTGATATACTCCAAGCATGTGATCACAGGCTTGTCCCTTGCTCCAACCAATTGCTTGTTAAAACTCTCACACATATTGTTCAATTGCATATCACACTTTGCCCTACCTGAATAATGTGCTTTTGACCATGCTTTAGCGGGAATCTGGTTGACCCAATCATATAATGTAGCATCTGCTTCCTTTATTTCCTCCATAGCTTTCAAATAGTAAGGGATGGAAGTGGCACCAGCTGCTTTTAAGAACATGTTTTTGAACACATCTCCACGCCATTGCTTCTTCATGTTCTCAATGATGTGTCTGACGCAAAATCGATGCTCAGCTCTAGGGAACACTTTTTCTAACACTTGAATTAAGCCCTGAAAT
The DNA here is from genome assembly GCF_021521415.1 of Bidens hawaiensis. Taxonomy (NCBI): domain Eukaryota; kingdom Viridiplantae; phylum Streptophyta; class Magnoliopsida; order Asterales; family Asteraceae; genus Bidens; species Bidens hawaiensis. Next base: position 193,018 of record NW_027492290.1, read on the forward strand.
AGCAAATAATAACAACATTAACAGCAACAATAATGCATAAAAACACCATTAACAGCAATACAACATTAAAATACAGCATTAGCAACAACAATACAGCATTAACAGCAACAATAATGCATGAAACAGCATTAACAGCAATACAGCATTAAAATACAGCATTAGCAGCAACAATAATGCATAAAAACAGCATTAACAGCAATACAACATTAAAATACAGCATTAGCAGCATAAAAAACAGTATTAGCAGCAACAAAACAGCATTAACAACAAAAAACATAAAATACAACTAAAGAGCATGGACAAAATTACCTTTTGACGATCACTAATAAAAGTGAAGTTAGCATCGGTGGGCAAATCAAGTGTATCTTTAAGGAACTCTAAGAACCATGTCCATGAGTACATAGTTTCACTTTCCACGAGTGCAAAAGCAACCGGATAAATACACTTGTTAGCGTCAATACTTACTGAAGTTAAGATTTGACCTGGAAATGGGCCTTTCATAAAACACCCATCTAGCCCTAAAATTTCTCTTCCCAACATTTGAAAACCTCTCTTTGTAGCATCATAACATATATAAACTCTCCTGAATTGCCTAGTAGGACTGTTAGGGTCATGGCATGGTTCAACATCTACTTTGACATGGCTACCAGGGTTGGCTTTTACCAGTTATTCAAGGTAGGCTCTTAGCATGCTGTACTGTTGAATAAAATCACCATCCTTTTTATCATTAGCAAACTTCTTTGCTCTTCTCACTTTTATTTCCGAAACGTGGATCTGGTGCTTTTTCTGGATTTATCTTTAAGTGATTTCACGAGGATTAGGATTGGTTACAATTTCTGACTCTACCTCCCTCGCTATAGTGCCCATAGTGTATAAACTAACAACCCTAGTTTGGAGGCATTGATGTTGGTGGGAGATTGTCTTCACACACCACTGATCTGAAATGTCTTGAGATCTGAATTGCCCAAGGGCAAGTGGGTTTAATGTTTTTTTTACACTTTGAGCCTTAGGGTTTTCCCTAGTTGGCAAGTTTGAACCCTCACCACTAATCAAAGTAGGATTCTTACCCAAACACATAACTCTATACCTTATATTGTCATTTTTCTTAATGAAAAGATCTCTTCTTGATGCCACCGCATATGCTTTAACCATTTCATTCAACGTATCCTTATCTTCAATTAACTGACCGACATAGAATGGGCATACATCATTCCCAGGCCCAGGACAAATTGCTTTCCTTCTTATCCTCTGTTTCACGGTATTCAACACAGTGGAGTTATCTTCATCACTATACACATAGGCATACATCACTCCCATGCCCAGGACAAAAAAATCAATCTTTCATAATAATTTGAACTAATAACAATAAAGAAGAAAAACCTAATTTAAACTTACAGGAAGTTTGTATATCAAATTCCTCGTCAGGAAGACGTAGCCTCCACACACGGGTCATCGAATGTGAACGGCGATATAGATTGACCGGCGATTAACCGGAGAACGGAGAGGGTGAACGGCAGATTGTGAACGGAGAGGGTGACCGGCGGTGGTGGACCGGCGAACTTGGAACGGCGGTGGAGACCGGCGAACGTGGAGACCGGCGGTGGATACCGGCGGCGGAGACTGGTGAACGTGAACGGCGATATGTATGTCTGTAATATTGAAGTTTAGTTCATCTAGGGTAAATATAGTGTGGTACAAAATTACATGTATGCCCCTTATTTTAACCTTGAACTTAACAGATGTTAGATTGAGGGACGAAAATGGCTCAACTTTTAAATCACAGGGATGCAAACGGTTCATATTTTTTATCAGGGACGCAAAGTGACTCCGTCTAAAAACCACAAGGACTAAGACAGTCATTTTCTCTAAAAAATTTACTTAATTATGTGAAAGATAAATAACAAATGGACCCACATTATAACTTCATCTCCCTCACTCCACCCACACTTCACATCTACCCTTCATCTTCAAAACCAACACCACTGCACCACACAACCACCACCACCATCAACCACCAAGAACATCATACACAACCACTACCACTAACTGCAACCACACACCAAGCCTAAACACTGGCTTGAGTTGCATGGTTTCAGTTTGAAGAATTAGTGGCTTATAACCGCCAGCCATCACCGTCTGTGGCAACCACAGACCACTGCCACAAATTTCGCCAGAACGACGAGACCACATTCAGGTTCGATTTTTTAGATTCAGGAATGAGTTGGTCTGTAATCTCCGGTTTAGTCCAATTCAGGTCCAATTTTGGGTCTTTTTTGCCCTAATTTGTCACATTCTTCACAAAATTGGGGAAAATCAGAGGTGGTGTTCGGTTCAAAATCAAGTTTGTGATTCTACTGATTTGTTTTGGCATCCTGAAAACACCATATCGGCCGACAATGTTTTAGGCTGAGGTAGTGGCTTTGTGATGGTGAAGGATGATTCCAGATTCGAGATTAAGCAGGTGGCAACAATAACTTTGTTCAGTGTCTTAACCAATCCTCCGGTGGTGGTTTCAAGAATGGCAATGGCGGTCAGAGTGATGGTGGGGGTTGAATGACGGAAGAGTAAACGTTTTTTTGTGATGGTGATAAAGATGAAGATTTAATTTGTTGAATATGATGAAAATAGTTAGTGGTACCGTATTAACTAAATAGTTTCTTTTTATTTAAGTAAATCTGTAATTACCATTTTGACTATCACATGTTTATCACATGCTGGCACTTAACTGAGTTTTTGGATGTTCGTTAGTCAAAATGATTAAAATCAAACAAACATGTCATGTAAAAGACACCGTCTGCAAGTAAATTTTTTAAAGGACCTTATCCGTAAATCGTATATGTTTAAAGGACAAAATTTGTAATTCTATAATGAAGTAATGAAAACAAATACTGAAAATCAGATTTTGAATACATTAATTGTTTAATGCATTTTGTTGTCAACTTGTCATGGTCCTTGTGAATAATATCTATCATAAATCTTTTTTGTGTTGCTTATTCGTTGCAACTTTGAAAATCTTGGATTATAATTTAATCATAAATTTTGATGTAAAAGCGTGAAGATCAACCGACAACATGGCCATCTCGATCATATGGATCATCATTTATGCGTATGTATAATTATAGATCATAAATCTTATTATTAAACAATCTAAAAAGAAATTGAGGATCTAAAAAAGTATTCACATTCACAAACATTTATCATTATCTTTTCTCTTTCATCAACTCACAACCACTATTAAAAAATACTAAAAGGTTATAGGGGTGTGCAAAAACCGAAAAACTTGATCCGAAGCCGGAAAAAAAATCCAAACCGAAAAAACCGAACCGAAACAAAAACCGACGATTTGGTTTTATGCTTTTGTAAAAACCGAACTTATTGTTTGGTTTTGGTTTTGCATTAAATAAAAACCGAAAAACCTGAACCTAACTGAATTTCTAAATTTGTATGTTTTATCTTTTATTTTAAATAATTAATAAAAATTTAATAAATATGTAACTCGAATATTTTTTAGCAAATGTATAATTGTCAACTAGTTAATAGTTTACAATATTTACTTATATTCATTATTTTTCTCCAACTTTTTTTTCGGCCTAAAATTTTCAAGCTCAAATGGAAAAATCAAAACCGAAATTAAAACTAAAACTAAAACGAAAACCGGAAAACCGAAATCAAAGGGTTTCAAAAACTGAAGTTTTTTATTTTGGTTTGGTTTTAGCCTAAAATTGCACCGAACCGTACCACGCACACCCCTAAAATATTATATTGGGTGAACAATAACTTTACAAATATAAAAAAAGTCATCGTATTTTCTTTTTCCTCTATTTACAACTTACTTTATTTTTGAACCCCACCCCACCCACTCCAGGTACTTTAGCTGGAAATTAGGGGTCATAAACCCTTACTTTAAGTACAATAAATGTATGCTTTTACTTTACATTTCTTTATTTTCACATGAAACATGTATAAAACCCTACACAATTATACAAAAGTTCTATTATGTGTATGAAAAGGGTACACATATTATATGCAATGTTATATCCAAGTACATTATCAACCATTATCGTTGTTGTAATACTTTACTTGAAATTGGGTTAAATTATGAAATTAACATGTATATAACCATTATCATTGTTATAATACATTATCTAATAGGACCAACCCTACTAGCTTTTGAGTTTTGACACATATAGTAGAACCAGGAGTGATAATGTTGAAGCCACGGGGGATAAGAACAACAAGAGGGTAATGTGAGCGGTATCGAACATAAAAAAGATGTTGTAAATGAGGTTATGGTTGGAATAATTTACGAGCCTTTGAATATGACTTAGCACGGTATATTTATCATAGAGTTTTGCATTGCCTAATACTAATGCAAGAGATAATAGTGAGAATAGCAAATACATAGTTGATGAGGATACTATGGTGGATTAAGTAGAAGATGACATGAGACTATCGAGACATTGTACATGATGAAGAAGAATGTTAGGATCTTGGTTATGCAAACGCTCACACACACTCAAACTGCATAAAATAAATTAACACGTGGCGCAAGGATTTACATGGTTCGGTCTAAGTTGACCTACGTCCAAAGGTCGCAACTAAGAATATATTATTATTTTATGCTCTCTACTCTAGTGATGAGAGATTATAAACACAAGGATTATAATATGTAGAGACTAGTCTATGGCTTATAGCTTAAAGGCTTAGAGATAAGTAAAACATAAATGGGTCCAAAAAGAGAGATATAGTGCCGGCACAAAATCCTCCCACGTCTTACATCTTCATTAAACTTAAAACGTATTTTAAAGTAAAACCGAGCGTGAAGCGAGTACAAGACTAAAAAAGATTCTTACGTGGAGGTAGTCTTGCATCTGTCATATTTATATAATCTTATGATAATGATTGATTAAAAACTAAATAAATGTGGGGGTGTCTAGAGTAATAGAAACATGTACCGGAATCAAATTTTGAATACATTAATTGCTGTTTAATTAATTTTGTTGTCATGGTCCTTGTCGTGGATACTAAATTACTCACGATACTATTTCATAGCTTTTTTAGGATGGTGGCATTAGCACTAAAGCAAAGCTAGCCGAGAGTCTGAGATACTAATAGAGTCAATAGAAAATACAATTAGACAAGAAATACGTCAATCTAACTAAAACAAGTTATTGAATTTACCCTCTATTCTTAATCCAATTATAATTATAGACAAGAAGTTTAATCTCGTCTTCAAAGGTGAACAAATTATGGATCTATATATTAAGGTATATATGGCTTTTCGAATCAACCATATTAATATAACAACATAGATCAAGGACCGTCTAAGCTTGGTTCCTTTTTTCGATTCCTAGTAATTCATAACTAGATATGTTTTACGTTTTAATATGGCTTGTCCTAATAAACGAGTAATATCTAAAAAGATTAATCGTCCATGACCAAATAGTGTAATGGTAATTAGGTGTTTGCTATTCATAAATATAATAAATATAATAGTAGGTTCAAATCTTTTGTAAGTGTAAATTTTAGATGTAAGAAACTTGTTTTAAAAAAAATTAATCGTTTTACCTAAAAAAACAAAAAGAAAGAGTTGCAAAACTAATTGATCATAAATGATATTCATTGGATATTATGATACATAAATTTTGTTTCGTGTAATAAATTAGAAAGGTTGAAAAACATGTTACTCCAACAACAACAACAACAATAATAATAATAATAATAATAATAAAAGCACTCGAGTGCTGACTTATGGGACTAAAGTAAAAAAGCATACATTAAATGTATTTTCTAGATTGACTTATGGGACTAGAGTTGGTTAAAAAACAAAGGTATGTTGGTTTTATTAATATTAACTATCATAGTTTAGTCATTATCAGTTTTAACAAACGAATTAGTTGCTGAGAGTTCTATTTTTTAACGTATTTGTTCTTAATGGTTTGCGGCTAACAAAATCCTAATGTCGTTACTTGCAGGTCACCGAAAAACGCTTTTGGCCGAAAAGGTTACATTTTTTGCCGGAAAACTCAACCTGAACACCACCTGAGCACCGCGCATCACCAACAACTGACTCACCACCAACCACCCACCACTTGAGCACCACCAGCTGCCGATATAGACAGTGGTTTTAAGGTTCCGATGACCTCAATAATTGAGGTTTTTACTAAGAAAAAATATTCCTAAAGGTCTGATCCAAGGTTACAAAGATGTTTGGAACCAAAATGTAAAGTTTTCTGGAAAAAAAAATATGAGTTTTCAGGCCAAAAATGCTTTTACGGGATCTGCAACTAACGGCGTCAAGATTCTGTTAATCACATACCGTTGAGAACAAATACGTTAAAAATGAGACCATTAACAACTAATTCGTTAGTTGGATCATCAACCAAAAAATGATAGTTGGAGTAACAGTCCAGCTATCATCGCACCACAATATTGTCCACTTTGGTCGGGACGTACCACCATCGCCTCACGAATTTGCTTTTGGTTGCCCAGGTGGAGACTTTCCAAAAGGTCATCCATCCTGATGCTGCTCCCACCTAAGCATGTTTAACTGTGGAATTTTCCTCTCATTCATTACTATTAAGCGCTCAAAACGTGTTATGATGGGGAATGTTTCCATCTCCTTATTAAAAATGCTTTGTTCTCATCCCCAACTGATGTGGGATGTCACAATCCATCCCTCTCAGGGGTTCAGCGTCCTCGTGAGACCTGGCACCATCGGTCCGCCCTTGGTTCTTATACCATTTGTTAACAACCAAGCTACCGCCGCACCATGGTATTGTCCGCTTTGGCCGGGACGTACCACCATCACCTCAGGATTTGATTTCGGTTACCCAGGTAGAGACTTCACAGGAGGTCACACAGCCTGATACTGCTTTCATTTGAGCATGCTTAACTGTGAAATTCACCTCTTATCCATTAGCATTAATAAGCGCCCAAACGCGTTGTGATGGAAAAAGTTTCCTCATCCATATAAAGAAGGTTTTGTTCTCCTCCTCAACGTAGCATCTCTTTGAATTGATGCAATTATTGTCCAATGAATTTATCCTTCATAAAATATAAGAAAGGAAAAAAGAAGAAAATATATAAATGCACTGGTAGGTTAAACATTTAAACGTGATAGTTGTTATTGGATTGGAGAATCAATACCGTGCATATAACTTTTTTCTGTTTTTATTTTTGTTATCTTTGGAAATGACATTTCATTCCAACATTCTTATTTGTGTCAGAGCATGCATCATTATATCATTCATCATTCATACCAATTCTGTAAGAAATTTCACGTCAAATTCAATTTCACTCTGCAAACTCTGTTCCACATTCATTGCGTAATTCGCGATCGATGACATGAAAATGTGTGTGTCGCAGTTCACTGTTCGATAAAATGCGTAAATGAGATCGAGTTAAATACATATATAAAAATGATGAATTTACTCATAATATTTATGAGAAACTTTCAGTTAGTTGGTTTGGAGATATATTGCTTTCACATGGTCATGACTATATGTTTTGTTATGTGGGCTTTGTATCTGCCAACTGTTTGATAAAATTGTCAAATTGGTTGCTAAAAAGTCATTGATTTACTTAATACTTAGTGGAGTTAGTGTGACTAGAAAATTAAGGTATTTATGATAAACTTGTAGTTAGTTGGTGGAGATATTGCCTTCACATGCATGCTAACTGAGATGAACATACATGTGGTGTAGTTGAGAGCTCATTCAATGTGCGGGTATAGTGTAGCCTTTTTTCACCGATCAACATGCTCTATGGTGGGTCCCGTGGCTTCATGTGAGGTTATTCAATTACTTCCCTATAGGTGAGCCAACCACATAACTCATGACTCATGAGCTCCACTTATATATATATGCAAGAAGAATCTAGTTCTCCTCATTCCAACACCAAGTTCTTGTCTTTGAGTTTTTAAGTTTTTCGCAATGATGCGCGGTTTTCTTATTGGGATTTTGTTGGTTGGGAGTTTTTGTTATGGCAATGCCAATACTGTTGAGGTAGTTGGATTTGGAGAATGTGCTGATTGCAAGGAGAATAATATCAAGACAAGCCAGGCATTGTCAATGATTTACTTTTGTCTCTTATCATAATTAAACATAAGCTAGTTCAATGCAAGTAATTGTTGGCCTTTTCAGGGTTAAAGGTGACCATTGATTGCAAGCTAGAAGATGGTAAGTTCCAAACAAGGGGTGTTGGAAAGCTCAATGAGGAAGGAGAATTCAAAGTGGATCTTCATCAAGAAATCCTGAAAGATGGAAAGTTGAGTGAAGAATGCTATGTGCAACTCCACAATGCTGCAAATGCACCTTGTGCATTTCACAATGGGTTAGAAGCCTCTAAGATCACTTTCATATCAAAGTCAAACGAAAAACACACTTTTGGACCGACCGGGAAACTCAAATTCTCGTCGGCAATTTGCTCTTCCACCACCTTTTTGCCGCCGCTCCCTAAAGACCACCCTTGGTTAAAGAAGTTTCACCACATTTTCCACCACCCACCCATTGTTCTCCCTCCGATACCCGACAAAAAGCCATGCCCACCGCCCGTAGTTGTTAAGCCGCCAGAGCCAAAACCAGAGCCCAAGCCAGGGCCAAAACCAAAGCCGATGCCCAAGCCAAAGCCTAAACCAGAGCCCAAGCCATGTCCACCCAAAATCTTGCCACCGCCTGTAATTTACAAGCCAAAACCGAAGCCATGCCCACCAAAAGTTTTGCCACCACCTATCCCATATTACAAGCCACATCCTAAAATCTTGCCACCACCTATCCCAGACTATAAGCCGCCTCCTAAAATCTTGCCCCCACCTATCCCAATCTACAAGCCGCATCCTAAAATCTTGCCACCACCTATCCCAATCTACAAGCCGCATCCTAAAATCTTGCCACCACCTATCCCAATTTACAAGCCGCATCCTAAAATCTTGCCACCACCTATCCCAATTTACAAGCCGCATCCAAAAATCTTGCCGCCAATCCCACCATTATATAAAAAACCATGCCCACCATTTTCACTCCCTAACCTTCCTCCTCTACCCACCCTTCCTCCAAAATGGAAGCATCATCCCCTCATACCCATTCCACCACACCCTTAAACTTTCCATCAGAAGTACGTGTTTAAATTTCTTGAGTCAACTCGTGTAGGATTATTCGAGTGCCCTTTAATGTTTCATGAAAGTAATAAAGATATGAAAGTAGATGGATAGATGTGTTGCGATTTGCCAAGGATGAGAGGCCTCGGTCTTTTGTTTATGATGTCAAGATTTGGTGTGTGAATTTGATGGAATTTGTAAATGTTCAAGGTTTGATTTGTTTTTGTAGCAACTTGAACTGTTTTAGTTGTTATCTTATATTTATGATTATTATGATTATATTTACATGTACTTGTTGAAATAAAAGAAGTCTTTGTTGCGCTAATAAGCCGCGTCTATTGTGGGTTTCTTTTAACTGCATCACCATGTTTTTTTTTATTTAAACGCCATGGGATTTTTGTTGTATAATTTCTTTTTATTATTAATTTTTATGTTTGTTTCTAGACTATAAAAACAGCTACTAAATTATTAAATTATGAAAAGTAAATATAGACCAACTAACTTTCTAAAAATGGTATAAACATAACTTTAGAACGTATTTTTGTTCTATAACTAAACTGAAAATAAACTAGAAATGATTTTTGATTTATTATTATTATTATTATTGCATGTCATGAGGATTGCTTGGTGTCACACCCCGACCATGACGGAACGTCGGGGCGCAACTGATTGTTCATCGCACACGACACTATTAAGTGACAATATTTAATCAACTCATTTAAATTCATAAAAACACAAAGAGTCACATAACTTGTTCATACAATAACCGAATTCAAATCATAGTAAATAATATATTGTTTGTTTTGCTAATATCTTAATAGTCTCGATAACGTTTTTTCTTCAAGTTCTCGAGTCAACCTAAAGTCAAACCTGTAACATTGCATAAATAGATTTTGTCAACGCAAAGGTTGGTGAGCAATTTCATAGTTTTTGAATAATAGATATATAATATAAAATTCCACAACTTGTATACAAAACAATAAATAATAGCAACAATTTAGATAAATGAAATCGTTAATAAGAATACATTAACGACACCTTTCTATAAAGGGATGTCAAATGTACTCGGATTTTGTATGAAATCGTTAATAAGAATACATTAACGACACCTTTCTATAAGGGGATGCCAGATATACTCGGATTTTATTAATCAACCATCCAAAAACGGTAAACACATTAGTACTTAAGCGTATAAGCATATAACACCAAATCGAGCATTTATTTAAGTAAAGTATACAATAAAGTTTGTGGTTTAAGACTCAAGTATAAATCATTTGGATTTGAATAAGTTTGCAATGTCACCCCCAAAATATAAAATAGTGAAACCGGGGGATGAAAGTGCTCACATTCAAGTAATAAACTTGAAAGATTTGATGATTTGGAGATTAACCGGAACGATGAGTTTAACGAACGAAGCCTAAAGGAGAAGAAGTCTTGTATTAGAAAAGTTGTCTTGGAAGTCTTTAAACGAAAATAAATGATAAGAAATGTAAACAATTTAAAGTTTAAGGTTTAAAATGTAAATATTTAAGAAATTATAATAATAGTCCTTTAAAAATGTAAGTTTGCTCGAAACCGGGTTAAAGTATCTAGCCCTTAATTTTACTCAACCTATGTTAAGTAATAAGGTGGGTAAAAATGCAAGTTGAAGCAAGCTCGGGGTTGTTGAGGAAGGTTTTATGGGTAATGTAACACCCCGACCAAAGTCGGATTATACATCGGGGCGCCACATATTGTTTCATTACTCGTGACACTATTGGGTGTCAATATTTAATAAATACATTCATTCGCGCACGCGCAAAGTAAACACAAGGTAACATAAATCATCATAAATCAATATATTATAAATCATAATATTCGAACAGCAAAAACTTGTCTTGATACATTTTAATCTAGGTCCAAAATAAAGAAAACTTCCTACGTGTCCTCAAGCTCCAAAACAGCTACTGCAAACCTGAACATGTGTTAAAATAAACGTCAAACACTTGCGTGTTGGTGAGAAATCAAGTTTAATACAATACATAGATAACAATAAATCTGCGCGCAACATGTGTATGTCTGGTTTTCAACAAGGGTGTAATCCGATCGGGACCAACTCTAAGATTCATAGACTGCCAGTGCTCACAATTGAGCTCACAAACAAGAAAGACTGTGCAAGTGTAAACAAAAGAGAAAATCATAAACGATAGTTCTCCCGTGTTCATCTAATGGTACCATGAGAACTGCGGAATAGACCGACAAGACGGTTAATGATCCACACATACAAATAAACAGCCAAGTCTACGTCCTCAACACATGGGATACTGCGCGACTAAAGTTCATAAACAGTTTAAGACTCTAAGTTTGTATGAACACATGAACATCCCAAAACATTAAAAGCAAAAAGGGATTAGGTACGAGATTACTCACTTGATAATCGGTGCGGTGTAAGATAAAGCAAGAACCAACTTTAAACAAGCACAAGTTAACCTATAAATAAGATTATTGTTTTAATGATTTGTTTTAAGTCTTGATTATAAGTTAGCATAATTAATAAGTAAATTATTATATATAATATATATTACCGGAAAAGCAGGGCAGAACAGAATAGAAGACGAAGGCAATGAGAGAGGAGACGGCAGAGGAAGGACAACGGCAAGGAGCAAGAGAGAACAGGAGAGTTTAAGTGCTTTGTGTGTGTAGTGTTAGGAAATTAACATTATTATTTATAGAGAAACCCTAGGGAACACAATCCCTAGAAAAGGGGAAAAGATCACCAAAAAGTAAAAGATTCCAAAAGCAAAAGATATCAAAAGATATGGCAGCTGCAGGGGACAAGAGAAAGCTGACAGGGAACAGTAAACAGGCATGGGCGGGTCAGATAAAGGTACTGGTCAAGCATGGAAAAAGCAGATCTCAAAAGATAATGTCAGTCACTTTTTCTGTCAACCAATGGGGTTGGTGCGCATGCTGCGCCAAAAGTGGCTTTTCAGACATAAGATAGGTCAGGTCAACAGCACAGAAGATAAGACAACACAAAAGTAAACAGCTGGATTAAACAGAAGAAAAGACTCAAGACATAGCGCGAGAAAGCTTGAGCGCGAAGGCAGACACAGAAGGTCAAGAGAGCGCGAGCGCGAAGGCAGACAGAACCAACCTTTGCGCGCCGCGGAAAGAACTATATTTCTAAGCGCGCCGCGGGAAGAACTTCAATTCTAAGCGCGTCGCGAGAAGAACTGTATTCCTTAGCGCGTCGCGGGAAGAACGGGATCCATAGCGCGCCGCGGGAAGAACTAAAATCCTTAGCGCGCTGCGGGGACAGTTCGTCTCGCGTATCGCAGTAACAGGTGGTCTTCACGCAGGCTTCCTTGTAAGGAGTCTGGCGCGTGGAGCTGCGCAGACAACCTTAGGCGGGAAGGAACAAAGGACAGTTAGGGGTTCAAGACTTAAGGCCGGGACGGCGACAAGAGGGAAAAGAAGGCGGAAAGAGAGAAGAAGAGGGACGGGACGGCGGAAAGAAAGAGAGAGAAAGAGGCGGGAAGGAAAATATATTATTATTATTAAAAGTAAAATATAAGTATAAATAAATATTAAATCATAACAGAAAGAGATCGGATCAGAGAAACGGGTACCTGGGTCGGGTCGGGGCAGATGTCACAGTCTCCCCTACTTTAAGAAATTTCGTCCCGAAATTTATCTCGAAGTAGGTTGCGCAGAGAACAGGTGCGGGTACTTGATCTTCATCTGATCTTCCCTTTCCCATGTAAACTCGGCTCCGCGCTTGGACTCCCAGCGAACTTTCACGATAAAGATGCGACTGCGCTTGGTTTGCTTAACCTCACGATCCATAATCTCAACAGGCTTCTCAACGAAATGCATAGATTCATCAACTTGAACTTCATCAAGTGGAATGTGAAGGTTCTCGTCAGCTAAACACTTCTTGAGATTGGATACATGGAACGTTGGATGCACATTACTGAGCGCGGGCGGCAGGTCAAGTCTGTAGGCAACTTTTCCTACACGCGCGAGAATCTTAAATGGTCCAACATATCGAGGAGCAAGCTTACCTTTCTTCCCAAAGCGGACAACACCCTTCCAGGGCGACACTTTGAGGAGAACAAGATCACCAACTTGGAATTCGAGAGGCTTCCGTCTACGATCTGCGTAACTCTTCTGTCGGCTTCTGGCAGTCAGCAGATGATCACGGATCTTGGCAATTTTATCGGTTGTCTCTTGAACAAGTTCGGGTCCTGTGATTTGAGCTTCTCCCACTTCGCTCCAACAAATCGGGGAGCGGCACTTACGACCGTAAAGTGCTTCAAATGGGGCCATACCGATACTGGAATGATAGCTGTTATTATAAGAGAACTCAATCAAAGGCAGGTGTGAATCCCAATTACCTCCAAAATCAAGAACACAAGATCGGAGCATATCCTCAAGAGTTTGAATAGTTCGCTCAGACTGACCGTCAGTCTGAGGATGATATGCCGTACTCATGTCCAAGCGAGTTCCTAGCGCAGATTGGAGAGATTTCCAAAAGCGAGATATAAACCGGTCATCGCGATCGGATATGATGCTCAAAGGAGTACCATGGCGGCAGACAATCTCTTTGACATAAAGCTGCGCGAGATGCTCAACACGGTAGTTTTCACGAATGGGCAGGAAGTGAGCAGACTTAGTCAATCGATCCACTATTACCCAAATGCTATCGTGTTTGCTTGTTGTCAAAGGTAACTTGGTAATAAAGTCCATCGTTATGCATTCCCATTTCCACGCAGGAATTTCTGGTTGTTCGAGCAAACCAGATGGGCGTTGGTGTTCAGCTTTTACCTTAGAACAGGTCAGGCATCTAGCTACGAACACAGCAATATCCTTTTTCATACCGGACCACCAATAAGTAATGCGCAAATCCTTGTACATCTTATCAGCGCCGGGATGAATAGAATACCGAGATTTATGCGCTTCACTCAGGATATCAGCGCGAAGATTCTCATCAAAGGGAATCCAGATGCGATTAAGATAACAGAGAATTCCACTCAGATTAGGGACAAAATGAGCTTCCGCGCCACACGCTAACTCGGCGCGAAAGTTACCATTACTGATGGATGCGCGCTGCGCGTCACGAATGCGCGATTCAAGGTTGCTTTGGATCGGCGCGAAGTGAAGCTGCGTGCGCGGCAAGATACAGTTAAGCTGGCAGGGTTTTCGGCTGAGCGCATCGGCTACCACATTAGCCTTACCAGGATGATACCGGATCTCACAATCGTAATCGCTGATGAGTTCGTTCCATCGGCGTTGTCTCATGTTAAGTTCCTTCTGATCAAAGATATGCTGAAGGCTTTTATGGTCGGTGTAGATGGTACACTTAGTACCATAAAGGTAGTGTCTCCAGATTTTCAAGGCAAAGACAACTGCGCCTAGTTCGAGATCGTGAGTCGTATAATTCTTTTCATGAACCTTGAGTTGCCTCGATGCGTAAGCGATAACCTTGCCTCGTTGCATAAGAACACAACCGAGACCTTGGTTGGATGCATCGCAATACACGACAAAATCATCATTACCCTCAGGTAGCGCAAGGACAGGAGCTTCACACAATAAACGCTTGAGCGTTAGAAAGGCTCCTTCTTGCTTCGAGCCCCAAATATACGGTTTACCTTTGTGCGTTAGAGCTGTTAAAGGCAAAGCGATCTTCGAGAAGTTCGAAATGAAGCGCCGGTAATAACCAGCTAAGCCCAGAAAGGAACGGATCTCAGAAGGAGTGGTCGGCGTAATCCAGTTCTTGATTGCTTCAATCTTGGATGGGTCGACATGAATACCCATCTTGTTCACAACATGGCCAAGAAACTGTACTTCATCAGACCAGAATTCACACTTGGAGAGCTTGGCAAAGAGCTGCTCGGTTCGAAGCTTTTGCAATACCAATCGAAGATGTTGCTCATGCTCGGCCTTGGTCTTAGAATAAATCAGAACGTCATCGATAAACACAATCACGAATTTATCCAAGAAAGGCCTACACACCCGATTCATTAGATCCATGAAAACGGCGGGTGCGTTGGTTAAACCGAAGGACATGACCAGGAATTCAAAATGGCCATAACGAGTTCGAAAAGCAGTCTTCGGAACATCTTCATCGCGGATGCGCAACTGGTGATAGCCAGAGCGGAGATCAATCTTGGAGAAACAAGAGGCACCTTGGAGTTGATCAAAGAGGTCGTCAATGCGGTAAGGGATACCGGTTTTTAATGGTGAGTTTGTTCAACTCGCGGTAATCAATACACATGCGAAACGATCCATCTTTCTTTTTAACGAACAACACCGGAGCACCCCAGGGTGAAGAGCTAGGGCGAATGAATCATTTAGCAGTCAACTCTTGAAGTTGGCTTGCCAATTCTTGCATCTCAGCGGGCGCAAGACGGTAAGGAGATTTAGCTACAGGGGAAGCACCAGGGACAAGATCAATACGGAACTCGACTTCACGAGCGGGAGGGATACCAGGAAGATCATCAGGAAAAACTTCAGGGAAATCACGCACAACAGGGATATCGCGAAGCTTCTTCTTTTCTTCAGCAGGTTTAACCACATGGGCTAAGAATGCAATACACCTTTTCCGCATGAGCCTTCGGGCTTCGGCGCAAGACATAAGTTTAAGACCGCGGGAGGGTTTCTCGCCGTAGATATGAAGATCACCATTTTCTCGAGGTATGCGAATCATCTTCTTGGCGCAAATAACTTCGGCGCGATTATGCGTAAGCCAGTCCATACCAATGATAACATCAAAACTTCCAAGGGGCATGGGGATGAGGTCGATCAGAAAATCATTTTCGTTAAGGTTAAGCGTGCAATCTTTAATCACTGAGTTAATTAAAACAGTTTCGCCATTAGCCAATTCAACTGAAAAATTTTCTTTTAAATCGTTGCGCGGTCGCGCAAGCTTCTGCTCAAACGCGCGAGAAATAAAACTTCGATCGGCGCCAGTATCAAAAAGTACAGAAGCATAAAATCCGTTAAGCAAAAATGTACCATTAACTACGTCATTATTCGCTTGCGCTTGGTGCGCGGTTATGTTAAAAGCTCGTCCGCGTGACACTTGGTTCGAAATCTGGTTCACCGGATTCGCTTGCGTAATCTGAACTTGTAGTCTTGGGCACGCGTTCCGGAAATGACTGGGATCACCGCAGTTATAGCACGACCTGGGTCGTGGGTTTTGGTAGGTTGGTTGTGGGTTCTGCGGGTAGACTGGTGGTGTTGGCACATTTGGATTGGCGGGAAGGACTCTACAGTTTTCTGCAAGGTGACCAGCGCGGCCACATCGGTTACAAAGTCGACATGGGACTTGAGGTGGGTGGTGGAGTCTACAGGTTGGGCAAAAGGGGTGGTTTCCTGTGTAGGGTTTCTTAGTTGGCGGGGCAGGGAGTGCGGGATTGGTTAAGGCATAGTTGTGGACTACAGGAGGTGTTGGGTAGGTTGACAGGGGTTGAGGGGCGTATACTAGAGGTTGGTAGGCGGGTTGCTGGACTATGGGCGGGCTGGTAAGCACGTAGACTTGTCTGCGCCTACGTTTCTGGTTATGGTTTGAGGGTTCTGGTTTGGTTTCTGCGGGTTCAGGGACAGTTTTGGTGGATTTGGTCTTCTCAGCTCCCCGCAGGAACAGAGTTCCTGCTCTGACATGGTTGTCGCTGAGCACAGCGGCCAACTCGATGGCGTCAGAGAGGGTAACTGGGTTTCTGGCCCATACAGAATCTTGAATTTCCATGGGAAGACCCCCAAGGAATTTCTCTATGGCTCGGCGGGAAGGGGTAACAAGGTGAGGGACAAGCAGGCTTAGTTCATGGAAGCGCGTCGCGTACTCGCATGCTTCACCGCTGTATTGCTTAAGATTCCAAAATTCTTCCTCCAGGCGCTTAACTTCGTTGGGAGGGCAGAACTCTCGCGTCAAAAGTTCCTTAAATTCCTCCCATGTCATGCTAGAAGCAGCTTCTGCGCCACGCGCATGAGCTACTCCATTCCACCATGTAAGCGCCCTTGCTTCCAGGACACTGGAGGCATATAGGGTTCGTCGGTCTGAGGGGCATTGGGTGTGGAGGAAAGTGTTTTCTATTTTCTCAAGCCACTGGAGCATCACGGTGGCTCCTTCAAGGCCTGTGAACTTTGGAGGGTTACCCGCGTTAAAGGACTTAATGTTGTAACCGGAGGTGTTGGTATTGTTTTGGCTCAAAGCTTGGGCTATTGCGGCGGCCATTTCCTGGGAATGTTGCTGCCTACGTCTGCGCGAGGCTTCTCTCCTCTGATGGCGGCGAGATAGCGGAGGCATTCTATAAAAGTTTTAATTTTAGTTAATATCTTGGTTTTTAGCGCAAAGCATAACCTCGAAAAGCTTGGTTTCACGGAGTCAGTTACTGTCAAAAGTTAAAGTAAAATAAATGACCCTAAATGCAGACTTAATAAAGGTAACAAATTCGAATCAAGAATCGACAATTCATGTATCACCATGACTTTCCGAATTCCCAATTTAAAATACACGAGCAAACGAGTATTGGAGATTGACGATTCATGTATCACCATGACTTTTCAATCTTCAATATAAAATATACAAGAAAATGAGTATTGGAGGTTGACAATTCATGTATCACCATGACTTTTCAAGTCTCCAACCTCAGAACGTAATCGTAAATGGAAATTGAAAATCAGCTATTCATGTATCACCATGACTTTTCGGATTTTCAAGTCCAACAAACGAATATGTAAGTAAAATCAATAAAAATCGAAATTCAACAAAAATCGAAATATCGCGGAATAAAACATAAAATCATATACTGCGTCTGCGCAAGCATATTTATAAATAACGAGTAATTAACAATAAGCGCGCAAACATGAGATTTCTCTCATGCGCGAGAAGGGACTCTTAGGTATTCTAGGCCGTTACGTCTAACCACCTATCCTAAAGTCAACGAGCTCTGATACCAATCTGTAACACCCCGACCAAAGGCGGATTATACATCGGGGCGCCACATATTGTTTCATTACTCGTGACACTATTGGGTGTCAATATTTAATAAATACATTCATTCGCGCACGCGCAAAGTAAACACAAGGTAACATAAATCATCATAAATCAATATATTATAAATCATAATATTCGAACAGCAAAAACTTGTCTTGATACATTTTAATCTAGGTCCAAAATAAAGAAAACTTCCTACGTGTCCTCAAGCTCCAAAACAGCTACTGCAAACCTGAACATGTGTTAAAATAAACGTCAAACACTTGCGTGTTGGTGAGAAATCAAGTTTAATACAATACATAGATAACAATAAATCTGCGCGCAACATGTGTATGTCTGGTTTTCAACAAGGGTGTAATCCGATCGGGACCAACTCTAAGATTCATAGACTGCCAGTGCTCACAATTGAGCTCACAAACAAGAAAGACTGTGCAAGTGTAAACAAAAGAGAAAATCATAAACGATAGTTCTCCCGTGTTCATCTAATGGTACCATGAGAACTGCGGAATAGACCGACAAGACGGTTAATGATCCACACATACAAATAAACAGCCAAGTCTACGTCCTCAACACATGGGATACTGCGCGACTAAAGTTCATAAACAGTTTAAGACTCTAAGTTTGTATGAACACATGAACATCCCAAAACATTAAAAGCAAAAAGGGATTAGGTACGAGATTACTCACTTGATAATCGGTGCGGTGTAATATAAAGCAAGAACCAACTTTAAACAAGCACAAGTTAACATATAAATAAGATTATTGTTTTAATGATTTGTTTTAAGTCTTGATTATAAGTTAGCATAATTAATAAGTAAATTATTATATATAATATATATTACCGGAAAAGCAGGGCAGAACAGAATAGAAGACGAAGGCAATGAGAGAGGAGACGGCAGAGGAATGACAACGGCAAGGAGCAAGAGAGAACAGGAGAGTTTAAGTGCTTTGTGTGTGTAGTGTTAGGAAATTAACATTATTATTTATAGAGAAACCCTAGGGAACACAATCCCTAGAAAAGGGGAAAAGATCTCCAAAAAGTAAAAGATTCCAAAAGCAAAAGATATCAAAAGATATGGCAGCTGCAGGGGACAAGAGAAAGCTGACAGGGAACAGTAAACAGGCATGGGCGGGTCAGATAAAGGTACTGGTCAAGCATGGAAAAAGCAGATCTCAAAAGATAATGTCAGTCACTTTTTCTGTCAACCAATGGGGTTGGTGCGCATGCTGCGCCAAAAGTGGCTTTTCAGACATAAGATAGGTCAGGTCAACAGCACAGAAGATAAGACAACACAAAAGTAAACAGCTGGATTAAACAGAAGAAAAGACTCAAGACATAGCGCGAGAAAGCTTGAGCGCGAAGGCAGACACAGAAGGTCAAGAGAGCGCGAGCGCGAAGGCAGACAGAACCAACCTTTGCGCGCCGCGGAAAGAACTATATTTCTAAGCGCGCCGCGGGAAGAACTTCAATTCTAAACGCGTCGCGAGAAGAACTGTATTCCTTAGCGCGTCGCGGGAAGAACGGGATCCATAGCGCGCCGCGGGAAGAACTAAAATCCTTAGCGCGCTGCGGGGACAGTTCGTCTCGCGTATCGCAGTAACAGGTGGTCTTCACGCAGGCTTCCTTGTAAGGAGTCTGGCGCGTGGAGCTGCGCAGACAACCTTAGGCGGGAAGGAACAAAGGACAGTTAGGGGTTCAAGACTTAAGGGCGGGACGGCGACAAGAGGGAAAAGAAGGCGGAAAGAGAGAAGAAGAGGGACGGGACGGCGGAAAGAAAGAGAGAGAAAGAGGCGGGAAGAAAAATATATTATTATTATTAAAAGTAAAATATAAGTATAAATAAATATTAAATCATAACAGAAAGAGATCGGATCAGAGAAACGGGTACCTGGGTCGGGTCGGATCGGGGCAGATGTCACAGGTAAGGTGCAAAGCGTTTTTGGGTGTTTTGTGGAGTGGTTCTTGATTGGTTGGGTTGAGTACGTTGTGCGGAATGACATGTGTTATTTAGATGGCCAAAACGGTTACAAATGGTGCAATGGCGACAAGGTAAGTGAGATGGGTGATGAAGTTGACAATTGTTGCATAGTGGAAAAGTACCGGTATAGGGTTTTCGATTTTGTGGGGGGGCTTGGGGTTGTTGTTGCGGTTGCGGTTAGGTAACGACATAGTTTCGGTGGTTTTGTTTGGGTTTCTTTTTGTTGTTGTGGCGGGAAGAGTTTGAGTAGTTGATGGCTTGAGGTGGTGGGTCAACTTTGGCTTGAGGTGCGTTCGGTTTTGCTTTTATCACTTTTCTTCTTGATGGTTAGGGTACCCGCCTTAACATGGTTCTCCGATAGCGCACCGGCTAGAGTAATTGCATCCTCAAGGGTCTCGGGTTTGCTACTCATGACTGAGTCCCGAATTAGCATGGGTAAACCCCCGATGTATTTGTCGATTTTACGTTCGAGCGGGTAACCAAATGAGGTACAAGGGTGCTCAATTCATGACAACGGAGCGAGTAAGCGGCATTATCACCACTTTCTTGTTTCAATTCCCAAAATTCGGCTTCAAGCTTTTGGAGCTCGTGTTTGGGACAAAACTTCTTCATCATGAGTTCCTTCAGTTCGGTCCATGGAAGCGCCATGGCAATTTCCGCCCCTTGGAGATGCATAACACTACCCCACCATGTAAGAGCAGTTTCCTCAAACATGCTTGAAGCGAAATTAGTTTTCTTCGCTTCGGGGCATTCGTTGTGTCGGAACACACACTCCATTTTCTCAAACCATTGCAACAAGGTAGTTGCACAGTTCGTGCCGACGAATTTGGTTGGGTTAGCACCGGTAAATTGTTTATAAGTATAGGACGCGGGTTTGGGTTCAACGGGTGCAACAACGGAAGGTGCAACAGGAGGAGGTTGGGTAGCTTGAAGTTGGGTTAGTAGTTCGGGAATCACAGCGGCTATTTGCTTGACGACGAAAGATGCCATACGCCGGTTGGAGTTCTTGCGTGGTTGACGTCGTAGTGGAGGCATTCTAAAAAAAATTTATAAAGAAAATAGAATGAGTTTGAAGTAATTGGAAATAATTATGAGGGTGTATAAAGATAAAATAAATTTTCAATTTTTGATTGTGAATTCCTAGAGTTAGTGAGGATGATATGTTAGTAAGAAATTTTTTTTTTCTATTATTATTATTATTTTTTAAGTTTGTACATAAACCAAATGATAAAATGTGTATAAGTATATGTTTCAAAGTTTTGGAGTTTAAAAATAGGGAGGTTTTGAAGTATAGAAATTTACATATAGTCAGGGAAGTCGTACATGAACCACCATGATTTGATATTCCGACAATAAAATTTGTATATAAATGTAATATATATATGGAGTCGAACATATGCACGTATCACCGCGTCTTTTATGTCGTTGACTCAAATTGCGATAATAACATATAATAAAACGGAGATACAACGAGATGTCAAAAACACTAGTCCACGTATCACCGTGGCTTTTATGTTTTCAACACCAAAATATGAAGGCAACCGGAACGCTTGCATTCGACTACTTAAAGTTGTCGTCTCATATAACGTAAGTCGTTTGGCCTAGAAAAGAACACTTAAACTCGACCTTCCCAGGTAAGTATATCACCTTCGATTCTTGGAATCTTTTTGTCAAAAGGCTGTTTCCAAGTGTTCAGTCCCTACGGTCATCGCAACGAATATTATAGAGCCGATCTTTAAGGAGATTTTAAACAACGGAATCAAAGTTAAGTTTGTGATCCATAAAACATAATAATAAAAAAAAGCTAATGTTTTGCGTTTTAAGGTAAGGATACCTTAGAATACTATGAAAGTGTGTGTATGTGTACATTTATGATTTAAAAATGAATTTTAATCAAGTTTATAAATAAATAAGTGCAATAAACAATCAAGTAGGGTAAACACATATAAGCATCACGTATAAGGACCCTAAAGCCTAAACTATACTAGGTCGTTACGTCTAACCACCTATCTATAGTCGATGGGCTCTGATACCAATCTGTCACACCCCGACCATGACGGAAACGTCGGGGCGCAACCGATTGTTCATCGCACACGACACTATTAAGTGACAATATTTAATCAACTCATTTAAATTCATAAAAACACAAAGAGTCACATAACTTGTTCATACAATAACCGAATTCAAATCATAGTAAATAATATATTGTTCGTTTTGCTAATATCCTAATAGTCTCGATAACGTTTTTTCTTCAAGTTCTCGAGTCAACCTCAAGTCAAACCTGTAACATTGCATAAATAGATTTTGTCAATGCAAAGGTTGGTGAGCAATTTCATAGTTTTTGAACAATAGATATATAATATGAAATTCCACAACTTGTATACAAAACAATAAATAATAGCAACAATTTAGATAAATGAAATCGTTAATAAGAATACATTAACGACACCTTTCTATAAAGGGATGCCAAATGTACTCGGATTTTGTATGAAATCGTTAATAAGAATACATTAACGACACCTTTCTATAAAAGGATGCCAGATATACTCGGATTTTGTGAATCAACCATCCAAAAATGGTAAACACATTAGTACTTAAGCATATAACACCAAATCGAGCATTTATTTAAGTAAAGTATACAATAAAGTTTGTGGTTTAAGACTCAAGTATAAATCTTTGGATTTGAATTAGTTTGCAATGTCACCCCCAAAATATAAAAGAGTGAAAACGGGGGATGAAAGTACTCACATTCAATGAAAGATTTGATGATTTGGAGATTAACCGGAACGATGAGTTTAACGAACGAAGCCTAAAGGAGAAGAAGTCTTGTATTAGAAAAGTTGTCTTGGAAGTCTTTAAACGAAAATAAATGATAAGAAATGTAAACAATTTAAAGTTTAAGGTTTAAAATGTAAATATTTAAGAAATTATAATAATAGTCCTTTAAAAATGTAAGTTTGCTCGAAACTGGGTTAAAGTATCTAGCCCTTAATTTTACTCAACATATGTTAAGTAATAAGGTGGGTAAAAATGCAAGAAAGCAAGTCCCTTTATAATATAGATACTAAAACGGGTTTTAACGAGTGTTCGGGTGATCGGTTCGGGTCTTGGTGATTTAACCAAACCCAAAGTCAACTTTCCCAAAATAATAAATGTATGAGATAACTCAATAAATCTTAAAGAGACTTAACCAAGTATGTAGTTCTATTGTTTTAGAACTAACAACGTCCGTTAAGCGAGTGTTTGGTTTAATTGGTCCAAACTTTGTTATAAGATCAAGTTGGATTCAACATTTCGAGTACTTTATGAAAATAATTAAAAATTAGTTTATAAAGTATTTTTAAATAAATATATAAGCTTTAATGGTTAAAAACACACTTGTGTGTCTTAAGCAAGTAAACTTGGTTTAGTTCGGTTTGGTTCGGTTTTTATCTTGGAATAAGGCCAAGAATGGTTACCACATGTCCAAACATCATAGAACTTGTAAAAGAATTTATAAATAATAATACCAAAGTTTTACATACAAAAAGTCAACAACAAAGTCTTTAAACGAAAGTTCGGTTTCCGATTCGGATCTTGTTTCGGGATAAGACCGAGGTTAGATTCTACAAACCCATAACCATGGAACTAATTAAAATGATTTTAGAAACTCAAATCTTACATAAAACATGTTTATACAACTATTTAAACAAACTAGTAAACAAGAGTTCGGCTTCCAGCTTGGAGCTATTTACGGAATAACCGAGGCTAGTCTCTACAAACCCATAACCATGGAACTCAAAATGTAAAATAGAACTAAGATGAGCAGAATTTAAACAAGTATAACAAGTTTGATGGTTAGATGCGGAAAATACATATAATCAAGGACTACTACGAGTCCTCCATGTAGCTTTGTCTTATGGGCCGGACACTTAACCGACCGAGACCGGATAAATGCCCACCGAAGGTGCAAAGGGTGCTATTATATATATGTTGTATAACAATCTTCAAGTATAAATAAGTGTTAACAAGTTGATTATAATGCAAGACTATCAATTTGACTTTGGAAAGTCAAACTGCCAAAAAAATATGAAGAACACATTTGAATGCTTAAGAATTGGAAGAGAAAGAGACGAATGAACATGGATTAATGAAGGGTATAGGGGTGTATATATAGGGTGGGTTGAAAGGGTCAAGCATGGGGTGTGATATCAAAGTTTGCATGCAAGAGGGGTCAAGACAAGTCACAAAACAACAAAAAAAAAGATGGGGCTGCTGGTCTGCACGTCGGTTCGCGTCCGGAAGTTCGTTTTTGATGTATCTCGAGCGTTTTAAGTCCGTTTTTGAATCCGTAAAAGGGGTTTTTTCAAATTAGACAAGCGGGAATGTTTTAGTAACATAAAATCCAATATTTTATATATTTGAAATGTTCAGGATATAAATCGGGTCGGTTTACAACATAAAAACAAATACAAAACAAATACAATTTGACCCGAAATCGAGGGATGTCACACTTGGTATGTTGGTTTTAGAGCTAAACTTCCTTCAAAATGGTCATCAAATGCTAGTGAAAATCGACACACAGTAAACCTATCAAACACTATTAATATACCGTCGTTGTTGCACTATAGTTTTTACAACAATTATATAATAAAAAATACACTATTAGACTTGTTTGTCATTGATTTAATTAAACTCTAAAAAATTAACATGTAGAATTCTATCAATGAAAACTAATGAATTAACTTGTATATGGCACCTAATACATACATATATAGTCTAGATCAAATAAAAATTAAATCAGTGCTAACTGTGCAAATCAAGTGATGCAATTATATAAACAACACATTGTAATTATAATGTAGTGTAATTTAATTACGACGTAATTACATAATTGCACTACATGTGTGTGTGTATGTGTGTATAAGAGTAAAGTGTCATTTTCGTCCTTGTGGTTTGGCAAACAACGCGAATTTAGTCCAAAAAGTTTGTTTTTTGCATATGGACAATCCACGTTTCCCAATTATTGCCAATTATATCCAAATCACTAACCCTGTTAAATTAAATCGTTAAGTCAGGGCACTATTTATTTATTATATGAGTAAAGTGCCAAAATAGTCCATGAGGTTTGGTCTTATTTGTGAATTTCGTTCAAAAATATTTTTTTCACAATTAAACCCTCAATGTTTCCTAACCATTGCAAATTTCATTCAAATTATTAACTTGGTTTAAATTCAACGTTGTGGCAACACGCCGGTTCAAGCAAACAATTCCACTCTAATGAAACACCCATTAAAAATATTCATTACTAGCCTTTGTAGGAAATCATAATAGTATTACTAAGGGCCACTGTTGAAGCAAAACCATAATAAGCACAAAAGCGCGGGCTATCCACGCACAAACCCTGTCAAAACCCCAAACTCCAGCGCTAGGGTTTGTTTTTTCACGTCATTCATTCGATAATCGAGCTTCAAGCTACCTCCAATGGCGACGACGAAGTCCGTCGAAGCCTCACTGTGGTGGGACCCCTTCACGGACCTACTCACAGATCTCGAAAACCTTCCTCCGTCATCCGAACTCCCAATTTCTCTGGTAAATTTCGCTCAATATTTTCAAACTTCAGTTCAGTTTATTGTAATCTCCGCACTTTCAATTGATCGAGTTGAATGCGTGTGTTTCAGGCGAAAAAGTTGAAGGAAAACCATTTGTGGTTATTGAACTCTGTATCGATGTTTAAACTGCCTAATCACAAGTCCAAAGCGGCGTTAGATTCTCAACACGTTCAAATTGGCTCATACCGGTTGACCGTGCAGGCCGAGTTTAAAGAGCTGGCACTGAAGATTAGTTCCTCATTGGTCAGTTTAGCTGATACATTTTTTTAATTGTTTTTGTAGTTAACCTAATTATGATTAGCCTACATTGTTATAGTGAATTATGTTATAGAATAGATGAAATGGCTCTATTATGATCTAAATCAAATATGAATATGCAAAGTTCTAGTCATAGTTATCAAAGGCGCTAGTCGCACTCAAGGCGCAAAAAAAGTGAGGGCCTAAGGAAAAAAAGCGCACTTAAATACAAAAGGTTAAAATATATTATGTATTAGAAAAGCTATACCATTTTTCATAAAATAAACAAAGGCTAATATATAACGTTTAATATTATCTAATTAGTACCAAAACTTGATTAACAAAATGTTTAAAGTACAGTACTTAAATGTTCAAAACATGAAAACCAAAGGTTCAAAACGCAATAAGTAAAGCTTTATATGATCATTGTTCTTGATCCGTCATGACATCATCAATACCAATAGAGGTGTCGTCAATTTCAAGAAGCAAGGGCCTAGGAACTAGAAGCGCGTATATTGGGCCTTGCCTGGAAAATGGGCCTAGGCACAAGAAGCGAGGGCTTTTAATAACTATGGTTCTAGTGATAATATTATGTGCAACCAAGATGATTGGTTCTCTAGTAAACACAAAATTACTGGTATAGTTATAAAATATGCAAATCTGTCAAATAGCCTTCTTTAGGGATAAGGATATTGGTTAGTAGTCTCCTCTTTTATTGCTTAATGATTGAGTGATTAAGCATCTTGTGGTGTTCATGATATTTAGCTTTGAGATTTTTTGAAGTCTTATGTTTGTGCATTACTCACATGTATACTTATGTAATAACCTTGGACAACACAGGTCAAACATATGTCTTTTAAGGTTTTAAGTTTTGCTTCAATGTCATTGTAGCCATTAGGAGTACTTGTGTTGACAACTTGACTTGTACTAGAACTATAATTGCGCTGGTTTTATGGATCTTTGGATGCATTATATATCTTGTTCGGGTTTCTAAACAAATAAAGGCTGATACATGCTATCTTTTTTGTCTGATTATAGCACTTTACACTTCACAACCGTCATTGTAATTTTAGAATCTGATAAAGAAAATTATATGAACTTTTGTTGTAGGGTTTGGATGAGGTGCAATCTTATATACTCGTTGAAAGGTCATGTGAAGGTGACACGCCTGATATTGCAGCTCTTGAGCCACTTCGTTTGGTTAGTTTTTTATTCTTCTTCATGTTATCTTTAAACAACCAAGTCAGGCATATGCACACAGATAGGTAGCATGGTTGCAGTCTTGTAGGAGTTTATGTAATAACTTACATTCTTTACTGAGTACTGCATGACATCCACTAAACTTGGGCATTTTTGTTTATCAAACAATGTTGTTAGATAGAGAGGGTGTGCATCACTTCATTACTTGGCATGCTTAATATGTAGAAGTAAAATGGTGAGTTTGCTGTTACTGTTTGGTGGTTTCTATATATCCTCTCATTTGGATTTTTAATGGGTAATAAGATAGCACTTAAAAGGTTTTTTAAATGGTGGTACTGGTGCTTCACTAGGTACATGTGTGTACTTCTGCATTTTTAATTTTTTAAGGGTATAACAATTCAAAGAATTCAAATCAAACCTTAAGGCGTTGATATTCACTTGTACTGCCCAGAAGTAGTCACAACATCTTATCCAAAATGTGCTTTGCTTGCTCTATAGATGTTTTGGGTGAAGTGTGAACACGCTTTATGTTTATAACCAATATGGTCCAATGAAGGGTTACTTTTCATACATAGAGTGTATTAGGTGGGCCTACACTGATTATAATACCAACTCAGTCATAACTTAATTCTTTTCTATGCAATCCTCAAATTGAGGATTCGAATAATTAAGATAACAATCTTCATGAATTGGCAAGAAAACAAACACTGTGAATCCGCTTGCGGATGTTGTCTGCAATGCTAATAGAAGCAAAAATTTGTGAAACCTTGCCTATCTTGTTTAAGTTGTTTGCAAAGTATAGTTAATGTGATCAATGAATCAAGCAGCTTTATATAAAGTAACAATCTGACTTTGATATGCCTGGTGTTTCTCTCTCTTTTTTTTCTTTTCATTGCCCAGAATGTTATGATTCAGTATTACATTGAGCGACAGTGTGTGTTGAAGTGTATCCGCCATCTTCTCATGCTATCTTGTAAGTCCATAATCCCCGCTTTTATAACTTTTTATTAATTAACTTAAATGCATGTAAGCATATTGTTGAACTCTTTATTTGTGTATACTGTCTTGTATCCATCATACATAAATCATTTGGTGAAATTTTTTAATTTGTAGTTATCTATTTCTGATTCTAAGACAGGACAGGCAGTATTTTATGTTTTACATTGTTTTTTATGATCACCTTGTTCAGTGTATGTTGAAGATGGCTCAAAAGCCGATTCTTCTGTGAGGGAGATGGTGCTGAAGCTGATTTCTGATGGGTTGGAAACCAAATTATTATCTGTTATCGAGAGTCTATTGTCTGCTACTTATCCTGAAAGCATGGTAAAGTTATACTTTTCTGGTTTGTTTCTCTCATTGATGTCTTTTTATATGGATCTTTCTTAGTTAATATACAGAAGTTAGTCACTTAGTCCCTCAATCCTTGAATAAGTTTCAGTTAGACGAGACACAATTATAGAAAGGTGCAGTTAATATAGTACAAGTAGTTAGATGCTAGTTTTGTCTATCATTATTAGACATAGTTTATTATTATATTGTATTATATTAGAGGGTCTAGAATGTAATATTGTATTCTATCATATACTCTCTTAATGTACAGATTACAATCACAATAATATACAAATCTGTTTTACAAGTTTAACTTGGTATTAGAGCTAGGTCAACCCTAATTCTGCCGTCACCCACCACCCAGCAATAACCCTTCAATCAACGATCTTCCTGTGTACCTCAACCTTCTTTTTTTTTCTTTGCTGAATTTAATCAGTCCCTACAATGACTGATCTGGTGGCATTCTCTCAATCCGAAAAGACAATTCATAACTCTCACAAGTTTGGATTTACCTTGTCTCCGACCAATTATGGTTTTTGGAAGACTATGATTCAGCCATTCTTAATAACCAATAATTTGTTTGGCTACATAGATGGCACAATTCCATCTCCTTCACCCTCTATCTCGGTTACATCCTCTTCTGGGAAAGACAAGGAAGAGGCCCCTGTACTACAACAGATTCAACCCAATCCCCAGCATGCTATTTGGGTCTCTAATGATGCTCATATTCGCATGCTTGTGCTGTCCACAATCTCTGAAAGCTCCTTCCAGCATGTTCAGGGTTCGACATCCCGGGATCTTTGGCAATCTTTGGAACGTGCCTATGCTCCTCATACGGCTTCCAGAGAATACACTTTGAAGACCCAACTTCTTCGAATCGAGATGAAGAATGATGAGATGACTTCTGCCTATCTAACTGGGGCTCAAGAATATGCGACTGCACTCGCCAATATTGGCGAACCGATGAAAGAAAAAGACATTGTGATGCTTGTGATCTCAGGTCTTCGTGAAGAATGCCATGGACTGAAGACAACCGCTCTTACACGACAATTGGCTTTTAACGAACTACATGCGTTATTTGCTGATTATGATTATATGCATAAGAAAACAGAGGCTGATCTCCCACCGACACAAGCTTTTACAGCAGCTCGCAAACCAGCTGCTCAGGCCATCACCGGTTTGTCTGGCTCGTTGTCCCAATCTGATGCAATTCATGCAGTCCAACAATTGGCTGCCCAATTAGGGTTACAACTACAGTTGCCTTCATTTCAGCTGCCACAAGCCCACTACACAAACCGGAACTCAAACCGTAACCAAAACAATCGACAAGGCAACGGTCGGGGACGTGGCGGTCACAACAGCTATAACAACCGTAACAACAGGGGAGGTAATCGAAATCAATTAATTTAATTGGGTGTCTAATCAAAATATTGTTTATGGCACATGCAACAGGTGTGGCATCGGTCATGTACCGTCTGAATGCCCTAATCGTGACCCTGCCACTTTCTGCTCAAGACAACAACCATCTGCCAACTATGCGGAACATAGCTCACGAACTTTCAACAATTGGCTCCCGGACACCGGCTCAAATAACCACGTTGCAGTGGATCTCTCTAGCCTCGATAACTCTGAAGCCTACCATGGTGATGACAGTCTTCATGTTAGCAACGGTAAGGGTCTCCCCATTTTGCATATTGGTTCTACTCGTTTTTCCTCACCCGCAAAAACCTTTGACCTTAAAAACATACTTCATGTCCTTGAAATAAAACAAAATCTCCTTTCTGTCCAACGTTTTTGCCTTGATAATAAAGTTTTATATTGAATTTCATGCTACCTTTTTTGCTGTGATGGACAAGTTTACACACACTACCCTCCTCACGAGTCCAAGTAATGGGGTTCTTTACTCCCTCAAGCTCCCGCGGTTACAACCCGTGTCTAAAGTATCCTTCTCCGTGGTTCATGCCTCCACATCAACTTGGCATCAAAGACTGGGACATCCTCATCCACAGCTTTTGAAGTCAATGTTATCTTTTTATCATTTACCTTTACAAAGCAATGTTTTTAGCACTGTCTGTGATTCATGCTATATTGGAAAATCGTCTAAATTATATTTATTATCATCTAATTTTAAGAGTTCAAGTATTTTGGATCTTATTTTTTGTGATGTTTGGGGCCTGCCCCTATTACGTCCTTTTGAGGGTCATAATTAATTTTTGTTGTGTGTAGACCATTTTTCTAAGTTTATGTGGATTTTTCCATTCTAAAGTAAATCTGATGTCTTTGGAATCTTCAAGCAATTTATCACTATGGTTGAAAGACAATTTAACACTAAACTTAAGTCTGTTCAAAGTGATTGGGGTGGAGAATTCCGAAGCTTGTCTGCCTTTCTTACTACCCTGGGTATCGCACACCGTCTTTCGTGTCCACATACCAGTGAACAAAACGGCATTGTGGAATGTCGGCATCATCACGTTGTCGAAACAGGTCTCACCTTATTAGCCCAATCACACGTTCCACAACGTTTTTGGAATTTTGCCTTTGACACAGCAGTTTACCTAATAAACCGTATGCTCTCCCGTACAAATTCATCTAAATCTCCATTTGAACACATTTTTCACCATCCACCCGACTACTCCTTTCTACGGGTTTTCGGCTCTCAATGTTTCCCATATCTCCGCCCCTACAACAAACATAAAATGGACTTTCGGTCCACCCCGTGTGTTTTTTTAGGTTACATTCCTACTCATCATGGTTATTGATGCTTCGATCCACAAAGCGAACGCATCTATGTGGCACGCCATGTTCGTTTTAATGAACACAACTTCCCATTCTCCACACAATCCATCCCATGCTCCCCATCTCAACCTACAGATATGTATGTGTCCTACTACCCTACCATTCCGCCTGCACCACCTCCACCGCCCTCACCCTCTGGTCGTCCACCTCTGATCCATACTTACGCTCGCAAAGCCAAACCTGTCAAAACCTCCACTACCGACACTACCTCCACGGCTCCTACGACCTCAACACCAGCCTCACTATCCCCGCTCACTGACTCAACTCAACCAGCCCCCACAGTTACACCGCCCCCCCGGCCATATCAGCCCCTACGGCTTCTACAACACCCATTCCAACTACCGCCAATGAACCAACTTCTACAGCCCAGCCTCCACCCCGTCAACGCCCATCAAACCTTCGCCAAAATCCAAAAACTACAAAGCCTTTTAATGCAACATCTTTTCACTCTACCACCCTTAATCCTGATACCGAACCTACCTCCTTTACTGTTGCTAACACACATCCTAAATGGCGTCATGCCATGGCTGAAGAATACTCGGCGTTGATGAGAAATCATACATGGTCATTGGTGCCTTGTGCTCCGGGCTCTAATATTGTTGATTGTAAGTGGGTTTATAAACTCAAACAGGACCAAACAGGAGCTATTACACGTCACAAAGCTCGTTTAGTTGCAAAAGGTTTTCGACAACAACCGGGCATTGACTATCAGGAGACTTTTAGCCCGGTTGTCAAGCCTACCACCATTCGTGTGGTCCTTTCTTTAGCAGTTGAACAAAAATGGCAACTACAACAACTTGATGTTCAGAATGCATTTTTACATGGTGAATTAAACGAGACAGTGTATTTACAACTACCACCTGGCTTTGTTGACCCACAAAGACCTGATCATGTTTGTCTATTACATAAGTCTTTGTATGGGTTAAAACAGGCCCCTCGCACCTGGTTTCAGCGGTTGTCTACAGCTCTTCGCGGGCTTGGTTTTCGAGGTTCTAGGACGGATCCTTCCTTATTCATTTATTCATCCGGGGGCACTCTTTTGTATCTACTTGTCTACGTTGATGATATTATTTTGACAGGTAACAACCC
The DNA here is from genome assembly GCF_021521415.1 of Bidens hawaiensis. NCBI lineage: Eukaryota > Viridiplantae > Streptophyta > Magnoliopsida > Asterales > Asteraceae > Bidens > Bidens hawaiensis. The sequence goes on from NW_027492290.1 coordinate 225,316, forward strand.
CTAGGCGATTGATAAAATGGTACATAATCTTAGCAGGTCCTTTGCGGTTCAGGACATGGGCCGACTCCTATTTTTTGGGTATTGAGATTATTTACCAAGGCTCGGACATCATAATGTCACAACAGAAATACGTTCTGGAACTATTACAACGTGCAAACTTATCACATGCTCAACCGGTTGACTCACCTATTACAACAACTGCCAACTTGGCGTTGGGTAGCCTCCCGTGTGAGAACCCGGTAAAATATAGACGGATTGTTGGTGCTCTTCAGTACGTAACACTTTCTCGTCCCGATATCACTTATGCAGTCAACAAGGTCTGTCAATTCATGCACTCACCAACCGAAAATCACTGGGGGACATGCTATATATCTTGGGTCGAGCCTTATATCTTGGGCTGCGCGGAAACAAAAGACTGTCTCACGATCATCCACAGAATCTGAGTATAAAGCTCTAGCTGATACGGTTCTTGAACTAACATGGTTACAAGCACTCTTGCGTGAGCTACGTGTTCCAGTCAAATCAGCCCCAACACTGTGGTGCGACAATCTTGGTGCGACATACTTGTCAGCAAATCCTGTCTTCCATGCACGTACAAAACATATTGAAGTGGACTTTCATTTTGTTCGAGAACTGGTTGCTCAAGGAAAACTCTCGGTGCAGTTCATCTCTACAGAAGATCAGATTGCAGATGTTTTTACAAAGCCTCTACCCTCTCAGCGATTTATCTACTTACGGTCCAAGCTAAGGATAGCTCCCCGGCCTTAGCTTGCGGGGGAATATTAGACATAGTTTATTATTATATTATATTAGAGGGTCTAGAGTGTAATATTGTATTCTATTATATACTCTCTTAATGTACAGATTACAATCACAATAATATACAAATCTGTTTTACAAGTTTAACTATCATCCACCTATCAAAAATGTGTAAATTAGACAAGGCATCAGTTTCAGGAATGTGCAGTTGATACATTATAAACTGTTAGATGCTAGTTTTACCACAATGAAACGCATACAGTTTATAGGAGCGTGCAGTTAATGCAGTTTATTGATATAGTATAAATAAGGGTAAAGCGGGATTTATTTTGGACAGAGAGTGATTTTTTTCGTCTTTTTTTTTCAGGAGGTTGATGTTTTCACTTTATGGGCTGAAGAGATGCTAATTGAAGACAATTTGATTCTGGATATTCTTTTTCTTTCTTATTATGAATCATTTTGTACATGTGATGGTAAACAGTGGAAGAATTTGTGTTTGCTTTATGAGGTGTATTTTCTATCTACATCTACTGCTTTTTGATACTTTTCTGGTATGGTATGTAAATCAATATTGTTTTAATGCAGAGGATGATATCTGGATCTTGTAACTTTGGCAAACTGGCCATATCAACTGAAGCTGTGAAATCTATATATCATGCTAGAGTGCAACTGCTACTTATTCTAATAGAAACTCTTTACCTTGAAAATATTCTTCAAATGGTCCATGATGAGACCCCTTTCAGGTTCAAACTTTTTAACCCTGGTTTAATTTTTAAAGCACATAATGCTTAGTATGTTGAGATATTGTGCTATTGTTGTAACATGTGATGCGTGTCTAGCAACAACGGATTATGCAAGTTTAAAATCTGTGAAGTAATTAAATATTATTGCTAGTTTTAAATCAAATCAACGTTCTCATTTTTTCAATTAATCTATCATAAAAACTAAACTCAAATAGCTATGAATAATGAATCTATACTTGTATACATAGAACCTCAGCTAACCTCTAACCATGAGAAACTAACTCAGATTTCTCACGTTACTAGTCCTTGCAAATCTGACAGATAATATGCTTAATATGTTAATTACACTGAGGGGGTGTTTGGGATTGCTTATTTTCACTAACTTATAACTTATTAACTTTTTGAAAAGTAATAAGGTGTTTGGGATTGCTTATATTGTGAGACGAAAAGTTTCATAAGTTACAATGTTGTAGCTTATCAACTTAATGAAAAGTTATAAGGAGGTAAAATACGGAATCCCAAACACCCCCTGAACGGTCTTTTTATGCCAAGGAAAATGCCATAAAAAACCGACATGCTTTCTGTTTTTCTTTCCTCATAAAAGTTTCTTAACAAATTTTCGCACATAAAAAACCTACTTTCTATTTTTTTTTGTAAAAGTCCCTTAACATTATTTTGCACATAAAAGTCTCCACATGTTGAATGTGAACAAAATTGTATTCTTTAAACTTTGTGTAAGAATGTAAATATGTTGAACCCCGAGCTCGACTAGGCTCTAGCTCGGTTTGTTTTGACTTCGGAGAGCTTGAGCTCGAGCTTGGCTCGTTTCGAGCTCTTTTTCTAAAGCTTGAGTTTGGCTTGTTTTGAGCTCTTTTTCTAAAGGTTCGAGCTTGGCTCATGAGTCGTATTTTCAAGCTCGAGTTTGAGCTCATAATGGGTTCAACTTGTTAAAAGTTTATCAACAAATGCTTTTTATCGTTATTTTAATGTAGTTTGGAAATTAATGTTTTCATGATTTCATCCATTCGTAGTTAATATATATACATATATATGTGTGTGTGTGTGTAACATGTTGATTTTCACACTATAATTACACTATGTTATATATATATGTATATATATATATTATGTATATTCAAATTTAACATGTTAAGGGACTTTTATGATAAAACAAAAGGCATGTTGGTTTTTAGTTATGGTATTTGTCCTTTGTGCAATTACTCATGTGATTTGGATTAACTATCAATAAACCTAATTTCAAGCAGAAGTTTTCTTGTCATGGTACAATCTACTGTCTCATGTGTGTCTGTTGCATTTATAGATCCTATATCTATTTACTACTCACAATAGAAGTACTTAACCTTAAAGAATCATTACCCAAATACATGCAAGCGATATCTACAATCAAATCCAATTTGAGTTTAACCTAGAAAAAATCATAACTTTAGTACACAAGGGCTTGTATCATCAAAGCAAGTAACAAAGATCTACTGTGATAAACATGGAATCAAGAAAGCTACTACATTGTTCGTGACTTTCATCATCTCACGTGGATCTATACTTATACGCAAATATGAAGCTATTAAGTATCAAATTCGACATTACCATCAATAAAAAAGTCTAAACTGCAGGGTTATTGTTTTAAAAAAAATGTATAATTTTAGAGCATATCAACATGCTGATATTTAAATTATTTCTACCAGAATTGTGTTTCTATGTATATTCAGTTGTTTAAAAAGTTCGTGTTGAAATTCATTGCAGTCAGGGAAGTATTTCTTTTGCTTTAAGTGATATTCAAGAAGTGGATGCGATTATTTCTAGGCTTGACCCATTTGAGACGAAAGAAGCAGGCCCATTAATTTTGGCCTGGGCAGTGTTTCTGTGTCTCATTTCATCTCTTCCAGAAAAACCAGAGAATAATACTATTATGGTACACCAGCTGTTTTCAGTTGTTCTTTTATCCACAATGATTGTATTTTGATAAATCGTAACCATACTTTGGTTTCATATTACAGGAAACCGATCACGTGGGTTATGTTCGTCAATCCATCAATGCTGCATCATTAACTTATTTTGATGAATTTCTTCACAGTGATCTCCTGAAGGATTCAGAGGTGGGCCATTCTCTCATTTTGCTTAATGTCTCTACTTAAGTTCTTATACTAATTAGCATCATGTAAATTAGTAAAAACTACAATGCCGTTTTTGTTAGGGCCCAATTGCGAGTTCTCGTAGTGTTTTGAGGACATTCATTTCTGCTTTCATAGCATCCTATGAGATCAGTCTTCAGGTAACTGGTTTCATTTGGCATTACATTCAGTTAACAAACAAAGATGTTGTAGTTTGTGTTGCATATTTTTTATATCACAGTGACTTCTTTGTTGCAGTTAGAGGATGATAATCTCAAACTGATATTGAACATTCTTGAAGAAATCTACCGAGGAGAGGTTTGGCTATCAACCATTTTTGTGGTTTATGATTAATTTTTCCATTCTATTGTAAGTTCATTTGACTTGGTTGACTTTAATGATACAGGAATCACTTTGTGTTCAGTTTTGGGACCGAGACAGTTTCGTAGACAGTCCTATTCGTTGTCTGCTTTATAACTTAGAAGGTGAATTCCCGTTCAGGACTGTGGAACTTATTAGCTTATTATCAGCTCTCTCTGAAGGAGCGTGGCCTGCAGAATGTGTGTGAGTACCCAAATGGCCCTTTTTAGTTTATTTAGAATATGATCGTTTTCATATACATGTTATGCCTTTTTAACCTATGAACAGGTATAATTTTCTTGATAAATCTGTTGGGTTGTCTACTTTGGTTGAGTTAAGAGGCGACCATGGGATTGCTAATAACTCAAGAATTGTTGAGACTCGATTGCCACTGTGTGTTCCGGGATTTGAAGGTCTTCAGATACCAAGGGATACACTGGGTCATGTGTTAAAATTTGTAGATGATAACACCGCCCTTGTTCGTTGGGAGGTAAATTTTGATTTGTTTGCTCACTTTTTAGTAATTGGCTATATGTTCTATATTGTTACCTGGTCTATGCTTATTTTTGCATTATTTTTATGAAGTACACACAATCTGGAGTTCTAGTGCTGCTTTTGCGTGTGGCACAAGAAATGTATCCTGATGGTTCTGAAGAAGTACTTGTTATCCTTGATTTGATCAGTCGACTTGTCACTTTTAACAAGGTAAGTTATACGGTAGTCTTCTTTAAACTTATTTTTATCTTAATTTGCCAAAATCTGGCCCAAAAAACTTTTTTTAATTTCTTGGAAACATTGTAGCCCATACAAAAGCTAGTAACAAAGTATTTTAATAATGTTTGTTCTAATGTTGTAATTGAGAGTATATTTGGTATAGCTCTTGGTTGATTGTTTTGGCATCAAGAACAATAACCTTATTGGCTATAGGCAGGCAGAATTTGATTAATATATTCTTACTTTAATTGAGATTTTCATTAACAATTTACAAAACAGCTATATATACAAGCATTGTGCAATCTTCTGTAGTCTAAAGGTACTTTTACAGTGAGCTCGTGTGTTTTATGTACAGGGTGTGTGTCATTCTCTGTTGAGTATTGGTGATACTTTTCATGACAAAGATAGTAGGTACCTAACAAACTTTCTTTTTCATTTTTTTTCTTGTTATCTAATCAGATATGTCTTCTTGTCATTTATATGGTTATATCTCGTGTTACGTTATTTTTTAATAAAGGTTAAATGTGGCCGAGATAATATGCACTTTGATCAAGAATCTTTCTTCTAACATTAATGGAGCACTAATGATGTCAAGAGGTGTTAACATTCTAGCTATGATGTTAAACTGGTAAGATTTTCAATTCTTTTCTGTTCATTGGTACTTATTAGGTCTTAATTTTTGTTATTATTATTGTATTTCAGCTCCCCATCTCATGTCACTCCAACTATTTTGAAGACCAATATTTTTTATGTTTCTTCAAGGACGAATTCTTTTAACAATGGCCCTGATGGATTATTAAGGTGTGATTAGTTGAGATGTTCACATGTGTTTCACCTATTGTATTGGATAATATTTTAACCTATTTTATGTTGGACTTTACATGTGATGCGTTTTTTTGATCCAGTGGCTCCTGGTTGCTTTCTGGAAGACTTGCTAAATTACTAGTTATCGACTGTGAGCATAATGACAGTTCATGCGCACTTGCAGTATCAGGCATGCTACATGACCTTAGTCAAATAGTTAAATGTTTCGATTTGACTTTTCAGTATTCTTTATTGCAAAAAAAAAATGAATTTTACAGTGTTGGAGTTCACCATTCAGTTTTTGGAGAGGGGGATAGAAAATGACTTCTTATTGGCTCTTACCGTTTTCTGCATTCAGTATATTCTTTTAAATCATGAATATTGGAAATACAAAGCGAAACAATCTCGTTGGAAGGTGACATTGAAGGTATTTCTGATGAATCGACATGTTTTAAGAAATTATTAACAAGCTTCTTAAATTGCTCATTTCATTACACATTAAGACAATTATTGATTATTCTTTTAGGTGCTTGACTTTTTGAAGACGTGCATTGCGTCAATTCCACATTTTCCAAAAGCGGGAGAAGTTATTCGTGACTTATTGCTATCTGATTCTTCAGTTCACAATGCTCTTTTTCGCATCGTTTGTATAACGACACCAACTTTAGAGGTTTGCTTTGATATCCCTTTGTACCCCATTTGTTGACTTCTGGTCAAAGATTATAATCTCACTGACTTCTTGCAGAAACTTTATGTCAGCCGCATGTATGATCTAACAGAAATCGAAGGATTACAGCAAGCAATTTCCTCCGTATTGGATATTTTCAGCTTGATTTCTGATCTTTATAAGGTCCATTTGAATATATTATTTTAATTTATAGTTAATTTCTAGTAAATTATGCAATTATAAACTGATGTTCAGTCTTACTTTATTTCTAGGATACTTCACCTGGCTACCAAGTTTTTCATCAAGCAGTGATGTCATCCTCTACCAAACCAATTCCTGTGGTTACAGCTATCATTTCTCTTATATCATTCTTCAGAAATCCAGTAAGGGAGTACAAATATACAATGTATTAAAAATATTAAACAGTTAGTTTCTTATTTTAATTTTTAAAGTTGTAACTTTATAAACAGAAGATCCAATTGGGTGCTGTGAGTGCTCTCTCTATGTTACTCTTAACGGTTGATGAGCTACAACCATACGCATCGGGAAATGCATGCTTTGGCATGGATGAAAAGCAGGTAAAACACTTTTATATTTTTCAACGGTTGGTTATTTATATTATTTATACCTATTCTAACTCTTGCATGAATGATTTATCAGATTGCAGATTTTAGGAATTCTATTATTATGATAATAAGTGACCGATCTTTTCCACATGAAGATCTCATTCTCAATACGTTTAAGATGCTCGCTTCAGCAGCATATTACCAGGTTTGCATTATTTATTTATTTGCTTGTTTGCATTTGCGTAAGAATCGATCAATAACTTAGTTGATGTGGGTTTGTTCACTATGCAGCCTGCTTTTTTTGTAGCACTAGTTGATTTAAAGGATAGTACAACTGAAGATAAGTCTATCTCTGTGGGACCCAAGGGAGAAAATATACTTGATTCTCTTTGTTTGTATGTTGAAAAATCCCCTGAATTGATAAAAAGGTATGACTTTTAATAATTCTGATACTTAATGGTCCCACCTCTAAAAACTTATTTTTATTTTATCACCAGTCATCCCAAAATACTTCTGAATTTTTTGGACTTGTTGCTGGCATTATGGCAAGGAGCTTCCCAGTTCATTAATATTCTGGACTGTTTGAAGAAGCCAGGAAATTTTTCTAAGAAGTTGTTTAGCTGTATTGAAGATCATCATTTTTCGAGTTCAGACTCGTTAATCTCATCATACAGATATCAATGCCAGTCTAACATTTTGCAAATCATGTCCCTCGAGATGTTTTTGCAAAACAAGTTATCGCACGCCGAGATTATTAAAAAAGGTATTGCTGGGAAAGCTAGTAATGGTGAAAAAGCAGAAAATGTTCCAAAAGATATACTATCTAGCTGGAGCAAGAACTCGGTTCTGAACAACCTCATAAAGTCATATGTTTACTGTGAATATGACAATGAGAAGTATCTTAAAGGAAAGGTATTCCCCTTTAGCATAATAACATTTTCTAAATCACTATGTTAAAACTTGTCTCAGTTATGGTAGGTATTCACACTTTAGTGTGCTTTCAGTTTGTCAAACATTATGTTAAAACTTAACTTAATTATGGAAATTTTGCAGGTTTCTGCTGCTCTGTTCTTTGCTCAAGCCTTTTCAAAGTTAAGAAATGGTCACACGGGGAGTTTGTCTGTATCATTAGTTGAGAAAATAAGCATCCTGGGAAAAAAGGTTTGTCCTTTTTCATGTTTGTTGGTTTATCATATCTGTCTTGCTGTAGCTGTACACACACACACACATGTGCGCATCCATTTCATAACTAATTATATATTGAGAACTGTGAGATCTATATAAACTCTTGTACCATATATTATATAATTTGACTAAAATGCAAATAGATTTTAATATTTTTAAGATTTATTTTTGAAATTGTAAAATTGATAGTATATTATTAAAATGCACTTACACCATATGCACACATATATGCATATGTGCATATTTTTTGTTTTAAATTCATGAGAGAGAAAATCAAAGAAGGATGGAGAGAGACAAATATTTATTTTTAATTTTAAAATTTTCATTGAGGCAAAGTGTGTACGCCATATGCAAGTTCTCGCGGCTCTCTAACATACTATTGGTTCTGAAAAGAACACGGCACACACACACACACAAACTTTGTTGTCAAGTAACAGCTTTTCTTCATATTGCAGTTACTTGATCTACCTGCATTTTCTGAGTTGGTAACTCAATACGGACAACGAGGTTACAGGTACAATTACTGCCATATCTCTAATTAAGCATGTTTTCTGTGAGTTCAATGTTCTCCAACTGTTTTTAACTGTTTATTTTGCACTAAAATAAACATATTGTACTTTGTTGCATATCATTTGGCAGTGAAAGGAAGGAGCTAAAGAGTTTAATATTAAGTGACCTATATTACCACATGCAAGGAGAATTCGAAGGCCGTAAGTTAGAACATCAGCTATTTAAACAACTGTTTCAATTCCTTCTAGAATCCACGTTGTTGGAAAGTTACAAGACCAAAGATGTCGGTAACTTGTCAATTCATGATAAGGATGTCTTATTATTCGACCACACCCGTCTAGGAAAGGATTTATGCTTAGACTTATGGGATATTTCAGAATTCAAAGATTCGAAAACAGTTGCACAAACAATGTTGACTTGTTTGAAAGAAGTCAACTCTATGTTGCTACTCAGTAGTTGCAAACTTTCTGCTTTGAAGTCATTAGCTACCATGTTGCCTATGTATGGTGAAAATGTAAGTCCTCATTTAAAAAAATATATATATATATATTTCATTTTTTTTAATATTATTTCTTTTGTTTTTTCAAGGTTACAAATGGTGGAGGACTTTCTGAGCAACTAATAAGTTCTTGTGTTCAACTTATATGTCAGTCTGTTGACCAAGCCACAGAATCATTGACCTTTGACTTTCTTGCAGCTCAAGTGGAATTACTTTACAATTTTATCAAATTTGTGGAAAAACAATCTTTACCATCTTCAATAGTCGTTATAAAAACCATGGGGTCCACTTTAAAAACATTAAAAGACTTGAAAAACCCGTCATCTGTTGACCTTAAACCCACAACCAACCTTTTACTCACACTTCTTCTCTCAACCATTGGATCAATCAACAATGAATCCGAGGCATCAGATCTGTATTTAAGGCTTCTACCAATTCTCTGCAACTTCACTGAACCAAATGACTATTGTACCCTTTCGTTGGCTACAATCGACTTATTACTGAAGCGCATTCAGTCACCTACTTTATGGTTTCCCATCATCCAGAACCATCTACACGTGCAAACTATCGTTAAAAAGCTTCATGCTAAAGCGTACCTACCGTCAGTTCCGGTGATACTAAAACTCTTTTTAACATTTTCACACGTGAAAGAAGGTGCCGAGATACTAGCTAACACTGGATTCTTCTCGTCTTTAAGGGTGTTATTGGAAAACGGAAACGAGTCTGAAAAGGTGGAAACCGAAAATCCTGATCGTGTATGGGGTCTCGGATCGGCTGTCTTGTCGATGATTATTTACTCGTTAAAGGACAGCTATTCATCTTTTCCTGATATGGTGGATTATGTCATTTCTTGTTTTATAATGGAGAAAGCAGATATAGTTTCTAATTGTTTGACCATGCCAAACTTCCCACCCGATATTATTGACCGAAAAAAACGAGCGCGTTCTCATAAAAAACAACCAAGTTTGACTGGTCTTAAGGAAACGCAGCATACCCTTGTGCTAATATGCGTGCTAGCCAAACATCACAACGTGTGGAGTAAAATAATAAAAGAAATGGATCCACAGTTACGGGAAATGAGTATTCGTTTACTATCTTTTATCAGTAAAGGCCCGCGTTTTGCAGAAAACAATCGGGTTGGTTCGTTACTTTGTCATCCAGTTCTTAAAGAAGAGGTTGAGTGGGACAAGAAACCGTCTTTTGTAAACAGCAAAAGTGGCTGGTTCTCTGTTTCTTCTGTTGAAACGTTATCATCATCGACTGCACTTGTGGTTGTTAAAGACACGCCAGGTGGAAACATTTGTGTTCCTCATCAACAATGTTTTCAGATATGGTTGCAGTTGAGGTTTACAGAATTGCGTTTTATCTTCTAAGTTTCTTGTGTCTGCAAGCTGCTGCTGCTGCCAAACGAGCCGAGGAATTAGGGTTTGTTGATGTGGCTCATTTTCCTGATCTGCCCATGCCTGATATCTTACATGGTTTACAGGTACTCGGTTTTTTATCACAACTGGATTTTAGTTGCTGCCTTGTAACTAATGGAATTATTGCACTTATTACTGGTATGTAAGTTGACTTTGTGTCAACTCATCATAATTAGGGGTCTAAACGAGCCGAGCCAAGCCTAAGCTCTTCTAACTTCTAAGCTTGAGTTCGGCTCGTTAAAGTTAGAAGAGCTCGAGCTCGGTTCGTTTCGAGTCTTATGCTCGCTGTTTTCACGACCGTACCGGACGGTCGCTCCAGGAACCGTTTGAACCTGTTTAACCATTTTCCATTTGAGCAGCCGATTACGGGTCAGACCAGTGAACCAGATCAGGTGGTCTGCCTGGATTTCCATTTTTCCTTACGGAATCTTATTTTATTCTTCATTTATTACTTGAGACTTCATCTTTTATTTATGTATTAATATATATAATTAAAGTGGTAAATTCACACCAAAACATAAAGTATTTTTATATTATACACACACACACACACAAATATATATAGTTTAAAATTTTGTATTATTTATGATGCCTTCCGGTTAATGAATGGGTAAGGCGACCGGATCGCTGTCTGATCTGGTTATGTAAACATTGCTTATGAAGTTCAAGTGCGACTGGTTAATTTTGAAGCTCGAGCTTGTTTTGTTTATTATCAGCTTAATGTTTAATTATTTTATTTACATGCAATTGAAACTTTATATATGTATATTATTTAGTTTTTTCATAAATTTATACACAATGATATTTATCATGTAGTCATACATTTATTACATATAATTAAAAATTATTATGATCATATAAATAATGGGCTGGCTGGTTAAGCTCGGTATGTGAAGCTCAAGACTGAAGTTGGTTTATTAAACTAGCTACAATTTAGTGCTCGAGCTTGTTTTAGCTCATCTCAAGTAGTTCACAACGGTCAGTTGATAACTAGTTTTTGTTATTCAAAAAACAGGATCAAGGAATTAGTGTTGTCAGGGAGTTATGTGAAACCAACAAGATGACATCAGAAATAAAGAGTGTGTGCATCTTACTGTTACAAATAGTTGAAAAAAGTTTATATTTGGAATTCTGCGTTTCACAAGTTTGCGGTATAAGACCAGTACTGGGACGGATTGAAGATTTCTCAAAGGAAATCAAATTATTGTTTGCAGGTACTTTATTATTATTATTATTATTATTATTATTATTATTATTTTTATTATTATTATTATTATTATTATTATTGTTATTGTTATTCTTATTATTCTTATTATTATTACTACTACATGCATCTGAGTTGAATTGTTATAATGCAGCAACTACAGGGCATGTCTTTCTTGAAGAAACAGTTAAGTCGTTGAAGCAAATAACATCGTATGTGTACCCGGGATTGTTACAGACTGAAAGGTGCTTGTGATCCAACTTTATGTTTCGATTTTGTTGATTTGAGGATCATTACTGATCAATGGAGAAGAAACCGTGTAAACTGTTGTAGGTGTATTTTAAGGATTATTTTATTGATAGATATTATAATAGCTGATACTTTGGTATGTGAAAAATGGTGGTGGTGCTTGAGAATTGGATTCTATGGCGTTTGGAGTGGTCTAAGGGAGAGATGCCTTTTGTGAATGGTGGAAATGTAAAGTGAAATGATGCTTTTCCTTGTATTACGGATTACGTGCCATTGTTTTCCATGCCATACCCACACTGTTCAATCATAATGATAATAAAATTCTGAAATTGAAATGATAAAAAGTAAGAACATCTCCATCCCGGGATCGCAGAGCCGTTCGTGACCCGTGGACAGAGGCCCTTTTAAAGGGCAGGGTTGGAGAATGCGAGTGTGCAAGGGCGGGTTCCGAAAAGAGTAGGCCTGAGTTTAGTTTATTTTTTGTTATATTTTTTTAAATATATATATATATATATAAATTATCTTTTTTAGGTTTAAAAAAGTTGGCAGTCAAATCATCGTTAAAATATTTTCTCAAATAGTATATGTCTATATGTAAATCAATTATTTTTGTTATTTTTTGACACTTGATATTTTAATATTTGTACTCTACTTAAAGGTTATAACACTGGAGCCACTTCCCTTTGCTAATCCAGCCTTCAGAAAAACAAAAAAAGGAATCATGATGAACATGAAGATATATGACTTTAAATCATTATTTAAAATGAAGACACAATCGAAACTTCAAGTGAATTTGTCGCATACATTGTCATAATCTTAATTTGTGTACGAGGCAACCCAAGTAGGCGGCAACATCATTGTGTTAACTCTAACTTTTTTAATTAGTATATATAAATTTTCATAAATTACAGTTATTATATTTGTTATTGTGTTAAACTTGAATTTTAATTTTTTCTACCTGGATCACCCTTGTTAGGAATCATGAATTAAACCATGGATTAACGAATACATTTCACTTTTATCAATAGTTTAGTCATATGAACATGACATTAGGTGACCTTCAATCCTTGTTTAAAAAGAATATACAATTGTAATTTTAAGTGAATTTATCGTCATTGTTTATAACTTTTTCCAATAAAATTCCTTCGATTACTTTTGTTATATTTGTTATTTTCGTTATTTTGTTAAATATGATACTTTAATATTTTATACTTTGATCACCCTTGTTACTTACGTCGAACTAACTTAACTGTCATAACGTCTAGAGTGGCTTCTCTATGCTAATTTAGTCTTTCATACTCGTATGAAACGTGTAGAAATTAGACATCTATTTCCTTTAATAGAATAAACTACTAATAAGAATTCTCATGATTGTATAATTACACTCATGATTATAGGTTGAAGAGGTAGGTCCCAGCAGGGCTCAGTTGGTCCCGCATGACTCACCTTGAACAGGGATGTCTGCGCAAAGACCATCTACTCCTGCAGGACCCACCATGCTCAGAGAAGCCTACGCGCAGTATGCAAGCTGCATACGCAGGGAAAAGCCTCCCAATGGTAAAGTAACCCGCCTGTTCCCGCAGTTGCGGATACAAGCCATCAGGGAAGGCTACCCGCACAGCATAGCTACACGCATAAGGCTTAACACTTACAAATATTCAGTGTCACCTGAAAGAATGAGCAAAGGCGGGAGGGGGAAAACTCCCGCCAAAATGGGCCAGTCCGTATGATGGAGGATCTTTTGCGTGATACCTGACGAGGTAAAGACAAAAGATCTGACCAAGAATGCGACAGCTCACTGACAGCAGCGTGGCAGACAGCACGCCACAGCACTGTGACCAATAGCCGCCGCCTGCCCACCAACTCCTGCCAGACCACGTGCCTAGCCTGCAGTTGGTAGAAGACGAAGAGTGCACGGCACGCCTGCTCTGTGTCAGCCGCTACCTATCCACCACTCACAGGTAGGGCACGTGCATAGGTTACAGTTGGTAGCGTGTTGGGCCGGCTAAACCCCTTGGAAACCCACCTTCGGCTATAAAAGACAGCAAATGGTATTATCATTTCATCATCTACTATCTCGTATAACTTACTTGATAACTGCTCTAATAGTATTCATATACTTTTATATTCAAAGAGCAATATAGACTGATTCTCACGCCGGAGGGTGGTCACAAGGAGGAACCCCCCCCCTTCTCAGTGACGAGCTTACGGTGTCTGTTTTGCAGGTTCCCTGAAGTACAACTTACTCTGCTGGACCTAACCTTCGTGGGAAACATTACTTAGCCCCCAGATTACCTATAATCTGCCCGGGGTCACTTAGTGTTTCTTCATTGGCGCCATCCGTGCATAAAGCTAGAACTACATCTTTCTCCAGTTTTTCAAAACTTCCAAGATGACTAGAGAAATTCCGGTAACCACAACCCCAGCCACTGGGGTAAACACCGGCAACACAATGTTTACAAACACTACCCCAGCCACCCAAGCTGGGGCAAGTGAAGTACATTTTACGAACACTACCCCAGTCACTCATGTAGGGGCAAGTGGAGTAAATATTCCACTGGGATTCACTGATACCCAGCTGGAAAAACGAACTCGAGCCCCTCGCCAAACACTTGATCAAGTGAAGGCATGGGCCGAGGCACGTCAACGAGAATTTCAGGCTGAGTTGGACGAACGCTTGCGTTCAGTCCAACAAGCTGAGGAATTCGGTAGTACTCGCCAGCACCTCAACATGAGTAGTGAGTACGAGCACTCGGACGACGAGAGGGAAGACTCCGACACCGACGCGAACCCTCGCCATAGGGCGAAAGGGAAGCGTAAGGAAACGGATCCCCAGCCAAAAAGGAATTTTGGGGAAGCATTCCAACCAGTCACGGAAAAAAGCTCGCGTGACTTCTCCAAGGCCTTTAGACCTACTGCCACAAACGCAGGAAGGTCAAAATTTGCAAGGGACATTGCAGAAGCAATCGCCCCGAGGAGTGCCAAACAAATGTCCAACATTGGCACATACGATGGTCTATCCGACCCAGATGACCATCTGAACAGGTTCATTGCGGGGGCAACCGTCAGTAACTGGACGGAACCCACGTGGTGCTACATGTTCCAGATGACTCTGGTAGGAGCAGCCAGAGCATGGTTCGACCGTTTACCGGTCCACCACATTTATGACTGGGCAGACTTCCAGAACAAGTTCAGTCAACAGTTTAGTCAACAGAGGAAGCACACTGAGGAGCAGTGGACGATCCTCAACTGTGTGAGAGAAGAGGATGAATCCTTACTGGACTTCATCACCCGCTTCAACTCCAAGAAGCTGAGTCTGGGCAACATCAGCGAAGACCTCGTTCGCGCCGCTTTCATTCAGGGCGCTGAGTACCCAGAACTTATCCGCACTCTGACGGGTAAAGACGGCATGCCATCCACATGGGATGCCATAATGACGGCAGCCAAGCGCTTCGCCGAAACGGAGAAACAGCTGGGAAGAGATCTCCCCCAGAATACAAACCTCTACACACAGAGGACAAGGGAGAACAATGTGAGAACCGCCCGGCTAAACAAAAAGAGGCGGCAAGGTATTTGGCAGTCAAGGATAAACTTTGACACCCCCTCAAGCTCTCGCCCTCTGGTTGGCGGAAGGGACAACACGCACCCTTCGAACCGGAAAAACCGTTGGACGCCACTCACCAAGAGCGTCACGGAGATATTTGCCACGGAAAAACTGCCATGGCCAAAAGCCCCAGCGATCCGACAGAAACCCAATGCGGATCAGAGCAAGTCTTGTGACTTCCATGGGACAAAGGGCCATAGCACTGAGGAGTGCACATCCTTGAGGGACATCGTCGAGACATTCGTCAAGGATGGGAGGCTCGCACACCTCGTGGCATCTATCAAGAAGGGAGGGAGGAACGACAACAGGTACAGGGGTAACGGACGAAAGCCCGTCGACATCAGCATCAACATGGTCCATGGTAAGGTCAGAGGAAGAAAGAGACCGATGACCGAACCATGTGCATGGAAAGAAGCAGAAGTGCGCTTCCCGCGAGTGCCGGGAGGCCCAAACAAAGAAGGCCCCATTATCATTAAAAGCCAGCTGGGGCACTACATCACCTCCCGCACCCTCGTTGACAATGGCGCATCGTCGACAGTGATGTACAGGCAGTTCTTCGACAAGCTCGATGATGAAGACAAGGAACGCCTGGAGACGGTCTACGCTTCAATGGAAGGGTTTGACGGCAGCATGAACACTCCCTTGGGCATCCTATCTTTCCCCGTCACTCTCACCGATGGGAATTATTCACGCACGGAGGATGTGGATTTTGTTGATGAAAAAACCACATCATACGTATGACATCCTATTCGGGAGAGACGGGATGGCAAGATTCAACGCCGTGGTATCCTCAGTCCACGGCATGATGGGATGGCCAACAACTGAAGGCGTAGCGATGATCACGGGCATTCCCCAGGTATGCATCGCATCTGTCTCCTCTAAACCCAAACCGAAGATGGCCAAACAAACCATCACTGAACCTGAACAGTGGGCATTCAATGGGAAATATCCCGATCAGGCCGTTACCATTGGCCCGACAATTGTTGATCCAACACGCACCTTACTCAAGCGCTTACTGCAGCGAAACGCAGACATCTTCGCGTGGACACCAGCCGACATGACTGGTGTACCCCGGGGAAAGGCAGAGCATAAGCTCAAATGCGATCCGGCCGTTACGCCGATCGTACAAAAGCGCAGAGTAATGGGGCCCGAGCAAACCAACGCGTGCAGAACCCAAGTCAAGGAACTCCTTGATGCGGGCATCGTGCGCGTCAGCAAATATCAAACATGGGTTGCAAATCCCGTAATGGTACCGAAGAATAACAAACAATGGCGCATGTGCATAGATTTCAAAGATTTGAATAAAGCATGCCCCAAAGATTGTTATCCGTTGCCAGAAATTGATCTCAAGGTGGATTCGGTGGCACCATTTCGCCTTAAATGCTTCTTGGATGCGTATAAGGGGTACCATCAAATCCACATGGCTGTAGATGACCAGGACAAAACCGCCTTTCGGACGCCCGATGGCACATTTTGTTATAAAATGATGCCGTTCGGACTTAAGAACGCAGGGTCCACGTACCAACGACTAATGGACAAAGAGTTTCACGCCCAAATTGGGAGAAACTTGGAAGTCTATATGGATGATTTGGTCATCAAAAGCCCCGAGCCAGAGGCGATGTTGAAAGACATTGAGGAAACTTTCAACACGCTCAGAAAGATAAACATGAAGCTCAACCCGAGCAAGTGTTCATTTGGGGTGGAAGAAGGGAAGTTCTTAGGAGTCATTATTACTAAAGATGGCTTCAGAGCGAACCCTGAAAAGGTCGAAGCCATTGTCAAAATGGAATCACCTACCACCATAAAACAGGCTCAAACACTTAATGGACGACTAGTCGCGCTTAACCGCTTTTTGGCAAACCATGCGGATAGGTCGTTCCCTTTTGTGTCAACGCTAAGAAATTGTTTAAAGAAAACGCACTTCCGCTGGACACCAGAAGCGGAAGCAGCTTTTCAGGAGATTCGATCACGCCTGATCGAACTCCCAACACTCACAGCACCACAAGCGGGGGAGGAGTTAATCCTATACCTCTCCGCAACAGATAGAGCAACCGGGGCAGTCCTGCTTGTAGAACGAAAAGGCATCCAGATGCCAATCTATTATGTTAGCCGCGTGCTGGCAGACGCGGAAACCCGGTACTCTACCCTGGAAAAACTGGTCTTGGCACTTATACACGCTTCACGCAGGTTGAGACGATATTTCCAGGGTCACCCAATCACTATTCTCACCAACTTCAAACTCTCAAATGTTCTAGGCAAACCCGAGTTATCGGGACGTCTAGCCAAATGGGCAATTGAATTGGGAGAATATGCGATTCAATACAAGCCGAGACCAGCCATTAAAGGTCAGGTCCTGGCTGATTTTATTGCAGAAGTCCCCGCTTCACGGGAGAAAGAGTGCCAGGAGGAGGTTCAACCCTCCCCAGCACACGAAATCGATGAAGTCTGGCGACTCTACACTGATGGAGCAGCTAGTAACGAGGGTTCAGGCGCAGGGTTAAAATTAACAAATCCAGCAGGCCAGGAATATACTTATGCTATTCGGCTGGATTTTCCAAGTACGAATAACGAAGCTGAATATGAAGCATTCCTGGCCGGATTGAGGATTGCGCGAAAGATGGGTGTAAAAAATTTGGAAGCCCACGTAGATTCCATGCTAGTGGCAAACCAAATAAACGGGACGTACACGGCTGTGAACGACACAATGGCCCTGTACCTTGCCCAAGCAAAAGCCATCATGCGCGATTTTAATGATTGTAAAGTGATACACGTCAAGCGCAGCGAAAACAAATCTGCGGATGCGTTAAGCAAGCTTGCATCACTGGCCTTCACCCACTTGGGAAAGGACATCCGCGTGGAACTCCTCGAAACACCATCAGTCCCGCACAAGGAAATTTGTGTCATCCAAACCGGTACAGAAACATGGATGACCCCAATAATAAAATACCTTGAAGCAGGAACGTTACCAGAGTCGAAGTCACAGGCAAGAAAACTACGCTGTAAAGCACTGAATTATCAGCTGGTCAATGACACCCTTTACAGACGTAACTTTCTTGGCCCATTGTTAAGATGCGTGGACAACCAAGATGCTGACTACCTCCTAAGGGAGGTTCACGAAGGCATCTGTGGAGTACACGCAGGCCCCCGCGCTGTGGTAGCCAAGCTAAACAACGCGGGATACTTCTGGCCGGGGATGCATATGGACGCGTTGGCATACATCAGAAAATGCAGATCTTGCCAGCTTTACGCACCCAACACGCATCGCCCGAAAAATGAACTTGTTCCTGTCACTTCCTCGTGGCCATTTCAGAAGTGGGCCATTGACGTGACAGGCCCATTTCCAACAGCAGCTGGGAATGTTCAGTTCCTAGTGGTAGCCATTGACTACTTCACCAAATGGATAGAAGCGAAACCTTTAGCCCAAACAACCGCAAAGCATATCAAAAAATTTATTTGAGAATTTATTATTTGTCGTTTTGGACTTCCACAGAATTTGGTAAGCGACAATGGCACCAACTTTGCTGACAAGAAGCTACAGCAGTGGCTGAAAGAACTTCAAATCACCCACACCTTTACCTCAGTGGCACACCCGCAAGGTAACGGTGAGGTGGAAAGAGCAAATAAGAGCATCGTCGAAGGCATAAAGAGAAGACTCTTGGAACATAGATCCGGTTGGGTGGACGAGCTTCCACACGTCCTTTGGGCAAACAGAACGCTGAAGAAGACCAGTACGGGAGAAACCCCGTTCAGTCTCACTTATGGCACTGAAGCCATGATCCCAGTCGAAATCGGTTTACCCTCACCAAGGGTCTTAATCCAACCAGAAGACAATGATGCGGAAAGACGGTTAGACCTTATGCTAACCGAAGAGCGCAGAGACTTAGCCGCCGTGCGTGAAGAAAACTACAAACGACAAATGCAAAAATACTACAACACGCGGGTAAAACTCTGCAACTTCAAGGAAGGAGACTACATACTGCGTAACAACGAGGCTTCGAACCAACAACGCCCAGGAAAGTTGGCCCCGATTTGGGAAGGGCCATACATTATCAAAGAAGTTCTGGGAAAGGGCGCGTACCGGCTCGAAAGGCTCGATGGCACTCCCATCCCTAGAACATGGAATGGAGCTCAATTACGCAAATGTTATATGTAGATCAATTCCAACTTGTAAAGAAAAGGCCTAGAGCCACTTCTAATGGAAATGATTCTCCTTTCATGATGTATTAATAGCTTGTAACCTATGAACTTCCCTTACGGGAAGAAGTAGTTGCGTGTGGAAGGCGGCAATACCCGCATAAACACAACGCCAAAATGTTAAAAAGTTCTAAGGAAAACCTACACGCAGGTCAGATGTAGGTAAAGTTTAGCCATCCTTGTAAGTGCAAGTGACGGTCTTATCCGCACAATCACAAACAAGGAAGCCAAACTTAACTTACCATCTACCACGTTAAAAGGTTAACTTATGAACACTTAAAAAAAAAAAAAGGGATAAGAAAAACCTACACGCAGGTCAGATATAGGTCTAAAGTTAAAGCCATCCTACTAAGTGCAAGTGACGGTTGCACCCGCACAATCACGAAAGAGGAAGCGAAAACTTTAGTCCATTATCAACCACGTTCAAAGGTTTAACTTAATGCCTTAGAAATTTCGAAAAGGAAAACCTCACGCAGGTCAGATAGAGGGTAAAGATTAGCCATCCTACCAAGTGCAAGTGACGGTTTTACCCGCACAATCACGAAGGAGGAGGCGAAACTTAAACCCATCATCAACCACGTTCAAAGGTTCTTATTCTAAACACTTGGGAAATTGCTAATTTAAACTAAGTATGCAAGTCATAAGTTTATAAAGCAAAGAACCCAAGGAAGGAAATAACAATCTTATACGCAAAGAGATTAATATTTCACAATCAATTACAAGAATGGCTGGGTAACTACCCGCCTAAAAGAAATCTATACAAGGCTAAGTCTATCCTAGCAGTGGGAAGGGATCTTCAGGATCAGGCTTCAGGGCCACCTCCACTTGGACCAGCACCGTCAGAGCGCGGCTGCCCAAGGAAAGCCTTAAGGATGCTTAGCCCATCATCAGCAGCAGCAGCTTCATTCACCTTCTCCACCACTGGATGCGGGAAGGCAGCGTACTGATTCACAGCTTGGTCATAAGCAGCTTCAGTATTAACATTGAATAAAGGGAAGTTGGAGGGCGGAAAGCCTCTCTCAGCAAACCCTAGACCAAGCAGGAAGCCAGTCTTCTGCCCATCCTCATGAGAAGCGTTGAGGGCTGCGCTCATTGCATCGTCGTAAGAGGTCTCTGAAAGGACCCGACGCACAACCTACAAAAGAAAATTACAAGTTAGAACATTTTCTAATTACGAGCGGAAAGCGTAAAGAAAAAGATAAAGATACCTCAGGCAACGCTTCTCGAAGCAGCCATTGGAGGGTAGCTTGACTTTCTTTGTAAGCACGTTCGGCTCCGCTTTTATCAAGGTTGGCAAGTTGAACTTCCTTGGCGGCAGCTTCTTCGACGCTTTTGAGTTTCCTTTCAGTACGGTCAAGCATCCCCCTCTGGTCAAGGATCTCCTGCAGCTTCTTGGCATCTTCCATTGCCAAGGCGTCATGAGCATGCTGAAGAGCCTTTAATTTGCATTTAAGCTGCTCATTCTCTTCGCGAAGTGGCTCAGCAACAGCTTCAGCCTTGGCAGCCCTCTCAGTTGAGTTTCGCGCAGTCTCCTTGGCCAGCCGAAGCTGTTCATTCACAGCTTGGGCAGCCTTGGAGCGGGCCTCGAGTCGCGCCTGGACTTCAACCTCGAGGGCCTTGAATGCCTTCTCCTTCTCGGCTGCGGCAGCGGCCAACTGCCGGTTCTCCTCCCGAAGAGCCCGCGCTTCAGATACATCTTTGGCGCGAGCTGCTTTTAACTTGTCGTTTTCACGACAAAGCAGCTCGACGCGGGGCTGCGTTCGGGCCTGGAGAACCCGAAGCTCATTGGTTAGCCTACCCTCTTGGTAGCTAGCCATGGCTTCCCCCAACGCACCATGAGGAGCAGCGTGGCGAGCCCAGTCCACGCACTCCACAGGGGTGCGAAGGGTTGTTCCTCGGCGTATGTTCCATCTTGGAACATACACTTCATTGGAATCCGACACTGCAAAAGAAACAAAGGCAGTTAGGAAAAGATGACAAAAATATACAAAGAAAAAAGAACCCTACGTACCTGTAGGGTCAATAACAGGCCGATAGCCGCCAAACCCATCACCTGAACCTAAAGGAAATCCATCCAACAGGTCAGGCAGACGGGAAGGTGGCGTAGATCGGCGGGAAGCCCGGCGCGTACCTGATGGTCCGGCCGTCGGTGCCGGTGGCGCAGGTATAGTGGCAGCCGCCGTGGTAGCCATTGTTGGCGCCGTCTCCTCAGCAACAGTAACCGCCGGCTCCGTGAAAGATGCTGTAAAAATTGCACTCACGACCGGCGGAGACACCTTCTCAGCTGGAACAGCCTCAGGAAGGCTGGAACCAGCGGAAGCAAGCGTAGACGCCTGGGTCGACGCCTCGGGAAGGCTGACCGAGCCTACCGTCATTGGCGGGGGAATACTTACTCCAACTCCACCCTGGAATGCGTCAACATCCACACCTGCACAAGCAAAAGTGTTAGAAAAATTTATTTGAAACAACAAATCTAGACAAGAATTATGGGGGTACTTACGGGGTTTCTTGAGCTTGAACGCACGGACGAGCGGGGGCGAACCCGATGGAGCCGGCCTCTTGACACCGGTAACCGTCGTCGTCGCTGCCTCCCCGGAGGTAACACCTGCAGCCTCCGGAGCGGTGGTCTCCTCACCACCGGGCTTCCCCGCCACCTCTGCATTATCTGACTCCGAGTCAGATAGGACTACCGGGTCGGCCGTAGAGGCCACCTTCTCCTTGCCTTTCCCGACGGCAGCCTTTTTCTTCCGCACCAGTGGAGGACCTTCTGCGGATTCCTCAGAAGAAGAAATGTCATGAACTCCAGCAGCAGGCACAGCATTGAGAGGTTCAGGGTAGAAGATAGGCTTACCTGGCCGTCGGTGGCTCAGGATCTCTTGGCCTGGCGGGTAAACCTCCACGAACCGACCCGCAGTCTGCTCTAAGATGGGCAACTCGTTCTCGTCCAGAGCACGAGTACCCATCCGCGCAGGACCATCTTCCTCCCGCGGATTCAGGAGCGACTGAAGATCGTTACCCTCTGAAATCAACAAGAAAGTTAGAAAAAATCGTAGTCAGCAAAAAAGAAACAAGACATACCATAAGGGGTAGAGTTCGAACCATATTCAAGGACGATCGGAACCTTATCCGCATTCGCCGCCTTCCACACCCGGCTCATCCCCAGCATCACCATCGCCGACTCCGGAAAACGGAAAACCGGGGACTGGACCCGGGATATCTTCGCGAACCATTCCGCCTCCTCGTAGTTGATGGCGGGAAGGTTCGGAAGCGGCTGGCCATTCTTGAACTTCATGGCAATGGGGATGGCTCGAGCGGATATAAAGAAGAACTCTCTTCTCCATGAGCGAAGACTCCGCTCGGTGGTACAAATCTTTAAACCCTTGATACGGGTTGTAAGAGTGTACCACCCTTGGATGCACCTCCAAGTATAGAAGGTCATCAGGCGGTCAACAAGGGGCTCAAGGCCCAGTATCCGGCACACCCACTCAAAGTGCCGGACCTTGGCAATGGCCATGGGGTGCACCTCTGTCAGGTGCACACCGTGCCTCTCTAGGACACGGTACACAAACTTTGTCAACGGAAACCTAAGGTTCCCGTAGACAAAGAATGCAGCATAAACCCCGATCTTGCCACTAGGGGCATCGTACACAGTATGGTGGGGCTCAGGAAACTCAGGCTCGAGAGACTCGAGCATGAACTTCCTGACGATATACTGGTACAGCTCGACAGGAAGATAACACTGGCATTCGCCAGCAGTCTTCTGATCATCAGCATCGTGAGAAGACATGGTGGAAGAAAGAAGAGATTTCAGAGCAATGCTTTACTGAAAAAGAGAAATTCGCCGGAAATTACTGGAGAAGAAGAGATGAAAGTGGAAAGTGTGAATTGCAAATAACCTTCTCCCCCTTTATATAGCAATCGCAATTAATGCGATGAATTTAATACGGAAGAGAGAGAAATCAAAGGTGCAATGAAACTATGACGCGTGGCAAAAGCAAACTGGCAACAGCTGTCAAAAAGGACGTGTGCCAGAGATTTCGCGGCTACGCGCCCGAAATCCCGTGCCCACGCGCCCGAAATCCCGTGCCCACGCGCCTGAAAAAGCAACTGGAATGACCACATAATGTCATGTCGCCATAACTTCTGGCACGTCCTGACACAGTCAGAAGAAACCGTCGCACGACGTTTGAGGTATTGGGTTGTTATCCATCCAACTCTTCAAATTTCAAAATTTAAAAATTTGAAGACTAAGGTTCAAAAAAGTAAGCGGGAAAATACCCCTTACCTTGGCAAACAAGTAACCATAAGCCGGGTGTGGGTACAGTGTAAAGGCAAAACCCTTCACATACCTAACACCCGCAGGGAATTGAAGCCAAAATATTTGGCAACCAAGTAACCATAAGACGGGTGCGGGTACAGTGTAAAGGCAAAACCCTTCACATACCTAGCACCCGCAGGGAATGGACGCCAGGAATACCTTGGAAGTAAAGTAACCGTAAGACGGACGCAGGTACAGTGTAAAGGCAAAACCCTTCACATACCTAGCACCCGCTGAGAATTGAAACCAGGAAGGATCTTCTGGGCAATGCTTGTGAAAACGGAAGTAATATCCCCGCATTGCGGGAACATCGAGTACTACGTTGTTTGAGGCTCCAAGATGGAATTGGTGGTTTAAACATAATTGATCACTATGTTCAAAAACTACCAGAACCACAGGGAGAATCCGCACAACTAAGACTCAATGCTCCTGACTTGCGAGGAGGTTACAGACCTACCCGCATCATACCCAAAGACCAAGCAGGAAACTCGGGAATTTCTGCAAGTGACAAGGACTTCCGCGGGAAGAACCCCCATGGAAAACCTTACAAAAACCCCTTTTCAAAACCCTTTGCTTAAGTCCAAAAATTCACCTCACTTTATTACACATTCGTGAGAAGAACATTGGACTGGGGGGACTTGAAGAGGTAGGTCCCAGCAGGGCTCAGTTGGTCCCGCATGACTCACCTTGAACAGGGATGTCTGCGCAAAGACCATCTACTCCCGCAGGACCCACCATGCTCAGAGAAGCCTACGCGCAGTATGCAAGCTGCATACGCAGGGAAAAGCCTCCCAATGGTAAAGTAACCCGCCTGTTCCCGCAGTTGCGGATACAAGCCATCAGGGAAGGCTACCCGCACAGCATAGCTACACGCATAAGGCTTAACACTTACAAATATTCAGTGTCACCTGAAAGAATGAGCAAAGGCGGGAGGGGGAAAACTCCCGCCAAAATGGGCCAGTCCGTATGATGGAGGATATTTTGCGTGATACCTGACGAGGTAAAGACAAAAGATCTGACCAAGAATGCGACAGCTCACTGACAGCAGCGTAGCAGACAGCACGCCACAGCACTGTGACCAATAGCCGCCGCCTGCCCACCAACTCCTGCCAGACCACGTGCCTAGCCTGCAGTTGGTAGAAGACGAAGAGTGCACGGCACGCCTGCTCTGTGTCAGCCGCTACCTATCCACCACTCACAGGTAGGGCACGTGCATAGGTTACAGTTGGTAGCGTGTTGGGCCGGCTAAACCCCTTGGAAACCCACCTTCGGCTATAAAAGACAGCAAATGGTATTATCATTTCATCATCTACTATCTCGTATAACTTACTTGATAACTGCTCTAATAGTATTCATATACTTTTATATTCAAAGAGCAATATAGACTGATTCTCACGCCGGAGGGTGGTCACAAGGAGGAACCCCCCCCCCCTTCTCAGTGACGAGCTTACGGTGTCTGTTTTGCAGGTTCCCTGAAGTACAACTTACTCTGCTGGACCTAACCTTCGTGGGAAACATTACTTAGCCCCCAGATTACCTATAATCTGCCCGGGGTCACTTAGTGTTTCTTCATAGGTGTAAATCTATTTGCCAATACGTTTACTACATGTCTACTTCGTGATTTAAAAAGAAGTTACAATTATCATTTCAGTTGGTTAGTCATTAGGCTGGTTGTTGTGGAGAATGATTTAAAGCATTCACAACACATGCTCTAAAAATATGTGAGAGAGTTTAAAAATTATCGGATGTGGTTGTGAGTAGAGGGAAAGCAAAAGGTTATACATGAAAGTTAAATTTGGGGTTTCACTGTTTATGCCGTTTAATTTTTTAATATTTTTTGAAAGTAGTTGTGAGTGAAAAAAAAAAAGAAAATATAACGATAAAATGTATAAAAATGTATTACTTAATTAAAAAATAGAGATAAACTATTGTGATTTTTTTGTAATTATATGTATATGGATAGGGAATATATTGTGAATATCAGTTCGTTAAAGCATCAAGTCACTACCACAGTACCACGTACACACTGAGTGAGACTTTAACTAACTCACATGTTAAGGTTTAATAACTAGACATTAAATAATAAAAAACAAAAATGATTGGTTATTTAAGGGAGGCCCCACCATTTTCTTGTTAAAAGTCCTGAATTATCCCACCATAGTGAATCGGATATCCGAAAATCTGGAAAAAAATAATTATTATAAAAAACTTTTAAGTCGGATATCCGAAAAATTATCCTAAATATCCATAAAATTATTTGAAATATCCACAAAATTATTCAAAAAATTGTCCGAAATATCTTAATATTATCCAAAATATATAAATAATATTTATTATCTAACAGTTAAAAAAATATTTCGAATAGTTCAGATATCCGAACTATCTGAAAATTTTAAAAATCATTATCCGGATCTGAAAATTTGAATATCCGAGATTCAGTCGGATTGTCAGATATTTCATATACGAATTCAGATTTTTTTAACACCCTATCCACAACAAATAACCTTAGAGCATTCTCAGTCTATTCCCTACCATATATCCATATATATATATCATATAATTACACTAAAAATCACTGTATTTTCTCTCTCATGTTCAATTAAATAATAGTTTTTAAACATTTATCATTATTTTTTTCTCTCTTATTCACTCACAAGCACTTTCAGAAAATATTAAAAAATTATACAATGTGAACAGTAAAACCCCAAATTTAACTTTCCCATATAACATTTTTTCCCTCCTCTACTCACAACCATTTTCATAACCATATCAATATATCATATAATTACAAACCTCTCTCACAAAAATATAGGGAACAGACTGAGAATGCTCTTAACGTCTACAATTATTTAACATGTTATTATAAATATTATTGCAAAATAGAACATAATATTCATTTTTCCTTGAAAGGTCAAAGGATCCTACTTTTGGCGCATGGTGAGGTTATGGTTATGAGCTCGATACCAACTAATCATATGTTTTCTGAACTGGCTCAGAATTTCAAACCAGCTTAAAGGTTATTTTTTTTTAAGAAAAATAAGATTACAATATTTTCTCAAACAACTCTCACTAAAAAGACGACCAAACTAGCTCAATGCTAGAGTCTAGAAAAAATAAGAAAAACTTACAAAGGAGAAATTGCACTAGTCAATCAACTTTAATCTTTTAAACGAAGATCTATGCTTTATTCGAAGAAACGACAAAGATTTGATGTCTTCAATCATACTGGGCTCCGTTATGACCCTTCGGTTCAAATATCTATTCGTTTCTTAATTACCAAATGCATCAACCTGCTGTCATTATAATTCCTCGTAGGATCTTTTATTGCACAGGGGGGCTAATTTGTGACTTGTGAGTATGTCGCAGACCGAGAAGACGAAAATGGGAAGAATTTTGCACCATGAACTAACAAGATGCCAAAGATTTGATGTCTATAGTTACCTTGGACTATGTTGTGACTCTTCATTCAAATATTTTTTCGTTTCTTGACTTCCAAATGCACTGTCATTATAACTCCTTGTAAAATATCCTTTTTTTTTGCATAGCGAGGCTGATTTGTGAATTATGAGTAAGTCATGAACCGAGTAGGCAAAAATGGAAGAAATTTTGCACCATGAACTAACAAGATGCCAAATCCGATCAGTGAACTAACAAGAGGTTAGTAAATGGTTTTCATTTTCAAGTCCTTCACAAATTTGACCGTTAGACAAATTCAACTGGTATGTTTCTGAATGCGAACCCTTCCAGAGTTGAGATCTGATCCATCTCTGCTTCTCAAACAAAGATGTTTATTTTTTTTTTTTGTACCCAATTGTTTCAATCCATTATAAAAGGAGCATTTGGGTCAAAAGCATTAAAAATTACCGTCTTATGGATGCAATTGGAAGTTCCCCGGATGTTATTCGATCCAAGTCCATTTATCCCCTTGTTCGAAAGAGAGACTGACTTAATACTTCCAATTCGTTATTTGTTTGGCATATACACACAAATAAAATCTTACAACCACTTAAGTTTATAAACCTTAACCCATAATGGTCACATAATGTCATATATGTATGCATCTCTATCAACTACACAAATAAGACAAAGTGTATTTACTACCACTTTCCCCCTTTATCGACACCCAACATATTTGACATTCCACTTGGCAGCCTACGGTTCCAACATCTCAACTCTAAAGCGGACCCCTCTTCATCAAACATAATTTAATAATATTACAAGTTAGTATTTCAGAATATAAATAAAATAAAAAATCTACTTAGTTTTAAGCTGTCATTATGCATCCTTTTCAGATAGCCCGAAGATGCCCTATTACTCCCCCACTTAAACTAACATGAAATACGTACTAAAATCTGCCATCTTTGTTGTTGTGTTGAAGAAACACTAACTGGACCCCGGGCAGATTACGGGTAATCTGTGGGTTAAGTAATGTTTCTCACGAGGATTAGGTTCAGCAGAGAAGGTTGTTCTTCAGATGACCTGCAAAACAGACACCGTAAGCTCGTCACTGAGAAGGGGGGGTTCCTCCTTGTGACCACCCTCCGGCGTGAGAATCAGACTAGATTGCTCTGAATATAAGTGTATATTAAGAGATTGCTAGATAAGATAACGAGATATCAGATGATGTCCTTACCATTCCAAGGTGTTAGAGTATTTATAGCCGAAGGTAGGTTTCCTAGAAGGTACAGCCGGCTGAATAGTATTCCTGTTCTACCAACAGTAGACTACGCACAGGCCATGCTGGTTGGTGGATAGACTACGGCCGACAGTAACAAGGTCGGCTGTATACTGTTCCTTTACTGCCGGCTGTGCACTGTTCCACCAACTGTAGGCTGCGCACGTCCCATAGTAAGGGTTGGTGAGTAGGCAGCGGCTAATAGTGACAAACAGTACTAGAGGGTGCTCCTCCTCGTACTGTTGTCGGTGAGCTGTCACCCTGTGATTGGTTCATGGGCTGTTCTGGTCAGATCGTCTGTTCTGCCCATACCTTAGTAGGTATAGTACAAAAGATCTTCCAGAAGCATACGGACTGGCTCATTTAGGCGGGAGTATTCCCGCCTTGCTCATTCCTTCATGTAGACTACTGAAGTAGCTAGTGCCTTGTGCGTGTAGCCTTGCTGTCAGTGCGGGTAGCCTTCCCTGATGGCTTGTATCCTCAACTGCGGGAACAAGCGGGGTACTTCACCATTGGGAGGCTTTCCCTGCGGGTACAGCTGGCGTACTGCGCGTAAGGTTTTCTCTGAGCATGGTGGGTCCTGCGGGAGCAGTTGGTCGTTGCGCAGACGTCCCAGTTCAAGGTGAGTCTTGCGGGTCCAACTGGGCTCTGCTGGGACCTACCTCTTCAAGTCCCCCCAGTCCAATGTTCTTCTCATGAATTATTAATAAGTGAGGTGAACTTTTGGACTAGCAAAGGGTTTTGAAAAGGGTTTTTAGTTTTAAGGTTTTCCGTGGGGATTCTTCCCGCGGTTTTTCTGATGTCACGCAGAAATTCCCGACTTTTCTGCTTGATCTTTGGGTATGAAGCGGGTAGGTCTGTAACCTCTTCGCAAGTCAGGAGCGTTGAGTCCCACTTGTGTGGATTCTCCATGGGGTTTTGGTAGTTTTCAACATAGTGATCAATTATGCTAAAACCACCAATTCCATCTTGGAGTTTCAAACAATATAGTTCTCGACGTTCCCGTCATGCGGGGGTGTTATTCCCGTTTCCGCAAGCATGGCCCAGAAGATCCTTCTTGGTTTGAATTCCCTGCAGAGTGCTAAGTATGTGAAGGGTTTTGCCTTGACGCTGTACCCGCACTCGTCTTACGGTTACTTTACTTCCAAGGTATTCCTGGCGTCAATTCCCTGCGGGTGCTAAGTATGTGAAGGGTTTTGCCTTAACACTGTACCCGCACCCATCTTATGGTTACTTGGTTGCCAAGGTAAGGGGTATTTTCCCGCTTACTTTTGAATCTTTTTGAATTTTTTTTTGAATTTCGAAGAGTTGGTGAAAGGATAAGAACAGTCCAAACTTCTGAAACGTCGTGCGACGGTTTCTTCTGACTGTGTCAGGACGTGCAGGAAGTTATGGTGACGTGACAGTACCTGGTCATTCCAGACGCTTTTTCAGGCGCGTGGGCGCGATTTTTCGGGCGCGTGGCCGCGAAATTAATGGTACGCGTCCTTTCAACAGCTGTTGCCAGCTTGCTTTTTGCCACGTGTCATAGTTTCATTGCACCTTCGATTTCTCTCTCCTCCGCATTAAATTGATCGCATTAATTGCGATTAGTATATAAAGGGGGAGAGGGTTCTTTGTAATCCACACTTTCACTTTTCTCTTCATCTTCAAAACGATTTCCGGCTAATACTCAACTTTTCAGTCGAGCATTCTCTCGAAATCTTTTTCTTCATATCTGCAAGATGTCTTCTGCTTACGATCTTGAGGGTACAGCCCAGGAGGCTGGGGTGCACGCCGAGCACCCGTCATCCACGTCCGACAAGGATGACAAGAGTACTGCTGGCGAGTGCCAGTGTGCTCTGCCTGTCGATTTATATCAGTACATCGTCAGGAAGTTCATGCTCGAGTCTCTCGAGCCTGAGTTTCCTGAACCCCACCAGACGGTGTATGATGCCCCCAGAGGCAAGATCGGGGTATATGCTGCATTCTTTGTCTATGGGAATCTTAGGTTCCCATTGACAAAGTTTGTTTACCGTGTCCTTGAGAGGCACGGTGTACACCTGACCGAGGTGCACCCGATGGCGATCGCGAAGATTCGCCACTTCGAGTGGGTGTGCCGGATTCTGGGCATTGAGCCCTTCGTCGACCGCCTGATGACCTTTTACTCTTGGAGGTGCATCCAGGGGTGGTATACGCTGATAACCCGAATCAAGGGTTTGAAGATTTGCGCAACCGAGCGCAGTCTTCGTTCGTGGAAGCGGGAGTTCTTCTACATCTCCGCTCGCGCCATCCCCCTTGCCATGAAATTTAAGAATGGACAAGCTCTCCCAAGCCTTCACGCCTCCAACTACCAGGAGGCGGAATGGTTCTCGAAGATATCCCGAGTCCAATCTCCGGTTTACCGGTTTGCGGAGTCCGAGATGGTGATGCTCGGGATGAGCCGGGTGTGGAAGGATGTGGATGCGCGAAAGATCCCGATCGTCCTCGAATACGGTTCGAACTCTGTTCCTTACGGTATGCTCTGTTTCTTTTTGTTGATTTAGAATCTCTTCTAACTTCTTTCCTGTTTATTTCAGAGGGGAACGACTTGCAGTCGCTCCTGTATCCGCGGGAGGCTGACAGTCCCGCTCGGATGGGTACTCGCGCTCTAGACGAGAACGAGTTGCCTATCCTTGAACAGACGGCGGATCGGTTCGTGGAGGTCTACCCGCTAGGCCACGAGATCCTGAGCGCCAGGCGGCCAGGTAAGGCGCTATTCAACCCTCGACCCCTCAATGTTGAAACCTCTGCTGGAATTCCTCTAATCTTATGTTCTGATGAGGAATCCGCAGATGGTCCTCCGTTGGTGCGGAAGAAGAAGGCTGCCGGCGGGAAGGGGAAAGAGAAGGTGGCCTCCACTGCCGATCCGGTGCCTCGGTCTGACTCAGAGGCCGAGAGCGAGGAGGTGGCGGGGAACCCCGGTGGTGATAAGACCACTGCTCCGGAGGCTGCGACGATTGTCACCTCCGGAGAATCCAGGATGACAACGGTGACCGGCGTGAAGAGGCCGGCTCCATCGGGTTCATCCCCGCCTGTCCGCACTTTTAGGCTCAAGAAAACCCGTAAGTACAAACTATATTTTTAAATGCATAGCTTTCCATTATTAATACTTCTTCTTTGTGCAGGCGTGGATGTTGACGCATTCCAGGGTGGAGCGGGGAAGAGTACCCCCCCGCCCATGACGGTAGGCTTGGTCAGCCTACCTGAGGCGACGACCCAGGCGGCTGCGCCTGCTTCCGCTGGTTCAGTTGCTCATTCCATTGAGCCAACTGTTCCAGCTGTGATGACATCACCGCCGGCTGTCAGTGCCATTTTTACCGCATCTTTCACTGAGCCGGCGGTTACTTTTGCTGCGGACTCCGCAGCGGCGACCGCGACGGACTTCATGCCTCCTCCGTCATCGGCATCGACGGCCGATCCTTCAGGTATGCATGGGGCTTCTCGCCAACCTCTGCCTCCTTCCCATCTACCTGACCTCTTGGACGGATTTCCCTTAGGTTCAGGTGACGGGTTTGGCGGCTATCGGCCTGTTATTGACCCTACAGGTGCGTAGGGTTCTCTTGGCCTATTATTATTATTATTTTTATTATTATTTTTTTTATATATCATCTTTTCCTAACTGCTTTTTGTTTTTTGCAGTGTCGGATTCCAATGAAGTGTATATTCCACGATGGAACATCCGCCGAGGAACAACCCTTCGCACACCTGTGGAGTGCGTGGATTGGGCTCGTCACGCAGCTCCCAGTGGTGCGTTGGGGGAAGCCATGGCTAGCTACCAGGAGGGTAGGCTAACCAATGAGCTTCGGGTTCTCCTGGCCCGGATGCAGCCGCGCGTCGAGCTGCTTTGTCGTGAAAACGACAAGTTAAAAGCAGCTCGCATTCAAGAAGTAGCTCAGGCGCGGGCTGTCCGGGAGGAGAATAGGAGGCTCTCCGCCGCGGCTGCGGAGAAGGAGAAGGCGTTCAAGGCCCTTGAAGTTGAGGTTCAGGCCCGTCTCGAGGCCCGTTCCAAGGCTGCCCAAGCTGTTAACGAACAGCTTCGGCTGGCTAAGGAAACTGCTAGGAACGCAACTGAAAGGGCCACCAAGGCTGAAGCTGTTGCTGAGCCTCTACGCCTCGAGAATGAGGAACTTAAAGCTAAATTAGAGGCGCTCCAACAGGCTCATGATGCCTTGGCGATGGAGGACGCGAAGAAGCTCCAAGAGATCCTGGACCAGAGGGGCGTGCTTGACCACACTGAGCGGAAGCTAAAGGGCGTCGAAGAGGCTGCTGCAAAGGAAGTGTTGCTTGCCAACCTCAATAAAAGTGAAGTCGAACGTGCCTGTACCCAAGCTCAAGCCGCCCTCCAAGAAGCTCTGGTTGCCAAGGAATGGCTTCTTCGAGAAGCGTTGTCTCAGGTAAGCTTTTCATGTCTTTACGCTTTTCTTTGTAAATAGAAAAGGTTTTTGATACTTGTATTATTTTTGTAGGTTGTGCATCGGGTCTTCACGGAGACGTCTTATGACGATGCTATGAGCACAGCCCTCAACGCTTCTCATGAGGATGGGGAAAAGGCCGGCTTCCTGCTTGGTCTAGGGTTTGTTGAGAAAGGCATCCCGCCTTCCAACTTCCCTTTGTATGATGTGGATACTGAAGCTGTTTATGACCAAGCAGTGAACCAGTATGCCGCCTTCCCGCACCCGGTGGTGGAGAAGGTGAACGAAGTCGCTGCTGCTGATGATGGGCTAGCTATCCTTAAAGCTTTCCTTGAACCACCACGCTCTACTGATGGAGCGAGTCCAAGTGGAAGTGGTCCTGAAGCTTGATCCTGAAGATCTCTTTCCACCATTAGCTTAGATTTTTGCTTTTGTATAGCTTCTTTTGTATGCGGGTATGCACCCAGCAATCTTTGTAATATTTGAATTCGATGGAATAAAGATTGTGTTAATTCCTTGCCTTGTTTATTTTACGCATATTTTGATTTAACTTAGCAATTTCTTTAGTACTTAGATAAGTTAACTTTTTAACGTGGCCAATTATATGTTTGTTTCGCTTCCTCTTTCATGATTGTGCGGGTATGACCGTCACTTACACTTAGTAGGATGACTTAACTTTACCTATATCTGTCCCTGCGTGGAAGTTTTCCTCATCTTTTCCTTTTAAATTTTCTAAGTGTTTAGAATAAGTTAACCTTTGAACGTGGCAGATAATAGGTTTAAGTTTTGCCTCCTTGTTCGTGATTGTGCGGATAAGACCGTCACTTGCACTTACAAGGATGGCTAGACTTTACTTACATCTGACCTGCGTGTAGGTTTTCCTTAAAACTTGAAATTTTTACCGTTGTGTTTATGCGGGTTTTGCCGCCTTCCACACGTAACGACTTACTTCTTCCCCTATTTATGCGGTGAATACCGGCACATCAGTGTGGGAAGTTCATAAGTATAAAGGTAAGGCTATCAACACATTGTGAAAGGAGAATCATTTCCATTAGAAGTGGCTCTAGGCCTTTTCTTTACAAGTTTGGAATTGATCTACATATAACATTTGCGTAATTGAGCTCCATTCCATGTTCTTGGGATGGGAGTGCCATCGAGCCTTTCGAGCCGGTATGCGCCCTTTCCCAGAACTTCTTTGATAATGTATGGCCCTTCCCAGACCGGGGCCAGCTTTCCTGGGCGTTCTTGGTTCTAAGCCTCGTTGTTACGCAATATGTAGTCTCATACATTGAAGTTGCAGAGTTTTACCCGCGTGTTGTAGTACTTTTGCATTTGTCGCTTGTAGTTCTCTTCACGCACTGCGGCTAAGTCTCTGCGTTCCTCGGTTAGCATAAGATCTAACCGTCTTTCCGCATCATTGTCTTCTGGCTGAATCAAGACCCTTGGTGAGGGTAAACCAATTTCGACCGGGACCATGGCTTCAGTGCCATAAGTGAGACTGAACGGGGTTTCTCCCGTACTGGCCTTCTTCAGCGTTCTGTTTGCCCAAAGGACGTGCGGAAGCTCGTCCACCCAACCGGATCTGTGTTCCAAGAGTCTTTTCTTTATGCCTTCGACGATGCTCTTATTTGCTCTTTCCACCTCACCATTACCTTGCGGGTGTGCCACTGAGGTAAAGGTGTGGGTGATTTGAAGTTCTTTCAGCCACTGTTGTAGCTTCTTGTCAGCAAAGTTGGTGCCGTTATCGCTCACCAAATTCTGGGGAATGCCGGTGATCATCGCTACACCCTCAGCTGTTGGCCATCCCATCATGCCGTGGACTGAGGATACCACGGCGTTGAATCTTGCCATCCCGTCTCTTCCGAAGAGAATGTCGTATGTGTGGTGTGGCTTCCTCATTACGACAAAATCCACGTCTTCTGTGCGTGAGTGATTCCCGTCCGTAAGAGTGACGGGGAAAGATAGGATACCCAGGGGGTGTTTGTGCTGCCATCGAACCCTTCCATCGAGGCGCAGATCGTTTCCAGGCGTTCCTTGTCTTCGTCATCTAGCTTGTCGAAGAACTGCCTGTACATCACCGTTGACGAGGCGCCGTTGTCAGCAAGAGTGCGAGAAGTGATGTAGTGCCCCAGCTGGCTTTTGATGACGATAGGGCCTTCTTTGCTGGGTCCTCCTGGCACTCGCGGGAAGCGCACCTCAGCTTCCTTCCACGCGCATGGTTCTGTCGTTCGCCTTTTTCTTCCTCTGATCTTACCATGAACCATGTTGATGCTGATGTCAACGGGCTTTCGTCCGTTGCCTCGGTACCGGTTATCGTTCCTTCCTCTCTTCTTGATTGATGCCACCAGGTGTGCCAGTCTTCCATCCTTGACGAATGCTTCAACAATATCCTTCAAGGATGTGCACTCTTCCGTACTATGACCTTTTGTCCCGTGGAAGTCACAGGATTTCCTCTGATCCGCATTAGGTCGCTGCCGGATCATTGGAGCTTTTGGCCATGGTAGCTTTTCAGTGGCAAATATCTCCGTGACGCTTTTTGTGAGTGGCGTCCACCGGTGTTTTTGGCTTGAAGGGTGTGTGTTATTTCTTCCGCCAACAAGAGGGTGAGAGCTGGATGAGGTGTCAAAGTTTACCCTTGACTGCCAAATACCTAGCTTCCTCTTTTTGTTCTGCCGGGCGATCCGAACATTGTTTTCTCTAGTCCTTTGCGTGTAGAGGTGTGTACTCTGGGGAAGATCCCTTCCCAGTTGCTTCTCCGTCTCGGCAAAGCGCTTGGCCGCCGTCATGATGGCATCCCATGTGGATGGCATGCCGTCCTTACCCGTCAATGTGCGGATAAGCTCTGGGTATTCGGCGCCCTGGATGAAAGCGGCGCGAACAAGATCTTCACTTATGTTGCCCAGACTTAGCTTTTTGGAGTTGAAGCGAGTGATGAAGTCTAGTAAAGATTCATCCTCCTCTCTAACGCAGTTGAGGATCGTCAATTGTTCTTCAGTATATTTCCTTTGTTGGCTGAAGTGTTGGCTGAACTTGTTCTGAAAGTCCGTCCAATCATATATGTGGTGGACCGGTAAACGATCGAACCATGCCCTGGCCGCTCCAACCAGAGTCATCTGGAACATATAACACCACGTGGGTTCCGTCCAGTTACTGACGGTTGCCCCCGCGATGAATCTGTTCAAGTGGTCGTCTGGGTCGGATAGACCATCATAAGTGCCAATGTTGGACATTTGTTTGGCACTTCTCGGGGCGATTGCTTCCGCAATGTCCCTTGCAAACTTTGACTTTCCTGCATTTGCAGCAGTTGGTCTGAAGGTTTTGGAGAAGTCACGCGGGTTTCTCTCCGCATTCATTGGTTTAAAGGCTTCCCCAAAATTCCTTGTCGGTTGGAAGTCCGTTTCCTTACACTTCCCTTTTGCCTTATGGCGAGGGTTTGCGTCGGTATCGGATTCTTCCTGCTCATCGTCTGAGTACTCGCACTCACTGTTCATATTGAGATGTTGGCGAGTACTGCCGAATTCGTCAGCCTGTTGAACTGAACGCAAGCGTTCATCCAACTCAGCTTGGAACTCTTTCTGACGTGCTTCGGCCCACGCCTTAACTTGATCTAGTGTTTGGCGAGGGACCCTCGTTCGTTTTTCCAACTGGGCATCAGTAAACCCCAGTGGAATATTGTTTACTGCACTTGCCCAGGCTTGGGTAACCGGGGTAGTGTTAGTAAAATTTGTATAACCGCCGGTGTTCCCCCCAGTTGCTGGGGTTGTGGTTACCGGGGTTTCTTGGTCGCTTACTGGCCTTGGGACCGGAGTAACGTTAACCATTTCTTCAGAAATTTTTGAAAAAACTAAGAATTAGTTCTAGCTTTTATACACGAATGGCGCCAA
Organism: Bidens hawaiensis; assembly: GCF_021521415.1. Taxonomy (NCBI): domain Eukaryota; kingdom Viridiplantae; phylum Streptophyta; class Magnoliopsida; order Asterales; family Asteraceae; genus Bidens; species Bidens hawaiensis. The sequence goes on from NW_027492290.1 coordinate 262,234, forward strand.
TGAAGAACCACTTAAGTTTATAAACCTTAACCCATAATGGTCAATGTCATATATGTATGCATCTCTATCAACTACACAAATAAGACAAAGTGTGTTTACTACCACTTTCCCCCTTTATCGACACCCAACATATTTGACATTCCACTTGGCAGCCTACGGTTCCAACATCTCAACTCTAAAGCGGACCCCTCTTCATCACACATAATTTAATAATATTACAAGTTAGTATTTCAGAATATAAATAAAATAAAAAATCTACTTAGTTTTAAGCTGTCATTATGCATCCTTTTCAGATAGCCCGAAGATGCCCTATTACTCCCCCACTTAAACTAACATGAAATACGTACCAAAATCTGCCATCTTTGTTGCTGTGTTTATAGTTTTAACAAACATTTTCACTTGACCTAACGAAAACATTAATGATTTAAACAAATGTCGGTTTTATTAAATTGTTCTCTCTCATACTAATTACCAACCAGAAGAAACAATAATTTAACACTTGGTCTAATTACTTAGTCTTTAGGTTAAGGTTAGTCTTTCCTACGGGGGTTATGTATAATCCGGCATATCCGATTACTCACACCTACAAAACAGAACACCGTGACTCGTAACCACCATCCGGCGTGAGAATCAGTATTGAAGATCAGTGACAGATCTAGAAATATTTGTCAGTGGGTGCCAAAAATGGTCAACCTAGAACGGGTCAAGTAAAACTAAAGCAAATCAAACCAAAACATATCAGGTCAAAAGAAATTACGTTCAATAAACCATGTATAGGCATGCAAGCAATAAATTTCATCAAAACACAATAAATAAAACATATTACAATTGACAAAAACCTTTCTATATTTGTTATAGCTCAAAGCTCTTATTTACAAATTAACAAAAAAATACAAAGTTAAATAGTGTAGAACTATAAAAAAGAAATGATACTCTAAATACTATCATATTTTGGTCTAATTTTTATAACGGTTTAATTAAACTCAAGAATATGTATCAATATATTAATAACTAATTGATGAAGTGGTTAGCCAATTAAATAATCTAAGCTTGTTGGTGAAAGTAAAATTAAACTTGCGTTTAAAAAGTTGGGTTCGAAAAGTTGAGTTTGGAGCACTTAAAAAAACATGGATGGGGCACTTGGGGTTTTTGAACCTAATATATTAAAAGTTTATAGAAGAAAATACGAATTTGAGGGGGTGCCTATACTCCCATTGGCTCAACACTAAACCACCTCTATTGGAGATTGAATATGTAATAAACACAAGTAATCGCGGAGCACTAGGGAGTATTCTCGTATAAGAGTCTGGATCCTTTTACCGTCGGAGGTGAAGGGGTATTTATAGCCGAACGGGAAGAGAGAAGGTACAGGTCACCTGTTATGTCAGTGAATCCACCAATCGTGGGACTTGCACGCGCTCAAAAGGTTGACGAATAAAGTAGCTGACTCTTGGCAATGCGCTGACGCGCTGTCGTCATATTATTGGCTGGAAGTCTTGTTTTCCAAGATACTTCCTTTTGTCCCATACCTAGGAAGATTTTTGGAGTCAACCTTCCAAGGATGTCAGGGAATGTCTCACGTCAGGTTAGCATTCCACTGATGCCATGTAGTTTCCTACTTTGGTGTTTGTTACTGCTCCGCGGAAGATATGTGTCCGCCTGCAGAAGCTTACATTAGGAGTCCTATAGATGGGTGTGGGAACCCCTGCCTCTTCACAAATCACAACCCCATTTCAAGACAACATGATCCCACACAAGGCCACTTGTAATTCAAACCACTATTTCAAGCCAATAATAAGAATTTACTATTTCAAAATGCTTTTTTTTTTTAAATATAACTTGATTAAATCACTATTTACTTGAACAACTACGTGTAACTTCCCCAAACCACTTGTGTTGACTATAAATGGGAGTGAGATTATCGTGTTTGACTGTGCTACAACTAATGAGTAATGTCACTCACAGAGTCACAGTTGAATGGAGCCATTAATCATAGAAAAACGATAGGGAAACCCATTAATAATATCTGGAATCCGCCACCAATGAAGTCAATGATCACATATATACAAGATATTACTAGCGAAGGCAATTGTCAAAAGAGAAGAAAAAGTATCTCTTTGGAAAAATCAAAAACAGTTGTATCATATATTTTATAAAACATTAACCATTCATAATGGCTTTAAATATATGGCCTTCTATTACAAATAGGAAGTCGTAGAAACAGTATCAAACGGACTCCGACTGAAGTTAAACTAGCGGCATTGGAACTGTCTCGTTGAACTCTATGATATTATATTTAGGTTTTCACTTTTTAATTTACAGCTTATGTATTTTAAAACTTTTGTTCAAGCATTGTGCATTTTTATTTATAATTATGTTTTTTGTTTATTTTTGTCATTTTGTTTATTTTTTTTTTTGACATCATGCTGTATTACTTAACAACACGTTATGTGTATATATTGATTAACTTTATGTTATATTTTGTAATTCTTTGTACCTTTTCTAGATTTAAAAGACAATATAGAATGACCAACGCGTGAAAACAAATACCGCCTTATTTTTTACCAACCCAACTTGCAAGTTCAATTTATAAAAAAAAAACTTTATACTAATTTGTAGCCGTTGAGCAAGGAATATCTAGGAAGCATATGCCACGTGATTCGTCCGTGAGGCAAAACAAACCATAGTTAACCAAAACCCAACCCTAGTTCATCAACCCACTTCATCTCGCTACGTGTCCCAATTCAACGGCCCAGATCATCTAACCAGCCATCCAACCTCCCTATATAATATCCTCGCCTCCGATCCCAAAACCCTAACCCTCTTTCAATTAACCATCACTGTGGGGATAATCAATTCCAAACACTCTTAAATGGCAAACCCTAAGGTCTTCTTCGACATGTCCGTCGGCGGCGCACCGGCCGGCCGGATCGTCATGGAGCTCTACGCCGACACCACTCCTCGCACCGCCGAGAACTTCCGGGCACTCTGCACCGGCGAGAAAGGCAAAGGATCCTCCGGCAAGCCGTTGCACTTCAAAGGCTCGTCGTTCCACCGTGTGATCCCCGGCTTCATGTGCCAGGGCGGCGACTTCACCCGCGGCAACGGCACCGGCGGCGAGTCCATCTACGGCAACAAGTTCGCCGACGAGAACTTTATTAAGAAGCACACTGGTCCTGGTATTCTGTCGATGGCGAACGCTGGGCCGAACACGAACGGATCTCAGTTTTTTATTTGTACGGCGAAGACTGAGTGGTTGGATGGGAAGCATGTGGTGTTTGGGAAGGTGGTTGAGGGGTATGAGGTTGTGAAGGGGATTGAGAAGGTTGGATCTGGCAGTGGGAGTTGCTCTAAGCCTGTGGTCATTGCTGATTGCGGTCAACTCTAGATCTGAATGTTATGTTTTAACTGTTTTTGGTTATGTTTGGTGTGTTGAGTTTTAATTGTGTGGTTGTTAGGGTTTTATTTACTATGTCTGGTGGTGGACTGGTGGTTTACATTGACTTGATTGTTGATGGATAATGAACTATTTGGGATAAATAAGATCAGTTTTTAATAATATTATTGTGTTTATAGTTCTGGTTGTTTTAAGAATTGCATGATCTGGTGGTGTTGTGATGATGATTTATATGTCTAAGTGAGATATTTCGTCGGAACACTTGGTATGCAACTTTTTTGTTTGCTTATTGGATCTTGGCTAAGTGCATAAGTAGGAATATTGGATCTTGTCTTGATTTCTGGACTGCTTTAAGCTTAATGTTTTGACAAATTATTAAAGGCTTAAAAATTTTCTTATTTAGTGATTTTTTACATGGTGATATATGATGAAAGTAACATATTGTCAGTTTATAACCAGAACTTTGAAAATTCGGAGTTGAAGTGGTGGTTGCGATTGCATGATTTATTCAACCAAAAATTGTTTGAAGGTAGCTTGACTTTGAAAACGATTTTTAAATCTTACTATAACTCTTTTGGTCAATCTATATTTTTTATTTTAGTTAGGCTTGACTGACGCTGGTAGTAATCGGACGGTGGGTGGAGATTAGTGACTAATCTGGACTACTCGACATGTGGTCGGGATTATTACAACCAAAAGCGTACAACTTTTATATATGTTACTTACACTAACAACATATATTACTTACAAGTTAAAAGAATTGGAGGAAGCACACAAAAGACAGGACTAGATATATATGATAGAATGAAAGCACAATTCAATCAAACATAAAGCATCCCACTAAAACCTTGCTAACTTGGGGCAACCTTACTAACTTGAGACAACAGCCATGTATTAGAAGTTAGAAGTTAGAACGTTGTGCTTTTTCTTATAAAGAGAGAACGAGCTTTTAACGAAAAAATATGTTTTGGTTATGGTGATTTCATTACTGTGAAAGACCAAAAAGTAAAAATAAAGGGAAAAAAACAAAATTCAAATTACCTCATTAGGACCAATTTATTTGAATACAATTGTGATCAACTGCAAAGTTACTCTGAATTACTTCATTAGGACCAACTTGGTTAGATGCATATCTCCATAAAATAAAAGTGTGAATTGACTTTATGGTAAAGAAGAGCTCATGAGTAAGACCATTCTCATCCCACCCCCTGTCCATAAATCAAAAATTACACTAAATAATACTTTTTATATCTTTTATCATTACTTTTTCTCTTTCCTTCACTCACAACCATTCTCAAAATATATTAAAAAATTATAGGGGATGAACAGTAACTTTTCAAATATACAGAAAAATCACTAATTTTTCTAATATAAAAATTCCTCACTCACAACATCCTGAATCACTCTCTAAATTATAAAAACACCCTTCACATTAAATGAGGGGTTGGATGAGAATGCTCTAATCATGAAAAAAGAAAAAGGGAAAACCTAGCGTAAAGAGACACAAGCCCAATTATTAGAGGGAACTTATTCTTTGTACATGAGCTCAAAAGGTCAAGGGTGTGTTTTGGATTAGCTTATGTGTTGGGGAAAACCAAAATGATTAAAAAAGACATTATTTTTTTTAAAAGGAATGTAATGGGTTTTGATGGTTAGAGGTGTGTAACAGGTAAATCAAACATATTAAGTTATATATTCCTAACATTTCCAAACCCCTTTATTTTGCCTTCTCCATAAGTTATAATCCATAAGGTCTTATGGTTTGCCAAACACCTTATGCACATTGTTAACTTTTCAAAAAGTTTATAAGTTAAGTTGATTAAAATAAGGAATCCCAAACACCCCCTAAATCAATCAAATAACAGCAACTATGGCCCGTTTAAACGAATCAAATCTCAAACCATAAATTAATTGATTGCTGGGTTATCTCAAATCATAGATTAAAACATCTTACATACACATAGGGTTTTGTTTGATCATGCCAAATTTATGTCATTATTGACCAAGTCTTTTTAACGTCAAACTTGCCAGAGAAGACGGGTTACAAGCACGTGCCAAGTTTTGATTGTGAGTTAAAAAGCAGTCGTTGCGAATATCAAGTCGTCGTATGCGACGGGTTCGTAAGAGACTTTTCTGGAATTATAGAAAAGATGAGGACCTTTTGGGAAACTCTCTCCGCAAAAAAGGACATTTTAGGAATTTTTCCAACAATTATTCTTGTTTTTTTATACTTACTCCCAAACTAACGTCATGTCCGAGCACTGAACATGGAACATTCAATTAAGTAGCATAACCATTAGGAGATCTATGCAAGTGACATTTATATATGTTGCTACACTTGAAACTGTAAGAATAAAAAGAAAAAAGAAAGGTATTAATTGCCACATAACCATAATTTCATGACATTATAATCAGAGCCGGCTGGGTATAGGGCGACGTGGGCAACCGACCGGGGCACTTAATTTTCGAGGCCACAATTATATATATATATATATTTTATGAAAAAAAATACGTATATTTAATGTTTTACCCTAATTATACAATAACTAGCTTGGTCTGGTGACAAGTAGGTATGACACCCAACCAAAAGGCAGTAGTTTCTATTCTCACTTGAGACATTTTTGAGCTTATTTTTATACAAAAAGTTTTTTAGACAACCTAAATCATAACAAAATAAGCTCATTTAAAAATTTAATTTTTTAAACTAAACAAAAAACCATTTGCATAAGACCTAAATATTTTTTGCTCATATTACTTCGTTACTCTTTAGGGTTTACGGACATTTTATTGCAGTTCGGCCAAGACATATAAATTCTCGGAGATAGACCCTGATTATAAACGCCATTAAAAATTGAATAAATTTAAATGGCATGGAGACATTTGAGAACCGATAAGAGATTGTTTACAAATCTTTTTGAGATTTGAGTTGATAGAAAACGTTGTAGCTTTATTGTCAATACCAATTTTGAAAGCTTTAAGGTTTCTTAATTAGTTTGTTCTATAAATTTGCAAGCATTTGTTAACCATAAAAGGCAACATAAATACTTTACCCCAATAAGAGACTTGGCATACATACATCTTTTCCATTCATACAATATTCTATTTATTCTTTCTGTGCATTTAAATTTATCAAATTATGGAAATGGTAAATAAAATTTTATCAGATTGTAAATGAATTAAACGTTCGGTGATAATATAGCAAATTTGCCTATGTTTGTTCGCTTTTTGGAAACTATGTGTTCTTACCAATATCATAACCCTACCCTATATGTGTGTGTGTGTATATATATGTATGTATGTGAGTATTACAAGATTAATTTTTATATAATGCTAAAATATGAATATGAATATGTTAAAAAAACACCAACACAAACGTAGCAAACTTAACACCAAATAAAACGAAACACTGTTTGTACTTGTTTGTTTTTATTTTGTGAAAACGAACGTGAACAAAATATTCCGTTCAGCTAGGTGCTACTGAACCGTTCATTACAAACGAACATGAACAAAACCGTCTTCTATTTGATTTGCTCTTCACTTTTATAAAAAGCAAAAATATTTAACTCAAGCAGGACCACCTATATGTCCCAAAAAAGGATTAGAATCCCACAAGGTTTCTTAAGCCACATCTCCACCGTCCGATCAAATATTATAACCCATCGATATCTCAACACTTCGATCTCACGCAAACACAAACTCAAACACAAACTCCTGAAAGAAAACCTCTCTTTCTTTCTCTGTCTCTGAACAACAACCACCATGGCGGCAACTGTTACCAGCGCGTGGGCCAAACCTGGCGCATGGGCCTTAGATTCGAAACAACACGAAGACGAACTCAAACAGTCTGACACAACAACTCGTGAGATGTCCGATTTCCCGGACCTCATGACGGCCGCAGCCACCAAAACCAAAAAGAAGAAAGGTCAGACGCTGTCGTTAGGTGAATTTGTATCTGGTTCATCGAATAATAATTACTCGGCCGTTAAACCGGTTATTCAACAGGGTTTAACTGCCGAGGATATGATGATGCTCCCCACCGGTCCGAGGCAACGGACCGCTGAGGAGCTGGAGCGTACTAGGCTAGGCGGTGGGTTTAGATCGTATGGCGATAGGAACGAGTCATCGAATTCGAGGTGGGGGTCCGGGAGGGTTAATGGTGGTGATGATGAGGGTAGGAGATCTAGTAGGGAGCCGTTGGGACCGTCTCGTGCGGATGAAATTGATGATTGGGGTGCCGCCAAGAAATCGAGCATTGGAGGGGGGTTCGAGAGGCTGGAGAGGGGTTCGGGTGGTGTGTTTTTTGAGGGCTCGCATTCTCGTGCGGATGATTCGGATAGCTGGGCGTCAAATAAGAGTTTTCGACCGTCTGAGGGTCGGAAATTTGGGGGGTTTGAGAGGGAGAGGAGAATGGGATTTGAGTCGAGTGGCGACGCGGATAGTTCGGATAATTGGGGAAAGAAGAAAGAAACTGAAAACCGACGGTTCAGCGGCGGTGGTGGTATTGGGAGTGCATTTGATAGTTTAAGAGAAAGGCGGCTCAGTAAGGATCCTTTGGAATCGGATAGTTGGGGAAGAAAGAGGGAGGAATTGGGTGGTGGCGGCGGCGGCACTGGTAACAGACTGAAGCTTAATTTGCAGCCTAGGAAGTTGCCGGTGGGTGAAGTTGAAACGGTGAAGGCGGGAAACGGGTCGAGCCCGTTTGGTGATGCGCATCCGAGAGAAGAGGTGTTGAAACAGAAAGGTGAAGATTGGAAGGAGATTGATGAGAAGCTTGAGGCGATGAAATTGAAGGATTTGGGTTCGGGTGATCGGTTCAAAAAAGGTAGTAATGGTAAGGCGAGATCGGTTGAAGATTCAAGTGAAAAGCGTTGGAGAAAGGATCAAACTGATGCTAATGTTCAACCTCCAAGGTTTACTTTTGATTCAACTTTACATTATGATCTTAATTGATAACTTCACCATGAATTATATAATGTGGTTGTGTATGTTTGATGTGTAGTGTCGAGAACAATGAAAATGGACATACAGAAGAAGCTGTGGCTGAAGCGGAAGCTGAAGCTGAAAAAGATGCACAGAAGTGATGAAGCAGCGGTGTTTTGTGTTCTTGTTGGTACTATTGCAAGTTTTGATAAGTAGACTGATTTTTGTAGGGTAAAATGCATAATTATGTTAATTTATCTATGTTATGTTATCGTCTCAGTTTTGTTCTTGTTTCGGTTTTAAGTGAGTGTATTCAACTTTATATTATTAAGAGCTTATATATCCAAGATGTGTATCATATCATGTATTGTTCATACTTACTGTCTACAAAGATTATAAATTTTTTGGGTCAACACACAAAGATTATGAATGTATAGATTAGTTTTAGTCATTTTAAATATTGGGGAGCAGTTGGGTCACCACCCTCACCATTGTGAGATGTGGTAGCCTATATTAACTGTGATGATAGTTTGTGAATAAATGGGTATTGTGAGAATGGTAATGGGTTGGTTGGTGACTATTCTTGTGTTGGTGGTGGCCGTCGCCATTGATGGAGCTCTTGCAGATACGACAGTTACTGGTACTGTTTTCTGTGACCAATGTAAAGATGGCGGGTTTGATGCTCTTGATTATCCTCTTGGTGGTGAGTGTAAGATCGGTTTAATGTCTGTATTCTTCTTTTAATCATCTTTGCTCGTTAAGGGCCGGTTAATGTCTGTATTCTTCTTTAAATCATCTTTGCTCGTTAAGGGCCGATAGGTTCGACTTGAAACATGACACAGCACGGAAATATAAGGTTTTGGGCCGTCATTTTAATATGTTTGATGTTTGATAAAAGGGGTCTTGTTTGATTTAACTCTGTTTATCCGTTTAACTAAACAAGTTGTTCTGTCAACCTTTTCACGACCCGCTTAACTTATTTGTTACAAGCCATCAACTTTATTAGCACATGTACACCTTGATTACTACCCCAACCTATTTGGCACGTTTAGATAAGTTGTTAAGCTGGTCGTGTTAGGGATACATGATTACAAGTGTGTACGAGTTAGGGTTGATGTTTTTGACATGAATAAGATTGGTTTAATGTTGCTTTCCTTCTCTTCTGCATCATACGTTGTAAGTCGAGGGTAGCGACATGACCTAAACACGAGACAACACGTAAATAATCAGGTTTTGGATTGTTATATGTTTAATAAGTAGGTTACGTTTGTTTTGACCTGTTTTATTTGTGTAATTAAACAAGTTGTTCTATCAACCCGTTCAATCCATTTGTTACAGGATTAACACATTTACAAGTTGTTTACGACACACCATGTTTGACATGTTTAGATAAATGGGCTAAACATGTCGTATTCAAGTTGGGGATACTTTTTGAACAATTTAACCAGCTAACTCGATGCTACTTGACCCCAATGACCCCTTTACTTAAATTGTCTGGTGCTGATTTATGCAGGGCTAACAATGTTGCCACTCGTAGCATGTTTGACACGTTTAGATGGCACATTTAACACAATTACAACTTGATTACCGCCCTAACATGTTTGACACGTTTAGATAATTGGGCAAAATGGGGTTACACGTTTTTTACACAAATCATGTTTTTGGCCTGAAACCTGACAACCCGACAAAAATGACACCCTTATGCTGTGCAGGAGTAACCATATTGCTGGCTTGCCCGGGACAGAACGGGCAGTTCACGGTGTTGAGGGAGGAAACTACAAACTGGTTAGGGGCTTACACAACCTCATTTCCAGGTACAGTGGATATGGGTGGTTGCCGGGCTCAAATAGCGGACAATGGGCAAGCATGCGGGGCGGCTGTCGGACCCGCTCAAGACTTCAGACTTAGCTTAAAGATGTTTGATTCTCAAATGTATACTGTGGACCCTTTAGTTGCCCAACCTGATGTTCCTTCCCCATTGTGCCCCCAACCATATCAGTCAACCGCACCGCCACTTCCAACGCAGCAACTGCCGCCACTTCCAACGCAGCAGCTGCCTCCATTGCCGCCATTTCCAACGCAGCAGCGGCCTCCATTGCCGCCTTCCACCACTCAGTTGCCGGCTTTAACACCTCCCATAGCTGAGTCACTTCCCATGCCGCCCTTGCCTCCATTACCGCCATTGCCTCCAATGCCAAAGACGCCTTTCTTTGAAGCTTCGGCTTGTCCGTACCAGTAAGTTATAACGTTTATAGAATTTTGCAACAGGTGTTTACATATATTTATAGAATTTTACAAATCTAAGTTACATATATGTTAATAAAACTAGCAGTATAAATTTCTCGCACGATAGAACCTATAACATGAAATTCATTAGTTTGGTTTTAAGCTAAACAGGTTCAAGTTAGTTTCGGGTTGACTCCGCAAACACCTCGTGTTTGGGTCGACCTGTCAGGTTTGTGCGTTTGGACCGTTGTATCCATCTAATTTTAAACTTATTTTTTAAAATGTGTTGTGTCGTAATTTAAATTTATCGGCCATTTTATTACACTTAAAAAAATTAAAAGAGAAATAAGCATCAAGTTTTATACTTTAAACAATACAATTTTAATATTTTGTCGTAGATTAATAATTTTAGAGTACGGATAAATAAAATAAATAATATTCTAACTTAAACGAGTCGTATTAATGTCAACCCATAAAAATTTATGTTGTGCTTGAGTTCATTTGTTTGACCAAATTTCCGGCACATGCTCATGTCAAACAAATAATTCTTGTATGTTTTGGGGTTGACCCACCGACCCACGAACACAGCCCATTTAAAACCAGTAATTACGTTGTGAGTGCCTAAAGATGAACATATGAACCGGTTCTGAACCTAAACTGATATCGGTTTGAGAACCTCTCTTTTGGAACCGGTTAAAATATTTTTTCAACCATACGTAATTTTTTCACTTAGAAACCAGTTTTCAAAACCAAACCGGTTCATGCAAAAACCTGTTTTGACCATTTTTGACTGAACCCAGCAGGTTTGGGCTCAAAACATCCGCTTAAAACATGTATGATGGTTTATGAATAGGATGTGGATGATGGCCCAACATAGATGTTATTGGATGTTGGACCCGGAACAGAAAGTTGGGCTTGTGTTTGGGCCCTTGGCTGAAACGAAATACGGGTCAAACACCACATTACGACAAAGCATTAATGGGATAGGGGATCCTTATCAAACACTTTTAAGGGAAGGAACCACTGCTCTCTTGAACTCCTACACTAGCACCCAATTCGTCTACCAACCCGTTGATGTCGTTAGACACTTGAACTGGGCATTGGCTGATGGGTCCACGCAACAAGTTCTTATGGCGGCCCTTCGGTTCATAAAAGCCAACTCCGGGCAAGCCGAAAATACTACTTGCAAATTTAGTGTTTGCACGTGATTGCATAATCGTCTAATATTTATTTCATTTTGTTATGTTATGTTTTGTTTATGATAATGATAATGAATATGATTAGATTATGAAAGTTTGTTGTGTTTAATGTTTTCGTGACTAAAAATAATAATATGCTCATTATAACTTCCTCTTCATTTATATCACTTAATTTGTTTTCAGCATTTCCCAACTAATGTTTTCATAATGCATGACATTATAGAATTGTGTTCATCTGTAGTAACTACTCAGTCACAACCAAAGCGGCAACGTCTAAGCTTGGTAGTCACCACCACCCTAACATCTCACTAAGAAGCTAGTGATCATCATAGCATCGCTCTAATAAGACAGAGATCACCAATATTTATCCTTTCTTCCGCGTTGGAAGGGATCACCATTAATCGCACCAATCTATATATAGTGACTGTTTGTCTGTCTTCTGATTTTTTCAATAATCTACATAGTGATCACCTATCTCTTCTCATTGATAAGTTAGTGATCAGCTTTACACACTTCTAAGTTCTCAATTTCTCATTATTTGGATAGTGACTACCCTCTCAAGTTACACATTTTGAAGTTGGTAACAGGTGTTTACAAATTACAATAAATCACCACACCAAACTTATCTTGTTGAACTTATGCTCTTGATTATAATTTTACTACTCTTGATCATTGATTGGATTTTTAATTAAAATATCACTTGAATAAAATGCTTACTAATATTAATATTTTTTTGAGCTATCTAGAGTTGTCATAATGTTGGAAGAAGAACTGTTTCGTTTTTTAGCTTTTTACAAGGTCAAGGTCTCAAACAATGACAAAATCATTTTAATTAAGTGATCAGTTGAGCCTTCAAAAGAGGAGAATGGAAAGTGACATAAAACCATTCTCATTCACAAACCAACCAAACCCAATTAAACCTAAAATTTCGACACTTATTAATAACCCAACATTCATTATTTTTTATTCGATAAATATAATTTAAAATTGTTTCTCAAAGTGGCTAGAAATATAAAAAATATAAGTTTTATATTAAAAAAACTGTATTCATAAGGAATATTTAAATAAGTAATGTTAATTTTTTATTAAAAAATATTTTTTTAAATAACTCATTTTTTAATAAAATTTATACATGTATGCTCACAAAAAAAACTGAACAAAACTGTGTTTTTTAGATTTATATAAAAACGTAAATATTAAAAATTATTAACAAAACTCAAAATTAGACATAAAACTAATTATTGTAAATGAATAAAGGAAAAAAAAAACTAAAAATATACCCACTCATATGTTGACAAGTGATAACAATATGGATTGCAAACCATTTTGCCACTATTTTAAGGTTTTTTAATATTTTTTTATTTCAAATAGTGTGACAAACCTACGGTGGTTTGCCGATGAGAGCATTCTCAACCTATCCTCTATCCACATCTCTATAATTACAATAAAAAACACTATATTTTTCTCTTTTGTTTAATTAAATAATATTTTTTTATACTTTTTATCATTACAGTTTTCTATCTTCACCCTATAATTTATAAAATCACTACCTTTTCTCTAAATTAATAAAATTTCACTGTATTTTTTTTTTCACCCTATAATTTACACTCACAAGAAATAAATAACCCCTCAAAGCCTCACAGTATTGTTTACAAACTCCCCTCAATTTTTTTAGGGACGTGCATCTCATAATGTGATATGACACATCTTAATGCATAGAGCATAACAAATCCTCAATATCTTGACTTGTTTATTCATGTTGACAAGACAAGGCGTGTGAATAAATTTCTGACAAGTAATGAGCTTCTTATTTTGCATGTCCTGCGTAATATTTTATTTTGAAGTTCTCAATAATTTATGTTTTATAGCAGATTTTAAAGGTAGAGCAAAGAATTAAAATATTTTTATAGAGAACAAAAAATATATAAAATAAATAAAACTTTTATCATATAAACAACTAAATTATCACTATATTGGATTCTCTATAATACATAATAATTTATAGAATGTTATACACCTAGAGACTCATTTAACCGTCGGTATGTTATGAATATATTAAAAAGAAGTAAGTAAAACAATATACAAGTGTTTTTGAATAGGCGAGAGAGAGATATAAATAGATGAACGTCGAAAGCTTTTTGAACGTAAACAAGATAAAAAAAAACACATGTATTTCTAGATAAATTATATAGATGGAGATGGAGGCTACAATATGACAGCTCTCATATATGTTAATTATTATATTGTTGTGATGTATGTTTTCGCAATATATAGTTTTTAATCATTTTTAATTTCAAATTATTAACCTTAAATCTTGTTTAGGGAATTAGTGAAGAATTACACATCAAGAGTCATTTTAGTGAAAATGTATTATTCCAATTGTGCATCACGAGTTCAAAACTTCAAATGTTAAAACTATGATGTGTTTACTAATATTTTGCACATTGTGTGAATATTACATCAAAGCAAAGTCATCAAAGTTTTGTTAGCGTTATTTCATTTATGTTTGGATTATAGAATCTTCCTTTTAGACAAACCTTCATGGTTGATATCACGAGTCGACCGTGTGCTCATCATTAAGCTATTGTGACAAATTTTGCTAATGATATTGAAGAAACACTAACCAGACCCCGGGCAGGTTACTGGTAACCTGGGGGTTGGAGAGATGTTTCCCACGAGGGGTTAGACCCTTGGAAGATGGTTCTTCTGATAACCTGCAAAACAGACACCGTGAGCTCGTCACTGAGAAGGAGGGGGTTCCTCCTTGTGACCACCCTCCGGCGTGAGAATCAGACTAGATTGCTCTTTAAATATAAAAGTATATTAAGAGATTGCTAGAGCAGATATCAGGTATAATATGATGATAATGTAGTAAGATATGATAAGATGAGATGATCATACCATTTGTGGTATTTATAGCCGAAGGTAGGTTTCCAAGGGGTTTAGCCGGCCCAACACGCTACCAACTGTAACCTATGCACGTGCCCTGCCTGTGAGTGGTGGATAGGTAGCGGCTGACACAGAGCAGGCGTGTCGTGCACTCTTCCTCTTCTGCCAACTACAGGCTAGGCACGTGGTATGACAGGAGTTGGTGGGTAGGCGGCGGCTATTGGTCACAGTGCTGTGGCGTGCTGTCTGCCATGCTGCTGTCAGTGAGCTGTCGCATCTCTGATCAGATCTTTTGCCCATACCTCGTCAGGTACAGTAAAAGATCCTTCAGTATACGGACTGGCTTATTTGGGCGGGAGTATTCCCCCTCCCGCCTCTGTGCGGGATTGCTCCCGGCTTGGCTCATTCCTTCAGGTGACACTGAACGATTGAGAGCTAAGTGCCTTGTGCGTGTAGCCATGCTGCGCGGGTGGCCTTCCCTCATGGCTTGTATCCGAGGCTGCGGGAACAGGCGGAGTCCTTCACCATGGGAGGCATTTCCTGCGGGACCAGCTTGCATACTGCGCGTAAGGACGTCACTTCTCTGAGCATGGTTGGTCCTGCGGATCCAGTTGGTCTCTGCGCAGACGTCCCTGTTTAAGGTGAGTCTTGCGGGTCCAACTGGGCTCTGCTGGGACCTACCTCTTCAAGTCCCCCCAGTCCAATGTTCTTCTCATGAGTGTTTAATGAAGTGAGGTGAACTTTTGGACTTGAGCAAAGGGTTTTGAAAAGGGTTTTGTAAGGTTTTCCATGGGGATTCTTTCCGCGGAAGTCCTTGTCACTTGCAGAAATGCCCGAGTTTCCTGCTTGGTCTTTGGGTATGATGCGGGTAGGTCTGTAACCTCCTCGCAAGTCAGGAGCATTGAGTCCCAGTTGTATGTATTTTCCATGAGGTTTTGGTAGTTTTGAACATAGTGATCAATTATGTTAAGACCACCAATTCCATCCTGGAGCTTCAAACAACGTAGTTCTCGATGTTCCCGCTATGCGGGGATGCTATTTCCGTTTCCGCGAGCATTGCCCAGAAGATCCTTCTTGGTTTCAATTCCCAGCGGAGCGCTAGGTATGTGAAGGGTTTTGCCTTAACACTGTACCTGCGCTCGTCTTACGGTTACTTTACTCTCAAGGTATTCCTGGCGTCAATTCCCTGCGGGTGCTAGGTATGTGAAGGGTTTTGCCTTAACACTGTACCCGCATCCGTCTTACGGTTACTTGTTCACCAAGGTTCTTGGCTTCAATTCCCTGCAGGTGCTAGGTATGTGAAGGGTTTTGCCTTAACACTGTACCCGCAGCCGGCTTACGGTTACTTGTTTGCCAAGGTTTATTTGGCTTCAATTCCCTGCGGGTGCTAGGTATGTGAAGGGTTTTGCCTTTACACTGTACCCGCATCCGTCTTACGGTTACTTGCTTGCCAAGGTTTATTTGGCTTCAATTCCCTGCGGGTGCTAGGTATGTGAAGGGTTTTGCCTTTACACTGTACCCGCATCCGTCTTACGGTTGCTTGCTTGCCAAGGGGTAAGGGGTATTTTCCCGCTTACTTTTTAATACTTTCGAATTTTGAATTTTGAAATTCGAAGAGTTGGTGAAAAGATAAACCTCTGAAACGTCGTGCGACGGTTTCTTCTGACTGTGTCAGGACGTGCAGGAAGTTATGGTGACGTGACAGAACATGGTCATTCCAGTCGCTTTTTCAGGCGCGTGGGAGCGATTTTTCGGGCGCGTGGCCGCGAATTTACTGGCACACGTCCTTTCAACAGCTGTTGCCAGCTTGCTTTTTGCCACGTGTCATAGTTTCATTGCACATTTGATTTCTCTCTCCTCCGCATTAAATTCACCGCATTAATTGCGATTACTATATAAAGGGGGAGAGGGTTATTTGCAATTCACACTTTCCACTTTCATCTCTTCTTCTCAAGTAATTTCCGGCAAATTTTTCTGTTCAGTAAAGCATTACCCTGAAATCTCTTTTCGTCCTTCTTCCACCATGTCTTCTCATGATGCTGATGACCAGAAGACTGCTGGCGAATGCCAGTGCTCTCTTCCCGTCGATCTGTACCAGTATATCATCAGGAAGTTCATGCTCGAGTCTCTCGAGCCTGAGTTTCCTGAACCCCACCATACTGTGTACGATGCCCCTAGTGGCAAGATCGGGGTTTATGCTGCATTCTTTGTCTACGGGAACCTTAGGTTTCCGTTGACAAAGTTTGTGTACCGTGTCCTAGAGAGGCACGGTGTGCACCTGACAGAGGTGCACCCCATGGCCATTGCCAAGGTCCGGCACTTTGAGTGGGTGTGCCGGATACTGGGCCTTGAGCCCCTCGTTGATCGCCTGATGACCTTCTATACATGGAGGTGCATCCAAGGGTGGTACACTCTTACAACCCGTATCAAGGGTTTAAAGATCTGTACCACCGAGCGGAGTCTTCGCTCATGGAGAAGAGAGTTCTTCTTCATATCCGCTCGCGCCATCCCCATCGCCATGAAGTTCAAGAATGGCCAGGCGCTTCCGAACCTTCCCGCCCTCAACTACGAGGAGGCGGAATGGTTCTCGAAGATTTCCCGGGTCCAGTCCCCGGTTTTCCGTTTTCCGGAGTCGGCGATGGTGATGTTGGGGATGAGCCGGGTGTGGAAGGCGGCGAATGCGGATAAGGTTCCGATCGTCCTTGAATATGGTTCGAACTCTGTCCCTTATGGTACGTCTTGTTTCATTTTGCTGACTTCGATTTTTACTAACTTTCTTGTTGATTTCAGAGGGGAACGATCTTCAGTCGCTCCTGAACCCGCGGGAGGAAGATGGTCCCGCGCGGATGGGTACTCGTGCTCTGGACGAGAACGAGTTGCCCATCTTAGAGCAGACCGCGGGTCGGTTCGTGGAGGTTTACCCGCCAGGCCAAGAGATCCTGAGCCACCGACGGCCAGGTAAGCCTATCTTCTACCCTGAACCTCTCAATGCTGTGCCTGCTGCTGGAGTTCATGACATTTCTTCTTCTGAGGAATCCGCAGAAGGTCCTCCACTGGTGCGGAAGAAAAAGGCTGCCGTCGGGAAGGGCAAGGAGAAGGTGGCCTCTACGGCCGACCCGGTAATCCTATCTGACTCGGAGTCAGATAATGCAGAGGTGGCGGGGAAGCCCGGTGGTGAGGAGACCACCGCTCCGGAGGCTGCAGGTGTTACCTCCGGGGAGGCAGCGACGACGACGGTTACCGGTGTCAAGAGGCCGACTCCATCGGGTTCGCCCCCGCTCGTCCGTGCGTTCAAGCTCAAGAAACCCCGTGAGTACCCCCATAATTCTTGTCTAGATTTGTTGTTTCAAATAAATTTTTCTAACACTTTTGATTGTGCAGGTGTGGATGTTGACGCATTCCAGGGTGGAGTTGGAGCAAGTATTCCCCCGCCAATGACGGTAGGCTCGGTCAGCCTTCCCGAGGCGTCGACCCAGGCGTCTACGCCTGCTTCCGCTGGTTCCAGCCTTCCTGAGGCTGTTCCCGCTGAGAAGGTGTCTCCGCCGGCCGTGAGTGCAATTTTTACAGCATCTTTCATGGAGCCGGCGGTTACTGTTGCTGAGGAGGTGGCGCCAAACATGGCTACCACAGCGGCTGCCACTATACCTGCGCCACCGGCACCGATGGCCGGACCATCAGGTATGCGCCAGGCTTCCCGCCGATCTATGCCACCTTCCCGTCTGCCTGACCTGTTGGATGGATTTCCTTTAGGTTCAGGTGATGGGTTTGGCGGCTATCGGCCTGTTATTGACCCTACAGGTACGTAGGGTTCTTTTTCCCTTATATATTTTTATCATCTTTTCCTAACTGCCTTTGTTTCTTTTGCAGTGTCGGATTCCAATGAAGTGTATGTTCCAAGATGGAACATACGCCGAGGAACAACCCTTCGCACCCCTGTGGAGTGCGTGGACTGGGCTCGCCACGCTGCTCCTCATGGTGCGTTGGGGGAAGCCATGGCTAGCTACCAAGAGGGTAGGCTAACCAATGAGCTTCGGGTTCTCCAGGCCCGAACGCAGCCCCGCGTCGAGCTGCTTTGTCGTGAAAACGACAAGTTAAAAGCAGCTTGCGCCAAAGATATATCTGATGCGCGGGCTCTTCGGGAGGAGAACCGGCAGTTGGCCGCTGCCGCAGCCGAGAAGGAGAAGGCATTCAAGGCCCTCGAGGTTGAAGTCCAGGCGCGACTCGAGGCCCGCTCCAAGGCTGCCCAAGCTGTGAATGAACAGCTTCGGCTGGCCAAGGAGACTGCGCGAAACTCAACTGAGAGGGCTGCCAAGGCTGAAGCTGTTGTTGAGCCGCTTCGCGAAGAGAATGAGCAGCTTAAATGCAAATTAAAGGCTCTTCAGCATGCTCATGACGCCTTGGCAATGGAAGATGCCAAGAAGCTGCAGGAGATCCTTGACCAGAGGGGGGTGCTTGACCGCACTGAAAGGAAACTCAAAAGCGTCGAAGAGGCTGCCGCCAAGGAAGTTCAACTTGCCAACCTTGATAAAAACGGAGCCGAACGTGCTTACAAAGAAAGTCAAGCTACCCTCCAATGGCTGCTTCGAGAAGCGTTGCCTCAGGTATCTTTATCTTTTTCTTTACGCTTTCCGCTCGTAATTAGAAAATGTTCTAACTTGTATTCTTTTGTAGGTTGCGCGTCGGGTCCTTTCAGAGACCTCTTATGACGATGCGATGAGCGCAGCCCTCAACGCTTCTCATGAGGATGGGGAGAAGACTGGCTTCCTGCTTGGTCTAGGGTTTGCTGAGAGAGGCTTTCCGCCCTCCAACTTCCCTTTATTCAATGTTAATACTGAAGCTGCTTATGACCAAGCTGTGAACCAGTACGCTGCCTTCCCGCATCCAGTGGTGGAGAAGGTGAATGAGGCTGCTGCTGCTGATGATGGGCTAAACATCCTTAAGGCTTTCCTTGGGCAGCCACGCTCAGACGGTGCTGGTCCAAGCGGAGGTGGCCCTGAAGCCTGATCCTGAAGATCTCTTCCCACCGCTAGGATAGACTTAGCTTTGTATAGATTTCTTTTAGGCGGGTAGTTACCCGGCCACTGTTGTAATACATCATTGAAATATTAATCTTTTTGCGTATAAGACTGTTATTTCCTTCTTTGGGTTCCTTGCTTTATAAACTTATGACTTGCATGTTTAAATTAGCAATTTTCCAAGTGTTCAGAATAAGAACCTTTGAACGTGGTTGATAGTGGGTTAAAGTTTCGCTTCCTCCTTCGTGATTGTGCGGGTAGAACCGTCACTTGCACTTGGTAGGATGGCTAAACTTTAACTTTTATCTAACCTGCGTGCTGGTGTTTCTTACTTTTTTAGGATAAGTTAACCTTTGAACGTGGTTGATAATAGGTGTGAAGTTTTGCTTCCTCTTTCGTGATTGTGCGGGTAGAACCGTCACTTGCACTTAGTAGGATGGCAGAACTTTACCCTTATCTGACCTGCGTGTAGGTTTCTCATCTTTTGAGGATAAGTTAACCTTTGAACGTGGTTGATAATAGGTGTGAAGTTTTGCTTCCTCTTTCGTGATTGTGCGGGTAGAACCGTCACTTGCACTTAGTAGGATGGCAGAACTTTACCCTTATCTGACCTGCGTGTAGGTTTTTCTCATCTTTTTAAGAATTTTGTTTTGAACCGTTCGACGCGCGGTTGTCGATAGGTTAGTGTTCATTTTCCTTTCATGATTCATGCGGATAGACCGGCACTTTCATTTAATGGGATGAACTCTTTCAACTGACCTGCGTGAAGGTTTGCCACGTTATTGGGTTCGTGCGGGTAAGACCGCCTTCCCACGCAACGACTTCACGTAATGTGAATGTCGTCACCAGTGTTGGATAGTTTTAACCGTTCGACGCGCGGTTGTTGACAGGTTATTATTCAGTTTCCTTAATGATTCATGCGGATAGACCGGCACTTTCATTTTTGGGTGCTGAACTTTTTCCCCTTCAACTGACCTGCGTGAAGGTTTGTCACGTTATTGGGTTCGTGCGGGTAGGACCGCCTTCCCATGCAATGACTTCACGTAATTATGCGGTGAAAACCGGCATATTAGTGTTCAGAAAAGTATAAATGTAAAATCATCAGCTTCGATATTCTTAGAGAATCATTTCCATTAGAAGTGGCTCTTGGCCTTCTCTTTACAAATTGGAATTGATTACATGCAAACTGTGTAATTGAACTCCCTTCCATGTTGGGATGGGAGTGCCATCGAGCCGATACGCACCTGGTTCGGGATCTCGTTCTTTACGCAGCATGTAGTCTCGATTTTGAAGCTGAAGTTGGTTCGTGTTTTCCCCAGCTGGGGTTCTATACGCACTCGCCTGCCTAGCTTTTATTTCGCCACGAGGTGCGCGAGCGTCCCATCTCTGACGAATGTTTCGACCATGTCTTTTACGTCTATGCATTCTTCGGTGTTGTGGCCTTTTGTTCTGTGATAGTCACAGTACTTGCTCCGATCAGCATCGTGACGATGCCGGATTACTGGAGGCTTTGGCCATGGGAGCTCCTCAGTAGCAAATATGTCAGTGACGCTTTTGGTAAGTGGCGTCCACCTGGAGTTCCGGTGCGGCTTTACATTATCCCTTTCACCCAATCGGTGCTGTAAGCCGGATGAGGTGTCAAAGTTTACCCTTGACTGCCAAATGCCTTGCTTCCGTTTTTTGTTCAATCGGGCGGTGAGGACGTTGTCCTCTCTCGTCCTCTGGGTGTAAAGGTTTGTGTTCTGCGGAAGGTCTCTACCCAGTTGCTTCTCCGTTTCCGCATAGCGTTTGGCTGCTGTCATGATGCCATCCCATGTGGATGGCATTCCATCTTTACCCGTTAGGGTGCGGATAAGCTCTGGGTCTTGCGCGCCCTGGATGAAGGCTGCGCGAACAAGATCCTCGCTGATATTGCCCAAACTTAACTTCTTTGAGTTGAAGCGAGTGATGAAGTTTGGCAGAGATTCATCTTCTTCCCGTGTGCATTTGAGGATTGTCCATTGCTCCTCGGTATACTTTCGCTGCTGGCTGAAGTGTTGGCTAAACTTCTGCTGGAAGTCTGCCCAGTCGTAAATGTGGTTAACCGGTAAACGATCAAACCAAGCCCTAGCAGCCCCCACCAGCGTCATTTGGAACATGTAACACCACGTGGGTTCCGTCCAATTGCTAACGGTTGCCCCCGCTATGAACCTGTTCAAATGATCGTCTGGATCAGATTGGCCGTCATATGTGCCTATGTTAGGCATTTGTTTAGCACTTTTCGGGGCAATTGCTTCAGCAATGTCCTTTGCAAATTTGGACGTTCCTGCATTTGTAACGTTTGGTCTGAACGTTTTAGAGAAGTCTCGTGGACTTCCATCTATGCTTTTTGGTTTGAAGGCTTGTCCAAAATGCCTTTTCGGTTGGGTTTCCGTTTCTTTACGCTTCCCTTTTGCCTTATGACGAGGGTTCGCGTCGGAGTCGGATTCCTCCGAGTCATCCTCCCAGTATTCGAATTCGTCGGCCTGTTGCACGGAACGCAAGCGTTCGTTCAACTCAGCCTGGAATTCCTTTTGTCGTGCCTCCGCCCATGCCTTGACTTCGTCGAGAGTCTGGCGGGGGAGTCTTCGTTTTTCAAACTGGGTATCGGTGGATCCCAGTAGGCGGTCATTTACTGCACTTGCCCCTGCTTTAGTAAGTGGGGTAGTGTTCGTAAAATTTACTTCACTTGCTCCGGCTTCGGTAGCCGGAGTAGTGTTTGTAAAAACTGTGTTGCCGGTATTCCCCCCAATAGCTGGGGTTGTGGTTACCGGAATTTCTCTAACCATCTTTTGTATAAAGTTTTGAAAAAACTGGAGAAAATTGTAGTTCTAGCTTTATGCACGGATGGCGCCAATGAAGAAACACTAACCAGACCCCGGGCAGGTTACTGGTAACCTGGGGGTTGGAGAGATGTTTCCCACGAGGGGTTAGACCCTTGGAAGATGGTTCTTCTGATAACCTGCAAAACAGACACCGTGAGCTCGTCACTGAGAAGGGGGGGGTTCCTCCTTGTGACCACCCTCCGGCGTGAGAATCAGACTAGATTGCTCTTTAAATATAAAAGTATATTAAGAGATTGCTAGAGCAGATATCAGGTATAATATGATGATAATGTAGTAAGATATGATAAGATGAGATGATCATACCATTTGTGGTATTTATAGCCGAAGGTAGGTTTCCAAGGGGTTTAGCCGGCCCAACACGCTACCAACTGTAACCTATGCACGTGCCCTGCCTGTGAGTGGTGGATAGGTAGCGGCTGACACAGAGCAGGCGTGTCGTGCACTCTTCCTCTTCTGCCAACTACAGGCTAGACACGTGGTATGGCAGGAGTTGGTGGGTAGGCGGCGGCTATTGGTCACAGTGCTGTGGCGTGCTGTCTGCCATGCTGCTGTCAGTGAGCTGTCGCATCTCTGATCAGATCTTTTGCCCATACCTCGTCAGGTACAGTAAAAGATCCTTCAGTATACGGACTGGCTTATTTGGGCGGGAGTATTCCCCCTCCCGCCTCTGTGCGGGATTGCTCCCGGCTTGGCTCATTCCTTCAGGTGACACTGAACGATTGAGAGCTAAGTGCCTTGTGCGTGTAGCCATGCTGCGCGGGTGGCCTTCCCTCATGGCTTGTATCCGAGGCTGCGGGAACAGGCGGAGTCCTTCACCATGGGAGGCATTTCCTGCGGGACCAGCTTGCATACTGCGCGTAAGGACGTCACTTCTCTGAGCATGGTTGGTCCTGCGGATCCAGTTGGTCTCTGCGCAGACGTCCCTGTTTAAGGTGAGTCTTGCGGGTCCAACTGGGCTCTGCTGGGACCTACCTCTTCAGATATTTTTAAGAATGTCTAGTCTTGGATTAACAATACAAGATAAGCATTGGTATGTAAAAGTTAGCTTGGGTTGGTTTTGGGCTCAAGCCAAACAATAAACCATTTTGACTTTTTAAAGATCATTTGGTTTTAGTTTTTTTGGTTTTTGATTTGGTTCGATTCAGTTTTACCATTTGGATTTGATAATTAATTATTATAAATTTCAAGTAAAATATTTAGGTTACACTAATTACTTAATTCTCATTAATTACTTACAATTCAAAATACGATTCGGTTCAGCTTGGTTTTTCCGGTTTTATGAACCGCACCAAAAACTCGGTTTTTACATATACGTAAAACCAAACGTTGGTTTTTGTTTGGTTTCGGTTATTTTGGTTCAGCTTTTTAATTTCGTATCAGTTTTTCAGATTCATGCACACCCCAGCGAGAAAAGTTCATTTTAGGTGCTTAGGTAGTTAATTTGATATTGTACATAAGAAGTTAGGGCTTGGCATATAGATGGAATGTACTCTAGGAAGCATATAATCACATTTTAAGCATGCCTATCATACTCACATTTTAGTTATGTAGAATCCGGTGTCATACTTTAATGTATGCTTGAATGAAGAGTTACACCTTATATTATTTTGTGAGACATTTGTGTTTGCTTGTGTTTATCAAGACTTTGTGAATTTGTTGTGGTGCTACTCAATAGTTTTGGATATAAGATTCAAGTATCTAGCCCTGTCGTAATTTGATTTCGTTTTTGTAATAGGAATGTTCCTTTTAGTAAATTTAAATTTGGTTTTATTAGTTTTGTTTCATAGCATAATTTGTGAATATAAGTATTATGTTTAATTTCAACAAATTTCATAAGAAACACATATGTTCATATTTATCCTAGTTACTCTTTGTATATGAGAAGTTTACATTGAGTTTTGAGCTCTTTGCAATTTTATTAGTGTGTTGTAAGTTTTGTGACAAATGTTCAATGGAAAGGGATTGGTTCAATCAACCATAATGCTAACTTAATTACTTAGAAAATTTTGGAAATATTAGGCATGCTAAAGTTTTAGTTAAACTATATTTTCGCAATCTTAGCTCATGACCAAACTTCTAATTTTTTGAAGTTGCATGTGAATTTTTTTTTCTTATAACGAATCTATATTATAAAAAAAATTATTAAGAAGAGACTAGATAGGTTGATACATCAACACAAACCGACCAATGAAAAAGAAAAAAACAAAACAAAAGATATAACTATACAAAGACATACCAAAAGAACCACAACAAAATAGAAAGCCCAACGAAACCAATACGAAAACCTCATATGCACCATACCATACACGTATACAAAGAGACTTAATCGATTTTCGATACTTTCATGCTCCCGGTTGATTTGTGAGCAGATGAACCGTTGCTACTACTTGTACATTTAATCCCAACTCTTTAATGTATTAAATAACAGAATACCATCCTTTTCATTATTCACAGTTTTCGCTTCCATATTGTCATATCAAAGTCGGAAATTCAATCAATTTGGACAACTGAGTAAATGAGAAAGGGCCTTGAATTTTCTCACATGGATCTTTATAAAACCATTTAGATTCCGGTTCTAAAATTTAAATTGTTGTTGGACCTGTATACTCGAGCCAAGAGAAACTAGACTTAGAATCTATATAAGTTGCAGGGACTTGCACTACTGATGTTCGGTTTATTTGTATATACTTATGTGTGTTAACTTACTTGTTTTACTCGTTTAGTTTATGAACTATGATACTTCATACATGTTTATTGTGTTTCAGGTCACAGGTACTTAACGCGCTTAATTTGGACCTGTACGAGCATGGAATGAAGACCCGGGATGTCCAGCACGTTTACCGAGGCAATCATATGAACCTGCTGATTGAAGTGACCCATCGCGTAGCGCGATGGGTGTTGAAAGTGGGGCATTGCGCTACGTGATGCCCTGGAAATATTGATCAGGCGTTGACTTCTGGTCCATCGCGTAGCGCGATGGACCTGGGGAGGAGACCATCGCGCTACGCGATGGTCCCCAAAATCGTGAAAGTTAGGGT
Source organism: Bidens hawaiensis (assembly GCF_021521415.1). NCBI lineage: Eukaryota > Viridiplantae > Streptophyta > Magnoliopsida > Asterales > Asteraceae > Bidens > Bidens hawaiensis. The sequence goes on from NW_027492290.1 coordinate 287,782, forward strand.
TTTGTTTTATATAACATTGGGACGACCCCATACGCGATTCTTCACCTTCCAGGCGATTTTCAGAACAAAAGAGAGAGCCCCATCACTTCCAATCATCTCTAAGCATCATACATGGCCTACCAGATCATAACCGAGGCCTGAGAGATGCCGATGCACGGCTAGTTCCTTCGAGTCATACCCGGGATGTGTAGTTTGTAATCTTTCAGTTTATTTATCATGTATTAAGAATGAATTGATTGTAACTATCTTTGATGTTAATCTATGAGTATTGATGTCTAGTATTATTGTGTACAACGTCAGTTTAGGTTTATTTCGATCGGAACGATTAGTGTGCCAGTTGCTATGATAATTGCTTGTAGGATTGTTTTGACTTGTTAATCGCAAGAAAGCATCCGTTTGCCCTTAGTTTATTCACACTGGCAGGGACCGTTTGATAACCAGTGCCATGTGTTAGCGAGCGTAGATGCCTAAGGTTTAACCGGTTAGTCAGTCTGTAGTTGACACAAGATAGTTAATCTGTTAAGTTGCATGAGATTGCTGTTTGATTGCTTACTTGGATTCCCGGGTGTGATTTGCTTTGTCTGATTGATTGAATACTTGATTACTTGTTCGTTTACTATAAAACCAAACTGTTTGCTAGTGTGATCAGCACTTTACTTGAACTACTTCATAATGTTAGGAATCAGTTTCACTGCACACTGACCACATACTCCTCGTGGTTCGACACTATACTTACCCTAGCTTGCTTAGGTGATTAGGAACACTGAATTAATAGTTTTTGACTAGATAGCGACAGTCTAGCATCAACTAACGAAGCCGAATGTGTAGACTACATTTTTATTTATAACCTCATTATTTGTTTCAATAAAGAACGAGTTAACCTAATTATATTTTTTTTCTCAGTGTTCAATAACAATCTAATTAGAATACATGTCCTTTGATCCATCTTTCCCTCATCAACAAACAAGAGCATGTGTTATATTCTAAATTCAACTAATTCAAAATGATAAGTCAAGCAAGATGATTATATAAGCAGTAAAAATATTCTAAACGTTCGTTACCACAAGAAATAGTAGTGTGTTCTAACATGCACAAACAATGATATATCAAGAAAGTTCACATATTTTCAAATAGCATATTCAACAAGCAAAATTTAATGACTACAAGGTTAGGGGCATTTAATGAACTTTGCTTGAACATGTGTCTTGGGTTTGCATTTTGCAATTTCTCCACATGCTACTGTTAATTTCATCCTTGCTTTGATTATGTTCTTAATTTCATCCTTGCTTTGATTATGTTCTTAAAGTTTCACCAATACAGCATCTTTACAGATGAATGAGATTTAGGGGGGTGTTTGGAAAGGGTCTGAATGAAACCATTCAGATGTGCAAATCTGAATCAGACAAATTAAGAGCGTTTAGCTCGTTTAAAAAACTCATATGAATGAAAATTACAACATCTAAATCGCTCAGCTTTGGAAAGAGTCTGAATGAGAAAATAGACCCCAATAACCCTACCCGCGCTTCTTTTTCATCTGCAATCTTTTCCCACCCTCAAACAACAACAGCGCCACCTCCTCTCAATCCTATGCTACCTCCTCCCAATCTTGTGCTGCTACGGTGTTGTTTCCCTGTCAATCAGCCTTTCTCATCTACGATCCCTCCCAACATCAACCAGGTAATTGCTTTCTCCAGTAGCAATTTGAAGCTTTTATTTTCGAAATTGTTGAATCAGTGGATCCTTGTTCTCCCATCTGCTAAGTATATGGATTTAGAGGATTAGTCATAATTGTTAGAATTAGGGCTTCAACATATTTAACATCTGTTAGTGTGTGTGTTTGTATTTTATAACATGAATTAATTAGATTTGGATTACTCATAATTGTTAAGAGGATTAGTCATAATTGTTCTCCCATCTGTTAGTGTGTGTGTTTGTATTTTATAACACTAGGTTAGATACCCGTGTGATACACGGGTCGGATAAATGATATTTTTATTTCAATTAAAGAATATAAAGATATATTATAAAATCAAAAATTTACAAACTGTAAAGACAGAGGAAAACATTTATATTTGGTAGAATAAATGACAAAAGATTTGTACTTTTATTTAAAAATTAAAAATATTAATCTTAATAATACATAAACATAATAATCATTTAATAGTACATAAACATAATAATCATATTTAGACACTTTTACTATTTGTTTTATATAATGCTTATATAATATTTAATTAGTTGTTTCTATTAGTGTACACGGTTATTACCAAAATCATAAATCAAGTTCTAATATTAATTTAATATAGCAAATTATATTTTTAAAAAGAATACTATAAAAAAATAATAGAGATTGATAAAAACTCACGAGATGTGTATTTAGAATATAGTTATATAGATTATAATGAATTTAAAATTTTGTTAATAAGACATATTATGGATGCATGAAAATTTAAATATTAATCAACTTTTTATCATTTCGTATAGTTGGAAAACTATTTACTAAAATGAGTTTCTTTTAACTTATTTGTCACTCTCTTCTATTCAATAAAATTAAATTAACATATTGTTAAAATAAAAAATTTATTAACTACGGACCCCTAATAAAATTTCATACATACAACTCTTAACTATTTTTCAAACATAACCATTATAATAATATAACATTAAATTAACTATGCTTTAATTTCATACACACAACCCACAAGTTAACAATATTAGTTTTTAAGAAAAAATATATATCATTCAAAAATAAGTTTTATAATTTGCGCCGGTTAAAAAATCTCCAAATACATAGTTATGTGTATTTTTTTTCTCTTGATGTTCCGGTATAAATTTCATTGGAAACGAATTGCATTTACAATATTAATTTTTTTTTGTATCACAAGCTATAATGAATGCCACTACTGTACTGGTACCGTGATGAATTAAACCGAACCGTCTAAACAATTTTGTAAGCCCCAAAAAACAAAGCTTTATTGTGATTTCTTCGGATGCTTTTAAAATCCCAAATTTTATGGAATGTTATAAAATTACATAAAATTTGGGATGTTACAAAAAAAACCAAAATATAAAGTCTTGGTATTCATTTGATTCACTTCGTTACAATACCAGTAGGATATTGACACTCGATACCTGCAATTACAACTTACAATACCAAATAAATATATTGTGAATTTAACTCCATTTTCAGTGAAATATATACAGGGACGTTGAGAAAAAAAGTTACACACAACTATGTATACAAATCTTTTTTCCTAAGTTAACTAACACAAGTTATATAACTTATTTTTAAATGGTCTTTTTTTCTTAAGCCAACACTATTGAAAATTTGTGGCTACATGTGTGTGTGAAATAAAAAAAGTTGCTAATTTAATATTATTATTTTTTTTACAAATTTTTTACATGAAAATAGTTAAAGAGTTGTATGTATGATGTCTTTTTATGTATTTAACTGTAAACTCGAACAATAATTATTTTATTATTATAACTTACTAAAGGATGAATTCGTATTAAATTATATTTTAGTGAATAAAATTATTATTTTAACAATATGTTAATTTAATTTTGGATGGATTTTATTTATCCAATAAAAATAGGAGACACAAAAAAGTTTCTAAAAAAATACCATTTACGTAACAGTTTTTCAATTACCCTAAGTAATTTTTTTCAACTACACCCATTTTTGTAAAAAACTTAAGGAACTATGACAGGTTTAAACTATTTATTATTGTATTAATTAGATAATTAGGAGTTTCAAAATTAAATAATAAGGGTGCCACTTGGCACAAATACAGGACAATTAGATGCCATGTGGCACAACTATTGTTTTTGTTTATTATATTAAGGATGAATTAATTAGATTTAGTGGATTAGTCATAATTGTTAGAATTAGGGCTTCACTTAGGGGTATTCACATTATTTACCTTGTTCATGGTTCGGTTTGAAACCGCGAAACCGTCCAAACCGTTCGGTTTAGTTTAAGAGTTCTACGGTTCGGTTTAAGAGTTCTATGGTTTGGTTTTGGTCTACAAAAAGTAAAAACCGTTACTAACGGTTTGGTTCACGGTTTGACATAAAAACTGTGAAAACCGGACCGTGAACACCCCTACTTTTGGAACATGGTAAATAACCTCAAATGAGTTAAAAGCTAGCACACAAGTGACAAAACTTTGTTGTATGTACTTAATTCCTCAATTGGCCCGTTTCACTTTAATTTAAAGATTTTGGGCTCTTTTGGGTTGTGTACTTTGCAATGGATCTAAATGGGTAGAACTGAATGTTAAAAAAAAATGGATTGTGTGTTACAATGGATCTTGGAAGAAAGTAGCTAGATCATAACTCACAAGTGTGCTCTAACCGTAGATAAATAATAATTACTATAGTTATTTATATGTTTTTTATATTAAGAGTTTTTTTGTATTTGATCATGACACTCAATCATGCTCATGCACAACTCAGAAATGTTATTGAGCGCGTGTATGGTGTTTTGAAGACTAGATTCCCAATTCTAAAGCAAATGGCTCCCTTTTCTTTTTCAATACAAAGAAACATAGTGATTGCTTGTTTCGCTATCCATAATTTTATGAGGAAATGTAATATTCATGATCAGTTATTTATGGACTACGATGAGAGGACTATCTTTTTTGATATACAAGGTGGAGAAAGTGATGGCCAGTTCGTTCATGACATAGAACGGGTTCACAAGGCATAGAGTATATGACTACTTTGCGTGACGAGATAGTTACTCAACTAGTTTCAAATTAATAAAATTAATTTTGTATGCGAAGTATTAACTTCCATTTAGATTTTCATGGATTTTGAAGTAATAATATGTAATTTGGATTATCTATGATGTTTTGTATTTTCTTTTTATACTCTATTTATCGTTCGGGGTTCTAAATAAACAGATACATTTCATTCAGCATAAATTAGTTCAGAGGGTAAGATAGTCATTTTGTACAGTTATTCAGATGTCCAACCAAACAGACTTAAACTTGTTCAGATTGTACTGGTTCAGACTCTCTTAACCATTCAGACCTTTCTATGGTTCAGCACTTAATGATTTAGCAATTACCAAACAGCCCCTTAGTTTAGAAATTTACGAAGATTCTTTTTGGTACTTAAACGTGTGGGTCCACAAATGTTAGTACGACCAAAGTTCCTCTTTTTTCGCCTTTTGATTATTCTTATCATTTTCATACTTTTGATGTTATCATTTGCTGTGATTACGCAATTTTGATTTGATTAAGTGACTCTAAACATGATACACCCAATGACTATAGATTACTTTTTTAATGTTTTAACTTGATCATTCAAGACGGCTATGACGGCTAGTTCTTATAGCTAATAAAAAGCATACGCGTGTCTATAAAGCTGATACAGCGACTGGTTCATGAAAACAATCTAAGCGCCAGCAAAGCAGTCGGCCCAACGACTGCAATCATGTCTATGTTGGGCCGACTAGATCATGAAAACTCAAAAGGATCATAATCACACACAAACACCCACCAATGGACTACTATATATACTATATCATATCATTACAAATTCTTAAAAACCCCACTTTTATTTCCAATCCTACAAACATTCTTGCCATTCTAAGTTTTCACCTCATCATCTAATCGTCTATCCATTACACACGACATTTAAATAAAACTTTATTTTTTTTTAACTTTGGACCTACCTCACTTTTAAAAAGCAACAAAAACCAAAGCCCTTATAAAAGAGCATGGTTGCTTCAAGCTATTAAGGGCATGGTTCTCCAATAAGTAAAGGCTAGAGGCATTCTTCAAGTCATACATTTGGAGATGGTGTGAAAAGGACTATTTTTATAAAGCTACACTTTATTTAAAATCCTTGGTATGCGTGGACACACAAAGCCACAAAACGACAAGTTCATAAAAAAATCAATTAAAAATTTTTCAAACTTAAATATCTTCCTTTTTAAAAAGCCACTTAAATTGGGAAAATTCCCAAAATAGTCCATTTTAGAGAGAGGGTCTTATTTTAGCCATTTTTTTCTCAAAATCTTTTATAATCTGGACTTGCAAGACGCTTTAGAAAAAGATAAAAATAGAGAGGGAGTAGGCCAAATTTCGAAAGAAAGTCAGGTAAAAGACGAGATTTGGGGAAATAATGTCGTGCAAATCCAAATTATTTTGTAAGTTTGGAGCAAAAGTCCATATTTTTTCAAATCTTTTTATTCAAAAAACCGTCTCGAGTGACTGTTTTTTTATGTTTCCTACCTTTCCCGTCCATATTTTCAAATTCTTAGAAAAATATATTTTTTACAATTATACCCCTTAACCACCACCACCACCTTGAACCACCACCATGACGTCGGCACCACCCCATCTCCACCACCGAACCACCCCCACCCCATCACCTCCTCTCCACCGCCTCCCGTCATTATTCGTGGGTCGCGGCTGCCGGCGGTAATGGGAAGCTCCATAAACCATGCATACGCATCATAACCGGTTAACAGGTTACTAACCGGTCCGCCTTCAAAATGCCAAACCGGTTCCTAACCTACAGTTTGCATAGGTTACAAACCGGTTTTTGGGTTACCGGTTGCTAACTAGTTTCGGTTAAACGGTTAGAATTTGCACCAGTATCCATAGGCCACTTAAATTTCCACCACATCAGCAATAACATATTCATATAACCAGTCTTTATATCATCCCATGAGTTTTCACCGATTAATATTACCACCAAATCATCATATAGCATACCATTATTACCTTCTCCTTTCAGAAACTAAAATACTCATAAGTTAAAACACAGAAACAGAAACATAGGCCCCAAGATTTTCATTTAGAAAGACCAGGCATCTTGCAAATGGGACACAGATTCTTCTGTTTCAGCCACTCCTTGATGCCCCAATATCATCTCCATTATGTGAAATTCGCGACCCACGAATAAAGAAGAAGAAAAAGGTGTTGGAGCTTCCCATTACCGCCGGCAGCCGCGACCCACGAATAATGACGGGAGGAGGTGGAGAGGAGGTGATGGGGTGGGGGTGGTGGTGGTGATGGGGTGGTGCCGACGTGATGGTGGTGGTTCAAAGTGGTGGTTAAGGGGTATAATTGTAAAAAATATATTTTTCTAAGAATTTGAAAATATGGACGAGAAATGTAGAAAACATAAAAAAACAGTCTCTAAAAACGGTTTTTTGAATAAAAAAGATTTGAAAAAATATGGACTTTTGCTCCAAGATTACAAAATAATTTGGACTTGTACGGCATTATTTATTCAAATCTCGTCTTTTACCTGACTTTCTTTCGAAATTTGGCCTGCTTTCTCTCTATTTTTATATTTTCCCAAAACGTCTTGCAAGTCTAAATTATAAAAGATTTTAAAGAAAAAAAAAGACTAAAATAGGACTTCTCTCCCTAAGAAAAGCTATTTTGGAAATTCTCCCTACTTAAATATCCTAACATACCCACACCCTGAAATAAAACAATTTCATTTCTGAAAATATTTATCCTTTCTTAGAATTTATTTTTTATCTAAATACACTGTTAAAGTCAAAAATACCATTATTATTCAGATTTCTGACGTACAACTTTATTTCATATCTCCAATCCAACGGTGCAAAACACAGCAACCATCAGTCACTAATCCCCACCCGTTGGATCAAAGCTGTCAAATTTCACTTTCACCTATTATCCCAATTTTACCCCTGAGCAGAAAGAAAAAAACTGATAATATAAATAGTAGGAGAGCCAAAGGATAGTCATTCAAAGTTGTGGAGAGAGACTAGGGTTTCTCTTTCTTTCTTTTGGGGGGTTTTTGGTTTTTTTTTAATTAAAAATGGCTGACGACGGCGCTAGGAAGACCGGAACGGTGAAATGGTTCAACGACACCAAGGGTTTTGGCTTCATTACGCCTGATGATGGTTCAGAAGATCTGTTTGTGCATCAATCGTCCATCCGGACTGACGGATTTCGTAGCCTCGGTGACGGCGAGACGGTTGAGTATCTTGTGGAAGAAGGGTCTGATGGACGGACCAAGGCTGCTGATGTCACCGGTCCGGATGAAGGTCCGGTTCAGGGGAGTACCCGTGGCGGCGGCGGCGGACGTGGCGGCGGCGGTGATCGTTATGGCGGCGGCGGCGGCGGTGGGGGTTATAATGGAGGTGGACGTGGCGGAGGACGTGGAGGTTATGGGGGTGGTGGTGATCGTTACGGCGGTGGAGGTTATGGCGGAGGTGGTGGTTGTTTTAAGTGTGGGGAGGATGGTCATATGGCTAGGGAGTGTCCTAATGGTGGGGGTGGTGGAGGTGGTTACGGTGGTGGTGGTGGTGGCCGTTATGGAGGTGGTGGTCGTGGCGGCGGCGGCGGCGGCGGTGGGTGTTATAATTGTGGTGAAGATGGGCATTTTGCTCGTGAATGCCCTAATGCTAGCAACCGTTGATCTGGAGGAGATTTAAGGGTAAATGTGTCTTTTCACGTTTACTTAAAAACCAACCGTCTGAATGAATGTTATGTTTATGGTTTTGGTGTTTATGTCTTAAGAATGAATGGGTGATCTAAATGCTTGTTTTTGGTTAACCTGCTTTGATGTTAATGGTCACTTTTTAAGTATATTTTGGTATTAGAATTTAGTTTTTAGTTTGTGGTTATGGCTATGGTTATGGGGATCCAAAGTGATGTTTGAATGGAATGGGATGTTAATGTTATGGTATGGCATTCATGTATATGTATGAATATTATTATCGGCATATGAAATCAAGTATTAGTGTTTCCCTAAAGATTTGCTTGTTTTTGTTTTGATATTTGTTGGCTTGGTTATTGATATGATATGTTATGCACACCCACCCATTTTCTTGCCAGACTGCCATCAGGTCAGTTGTTGGGGTTCTTGAAGGTGATAGCTCCTTCCAAAATTTTTTTGTGTTTTTGTACTTTGTGGTTTTTTTGGTCAAATTTAACTTTTATTGCCTTTTAATATCTGCAATGTTTTGTGCCTTTTGAAAGCTCGTCCTTTTCGCTAGATAAGTTTTGGTTATGCAAGCTTTCTTACTTTACTGTGCCTCGAACACGAAGCCACAAAGCGATCATGTTAATGTTTTTCTCATGCCCTTGTACTTTGAATACGAAACGATCATTGTAAATGCCCTTGCGCTTTGAACGCTAAACGATCATGTTAATGTTTGTCTCTAGCCCTTGTACTTTGAAATTTCGAGTTTGTAATAAGGTAATGGTATATGTAAAAATAAATCAAAAGAGAGAAACAAGTTCTGAAAGATTTGCTTGATAACATGATAAAAAGGTTAATATAGATGCGGACACTTCATGTCAAAGCTTTTTGGGACCTAATCGTCTCTAAAACACTTCAGGCTTTATGTCAAAAGCTTTTTGGTACCTAAATGTAAAAATCATCACGAGGTTGAAAGTTGTGTTTTGAGTTTCATCATATGAACATAACTGTAATTAAATCTAAAAACGTCTAGTGTATCTTATGTACACGCTTCATATTGAATAAATGTCTCCTAATGCATTGAGCTGATTGTAGGCCTTGTGTAGCCAGCCTCATGAAGCTATTTCTATTTTCTAGGCCAAAATTGATCAAATACATGGGATGTAACATACCAATATGTAAAAACTTCGGACAAGAAATTCAAAAGGAGATATAGTTGATAATTAAGTTTTTATATAAAGCGTATTTGGTATTAGATACAAACATTTTGCACCTTGGCTTTTGAGATTTTTTCAAAAAAGTTATGAGAAGAGCATTAGCATCTTGTTGAAGTGGGTCATGTCATTTGATAGAGGAATATTGAATAATTTGAAGTTTGATTCTTTAAATTTTAAGCCACAGACAATATTCGAAAACATTTAGGGGGTGTTTGGTACAGAGAAAAAAAATGAAAAGAAATGGAAATGGAAATGGGAGAGAAATGGAATTGGTGAGAAATGGAAATGGGTGGAGATTTGAAAATCATTTCCTTTATTTGGTACAATAGAGAAATGGGTGGAGAAATGGCGGAGAAACGGGAGCAGAGACCCTAATCACCGGTGGCTCATCGCAGGTCGGAAGTGGCCGGAAGTGGTGGCTCTAATCGCCGGTCGGCATCATCATCATCCTCGCAACACCCTAATCGTGATTTAGGGTTCCGATTTAGGGACGTGGGTTATGAACGGACGCGAACGCAGAAGTGGCGGCTCATCGCCGGTCGGCATCATCATCATCCTCATCGCAGAAGTGGGTTTCCTGAGTTGGCCGGAAGTGGCGGCGGCGAATCTGTGATGGCCGGCGGGAGGAAGGGATGAAGAAGGGAGTAGAGAAATCCATTTCTCTTCCAAATGGAGAGAAATCCAATTCTCCAATTTTACACTAAACCCAATTCCCAGAGAATTGAAATTCTCTACCCAATTCTCCTCTCAATTCTCCCAAACAAGAGAAATTCAATTCTCCACCCACAACTCTCTCTACCAAACACCCCCTTAGTTATTCTGTTCTTTGAATATCTCACGCAATTTGATCAAGATGCTCTTACGTATCCTTTCTAGGGTATTTTCATTTTGTTAAGCTTTGAAGTGCAATTGCATAAAAGTTTCGGATGATAGTGATTTTGTAAGATGGGGGGGGGGGGGGGGGGTTGTATGAGCTACATGACATGTCATCTTCTGTTCCGAAAGAAAGCATATGTGTACAATCTGTAGTCCATGTTTATAGTTTAGTTTGTTTGTTTAATCTTAACAAAATCTTAAATAACCATGGTTTTGGGGAAATTCAAAACGAAAAAGACAATTTGATTTGTTTTCATTTGGTTTTTTAATTTTTAAACGGCTTTTTAATTTCAACTATTGTCACCCATGAGATTTGGTTTCTAACCATTTGATTTGATGTTTTAACTATGTTTAAGATGCATTGGTTTGATGTTCCTCCCATTCTTTTTTTCAAATGTTAGTATGTATTAAAAATTTCAAGATAATAAAGACAGTTAATGTACATGAGTGAAGAAACGTGGATCTACTCACTGGTAGCAGATCTACTTTCCTCGGGTGTGATTATACTATTTCACCGATGGTTCCTCTGGGTCTGTGTTCTTCCACCTACAAAATGAACAGCGCCGTTACTTACCCCTCAGAAAGGGACAGAGGGGTCCTCTTTGGGGTAACCCTCCGGCGTGAGAATCAGTATATTGTGGAGAAGATGATAATGTGTGTAAGAGAGTCTCAAGAGTATTGCTGAATAGCTTAATACCCCCTGATTGTGAGACTGTCTGTTTTGTATGTAACTGACTGTGAGTGAATGTGATTCAATATGATTGAATGTGTTATCACTGCTTGTAACTGTCAATGATTGAGTATGAATGTGTCATCAAAGTGGAGTTGATGCTGTATTTATAGTGCTAGGGTTACCACCGGTTGGGCTCAACCTCGTTGGCTTCCTCCAATCGCACTGCGCCACGTGTCCTCTGGGACACCTGGCGCTTTCTCGTTGGTTGTAATCACGTGGTAATACATGTGTCATGCTGAGTTGTCGACCTTTCATTTGGCAGCTATCAACATCAGCATATTCTTTCTCCTTAAAAAGATGCCTTCTGGAAGGTTGTCTGACGTGCACAATCAAGGTTGCCCTAATCCTGATTTGGATAAGGACGAGGTTGATTATGCGCACGTGTGATATGCGCCCATCCTGAGGATGCGCGAGGTCTTCTCTTTATTCTCACGCGCAGATATTTCATGCGCAGATGTGATATGCACGAGCATGTGATATGCGCCGCGCGCTGATGCGCTGCGCGCATATGTGATGCGCGAGCATGTGTGTCTGGGCAGATGTGATATGCACGAGCATGTGATATGCGCCGCGCGCTGATGCGCCGCGCGCGTATGTGATGCGCGAGCATATGTGTGCCTGGGCATATGATGCCTGAGCATGTTTTGTATGCGCCATGTGCATAGGTTTTAGCTTTGTGCCTTCATAATGTCTTTATCTTGTGGGTTGACCCGCCTTGCTCGGTGTTGAGGCGGGTACATACCTCTTCAAGCCCCCCCAGTCTAATGTGTGTCTTAGTTCGCGCGAGCGCGGTAAGATGGATATTAGACTTACTGATTTGGTCTTTAAAGGGGTTTTGTCGTTTTATTGGTTGTTTCCGTCGTTGCGCGAAGTTCTATCCATTTGGTTGAAAACGAAGGGTTGAAAACGAAGGGTCGAACACGTGGTTAGTTGGTGGTGACGTGCGCCGTAAACATGTCAGACGTTTCGTGTGCTCGAGGTGCTACAGTTGCCTTTCACGTCCCCTCACACAGCTGTCTTGAACACGTGTCGCGCTCGCATTGGTTAGCACCTGCGAGTGGGGGCGCGTCTCTGTTCCGTGGCAGGTCGGTTACATTTTTATGTCCCCTCAACAGTGTTAGGGACACGTGTCGCGCCCTCGTTGGCTTGCACCCGCGAGTGGGGGCGCGTGAAATCCGATCAGCTGCCACATTTCTCTCTCCTGGGCCTATAAAAGGAGGCCCTTAGGAAATTTTTTATCTTCATCTTCATTGTTGATAATTTTTGAGTTTATGCCTTTCATATTCTGAATTGAGTATATTCATCTTTTCGATTTTTCGATTATCTGCTGGTGCAGTTGTATGTCTGATAGTTCAGACTCGTCTAGCCCCTCAATCACCTCTGTTGCCTCTCGAAGACGCCGTGTGAAGTCTGTGGTGATGTCGACATTGAAGCAAAAGGGGAAAGGGAAGAGGGTTGTTGAGACCACATCGGAGGAAGTAGGGAGGACCAAGGCCACCAAAAGGTGGAATGAAATCCTCTGCAAATTGAAGCAGGCCGATCTCGACAACCTCATCGCCTCTCAGGGCTTTCCCACCCTGTTTGGCTGCATGTTGCCTAGGTCCGGGCAAACGGCCGCGGACCCGCCTGCCGGCTATATATCCCTATATAGCCACTTTTTCACCCACTGCAACCTTCGTCTCCCGATGACAAGGTTTGTGGGTGCACTGCTGAAGTTCTATGGGATTCATATATCCCAAGTCCATCCGTTTGGACTCGTGCGCGTGACTCACTTTGAGTTCATGTGCAAATCCCAGCGCGAGGAACCCACTCCTCGGCGCTTTCAATATTTTTACAAGCCCAAGATCCAGGACAATTGGATCTCTTTCATTCCTCGCAGTCAGAAGGTGAAGTGCTCCACTGTTTCATTCAAGAGCCTTCATGACTGGTCTGAGAGGTTCTTTTACATAAGGGCTGGTGTGATCCCCATCCGTATGACCATGCGCTCTATCTCTTCTGCGCCTGCGGATGAGGGTGTCCTCAAGAACCCAACTGGCGCCTGGGTTAAGAAACTGACCGCCGAACCATCCCCCGCGAAGAAAATTTGCGAGGAGGCGCTGGTGGGGGTCGGCATGAGTAAGCTATGGGGTGACAGCGCGCTTCCAAGTCGACGGGTTGTGTAAGTTTATTTCATTGCTTTATTTATTTTTTCTGCGCGAACATAATTCTTTTGCTGATATCACTTGACTTGTTTTTGCGCAGTCACCAAGGATTATGTCCTTGCCGCTTATGATGAACAAATGGAGGGTGGCTCCGTCGCGCTTGGCGCTGGGGAAGTTGGTTTCCCAGATCGCTTCGATGACATGTTCATCCCAGTGGATCTGGAATTTGACTTTGACAGTGATGCGCCTGGTAAGCCTTCGCACTTATGCTCATTCCTTTAGAATACCCAAGTTTATTAACAGTTCTGTTGGTTGTTTTTGTAGATGCGCTTGAAAACTACGAGCTAGAGCTCGCGGAAGAGGAGGAGGAGGAAGAGGAGGCGCCCCTACTAAAGCGCAAAGCTAAGGGGAAATCTGGCGCAGGGGCCAGTAAGAAACAGAAGAAAGATGACACCCCTGTCGCTCATCCCCATGCTCAAACGAAGGGACCTAAGGAAACCCAGGTGTTTACCACAAAGGTTTCTTTAGCTTCCCTGCCTGTGAGAGTGGGCAGACCTCCTGTCCACTTGAGGTATGGTGGCGTCGCCTCCTCCTTTCGCGCGGCTGAAGAGAGAAGCAGTGCCGCGCCTGCAACAGGTATACTTTATTTATCTTCATCTGGCTGAATTGTTATTAAACCTTTGCTCCTTTGAATGTTTGCAGAACCGGCGACGGTAGCAGATCAGCCACAGGCGCCACAAGGTGCTGAGGCTGCGCCGGGGACTGCTTCGGAGTCCCCTGTTCTACCCTCTGAAAAGGGTAGAATGAACTTTATGGCGATGTTCGCCGCGCGAACAGAATTGCGCCAAGGTATGTTTTGCACACTTGTCTTCTTTATTTTTCTTTTGGATTCAGTCATAAACCATTTTTCCTTGTTGATTTGTTCATAGGAGTTGTAGCTGGCGTACAAGTTGCTGGCGACACTCCTGGCGCCGTTGGCGGCGCCGCTGGTTCTGATCCTGCTCCTGCTAGTGCTGATTCTCCCCTTATTGGGGTTACAAAGGAGCAGGAAGCCGTATTGCGCGCCGAACTGGCGGCGTCGAGACCTCCCTCGCCTCCTCCTACGCGCAGCCCTCTCCGCGAGGCTGGTTTGGAGCCCCCCAGGTCGCAGGAGAAGAGGCCTATTGAGGAAGATGAGGAGGATGAGGGGGCTCAAGCTGAGGACTCCTTGGGAGACCGCGCCAGCCCTGCGATGCCACAAGCCTTCACAGCGCATACTTCTGGTGGGGCTGGCGCTGACTTTTCTGCTTCATCCCCGCAGGTATGTTTTAATTTGTTGCTCCGCTGCGCGTACCTCCATATAAGTATGTTTATGACTTAGAACATTTCTTGTGTTTTGTAGGAAGGTGACCACGTTTATCGCCCGAGATGGAATATTAATGAAGACAGTTCCTTCCAATCCATGGGCGTATGCGAGGACTTCTGGGCTCATGCCGTGCCTCCTACTGAAAGGAGGTATCAGGAGGAGCGCACCCGCGCTGACTTGCTCAACGATCACATTTTCGCTGGGTCAGCTTTCTTTGCTGCCTCCCAAGAGCTTCATCGCGATTATATTAAAGTACGCGATGCTCTTGTGGCAGCCCAGCAAGAGGCTAAGGTGGCCGCCTGGAACCTTTCTGATGCTCGCGCACGAGCTGAGAAACTCCAGGCGGAGCTCAACGAAAACCGAGCAAGTGCCAACACCGCCTATATTAAGCGCGGGCATGAGCTCCAAGCTGCGCGGGAGAAGCAGCAGTTGGCGGAGGCCGAAGTTGCCAAGTACGCGCGTAGAGTGCGTGTCTTGGAACAGCAGGCTGAGGCGCGTGACCAAGCTATCGTCCAGAGTATCACTGAAAAATCATCACTGGAGAGCGAGATTGCGCGCCTGAAGAGGGAGTTGGCGGCCGCGCAGGCCGATAGAGATGAGGCCTTGGCGACGGCGGCGTCCAGCCAGGAAGCACTTGGTGCTGCGCAGGCGGAGAAAGAAAAAATCTTGGCGGCAGCAGCGTCTGATAAGGAGGAGCTAAAAAAGACTAAGGAAACTGTTGAGTTATTAAACTCCCAGGTTCCTGTCCTCGAGACGTCTGTTGCTGGCCTCGCGCAGGATCGCCAATGGCTGGTGTCACAGGGCATAACTCGCTGCGCTTTGGCGATGAAATATTCCGCCGAGTTTCAGGCCCTTGTGATGGACTGCAATGCCGACGCGCGCTTGGTGGGCCGAGCTGAAGGGTTTACGGATGGGTATGACTATGGCATGTTGAAGAAGAACCCATCCGAGTACCCTTACAAGAGTGACGCGGCCTGCGCGGACATGGCCGCGGTGGGGGAAAAGTACATGAATACTCCCATCCCCATCCTTATGCAGGTACCTTGACCTTAATGAGTTTTACTTGACTAATTTTTCCAAGTGTTTTGTACTCAATACTTTTCTAATGATTTTGCAGATAGCTGCGCTTGCTGACCAGCCCGACCTCGGCGCGCTAAAGAAGTTGCTCGATGAATGCGAGAGGGCTGGTAGCGATGATGGTGGCGCGGGGGATGTTGCCCCTGCCAGCGGCTCTGGCGCTGCGAATAAATCTGCTCCTGACACCGTCGTGATAGAAGACTCCAATGAGGAGGAAGAACTTGACTATGGTCAGTTCGGAGATGAGGAGCAGGCCGCGTCAGATGCTGCGGGAGATGATGAAGGTGATGAAGTGGCTGACGTCGACGTGGAGACTTGAGAAGCCCTTCATCAAATTTTACATATTTAATTTTTTATACTTGTAATTTGTAACTCATCATACTTGTAAATTTCAATCCAATGGAATGAAACTTGTTTTCTCTTTTTCACATCTTGCGCATTTCCATTCATCTCTTCATGTTTGCTTGTATAGATATAAGATATGCTTGCACGTTAAAATAAGAACAAGGTTGTAAGGAAATTATTCACTTAACCTCTGTTCTATTTTGTTTGTGGTTTCGCAGTATCTTGTTTATGCTGACATGCGCGCTAACTTTTCATTATTTCTTTTTTGCGCGTCGTTGTCGCGCGGTATTTATATGGAAGTATGAGTTTAGCCATTACATGTCAGCGTGTGTTACTCAGATATCCACTATGATTCCGCGCGCGACCTCGACCTGAGACCTTAACATGATATGGCATGTACTTTGCCTTAGTTGTGTTTAAGGATTTTTATGATCATGCTGCGCGGGATGTAAGATGGATGTTTGTGAGTGTTTTGAGCTAAGGCTCTTTGTTTTGGGCTAAGGCCCTGACGTTTTTAGAGTTAAGACTCATTAACGTGTTTGAGCTAAGGCTCGTAAGTTTGGGCTAAGGCCCTGGCGTTTTAGAGTTAAGACTCGTTAACGCGTTTGAGCTAAGGCTCGCGCATGTATGTTTTACTTCGCTTTATTTTGCTTTGAAGTCAATATAGTGTTGTCATATTGTTCCAAATTAATAAAGGAAGTGTGAAACATGTATGCAAAGGTAATAGAACAAATATTGAAAGATAGCGCGAATCATCATTCATGATGGCTTAAAAGCCTTGATTACATATTTGAACATTTACATGAAGCATTTTCTAAGCTGTGCTGCGTTCCACGCGCGCGGTATCTTTTTGCCATTCAAATCTTTTAAAGTGTACGCGCCTTTCCCCAAATCTTCTGAAATTTGATAAGGTCCCTCCCAATTGGGGGACATTTTTCCTGGGGGTATCGCGCGGCTAGCTTCATTGTTTCGAAGGACAAAATCATTTTTCTTGAAGTGGCATTCTTTAACGCGCTGATTATAATATTTTTCCAGCTTTTTCTTGTATTTGGCTTCATTGATTATAGCCGCTTCTCTGCGCCCTTCAAGCAAGTTGAGGTCCAATCTTCTTTCGCGCTCGTTATCAGTCTTGCTCATCATGAGTACCCTATGGGATGGGCATCCAATTTCTGCTGGGATCATAGCCTCTGTCCCATACGTTAGGCTGAACGGGGATTCGTCATTGCTAGTTTTGCTTAATGTCCTGTGCGCCCACAGGACATTAGGTAACTCTTCGACCCAAGAATGGGATTCTCCCTCCAATCTTTTCTTCAGCCCATTTAACAAACTTTGATTCGCGCGCTCCACTTGGCCATTCCCTTGAGGGTGGTAGACCGAAGTGAAGATTTGGTTGATGTGCAGTTCTTTGAGCCTGCTGGATATCTTCCTGTCAGTGAATTGTTTGCCATTGTCGCTCACAATTTCCATAGGAAGGCCAAAACGGCAAATGATGTGGCTCCAGATAAATTGCTTCATCGCCTCAGCTGTGATTTTTGCTAGTGGCTTGGCCTCAACCCATTTTGTGAAATAGTCTATCGCCACTACCAAAAATTTCACTCGCCCTTGCGCTTGCGGCAGGGGCCCCACAATATCAATGGCCCATTTGTGGAAAGGCCATGCGGAGGTCACTGGAATCAAGTTGTTCTTTGGACGCATGGTGTTTGGCGCGTAGCTCTGACATGCCTTGCATTTTTGGATTTCTTTTAGCGCATCCAAGTACATGCCTGGCCAATAGTAGCCTGAGCTCATTGCCTTGGCAACCACCATGCGCGGACCAGCGTGTATTCCACAGATTCCTTCATGAATCTCCCTAATCACATAGCTTGCTTCTTCAGCATCCAGGCATTTCATGAGCGGTCCAAGATAAGAGCGCCGATATACTGTACCATCAAGTAGTTCATAATTCTGCACCTTGTGTCTTATCTTTCTCGCCTGTGCGTGATCGTCCGGTAACTTCCCCTCCTTCAGGAATTCCATTATTGGAGTTATCCAGGATGAAGGGGTTGTATGAATTACAAGAACAGATTGCGTTTGCACTGACGGGTTGCTCATCACTTCCACCCTGACATCTTTGCCAAAGTGATCAAAATTAGTTGAAGCCATCTTACTCAACGCGTCAGCAGACTTATTTTCGCTGCGCGAGATGTGTATGATTCTGAAGAAGTCAAACTGCTCGACGAGCTTTTTTGCCTGCTCTAGATATAGAGGCATTGTGTTCTCCTTGGCGTCATATAGGCCGTTGACCTGAGCAGCTACCAAGTAAGAA
Organism: Bidens hawaiensis; assembly: GCF_021521415.1. Lineage (NCBI taxonomy): Eukaryota > Viridiplantae > Streptophyta > Magnoliopsida > Asterales > Asteraceae > Bidens > Bidens hawaiensis. The sequence continues at coordinate 306,242 of NW_027492290.1, forward strand.
TCAACATGGGCCTCTAGCCTTTTAACTCCAAACTTGCGCGCAATGCGCAGGCCGGCCAGCAGGGCTTCATACTCAGCCTCATTGTTGGTACTCTTGAAGTCCAACCTAATAGCATAAGTATATTCATGATTATCAGGGTCCACCAGTTTGAGGCCTGCGCCGGACCCTTCGCTGTTGGAGGCTCCATCAGTGAATAGCCTCCAAACATCTTCCTCATCGTTTACTCGCGGAGGGTCTACCTCGCGCTGAGCTTCTTCAATCTTTCCCTCTGGGATTTCCGTGATGAAATCCGCCAAAACTTGACCCTTTATCGCTGGACGGGGCTTATAAGTGATCGTGTGTTCACCTAATTCCAGCGCCCACTTTGTCAGCCTTCCGGAGAGCGCGGGGCGTCGCAAGACTTGCTGGATGTTGTAACCAGTCAGAACTTCAATAGGATGACCATTGAAGTATCTATGGAGCTTGCGCGACGCGTGTGTTAGTGACAAAACTAACTTTTCCATGATGGAATAGCGCGTCTCAGGGTCTGTGAGCACCCGACTCACATAGTATATTGGCGTTTGGATCCCCTTGCGATCCACCAATAATACTGCGCCGATCGCGCGGTCTCCAGCTGACAGGTACAATGTAAGGGTTTCGCCAGGAAGTGGAGCTGTGAGCGCGGGCAACTTTATGAGACATTCTTTTATCTCAGTGAAAGCTTGCTCAGCCTCAGGCGTCCACTTGAATTGGCTCTTCTTCAAGCAGTTCCTCAAGGTGTTAACGAATGGAGTAGATTTGCTGGCGTGGTTCGCTAGGAACCTGTTGATTGACACCAATCTACCATTCAGCTTCTGAACCTCTTTCATGGTGGATGGTGAAGGCATGTCAAGGATGGCTTCCACCTTTTCAGGGTTCACCTTGAAACCATCCTTAGTGACCATTACACCAAGAAATTTCCCCTCTTCTGCGCCGAAAGTACATTTGCTCGGGTTGAGCTTCATGTTAACTTCCGTTAGGCGCTGAAGAGTTTCCTCGATGTCTTTGAGCATTTGTCTCTCCTCCCTGCTCTTGATCACCAAATCATCAACGTAGACTTCTAGATTTCTTCCGATTTGTTCACTGAAAACCGAATCCATAAGTCTCTGATAGGTGGCGCCCGCATTCTTTAAACCAAAGGGCATTTTTGTGTAACAAAAAACACCCTTGTCGGTCCTGAAGGCCGTCTTGTCTTCGTCTTGTGGTGCCATTTGAATCTGGTGATAGCCTTTGTAGGCATCCAGGAAACACTTGAGCTTGAATGGCGCCACGGAGTCCACCTTTGCGTCGATGTTTGGGAGGGGGTAACAGTCTTTCGGACATGCTTTGTTGAGGTCCTTGAAGTCAATACACATCCTCCATGACCCGTTGCTTTTCTTTACCATCACAGGATTGGCTACCCACGTCTGGTATCGGATCGGGCGGATGATGTTTTGCGCGCAACAGGTCCTCCACTTGCTCATTCATGGCCTTCGCCTTTTCATCCCCCATGATTCTCTTTTTCTGAGCAATTGGCTCCACCGACTTGAACGTGTTAAGAGAATGTTGCGCCAAGTCTCGCGGGACCCCTGTCATATCGGAGTGTTGCCACGCGAAAACCGACGTGTATTTTGTGAGCAACTTTTTCATTCTCAATCTCGTTTCGTCTGAAATGGTAGCGCCAATTGTGACCGTTTGCTCTGGGAATTTTGGGTTTAAAATCCACTTCTCTGGCGCATTGTCAGCCATTGGAAGTTTCATTCTCCCTTCCCGCGGCGTGCTTGTCACTGCGCACAAATGATCGCGGTAAACAAATGTTACGCCTGTTGGTGTAGGGAACCCCAATGCGCCGTGCGCTGGCGACGGTACAGCATTAAATTGGGCAATCGTTCCCCTACCCAGGATCATATTGTGGCATGACGTGGTGGGCAAGACCAAGAAGTTGACAACTTCTGCTCGCTTGTGCTCATCATCCCCCATAGTTAGTTCAAACTGAATCTGGCCCAGTGGATGGATGATTTCATTTGAAACACCACAGATTGGTGCGTTCACAATTTCGAGCCGCGCTTGGTCTGCCGGGTCTAACTTTCTGAAACACTGCTCATACATAATGTCAGATTCGCTTCCAGTGTCCACCAGGACCTTTGACACTTCGTAATGAGCAATGTGTGTGGTGATGACGAGATGACTGCTTATTGAAGGGCCTCCCCTGATTCTTGGGAAGATGACTTGCTGCTCGCGCCAATCTCCGTGGATTTGCGCGCTTCTCTTTTTTGACGTCTGCCCTTGTCGTCCTCCCTCAGCCACACAGATTCTTTTGTATTTCTTGCTGGCAGAGGCTCCTTCCGGTTGCTCATCTTCTATTCTTTGGTTTTTTACCAAGTGAGCCAGCCTGCCTGACTTTACATCCTTCTCGATCGCATCCTTTAAATGATGGCATGCGTCGGTGTTGTGGCCCGGGGACCTGTGAAATTCACAATATTTGCCACTGTTTTGCGGTCCCTTGTAGTGTAGTTGCTTGGGGGGCTTGAATTGGACATTCTCAGTACTTAACACCTGTGAAGGTGTTTTAGTGAGGGGTGTCTATATTCTTGGCAGAGGTCTGCTAGGATCTCTGCCGCCCTCCCTCTTGTCACCCTCCCCGCGATTACGAACTTCTTTTTGGGGCTGGGGTGAGGTTGGTTGCGCTTGTTTTTCCGCAGAAGAAAAACTTGTTGGCTGCAACCTGGACCATACAGAGTTCTGTTTGGCCCTCTTCTCTTTGCTGCGCGGTGATTCTGCCTGATGCGCTCTTTCTCTTGCCCTATCTTGGGCAATCTGTTTCTCATTTCTCGCGAAAACTCGCGATGCCTCCATTAACTTGGCCCACGTGGTGGGCATACCATCTTTGCTTACGAGAGCCCGGCGGAGTTGATCGCTGCGCGCGCCTTGTATAAAGGCCACGCGCAGGAGCTGCTCAGTTATACCCCCGATTGCCAGGGATTCCTGATTGAAACGAGTGATGTAATCTTCAATCGTTTCATCATTCCTGCGTATGCAGTGCTTGATGTCATCAGGATCGCGCGTGTGCCTGCGCTGCTGTACGAAGTGGGCTTGGAACTTCTCTAATAGTTCCTCGAACCCATCAATTTGCCCTGTCGGCAAGCTCTCGAACCATACCCGCGCTGCGCCCGTGAGGCAGCGAGCAAACATATGACACCATGTTGGCATCGTCCAGCTCTCTAGGTTTCCCGTGTTATAGAAACCTTGCAAAAAGTCATCTGGATCTGTTGTGCCATCATATTTGCCCAGACCACTTGGCATCTTTGTCTTGTGCTGGATGGGAGCCTGCGCGATGCGCGCAGTAAACTTTGAGTGTTTTACCAGGATGGCTGGTCTGTAGGGCGTGGTTACGTCCACTTGCCCTCTGACCGGTGGGCTGTACGGCATGTGCAGATCCAGATCTGCTCTGGCTCCAGGCGCCATGTTCACAGGCGCGCAGAGCTGTGAGCCTCCTGCATGAGTATCCCGTGTCTTCCTCATGCTATGCACTTCTTCATCACTGAACTCAGTGTGTGCAGTGTGAACAGAATGTCCTTCTTCCGGCGCGCGCGGCCTTTTTGTAGTCTGCTTATCAAAAGCTTGCCTTTGTGTTTGGTCGGCTAGCTTTTTCTGCTTGACCATTTCATTGTATTTTTCCATCAGACGCCGCTGCTCGTTAATGAGCCATTCATTTGGATCATTTGTTTCCTCTTCTGGACCCATTGGTCCTTTCAGTTTCGTGCCGGCCATATTTTGTAACGTGAGATCGTCTGGAGGAGTTTCAGTCTGGCCGTGAGGGGTTGTGACGAAGGGACGGTTGCTGGTGGTACGCGTAGAATCACGCGGAACCCTCAGAACCTGCTGTCCGTCGTTAACACCCTCACGTTCAATATCCTCCAGAGCTTGATCAACGTTACGAACTCCAGAAACCATGGTGATTGATTTTTTTTTTTATAGATCTGATGAGATCTGATTGCCGTTTGTAACAGTGGATGGCACCAATGAAGAAACGTGGATCTACTCACTGGTAGCAGATCTACTTTCCTCGGGTGTGATTATACTATTTCACCGATGGTTCCTCTGGGTCTGTGTTCTTCCACCTACAAAATGAACAGCGCCGTTACTTACCCCTCAGAAAGGGACAGAGGGGTCCTCTTTGGGGTAACCCTCCGGCGTGAGAATCAGTATATTGTGGAGAAGATGATAATGTGTGTAAGAGAGTCTCAAGAGTATTGCTGAATAGCTTAATACCCCCTGATTGTGAGACTGTCTGTTTTGTATGTAACTGACTGTGAGTGAATGTGATTCAATATGATTGAATGTGTTATCACTGCTTGTAACTGTCAATGATTGAGTATGAATGTGTCATCAAAGTGGAGTTGATGCTGTATTTATAGTGCTAGGGTTACCACCGGTTGGGCTCAACCTCGTTGGCTTCCTCCAATCGCACTGCGCCACGTGTCCTCTGGGACACCTGGCGCTTTCTCGTTGGTTGTAATGTGTCATGCTGAGTTGTCGACCTTTCATTTGGCAGCTATCAACATCAGCATATTCTTTCTCCTTAAAAAGATGCCTTCTGGAAGGTTGTCTGACGTGCACAATCAAGGTTGCCCTAATCCTGATTTGGATAAGGACGAGGTTGATTATGCGCACGTGTGATATGCGCCCATCCTGAGGATGCGCGAGGTCTTCTCTTTATTCTCACGCGCAGATATTTCATGCGCAGATGTGATATGCACGAGCATGTGATATGCGACGCGCGCTGATGCGCTGCGCGCATATGTGATGCGCGAGCATGTGTGTCTGGGCAGATGTGATATGCACGAGCATGTGATATGCGCCGCGCGCTGATGCGCCGCGCGCGTATGTGATGCGCGAGCATATGTGTGCCTGGGCATATGATGCCTGAGCATGTTTTGTATGCGCCATGTGCATAGGTTTTAGCTTTGTGCCTTCATAATGTCTTTATCTTGTGGGTTGACCCGCCTTGCTCGGTGTTGAGGCGGGTACATACCTCTTCAATGAGGGTTGTGATCTAGCGAACTATAATGATCATATAAATATTTAATATCTAATGTTCTAAATGTGATATGTAAAGTAGTCATGTAATCGTCTCTCTTTCTTTCTCCTACTATGTTTTACAAACAATGGGGACAAGTGATGATGCGGTATTGTGTTTCTTTACTTCAAGTTAGTTATTTATTGTATTGAATGGAACCCATAATACGAATATTATAGATATCCATAACTGCATATTCTTGGGAATGAAAACACAAAAAAATGTTAACCATCATTCGCTAACCAAATTGTATAAATTTCTAACCATCTAAACCATTTGATTTGCCTTTATTGATTTGATTAGACTTTGAATTTTCGTCTCCTGTAAACTAATGGTCCAACTATTCTATTCTTCGATCCTTAAACTTCAACCTGCAGCACGTTGAAAATAATATATTTTGTCAACAACAATGTTGGTGAGAATTCATATAGTTTTTGCATACATATAATACGAAACATGTAAAATTCACAAGTCAAGATGTATTGCCTAAATCATAAAGCAAAGAAAAGTAAATACATGATATTCCTGTTTGCTTGACAAAAGTCAGAGCTACTAAGGAACCCCCGTTCGCCGCGCTACTTGGAGTATAGAATAATGATACCGCCATTTAAAAATGGACGGCGCAGGTACGCCCCGTCGGACCCTCCTGCTATGAGTATGTGTATGATACCGCCATTAACAAATGGGCGGCGCATGTACGTCTCGTCGGACCCTCCCACTATGAGTATGAGTCTCCACAAAAAAAAATAGTAAACAACTAGCACATAATCACATAGTTTACAAGCAATATGACACAAAACAAATACATACAAGACACGCATGTGAATTTTAGTTTGACACAAGAAAACCAAATTTGGAACGTGCTACACCCCAAAACGTATAAAAGTAAAAAGGGATTATGAAAACTCACCTTAAGAATTGATATGATATTGATAACCGAAAGCGTGTATAAAGAATGCCGAAACGGTCAAACGTCACGAACCATAATGAAAATGCAAATAAAATCAAGACAAGCTAGGATAAATAATACAAGTTTTAGTTTAAAATCAAGACTTTAATCGAGAACCTAACGGGATTGTATATTGATAAGTTATGTTGAGGTTTTGAGATTATAATACAAGTTTTACCAAATCTTGATTTATTATTTTATTTATTTATTTTTAGTTCACGAAAATGCGATTATAATATTATATTATTATTTTATAGGCGATGACGTGAAGGTTAAAAGGTTTGCGATTCTTGAATTAATAATTATAAGTTTAGGATTTTATTTGAGGTGTTAACGAAATGAGTTTTAATATTTTAAACGTTACGATATGGATTTTTAGCGATTTTTAATTAACGTCTTACGAGAATGGAAGTTCGGTTTTTAAGTGAAAAAAAAAAGTGAGATATAAATTATACTTAATTTATATAATTTTTATTTAATATAAACTGATTTTTATAATTTATTTATGATTTTATAATGATTTATTATATATATATAAGGTTAATTAATTAATAAATGAGTATAAGGCTATTAAAATATAAAAAAAGTGTAAGGCCTGACCCGGGTTTCGAACCCAGGTCTACGCGCTATCACCTAGTAAGTTAACCAGTTGAACCAGTTAGAACGTTCGCTTTAGGTTTGATATATATTAAACATAACTTATTAAAACAGTTTTATAGATACTACTATCAAATGAAATGAATGACCAAGGTTTCGAACCAGAGTCAGGCTGTTTACACACATGAACTCTAACCACTGGACCAAGATGACAATTTAAAAAGAAATCAGAATCAATTTATAAATATATTAACAATTATATCATCTTCTTCATTATAAACACAAGGATTAAATCATGCTCATCTGGTCCATGTTCGTTAGAATCACGTTAGGGGTTTAATTCACCGCTAGAAAATGATTCAAATACATATATTAATTACCTGATAAGGTGTCGGAATGACGGTGAACAACGTCTCGCCGGAGTCGAAGCTTTTTTTCGATTGATTTCGGGTTTTAGAGTGTAAGTGAGATATATTTGATGATTAAGGTGAGTTTATTCGATGCTTAAAGTCCTATTTATACTTTTAATTGGAGTGGTTACTCGTTAATGGGGATTAATTGTGTATGGCCGTTTTCCGGCGGACATCACGGGTTCTCTTGACGGTTTTGGGCCGTTATAATACAATTAATATACTAGTTAACGATTTTTATTGCCGTATAAAGATGTTAGGCTAAATTTATGGGTCAAAGAACGAGGTTTAAGGGGTGATTGGTCTAGCCGGAAGTCGTCCGCCGTCGCCGGACTTATGGTTACCGGAAAAACGATGGGGGTAGGGGGTGGGCTGGGTTTTTTTAGTTAACTATTATAATTTATGTAAATTTACACTTTAGTCCCTGTACTATGAAGTCTCTTTTAAATTACATTTAAATTAAAATTACCATTTTAAACCTTGAACTATATTAGAAGTTGGTAACAGTTATAAGTTTGGATATTTATAAATTATACCCGGACAGCACAACTCAGTTAGTCCTTTAAATCTTGGAGGTTTGTTAATTGACATTTTTAGTAAATGCGGCATACATATATATTTTGTTAAATGACAAATCTAACCCTCATTTGACAGCTTTCAAATCTCAAAATAATCATCATCACTAAAAATGGGTACACGTGACGTGAGTGCAACATAACTCAAAGCGCCATCTATAAAGTTACTAATGGTAACAATACTAATAATTTTCTCATTTAATATAAGGATATTGAAGTGTCTATTTTTGTTTCGAAGTTTGACCGGGAAGTTATGTTGGAACTTCGGTTGAGAAAATAAACCAGAAGTAATTAGAGTTTTATTTTCTTTTAAAGAAAATAAAACAAATTTTATACGTAAAAACATGACATTGTGTTATGAATGTAACCTGAATAAACGTCTAGTGTATCTTATGTACACGCTTCATATTGAATAAATGTCTCCTAATGCATTGAGCTGATTGTAGGCCTTGTGTAGCCAGCCTCATGAAGCTATTTCTATTTTCTAGGCCAAAATTGATCAAATATATGGGATGTAACATACCAATATGTAAAAACTTCGGACAAGAAATTCAAAAGGAGATATAGTTGATAATTAAGTTTTTATATAAAGCGTATTTGGTATTAGATACAAACATTTTGCACCTTGGCTTTTGAGATTTTTTCAAAAAAGCTATGAGAAGAGCATTAGCATCTTGTTGAAGTGGGTCATGTCATTTGATAGAGGAATATTGAATAATTTGAAGTTTGATTCTTTAAATTTTAAGCCACAGACAATATTCGAAAACATTTAGTTATTCTGTTCTTTGAATATCTCACGCAATTTGATCAAGATGCTCTTACGTATCCTTTCTAGGGTATTTTCATTTTGTTAAGCTTTGAAGTGCAATTGCATAAAAGTTTCGGATGATAGTGATTTTGTAAGATGGGGGGGGGGGGGGGGGGGGGTTGTATGAGCTACATGACATGTCATCTTCTGTTCCGAAAGAAAGCATACGTGTACAATCTGTAGTCCATGTTTATAGTTTAGTTTGTTTGTTTAATCTTAACAAAATCTTAAATAACCATGGTTTTGGGGAAATTCAAAACGAAAAAGACAATTTGATTTGTTTTCATTTGGTTTTTTAATTTTTAAACGGCTTTTTAATTTCAACTATTGTCACCCATGAGATTTGGTTTCTAACCATTTGATTTGATGTTTTAACTATGTTTAAGATGCATTGGTTTGATGTTCCTCCCATTCTTTTTTTCAAATGTTAGTATGTATTAAAAATTTCAAGATAATAAAGACAGTTAATGTACATGAGGGTTGTGGATCTAGCGAACTATAATGATCATATAAATATTTAATATCTAATGTTCTAAATGTGATATGTAAAGTAGTCATGTAATCGTCTCTCTTTCTTTCTCCTACTATGTTTTACAAACAATGGGGACAAGTGATGATGCGGTATTGTGTTTCTTTACTTCAAGTTAGTTATTTATTGTATTGAATGGAACCCATAATACGAATATTATAGATATCCATAACTGCATATTCTTGGGAATGAAAACACAAAAAAATGTTAACCATCATTCGCTAACCAAATTGTATAAATTTCTAACCATCTAAACCATTTGATTTGCCTTTATTGATTTGATTAGAACCAGTTGGTGGTGAAAACCATTGGTACCTTTCAAGTGGTCCTCTATTTGCTATATATAAAACCACTTTTGGATTGTTTTTTAGTACATCAAAATATAGTGGTGTTTTGTATCTTTGTTCTAACCAAGTTATCCTTGTCATGAATGCCAATATTTGCTATGTTTTGGCTTATTCCCGTCACACTCTTAAGTCTTGTGACTTGATGATTGATAACTTTACTCCTTTTAGACCAAACCATTCGGTTGATTGACCATCTACATGACCAAGAAATAGATAGGAGAAGATAACCTCAATGCTAGAGGAGCTACAAGATTTCAATTATTGTTGACAGCAATAATAGAGGGAGCCCACAAAAACCAACAATATGTGGAACTGGTATAACTAATAGTTACAATCAACTTAAAATAAATCATATAGTGATTAGGGGTGTTTTGGATTTGGTTCAACTTCAAAATGTATTATTGAAACACATATTACGGTTTTGGAAAATTACATACTAGAGTGGCTAAGTTAGGTGGGTTGGCTGGCTATACTGACCGGCCAATTATAGACATTTACTGGTTCCGTTTTGGAGGTTTGAACTGCTTTTTATATTGGTTAAAAATCGTTTGTTTATATTTAAAATAGTAAAGATGACTCCTTCTCAAATCTCAACCATTGATCATGCTTTCTTTTTTTTTTTAACGGTATTGATCATGTTTTATCAATGGTTTGAATCAAGCAATGATATTATATAATGAAAAGTATATGGGTTCAATATTGGGGTAAATGGTGTAATAGGAACATAGAGTTTTGCTTTTCAAATTGCTAACCATAGATCTCAAACCTAGTCCTAAGGTTTTCTCTAACCCATTCTTACAACTCTCCTGTTTACCCATTTGCAAAAGATTTCCATACGAACAACCGATTACAACCTTTTGTGGATAAATCTCAAGGAACATAAAGAAGGAATAAGAAGACGAGTCTTCTAAACCAATCTTTCAGTTGATTATCAAGGCTTACATGTAACTTTACATATATGTAGCTACTGCTACCTGTTTGAGATTGCTTTGTTTTTTAGATTGAACCGCTTTCCCGAGTACAATTTCTTTCTAAAAAAAGAAAATGTTTAATCCCACAAAAGTAAAAGTCTCTATTTACGAGGTGTAACTAAATTCTTATGATATCGACCATATATTAATCCCTTTTTGAAAGCGTCTTGAATGCATCTCTAATTCTAAGTTTCATGTTACTCCTACCAAGAAATATGTCTAGTAAGAGCGTCCCCCATTGGAGATCACCTACCCCTTCAATGAGACCTTTTACATGACATAGAATTAGAAAGCAGCAGCCAAATTAATAATTAAGATATAAACAAATATGAAACAGTATCAGTGTAATTAGTGAAACACTTTTCCAATAAACCACCATAAGAAAGGCTCTTTGCTTTGTGAACATGTGAAGAACTAGTGCCCAAGAATACATCTAGAAACCCCAAATTGCATCCGAAAGGATTGAAGTAACCAAGATATTCCAAAAAAGGCCCACTGCTTTTAAATCTACACATACTATTTATAAGATAACACGCATTAGCATGACTAGCTTTACTTTTGATACTACTTATCTACGGCGCAACATCTGTTTTAAAGAAACTATTCTACACTACACGTTGGAAGTGTCGTGTAGTAACCTTTGTGATGAGAAATTGGCACCCTATTGAATATTAACATCCCACACATGTAACCGTTTCTCAGCACCAGCACAAGGTCCACAACGCACGGCTGCGTCATTTAGTTTATACAAATAAACGTGTTTATATATCTGCCAATGAAAAATAGTCTAGGCAGCAACACAATGCAACTGATCATAAGAATAGGTTTTTGAAATAATGAACTTAGCAAAAAAAAATGGTATATATCAAATGGACAGCTAGAGAAGGTCACAGAGAGACTGCCTGGTCTGAGTTTGTTCGAAGATGACCCCTGGCTTAGTCAGCCAAAGGTGCCAATAAGCATGCCTTAGTTACAATAATAACTCAAAAAGAAAAGGTGGTAAGCAAACAACCTATCAAATGATGATCCTTAAAACTATCAACATTTTTTTTGCCTTCATCATCAAACTAAATACAACATGACACTCACCGACTCACAAAATTCAATATATTTAAACTATAAAGCATGGACAAAGCACAACACCTACAATTAAGATCGAACTACCACCATCATTGAACAAACTCACAATCGATCTCATACATAGATCAAGAAAAAAATTTGCAATCCAAGTACAAAACATATTGATTACATTCATCAAGTGTATACTGCAAATCAGTCTAACTAAAAAATATAACTCAAAAGATATAACATAAACGGAACGGTCAGAAACCTTTGGTGCAGAACTTCATCTGGGCAGCCGCAATCATCATATGACCCCTAACTGAAACCGCAAGAAGCTAAAATGACCTGAAAAACATAGAGTTAATATAATCTACTAAAAATCAAATTAATCAAACCTGGTAAATTATTAAGCATGTTGTCTTGTTAGCTATATTTCCCTGTTTATTAACTGCTCTTAAAAAGTGTCTCATAAAAACCAAACAAGATTTCAGCTGATAGCAAACGTCCACATTTGACTTTGCAAACATTGCAATTTGCATGTTCAGTCATGGATTCTTTTACATTTGTAAAATGTAATGCTTTCTGAATAATTGCAGTTTTGACACGAAAATTGAAAGAACATCAAATAAACTAGTATCAAAGCTGGTACATATTTGATGAGTAAAGTGCTAAAATAGTCCCTGAGGTCTGGTCAATTATGGGACTTTGGCCCAAAAAGTTTTTTTTGCGCAACTGGACCATTGAGGTTTCCCGGTTGTTGCCAATATCATCCAAATCGTTAACTCCGTTAATTTTCATCGTTAACTCAAGGGTATAAATGTCGTTTTATCTTATTTACTATTTTATTCTTTATTCTTTTTTTCTTTTTGGTTTTATATAAAGGTCGGGAAGGGGGAACGATGGGTTATTTATATAAAGGTCCTTTTTAAATTAATATATAATTTATGCAAAATGACCTAGACGCCCCTTTATGCCTTAGTGAAAAGTCAGATTTACCTTTAACTTAATAATGAAGTTTAACAGAGTTAACAATTTGGACGCAATTGGCATGAACAGGGAAACCTCGATGGTCCGGTGGCAAAAAAAGAACTTATTGGACGAAAGTCACATAATTGATCAAACCTTAGGGACGATTTTGGCACGTTAATCTCACTTTAATACTCAAAGATCAAAACCTATTGAAATATGTCATAAGGGAAAAATCGAACTTACAATTTAGCAGAATCAGTTCCTTGCACGTCCACCATCATACCTCCTGTCACTATCATATCTGCTTCTCTTTGAATGTCTCTCTCTCTCATTATCATATCTGCTTCCGTGCTCTAGGCTATCTTTTTCAAACCTTTTGTACCTCTCATCTTCTTCACTTCTTTTGTGCTTTCTATCATGGCCATATTCTTCATCCTTAACATCCTTTCTACCTTGTAAATGTTTTTCATCTTCATCATCACTAGTTTTACTCTTGTGTTTTTGCTCATTTCTAGGTGGTACATTCATCATCCGTTCATGATCACCGCCTCTTTCCACTCTTTCTTTTTTGTGCCTAACATTTATGTCATCGTCATCATCACTACCATCATGCCTCCTTTTTTCGCCTGTTCTAATGTCATCTTTAGATCTTGCATCTTTTTTAAACTCTTCACGGTCAACATTATGTCTACTTCCACCCCTTTCAACTTCGAATTTCTTTTTATGCATATCCTTATCAGATTCTTCAGAATCACTATCATGCCTTAGTGTGTCGCGTGTTTTGATCTTCATTTTAGATCTCGAGTCTTTTCTAATCTCTTCACGTTCAACACCAAGCCCCTTCTTCCACCCCATTCAACTTCCACCCTCTTTTGATGCATATCTTTATCAGATTCATCATCGCTGTCATGTCTCCTTCTATCTCGTGTTCTCATATCCTCTTTGAATCTAAGGTCTTTTTAGATTCCTCATGGTCAACATTAAGCCCCCTTCTTCCACCTCTTTCAGCTTCCAGTTTCTTTTGATGAATGTCCTGATCAGAATATTCATCATCACTATCATGTCTCCTTCTATCGCTTGTTCTAATGTTGTTTTTAGATTTTACATCTTTTTTAAATTCTTCACGAACAATGTCATGTTTCCCCCTTCCGCCCCTTTCGACCTCCACTTTCTTTTGAAGCGTGTTTTTATCAGATTCATCGCCATCGCTACCTTGTCTCCTTCTATCGCTTGTTCTGATATCATTTCTACATCTTATGTCTTTTTTAAACTCTTCACGGTCAACATTGACCTTTCTTCTTCCGCTCCTTTCAACTTCCACTTTCTTTTGACCCATGTCTCTATCAGAATCATCATCGTCAGTATCATGCCTCCTTCTCCCACCTCTCTCAACTTCCACTTTCTTTACATGTTTCTCTTTATCAGATTCATTATCATCACTATCATGTCTCCTTCTCCCACCACCCCTTTCAACTTCCGCTTTCTTTAAACGCGTGTCTTTATTAGAATCATTATCACTATCATGTCTCCTTCTTCCACCCCTTTCAACTTCCGCTTTCTTTACACGTCTCTCTTTCTCAGAATCATCATCACTATCATGCCTCCTTCCACCCATTTCAACTTCCACTTTCTTTACACGTGTGTCTTTATCAGATTCATCATCATCACTATCATGTCTCCTTCCACCTCTCTCTTTCTCATATCTTGTGTCTCTGTAATCAGACCTTACCGCATCACGCTTCCTACTACCTCCATCCCACCTATCATAAATAGGGCTGGAAATATGTCTATCTACTTTCCTTTCCATCCCCTTCGGTTTTCTTTGATATGTGTCCCTATCTGACTCATCATCATCTGAATCATGCCTCCTGCTCTTACTAGATGGAAGTTTCTTCCCCTTTAAACTCTTAATGTTAGCCCGTTCATCAGAACGGGAACTCGAATAAGACTCGTATCTCTTCTTCGCATTTCCAACACGCTTTTTTTCATAATCAGAATCATCACTTTCATGTCTCTTCTCACCTTTTTTGTGCTTACTTGATGACTTTCGCCTGCCTTTTTTTACATCAACATCTGAGTCTGAGTCAGATTCAGAGTCACTTCTTTCACTACTTCCATCACTATTAGTATCAGTATCTCTGTCACTCCCACTATCTGAAGAAACCGGTTTTCTTTTGCTTGATTTTTTCTTGTAGTTTTTGAGTTCTTCAAGCGCATCTTTACCCACTTTGGTATCTTTTTCTAGTTTACCATCAACTACAGGATCAGCTTTTTCTTCATCAGAGGCAGGTGCATACTTCTTTATATCCTCTTCATGAACAATTCCAAGAACATTCTTTAAGGTTTCCATTTGCTTCTGTTTGCGCGCCGCAACTTGATGAGACTGCGTGTCTGAAACCCTGAACAGAATCATAGGTTACAAATCACTCAGAAAACAAAAACAGATGCAATGGTGTAAACTGTAAACGTAAAACATAGTAAAAATAATCTAACACAGATTTCAATTCAAAGATAATTATACAGCTTTTATAAGTATCCGTTGGCAAGTGCATACTGATATATCTGCTACAACGTGCTCCATGAGAGAAAACTTATTCCAGAATTAGAAAAGGATACTATTGCTTAACCATAAACAACATAAACAATTCCACCATCATCACTAACAGTAAGCCGACAACAATAAACCTCTTAAAAAACATCTTTAGCCAAAAATTAACCAACAATTTTAGAACTATAAGCATGTTGAAGCATAGCATGAGATGACAGAACAGAGTAGGTGAAAAACAAAAATCATAGAAAGGAGATGAATAGAAGAAGAGTTGAATTCATGTTGAGGAGAATCGTTGGCTTTTTCAATGGACAACGTGGGACGTTCCACAAAAGCATCATTTCATCTTGTTCCTATGATCAAAAGTTCAAAACACAAATCCCTCTACAACAGTACACATAACAGAACTATAAAAAAACAAAACAAAGAAATTGCAAATGATCCGTAAAGCACATCAGATACGTTGCTACTGACTTTCATACAACCTATTCACTACTGCTCATATCTATACAGAAACAAAACTTGTGTTTAGATAACACACACATATTTCCCTATTATTTGCATCCTTTAACTTTCAAAATCCAACTTATATGTGCTAAATATATAATTGACATGCAATTTTTCTATATCCAACACCAACTCTTCGTCTGTTCCAATTAAAACTTAATTTCATCAGAATAATAATGTCTTAACCAGCTTTACAAGAGAATTTCAATTCATCGTCTATTGCAATTAAAACATAAACAAATCAAACATTAAAAAACTACTTGTAATCGGAGTTAGCGACTATTGCCGTAGCTCCACCGGCATCCTCCGCGGCCATAGCAGCCTCCAAAGTCCTCCGAGCCTCACTCAACTTCTCAGCAATCTCATCCTCCGTGTATCCTTGATCCACAAGCTTATCTTCTAACACAACAAGCTTAAGCTGGATCTGACGCTTACGATCATGTTCAAGGATCTCCTTGTTAGGTTTTCTGGACACGCCGGCAATTCCCTGTCCGGCCTCGTAGGCGCCGCCGCTTGCCGTCGAAACTCTGTTCGTCTTCGGCTTCACGAAGAACTTGTTCGTCTGGATGTAGCCGTTGGTGCCGGAGCCCCGAGCGGTTTGTAATCCGATTCCGTTGTACATGGTGGTTGAGTGAAACCCTAACTATTACGCGGTGGTTCGATCGGAGAATTTGAAACCCTAATGACGAGTTTGGGATTATTAGGAATAGAGAGAATGAGAATATGCGATGGTGATAATGTCTGGAAAGCAAATTACGTTTTTATCCTTTCAAGATATTACGTGGCTTAAAGTAAATTACAATTGTGTCCCTGAAGTTTAAAATATAGACACTTATAATCCATTAATCCTAAAAGCCCAAGCCCAAGCCCAAGACTAAAACCCGAACGTGAACCCTTAATATATGTGATGCTTATCACGCTTTCTATATCTTTTTATTCTTTTTAGGGTCGTAAACGAACCAAATGTTTAGTGAATAATTCATGAACCGTTTGCTAGAAAGTTCGCTTACATTCGCTGGTTTGAATTTGTGAACTTTCGTTTATGTTTGATGATGTTCGTCTGCTTATGTTTACAAAGGTTTTTATGATTTATGTGTTTTAAATTTTTAGTTAGTTATGTCAACTATTTTAAGATAGTTATGTCAATTACTTAACATTATATTTACTTTGGATGATTACGTCTAGAAATATAAGAATGTTGAGTTTTATATTTTGAATTAATGTGTGTTTGTTTGTTCGTTTATGAACTTAACACACGAACACGAACAAAATTATATCATTAATAAACGTACATGAACAACATCTCGTTCAATTTTGTTTGATTTGCTTGCAGCCCTATTTATTTCTTCTTATGTTCTTTTCATATTTCTATATAATATTTACGTAGTGTCGCTTTTTTTTAAGTATATAAGAAAGATATAGAAAAACTGACAAAACGTTAACAAAAGAAAGATATAAGCATGTTGCATCGTTGTAACTCCATTCATGATTCGAGAACGTGTCGTTAAGAAGGGAGTGAATGGTTGAATTTAAACTTTAAAAATGAAGTAATCTGGGCACACTTTGTGACAGTGCTTTTGACAAGTGTGTACACTATGCATGATCATTTGATGATTTGATTAAAAGACAAAAGATTCAAGAGATGATAAACATAAAATTAAGGAGTTCAAGACTTGAAGACCTCAGGCCCGATTGAATAATCCACTTATATTCTTGTGTAAAAAAATTCTACAAATTTGCTTGCATGCTGGATTATTACAATATATCTCATTACAAAAAAGTTGAACGACAAATCAAAAAACATTAACAAAACAACACGAGGAGTTACAAAGAGGAAACATAAACAAGGTTACAATTGAAGTATCAGCACTACACAATTACACCTCTAGATGCTTTAATTCACTAGAAATAGCCTAAAGGATTCTCCTTCCACATCTCCCAATTTAAAATACTCCATTTTGATTTATGACAAATCCAATTAAAAGATCGCACCTCTATTTCTTCTAAGATCTTCTCCGTCGTCCAACTTCGCCTATTGACTACCAAGTCATTCCTAGCATGTCACATGGTCCAACACAGTGTATACAATGACAATCCGCACAACACCTTCCTCTTGCTTTTATATATGGCAGCTCCATACATTCCACTGATTGCACACATGACTGATTAAAATTGTTTCAAAACTAGACATCCTTAAGGTTTTACTTATGCTCCTAATAGCTTGTCCCATACCAGTACAATTATTGTTGAATATGTGAGCATTTTTTAATAGTGTGTGAATGGGTGATAACCAATCTAAGTCAAAGTGGGAAACAGTGGCCGTTAATTTATGAAAATAAAGTGGGATTATTGGTCAAATCTAATTATTCTTCATTATGACAGTATATAACATTTGGAATAAAGTGGATTGATATATTAATATATTTTGTTCATAATGTTTTTTTTTCTGAAAATATCCCTCAATGGATGCCGCCCTTTGGGCTTTGGCTACTTAAGTGTACAAGTTTTTTCTTTTTTCAATCATATTACATGATTCTTTTGTTTTCAAGCTCATATTTTTTTCCATCCAAATTCTAGCATCTTAAGGTGGAAACCGGTTACCAATAAATTCGTGAGACTTTATTTATATTTACACCATGACTCATGGTTAATGTTCTTTAAATACATTTTCTGTCACATCATTTTCTTTTTAATAAAAAACATGTGCAATAGACGATGTCCCTTAATGTCCTCTTAATCAATACACTTCAACGACACACATGAGTTTTATTGTAAAAACATTAATTCTCTTATAATGCCTCGGGGGCGGTGTAGGAGTTTTATCCACCCATATAATATCCCTATAATGCCCCATTACACATGTCCAGTTAATCAATTAGACAAAGGTGAAATGCATCTTACACTTAACACAAAAGTTGAACTCAAAAAGAAACATCCTAAGCCAAGTTTGTAACATTAGATACATTAATGTTGATTTCCATTTTCAGAACACAAACGAAAGCTTAAAAGCGAAGATGTTCATCGTAATAATGTAAAATTATAACTGTTTCCCTCCGGTTATGAAGAAACACTAAGTGACCCCGGGCAGATTATGGATAACCTGGGGGTTAAGTAATGTTTCCCACGAGGGTTAGGTCCGGCAAAGAAGGATGTTCTTCAGATGACCTGCAAAACAGACACCGTGAGCTCGTCACTGAGAAGGAGGGGGGGTTCCTCCTTGTGACCACCCTCCGGCGTGAGAATCAGACTAGATTGCTCTGAATATAAGTATATATTGAGAGAAATAGCTAGTGAAGGTAAGATACAAGATATAAGATAATGTGTCCATACCATTCCAAGGTGTTGGAGTATTTATAGCCGAAGGTAGGTTTCCAAGAAGGTACAGCCGGCTGAATAGTATTCCTGTTCTGCCAACTGTGGGCTACGCACATGCCATGCTGGTTGGTGGGTAGGCAGCGGCTGATAGTGACAAAGCCGGCTGTGTACTGTTCCCTTTCCACCAACTGCAGGCTATGTGCGTGCCACGACAAGGGTTGGTGAGTAGGCAGCGGCTAATAGTGACAAACAGTACTAGAGCATGCTCCCCGTACTGTTGTCGGTGAGCTGTCACCCTGTGATTGGTTCATGGGCTGCTTTGGTCAGATCTTGTCTATTTTGTCCATACCTTGGCAGGTATAGTACAAAAGATCTTCCAGAAGCATACGGACTGGCTCATTTGGGCGGGAGTATTCCCGCCTTGCTCATTCCTTCAGGTGACACTGAATTATTTGAGAGTTAGTGCCTTGTGCGTGTAGCCTTGCTATTAGTGCGGGTAGCCTTCCCTGATGGCTTGTATCCGCAGCTGCGGGGACAGGCGGGGTACTTCACCATTGGGAGGCTTTCCCTGCGGGAACAGCTGGCGTACTGCGCGTAAGGTCTTCATCTCTGAGCATGGTGGGTCCTGCGGAACCAGTTGGTCCTTGCGCAGACGTCCCTCTTCAAGGTGAGTCTTGCGGGTCCAACTGGGCTCTGCTGGGACCTACCTCTTCAAGTCCCCTCAGTCCAATGTTCTTCTCATGAATTGTTAATAAGTGAGGTGAACTTTGGACTTAAGCAAGGGGTTTTGAAAAGGATTTAGTTTTAAGGTTGTCCGTGGGGATTCTTCCCGCGGTTTCCCTAATGTCACGTGCAGAAATTCCCGACTTTTCTGCTTGATCTTTGGGTATAATGCGGGTAGGTGTGTAACCTCCTCGCAAGTCAGGAACGTTGAGTTTCACTTGTGTAGATTCTCCACGAGGTTTCGGTAGTTTTAAACATAGTGATCAATTATGTTAAAGAACCAATTCCATCCTGGAGATTCAAACAATCTAGTTCTCAACGTTCCCGCTATGCGGGGATGTTATTTCCCTTTCCGCAAGCATGGCCCAGAAGATCCTTCTTGGTTTCAATTCCCTGCGAGTGCTAAGTATGTGAAGGGTTTCGCCTTGACACTGTACCCGCACTCGTCTTATAGTTTATCTTACTTCCAAGGTATTCTTGGCGTCCATTCCCTGCGGGTGCTAAGTATGTGAAGGGTTTTACCTTGACACTGTACTCGCACCTGTCTTATAGTTACTTGGTTGCCAAGGTAAGGGGTATAGTCCCGCTTACTTTTGAATCTTTTTGAATCTTTTTGAAATTCGAAGAGTTGGTGAAAGGATAAGAACAGTCCAAACTGTTGAAACGTCGTCCGACGGTTTCTTCTGACAGTGTCAGGACGTGCAGGAAGTTATGGCGACGTGACAGTATATGGTCATTCCAGACGCTTTTTCAGGCGTGTGGGCGCGATTTTTCGGGCGCGTGGGTGCGGATTTTACGGCGCGCGTCCCGTCAACAGCTGTTGCCAGCTTGCTTTTTCCACGTGTCATAGTTTCATTGCACCAGCTCTTTTCTCTCTCCTCCACATTAAATTCATCGCATTCATTGCGATGAGTATATAAAGGGGGAGAGGGTTCACGGTAATCCACACTTTCACTTCTTTCTTCTTCTTCTAAGCGATTTCCGGCGAATACTCTAACTTTCTGTCGAGCATTCTCCTGAAATCGTTCTTTACCTCCTAAACATGTCGTCTACTCATGATCCAGAAGCTACCGTCGAGGAGTCTGACTTGTATGTCGAGAACCCGACGTCTACGTCCGATAAGGACAATAAGAGCACTGCTGGCGAATGCCAGTGTGCTCTTCCCATCGAGCTTTACCGGTACATCGTCCGGAAGTTCATGCTCGAGCCGTTCGAGCCTGAGTTTTCAGAGCCACATCAGACGGTGTACGATGCCCCCAAGGGAAAAATAGGGGTATATGCCGCCTTCTTCGTCTATGGGAATCTTAGGTTCCCTTTGACGAAGTTTGTATACCGTGTTCTGGATAAACACGGTGTGCACCTGACCGAGGTACACCCAATGGCGATCGCCAAGATCCGCCATTTTGAGTGGGTGTGCCTCATTCTTGGCGTGGATCCCCACGTCGACCGCCTGATGACCTTCTACTCCTGGAGGTGCATCCAAGGCTGGTATACGCTGGTCACCCGGATCAAGGGTTTGAAGATCTGCGCTACCGAGCGCAGTCTTCGGTCTTGGAAGCGGGAGTTCTTTTACATCTCTGCCCGTGTCGTCCCTATAGCGATGACATTTAAGAAAGGGAGAGCTCTCCCCAGCCTTCACGCCTCCAACTACCAGGAGGCGGAATGGTTCTCCAAGATTTCCCGGATCCAGACTCCGGTTTACCGCTTTCCGGAGTCCGGGATGGTGATGCTCGGTATGAGCAGGGTGTGGAAGGATGCTGGGGCGGATGCGCCACGGATTCCCATCGTACTTGAATATGGTTTGAACTTTATCCCTTACGGTATGCTCCGTCTTCTTTGTTGATTTAAGGTTTTTTCTAACTGTTTTTCTTTTTATTTCAGAAGGAAATGACTTGCAGTCCCTCCTGCATCCGCGGGAAGCTGACGGTCCCGCTCGGTTGGGTACTCGTGCTCTTGACGAGAACGAGTTGCCCATCCTTGCGCAGACTGCGGATCGGTTTGTGGAGGCCTACCCGCCAGGCCACGAAATACTGAGCGCCACGCGGCCAAGTAAAAGACTATTTAACCCTCGCCCTCTGAATGCTGAAACCTCTGCTGGAATTCCTCTAATCTTGTCATCTTCTGATGAGGAATCCGCAGATGGTCCTTTTCTTGCGCGAAAGAAGAAGGCTGCTGACGGGAAGGGCAAGGCGAAGGTAGCCTCCACTGCCGACCAGGTGAACCGGTCTGAGTCGGAGACCGAGAGTGAAGAGGCGGCGGGGAACCCGGGTGGTGTTGAGACCACTGCTCTGGAGGTTGAAACGGCTGTCACCTCCGAGCAGCCCAGGACAACGACGGTGACCGGTACGAAGAGGCCGGCTCCATCGGGTTTGTCCCCGCCCGTTCGCACCTTCAAGCTCAAAAGGACCCGTAAGTATACTTCCTTTATCTTAACTGCATAACTTTCCGCCATTATACTTATACATCTTCTTTGTGCAGGCGTGGATGCTACCGCATTCCAGGGTGGAGCGGGGAGAAGCACCTCCGGACCCATGACGGTAGGTTTGGTCAACCTACCTGAGGCGATGACCCAGGCGACTGCGCCTGCTTCAGTTGTTGGTTCAGTTGCTCACCCGGTTGAGCCAACTGTTCCAACTGTGACGACGTCCCCGCCGGCTGTCAGTGCCATATTCACTGATTCCTTCACTGAGCCGGCGGTGAGTGTTTCTGATGAGCATGATTAATATATGTATTTGAATCATTTTCTAGCGGTGAATTAAACCCCTAACGTGATTCTAACGAACATGGACCAGATGAGCATGATTTAATCCTTGTGTTTATAATGAAGAAGATGATATAATTGTTAATATATTTATAAATTGATTCTGATTTCTTTTTAAATTGTCATCTTGGTCCAGTGGTTAGAGTTCATGTGTGTAAACAGCCTGACTCTGGTTCGAAACCTTGATCATTCATTTCATTTGATAGTAGTATCTATAAAACTGTTTTAATAAGTTATGTTTAATATATATCAAACCTAAAGCGAACGTTCTAACTGGTTCAACTGGTTAACTTACTAGGTGATAGCGCGTAGACCTGGGTTCGAAACCCGGGTCAGGCCTTACACTTTTTTTATATTTTAATAGCCTTATACTCATTTATTAATTAATTAACCTTATATATATATAATAAATCATTATAAAATCATAAATAAATTATAAAAATCAGTTTATATTAAATAAAAATTATATAAATTAAGTATAATTTATATCTCACTTTTTTTTTTCACTTAAAAACCGAACTTCCATTCTCGTAAGACGTTAATTAAAAATCGCTAAAAATCCATATCGTAACGTTTAAAATATTAAAACTCATTTCGTTAACACCTCAAATAAAATCCTAAACTTATAATTATTAATTCAAGAATCGCAAACCTTTTAACCTTCACGTCATCGCCTATAAAATAATAATATAATATTATAATCGCATTTTCGTTAACTAAAAATAAATAAATAAAATAATAAATCAAGATTTGGTAAAACTTGTATTATAATCTCAAAACCTCAACATAACTTATCAATATACAATCCCGTTAGGTTCTCGATTAAAGTCTTGATTTTAAACTAAAACTTGTATTATTTATCCTAGCTTGTCTTGATTTTATTTGCATTTTCATTATGGTTCGTGACGTTTGACCGTTTCGGCATTCTTTATACACGCTTTCGGTTATCAATATCATATCAATTCTTAAGGTGAGTTTTCATAATCCCTTTTTACTTTTATACGTTTTGGGGTGTAGCACGCTCCAAATTTGGTTTTCTTGTGTCAAACTAAAATTCACATGCGTGTCTTGTATGTATTTGTTTTGTGTCATATTGCTTGTAAACTATGTGATTATGTGCTAGTTGTTTACTATTTTTTTTGTGGAGACTCATACTCATAGTGGGAGGGTCCGACGAGACGTACATGCGCCGCCCATTTGTTAATGGCGGTATCATACACATACTCATAGCAGGAGGGTCCGACGGGGCGTACCTGCGCCGTCCATTTTTAAATGGCGGTATCATTATTCTATACTCCAAGTAGCGCGGCGAACGGGGGTTCCTTAGTAGCTTTGACTTTTGTCAAGCAAACAGGAATATCATGTATTTACTTTTCTTTGCTTTATGATTTAGGCAATACATCTTGACTTGTGAATTTTACATGTTTCGTATTATATGTATGCAAAAACTATATGAATTCTCACCAACATTGTTGTTGACAAAATATATTATTTTCAACGTGCTGCAGGTTGAAGTTTAAGGATCGAAGAATAGAATAGTTGGACCATTAGGTTACAGGAGACGAAAATTCAAAGTTTATTGTATTAATATTTGATTGTGTATTTGTGATGTATTGAAATGAATTTAATATAATTGTTGTCGCTTTAGTAGCGTTACGAGCTTATGAGTGATCTTTACGTCACACCCGGGTGTATTCCGCTTTAGCCGTGATGTTACACTTATTTTGTGCTTTAGTATCCTATATATACTTAACAAGTACAGTGTCAGTTAGCAAGTGAGGAGTATGAACATAATTTAACATATATGTAGGTGGAAGTCAAAGATGCTACTGCAAATGCAACCGTGCATTAAAAGACGAGATAGAAAGAAAAAAAAAAGATAAAACGAGTATGAAAAGGAATCCAAAGTGCACAACCCCATCTATTTAGTTAACATTTAGTAATAATAATAAGACAATATCGAACACACAAACATTAATGTTCATAAGAAAAACATATAGTTATTGTTTTCATAAAACATATTCCAAATTACTCGAAAACCAACTTAGCCTAATGAGTTTTCTGATTTAACGATTTAAAAGGATTTGTAACTTTACAAAAAAAGTAATTTGTCTTTTCCTAAATGAAATTATCTTTATAACCTTTCTTGGAGATGAAACATTTTTAATAAAGGTTTGAATGTTGAGACCGGGTGTGTATTATTTAATTTAATTATTATTATTAACCTTATCAATATTCTTTTTTTTTTCTTTGATCAACCTGTTTTATTGAAAATCAAAGACTAGCAAGAAGGTGTTTGTTTTATTGAAAATCAGAAACTAGTAAGAAGCTAGCAAACACCAAGGCACCCGCAAACAACACACCCAACCTTATCAATAGTTGTACAAACTAAATTATATATATACAATAAAAGTCTGATCAGATGGTACACCTTTAAATGACTAGATATCACCACATTGTCTTCATTGTAAGAAGATAGAATTGATTAGATCTCACAGCATTGTTTTCATTGTTAGAAGATAGAATTGATCACCCTTACCTCCTCCATTTCAAGTAAGGGGCATCGAAGCCCCTCCATGGAAGCCCGCCCGCTATGGTTAATGCCCCTTGGGCGCCTCCAATATATATATATATATATATATATATATATATATATATATATATATATATATATATATAGGCTAAGTATAAAATGAAAACCCATTTAAGTTGTGAAAACTCAAGATACTCATTCGTAACCACATGTTTTTAATTAATGTTTAAATCTTGTGGTCTACAATTAAAGTGAATAAAAAATGTAAATATAAATATAATTTTTTCTCTCTTCTGAAAACATATATAAAAATTAATAAAAAAATGTTAAAAAATAGCAAAACATTTTTTTTATGTTTCGATGTTTTGTATTAAATGCTACAACATATATTACATGTAACAAAAAAAAATGATGTTACATAGGGTTTTCACAACTCAAGTGGGTTTTCATTTTAACCTTACCCTATATATATATATATATATATATATATATATATATATATATGTGTGTGTGTGTGTGAGAGAGAGAGGAGAGAGAGAGAGAGAGCCCACCGCGCCCATCATCCCCTCCACCGCTCCCCCCTTCGCGCCCCGCCTAACGGCGCCCCCCGATGGTGTATGATAGAGATGTTCAAAACGGTTTGGGACTAGGAACCGGAACCGGTTCCTAACCGGTTCCTATATTCAAAACCCCATTTTAAACCGGTTCCAGGCTCGAACCGGTTAGGGAACCGAACCTGTTCTCCCACCCTCGGACCCCTAACCTATCTAACCGGTTCTTACCGGTTCCTAACCCGGTTCCTGTACTGTAACCGGTTCCAGTGTAAAATTTATTTTTTTTTCGTTTTTCGTTTGCGATTTGGATTCTAAACTACGATTCGTATTTGTATAACATGAAAAATAAAAAAAACAATTAACATAAAATTCATTTTATTTACTTTAATAAGTTCAAAAAAAAAAGGTTACATGTTTTAAAATCTTCAAAAACAAACTAACAAAACATTAAACTTATAAATATAAAGTTGTGACATATTATTTATAGAAAAGCCTTCTTGTTCGTCGTAATTATTGAGCGGCGACTTCTTCCTCGGAATTACTTGTAGAAATGC
This sequence comes from Bidens hawaiensis, assembly GCF_021521415.1. Classification (NCBI taxonomy): domain Eukaryota; kingdom Viridiplantae; phylum Streptophyta; class Magnoliopsida; order Asterales; family Asteraceae; genus Bidens; species Bidens hawaiensis. Next base: position 332,031 of record NW_027492290.1, read on the forward strand.
CTTCTTGTTCGTCGTGCACTCGAACATCAAGTGGTGTTTCATCTTTGAGAGTGGTTACGTGTTGAATACGATCGATTGAGTCCAAGTGATCCTTTAAGCAAATGCACATCTCCACCGACTCCGAATTTAGTCTTGTTCTTCTCACCGATATTACCCTGCCACTAAGAGAAAAGGCGGATTCCGAAGCTACCGTAGAAGTTTGGACGGTTAGTAAATCACGGGCCATGGTGGCAAGAATCGGAAACTCGGTTTCCTTTACCTTCCACCAAGCCAAAACATCAAAAGTGTCATATTCCTCTTCGGATAAACCGGTAGAGTAATCATTTGCACTATACCTTCCTAGTTCGCTTGAAGGGGTGTTACCCCTTTGTTTTTTAGCCGTTACGTTGCGAACGGTGTTCATAAGGCTAATCATGGGATCTCGTACTCTAGTAGCACTTGAACTTGATGAAGACCCCCCCGGCATAGGCATGTGTATGTTTGACCCATATTTATTTAAATAAAAGTCATACATAAATTTAAAATTCAAGTTAAAATAATTTTCTGCCTCTGTTGAAAAGTTTGTGTCAACTTCATGCATATCTAAGGCTGAAAAAATTTCGTCTATCACACATTCAACCCCCGTAACATTTAACATTGGTTATAAAGCGGCGGCGCAAGTAAAAACCGGTGGCAATTCAAGAAAGTATTTTTTTTAATTTAAACTTCATTGGTAATATGATGTTTGAAAACATTGGACTTTTATTTTCAAATTCTTTAAGATTGTTAACCATTAAAAATAACTCCGAAAGAACCAAGGGACTTGTCGGATAATACGTTCCCGATAGTTTCGTAGTTGATGTTTTAAAAACTTCAAGAAAAGTCGATAAGTCATTGATAATTTCCCATTTCTCATTTGAAAAGGGGATTGCCAAATCATTCTCGGCAAGACTAGAATGAAACATTTGTAAAGTTTCTCTTTGTTCCAAAGCACTTTGAAACATTATGCAAGTGGAATTCCATCGATGAGGTACATCCCAATTAGCTCCCAAAGCTTTTCTTCCCGTATCTTTACAAAATTTTCTATATTCCATTTGTCTTTTTTTACTTTTCTTAAAAACTTCATGTATCATTAGTCTAAAATCGTTTATAACCGATGTAACCTCATCCGAAGCAAGTCCGTCTTGCACGATTAAATTAATGATATGTGCAACACACCTTGAGTGAAAAAATACACCATTGCAAATCGGCGTATATTTTAATTTTAATTTATCAACCGCCGATGTATTATTCGACGCGTTATCAAATGCCATTGAAAATATTTTATTTTCTAGTTTATAAGTTTTTATAACATAATCTAAAATTTCAAACAAATTATCTCCCGTATGTGGATACTCAAAGAGTTCAAAAGCAATGGTGCGTTTCATCATTTCCCACGATGACGGGTCTACCCAATGAGCGGTGACACAAAGATAAGATTCGGGTAGACCATGTGGAGCCGACCAAACATCACTAGTTAAGTTTATTCCCGTATTTATATTTTCAAAATATGCAATTAGTACCTCTTTGGCATTCTTCCATAATTTTAGACAATAACGTTTAAGAGTATGACGACTTACGTGAGTGTATTGTGGTTGAAGCGTATCTCGAATCATGGCGGTTAAGCGAGGGTTGTCGAAGTGGCTAAACGGCAAAGCTTCTTGAATCACAAACTTCGCCATACGATCTTGAACTCGATCAATTTGGTATGTAAATATTCCGCCTTCACTATCCATTTGCGTTTGTTGCGAATCGACGTTCTTTTTCAACGCCTTGCAATACGGTTTTTCGATGTGTTTCTTCAAATTTGAATTCGAAAGTGGGTTTAAATAAACCCCACAAAACTTGCACCGAGCCTTCAATGAATGGTCACTCAATTCAACCAAATCCCAATTGCACCAAATCTCTTGATTACGATTATGAGGTACAATACGAACGAAACTTGGTTCGGCGTTGGAACCTTGACCAACCGATGATTGTGAGGCAGCCATAACAACAAATATGAATATAGAAGAAGAGAAAACAAGAGATTAGAGAACTCAAAACGTTGTAATAGCGTTTTTTTGTATTTTTTTGCGTTCGGGTTTGCGTTTTGAGTGTTGTGATGAACCCATGACACCAAATACCTATTTATACTAGTAGTGGGGTGCTTGGGGGAGCCAAAAAAACGGCTATTTTTGACCCCAACTGTCAAAAAACGGCCAAAAAAAAACGATTTCCAACGGCTATAATCGATCCAACGGCTAGAACCGGTTCCAGATGGTTCGGTTCCAGAACCGGTTCTGGTTCGGTTCCGGTTCCTACCCGCCCCCCACTCAGAAATGCAAGAACCGGTCACGGATCATCGGGTTGAATCAGATAGGGTCCCGTTCCTACAAAAAACGGGTAGGAACCGGTTCGGGTCCACCGGTTCGGTTCCAGGAACCGGTTTCGTTGATCAACCCTAGTGTATGAAGCCCACCGCGCCCCTTCCCCCCCCCCCCCCCCTTTCGCGCCCCATAGCGTTTAGTATTAGGGTTTTTGTTGTATTTTTTTCATAGCTAAAAATATATATAATTAGATTATGCATGATTTGTAATTATTCTCGTGTATGCTTAAACACGGTTATCAGTAATACACAAAATCTTGCAAGGTTTTATTTTTCTATATGGTATTAAAACCTTTGAGTTTTTTAATTTATTCTTTTCTTTCCATTCCTTTCTCCTCGCAACCATATATAGGCTGGCCGTGGACTCTATTCTCTTTCATTCTCTTGAGTGGCGACTTTATTTCTCTTCTTTCCCCTCTTGTCCTACTAGGGACGCATTATCATTTCTCCGTGCATGTGCCACCACAATCGTAACTCTCTTGCCACCACAATCGTGGCTTTTTTCACTATGCTTAGTTGTAGTGTCTCTTGTTGTCACTGTTATGGCCGTAGATTTGTCGTTATGTCATTGCCTTTCTACGCCACGTAATTTCCTACATTTTTAATCTCAAATTTGTGAAAGGCTGAACGTATATGTCGTTTCAAACTTTCGGATAATCTCGGTCCTTATGAGTCTTTTATTATCTTTAACCTATCATAATATATTTATTTCAATAAGGTCTCATTTGTAGTGTAACACCCCGGCTAAAGCGGAAACGCCTGAGTGTGACGTACAGATTGCTCAAACACACGTGACACTATTAGGTGACCATAATAACATTATTTCATTTAAATTGTCATGTAAACACAAGTTTATCAAATAATACAAGTTGAAACAATAAATAAATAAATGATAAGTTGTTCTTTGAATATCCTATAGGCATGCTATGTGTCTTCTAACTTTCATCCTCATATCTTTACACCTGTAACATATGTATAAAATAAAGTCAGCTATGAACATAGCTGGTGAGTCCCCACAGTTTTTATATACATACATAAAAATCACACAATTCATGGACAAGTGATAAACGAGCAGGTAAAGTCCTTTCCAGTTGGTATCATCCAATGTACTTGGGTAATCGCGCAAGTAAGGTCCTTTCCAGTTGGTAGCAACCAACGTACTCGGATAATGAGGTCCTTTTCCACTCGATACAAATGGACCAGAGTGCAAAGGGGGGCGTATGATCATACTTATTGATGCTACCATGTGCAAGTAAATTCAAGCAAGTAATCAAGTAACACACAAGTCCATATAGTGAATTGTAGTTTGTAAGCGAAATCGTAATACTTTGAACTTGTAATAAGATACATATGCTACCCCAAAATATGAAAACGTTTAAAAAGGGGTTGTGAGAAACTCACCTCGAAATCGACGATAAACTTGAAATATAAACCGAAAGCACAATAACGAAACCGAAGCAACCGAAAATGCGGTAAAGGATCCAAAACGATTGAACTTCTCGAACTATCAATAAGACAAGTATGACTGTTTAAAGTCTAATTAACGAGATTATTAAAGTTAAAGGGGACAATTTAGTTTAAAGGGATTTACATTATTTTAATGTATTTTATGGCAATCTTATGGTATCTACATTATAATATTATATTTGAGTTCAAGAAATGTTAACGATGTTTATAATTTAACAATTTGACTTACTGTTAAGATGAAAGTTATGACAAATACAAGACATAGTTTTAAAATGGGAAAAGCTTATCTTAGATTATGTTAACGAAGAGGGATTATAAAATTGACGTTTATATTAAATATCGTAACGGTTAAACTTTGTCCGGCATCAATATCATTAATGTATTATAAAGATTTAACAGGATGGGTTTTATAGTTATCGAACTAAAGTTTAACGGTTTCAAAACTAACGAATTTTAGTTAACGGAGATGCGATTTTAATATTATATTAGTATTTTATAGACGACGACGGGAAGGATAATAAGTTCGGGATTCTTGAATTAATAATTATAAGTTAGAAATTTATTTAACATTTTAACGAAATAAGTTTTAATATTTTGAACATTACGATATAGGTTATTAACTTTTTACGAGAGTGGAAGTTCGGTTTTTAAATGAAAATAGTGAAATATATTTTATACTTAATTTATATAATTTTTATTTAATATAAACTGATTTTTATGATTTTAAAAGATTCATAAGTTTTAATATATAATAACATTAATAAAGCAGTTTATGAATAATAATAAAAAATAGAGGACTGACCCGGGGTTTCGAACCCGGGTCTGGTTGTTATAAGTCCAACGTATTAACCAGTTGAGCTACTCATATTTGTTTGAAGTATGGTTTATATTAAATATATTAACTTATTCAAACAGTTTATATTAACATTAATATCAAAAAGGCTGACCCGGGGTTTCGAACCCGGGTCTCACCGTTCAAACGTGTAAGTTCTAACCAACGGACCAATTACAACATTCAGTTTATATTACGAAAATAATTTTATATAAATAAACATCCTGGATCATCTTCTTCACCATATGAACACCCTAATTTCAATTCAACGCTTCTGCTTATTGATTCTTAAAATTACATTGGGGGTTTTGTTTATTGAATCAACGCTAAAAATATGTTTTAAAGGTTGGCGGCCACCTCCGGCGCCGGATTCCGGTGGCCGGAGGCCCGCCGGAAAAACATGAGGGGTGGGGGGGGGTGGGTTGGGATTGTTTAATATTTTATTTTATTTTAAATTAAATTTACAGTTTAGCCCCTGAGGTTTATAACTTCTTTTAAATCGAATTTAAAGTATAACTTGCATCTTGGACCTTGAACTTTTGAAAGATGTGTAAATGTAATAAAATTATAATGCTTGAATAGTTTTCTTAAAAATCCCGAATAGTTTGAAAGCCGAATAAATAAAGAATATTAAATCTTTCGAGTTTCATTGATTGCGCAAAACAAATAGAAAACAAACAAGCAATAATCATATCTAATCGAGAACGTTATATAAAAGATGAACAATGGACATGAATGCCAAGTGATGAAATCAATTGGATATAAATACAAGAACATGAAACGAAACTTTAAGATATATGTGTGTGTGTGTATATATATATATTCATAAACAAAAACCGAAAATTTAAAACGGGTCGGATTTTCGGGTTTGAAAAATAAGGAATGTTACATGTAGCATCTCTTGTTGTCACTGCTATGGCTGTAGATTTGCCGTTATGTCATTGCCTTGCATTGCCACGTAATTTCCTACATTTTTAATCTCAGATTTTCGAAAGGCCGAAGGTATATGTCTTTTCAAACTTCTGGATAATCTCGGTCCTTCTAAGTCTCTTATTATCTTTAACTTATCATAATAGATTTATTTCAATAGGGTCTCAGTTGTAGTATCTCTTATTGTCACTGCTATGGCCGTAGATTTGTTGTTATGTCATTGCGTTTCTACGTCACGTAATTTCCTACATTTTTAATCTCAGATTTGGGAAAGGCTGAATGTATATGCCTTTTCAAACTTCCGGATAATCTCGGTCCTTCTGAGTCTCTTATTATCTTTAACCTATCATTATAGATTTATTTCAAAAAGGTAGAACCTTAATGAGCTTAACCTATGATGTTGGGTTACAACCTTGGGCAATAAGGTAGAACCTTCGCTTGAACAAATGTTATGAACTCGGGAATTGGCACGGGACTTAGGGTTTGGAAACACGGCTAGTGGCTCGGGAACGAATATCAAGAGAAATCGTTTGAAAACCAAATGAATCCAGCTTGATCTTAAAAACTCTATTTATAAGCTAATGCCGGGCCCTTCGGTAAATCGCTTGGAAATTCTGCAGAAGTTCTTCGTAGCCTTTTGGAAAATCAATGGACACGTGTCAGAACATGAAAATATCCAGTTGCTAGTGAACCGTTTGCGGTGCTTCCAGCGATCCGAAACGCTGCTGATTCATCGACACGTGTCACCAAACCAGGCATTGCTATCTGCCACATGTCAGCACATGTTTGATTGCTTAACAAGGTTAACAAACCCCTAGTGGACCGTTGGAGCTTGGGATAGCAGTCCACTGAGCAAAGTTTTGCAAAATAACAAATTAAACCTTGAATCTTCAATATTTACTAAATTTGGCATGAAATTTTATGGATGCTACACTTGATGCAACCGTGGCTAGTGACCAATAGGTCACCTGAGTTTGTGCATCTATATTTGGACCAATGCTATAAAAAAAGTACGTATGCAACGTTATTCCTTACCCCTTTGCTCTACAGCATACACATACAAAGAAGATCTCTCTTAATTTAAAGCATCATTCAATTATTAATTTGAAGAGAATATCAAGATATAATCAAGAGCGAACGAAGAACACAAGCTTTACAAATTGTTATCCATTCTGGTAACATTTGGCGGGCATCATTAGAGGATTCTTCTAGTGATTATTTATAATGAGCTAAAAGGGCTAACACTATATATTGATATGGTGTGATTGTATTTGAGTTGAGAAACTCTATTTTGATATAGAGTTCACTATCTTGACATAGTTAACATCTGAAAAATTGTATAGAAAACACTATCTTGACACAATGTGTTGAAGAGGTAGGTCCCAGCAGAGCCCAGTTGGACCCGCAAGACTCACCTTGAACAGGGACGTCTGCGCAACGACCAACTGCTCCCGCAGGACCCACCATGCTCAGAGAAAACCTTACGCGCAGTACGCCAGCTGTACCCGCAGGGAAAGCCTCCCAATGGTGAAGTACCCCGCTTGTTCCCGCAGTTGCGGATACAAGCCATCAGGGAAGGCTATCCGCACTGACAGCAAGGCTACACGCACAAGGCACTAGCTACTTCAGTAGTCACATGAAGGAATGAGCAAGGCGGGAATAATCCCGCCTAAATGAGCCAGTCCGTATGCTTCTGGAAGATCTTTTGTACTATACCTACTAAGGTATGGGCAGAACAGACGATTTGACCAGAACAGCCCATGAACCAATCACAGGGTGACAGCTCACCGACAACAGTACGAGGAGGAGCACCCTCTAGTACTGTTTGTCACTATTAGCCGCTGCCTACTCACCAACCCTTACTATGGGACGTGCGCAGCCTACAGTTGGTGGAACAGTGCATAGCCGGCAGTAAAGGAACAGTATACAGCCGACCTTGTTACTGTCGGCCGTAGTCTATCCACCAACCAGCATGGCCTGTGCGTAGTCCACTGTTGGTAGAACAAGAATACTATTCAGCCGGCTGTACCTTCTAGGAAACCTACCTTCGGCTATAAATACTCCAACACCTTGGAATGGTAAGGACATCATCGGATATCTCATTCTTATCTAGCAATCTCTTAATATACACTTATATTCAGAGCAATCTAGTCTGATTCTCACGCCGGAGGGTGGTCACAAGGAGGAACCCCCCCTTCTCAGTGACGAGCTTACGGTGTCTGTTTTGCAGGTCACCTGAAGAACAACCTTCTCTGCTGGACCTCATCCTTGTGGGAAACATTACTTAACCCCCAGATTATCCGTAATCTGCCCAGGGTCACTAAGTGTTTCTTCATTGGCGCCATCCGTGCATAAAAGCTAGAACTAATAGTTTTTTCAAAAATTTCTGAAGAAATGGTTAACGTTACTCCGGTCCCAAGGCCAGTAAGCGACCAAGAAACCCCGGTAACCACAACCCCAGCAACTGGGGGGAACACCGGCGGTTATACAAATTTTACGAACACTACCCCGGTTACCCAAGCCGGGGCAAGTGCAGTAAACAATATTCCACTGGGGTTCACTGATGCCCAGTTGGAGAAACGAACGAGAGTCCCTCGCCAAACACTAGATCAAGTTAAGGCGTGGGCCGAAGCACGTCAGAAAGAGTTCCAAGCTGAGTTGGATGAACGCTTGCGTTCAGTTCAACAGGCTGACGAATTCGGCAGTACTCGCCAACATCTCAATATGAACAGTGAGTGCGAGTACTCAGACGATGAGCGGGAAGAATCCGATACCGACGCAAACCCTCGCCATAAGGCAAAAGGGAAGCGTAAGGAAACGGACTTCCAACCGACAAGGAATTTTGGGGAAGCCTTTAAACCAACGAATGCGGAGAGAAACCCGCGTGACTTCTCCAAAACCTTTAGACCAACTGCTGCAAATGCAGGAAAGTCAAAGTTTGCAAGGGACATTGCGGAAGCAATCGCCCCGAGAAGTGCCAAACAAATGTCCAACATCGGCACTTATGATGGTCTATCCGACCCAGACGACCACTTGAACAGATTCATTGCGGGGGCAACCGTCAGTAACTGGACGGAACCCACGTGGTGTTATATGTTCCAGATGACTCTGGTTGGAGCGGCCAGGGCATGGTTCGATCGTTTACCGGTCCATCACATCTATGATTGGGCGGACTTTCAGAACAAGTTCAGCCAACACTTCAGCCAACAAAGGAAATATACTGAGGAACAGTGGACGATCCTCAACTGCGTTAGAGAGGATGATGAATCTTTACTAGACTTCATCACTCGCTTCAACTCAAAAAAGCTAAGTCTGGGCAACATAAATGAAGATCTTGTTCGCGCCGCTTTCATCCAGGGCGCCGAATACCCAGAGCTTATCCGCACATTGACGGGTAAGGACGGCATGCCATCCACATGGGATGCCATCATGACGGCGGCCAAGCGCTTTGCCGAGACGGAGAAGCAACTGGGAAGGGATCTTCCCCAGAGTACACACCTCTACACGCAAAGGACTAGAGAAAACAATGTTCGGATCGCCCGGCAGAACAAAAAGAGGAAGCTAGGTATTTGGCAGTCAAGGGTAAACTTTGACACCTCATCTAGCTCTCACCCTCTTGTTGGCGGAAGAAATAACACACACCCTTCAAGCCAAAAACACCGGTGGACGCCACTCACCAAATGCGTCACGGAGATATTTGCCACTGAAAAACTACCATGGCCAAAAGCTCCAATGATCCGGCAGCGACCTAATGCGGATCAGAGCAAATCATGTGACTTCCACGGGACAAAAGGTCATAGTACGGAAGAGTGTACATCCTTGAAGGATATTGTTGAAACATTCGTCAAGGATGGAAGACTTGCACACCTTGTGGCATCAATCAAGAAGGGAGGAAGGAACGATAACTGGTACCGAGGCAACGGACGAAAGCCCGTTGACATCAGCATCAACATGGTTCATGGTAAGATCAGAGGAAGAAAAAGGCGAACGACAGAACCATGTGCGTGGAAGGAAGCTGAGGTGCGCTTCCCGCGAGTGCCAGGAGGACCCAGCAAAGAAGGCCCTATCGTCATCAAAAGCCAGCTGGGGCACTACATCACTTCTCGCACTCTTGCTGATAACGGCGCCTCGTCAACGGTGATGTACAGGCAGTTCTTCGACAAGCTAGATGACGAAGACAAGGAACGCCTGTAAACGATCCACGCCTCGATGGAAGGGTTCGATGGCAGCACAAACACCCCCCTGGGTATCCTATCTTTCCCCGTCACTCTTACGGACGGGAATCACTCACGCACAGAAGACGTGGATTTTGTCGTAATGAGGAAGCCACACCACACGTACGACATTCTCTTCGGAAGAGACGGGATGGCAAAATTCAACGCCGTGGTATCCTCAGTCCACGACATGATGGGATGGCCAACAGCTGAGGGTGTAGCGATGATCACCGGCATTCCCCAGGTATGCATCGCATCTGTCTCATCTAAACCCAAACCAAAGATGGCTAAACCAACCATCACCGAACCAGAAAGATGGGCCTTCAATGGCAAATACCCTGACCAGGCCGTTTCCATTGGCCCAACAGTTGTTGATCCCACACGCACCTTACTCAAGCGCTTATTACAGAAAAACGCTGACATCTTCGCATGGACACCAGCTGACATGACTGGTGTACCCCGAAGTAAGGCAGAGCATAAGCTCAAATGCGATCCGGCTGTTACGCCAATCGTACAAAAGCGCAGAGTAATGGGACCAGAACAAACTAACGCGTGTAGAACCCAAGTCAAGGAACTCCTTGACGCAGGCATCGTACGCGTTAGTAGATATCAAACATGGGTTGCAAATCCCGTTATGGTACCGAAGAATAACAAACAATGGCGCATGTGCATAGATTTCAAGGACTTAAACAAAGCATGCCCCAAAGATTGTTATCCGTTACCCGAAATTGATCTTAAGGTGGATTCGTTAGCACCGTTTCGCCTTAAATGCTTCCTGGACGCGTATAAGGGGTACCATCAAATCCACATGGCCGTTGATGATCAGGACAAAACCGCTTTTCGGATGCCCGATGGCACATTTTGTTACCAAATGATGCCATTCGGACTTAAGAATGCCGGGTCCACATACCAACGCCTGATGGACAACCAGTTTCATGCCCAAATTGGGAGGAACTTGGAAGTCTACATGGATGACTTGGTCATCAAAAGCCCTGACGCAGAAGTGTGACATCCCACATCGGTTGGGAAGGAGAACTAAGCCTTCTTTATAAAGAGGTGGATACCTTCCCCATCATAACGCGTTTTGGGCGCTTAATGGTAGTGGATGAGAGGAGAACTCCACAGTTAAGCGTGCTCAGGTGGGAGAAGTATGAGGATGGGTGACCACCTGGGCAACCAAAAGCAAATTCGTGAGGCGATGGTGGTACGTCCCGGCCAAAGCGGACAATATTATGATGCGGTGGTAGCTGGGTTGTTACAAATGGTATCAGAGCCAGGGCCGGACCGGTGGTGCCAGCGAGGACGCTGGACCCTAAGGGGGGTGGATTGTGACATCCCACATCGGTTGGGAAGGAGAACTAAGCCTTCTTTATAAAGAGGTGGATACCTTCCCCATCATAACGCGTTTTGGGCGCTTAATGGTAGTGGATGAGAGGAGAACTCCACAGTTAAGCGTGCTCAGGTGGGAGAAGTATGAGGATGGGTGACCACCTGGGCAACCAAAAGCAAATCCGTGAGGCGATGGTGGTACGTCCCGGCCAAAGCGGACAATATTATGATGCGGTGGTAGCTGGGTTGTTACAAGAAGCGATGTTGAAAGACATCGAAGAAACTTTCAACACGCTTAGGAAGATAAACATGAAACTCAACCCGGGCAAGTGTGTCTTTGGAATGGAAGAAGGGAAGTTCTTGGGGGTCATCGTCACTAAAGATGGCTTCAGAGCGAACCCTGAAAAGGTCGAAGCCATTATCAAAATGGAATCACCTACTACCATCAAACAGGCTCAGACACTGAATGGACGACTAGTGGCACTTAATCGCTTTTTGGCAAACCACGCGGATAAGTCGTTTCCTTTCGTGTCAACGTTGAGAAACTGTTTAAAGAAAACGCACTTCCTCTGGACACCAGAAGCGGAAGCAGCTTTTCAGGAGATTCGGTCACGCTTGATCGAACTCCCAACGCTCACAGCACCAAAAGCGGGAGAGGAGTTAATCCTATAACTTTCCGCAACAGATAGAGCAACCGGGGCAGTCCTGCTAGTAGAGCGAAAAGGCATCCAGATGCCAATCTATTATGCCAGCCGTATCCTAACAGACGTAGAAACCCGGTACTCTACCCTCGAAAAATTAGTCTTAGCACTTATACACGCTTCACGCAGGTTAAGACGATATTTCCAGGGTCACCCAATCACCATTCTCTCCAACTTCAAACTTGCAAACGTTCTAGGCAAACCCGAGTTATCGGGACGCCTAGCCAAATGGGCAATTGAGTTGGGGGAGTACGCGATAAAGTATAAGCCAAGACCAGCCATAAAAGGCCAGGTTTTGGCCGACTTTATTGCAGAAGTGCCTGCATCGCGGGAAAAAGAGTGCCAGGAAGAGGCTCAACCCTCTCCAGCACAAAACATCAATGATGTCTGGCGACTCTACACTGATGGAGCAGCCAGTAACGAGGGTTCAGGCGCAGGGCTGAAACTAACCAACCCAGCAGGCCAAGAATACACTTACGCTATTCGACTGGATTTTCCAAGTACGAATAACGAAGCCGAGTATGAGACATTCTTGGCTGGGCTGAGAATTGCGCGTAAGATGGGAGTGAAATACTTGGAAGCCCACGTGGATTCCATGTTAGTAGCCAATCAAATCAACGGGACGTACACGGCCGTGAACGACACAATGGCCCTGTACCTCGCACAAGCAAAAACCCTTATGCGCGATTTCAACGACTGCAAAGTCATACACGTCAAGCATAGTGAAAACAAATCTGCGGACGCGTTAAGCAAGCTTGCATCATTAGCCTTCACCCACTTGGGAAAGGACATCCGCATTGAACTCCTCGAGGCACCTTCGGTCCCGCACAAGGAAATTTGTGTCATCCAAACCGGCACAGAAACGTGGATGACACCAATAATAAAATACCTCGCGGCAGGTACGCTACCAGAGTCAAAAACACAGGCAAGAAAACTACGCTGTAAAGCATTGAATTATCAACTCATCGATGACATCCTTTACAGACGTAACTTTCTTGGCCCACTCTTAAGATGCGTGGACAACCAAGATGCTGACTACCTCTTAAGGGAAGTACACGAAGGCATCTGTGGAGTACACGCAGGTCCACGCGCTGTTGTAGCTAAGCTAAACAACGCGGGATACTTTTGGCCGGGGATGCATACGGATGCGCTGGCATACATCAGAAAATGCAGGTCTTGCCAGCTCTACGCACCCAACACGCACCGCCCGAAGAATGAACTTGTTCCAGTCACCTCTTCATGGCCATTTCAGAAGTGGGCCATCGATGTGACAGGCCCATTTCCTACAGCAGCAGGAAATGTTCAGTTCCTAGTGGTAGCCATCGACTACTTCACCAAGTGGATAGAAGCAAAACCCTTAGCCCAAACAACCGCGAAACATATCAAAAAATTTATTTGGGAATTTATTATTTGTCGTTTTGGACTTCCACAGAATTTGGTGAGCGATAACGGCACCAACTTTGCTGACAAGAAGCTACAACAGTGGCTGAAAGAACTTCAAATCACCCACACCTTTACGTCAGTGGCACACCCGCAAGGTAATGGTGAGGTGGAAAGAGCAAATAAGAGCATCATCGAAGGCATAAAGAAAAGACTCTTGGAACACAGATCCGGCTGGGTGGACGAGCTTCCGCACGTCCTTTGGGCAAACAGAACGCTGAAGAAGGCCAGTACGGGAGAAACCCCGTTCAGTCTCACTTATGGCACTGAAGCCATGGTCCCGGTCGAAATTGGTTTACCCTCACCAAGGGTCTTGATTCAGCCAGAAGACAATGATGCGGAAAGACGGTTGGACCTTATGCTAACCGAGGAACGCAGAGACTTAGCCGCAGTGCGTGAAGAGAATTACAAGCGACAAATGCAAAAGTACTACAACACGCGGGTAAAACTCTTCAACTTCAAAGTAGGAGACTACATACTGCGTAACAACGAGGCTTCGAACCAAGAACGCCCAGGAAAGCTGGCCCCGGTCTGGGAAGGGCCATACATTATCAAAGAAGTTCTGGGAAAGGGCGCATACCGGCTCGAAAGGCTCGATGGCACTCCCATCCCAAGAACATGGAATGGAGCTCAATTACGCAAATGTTATATGTAGATCAATTCCAAACTTGTAAAGAAAAGGCCTAGAGCCACTTCTAATGGAAATGATTCTCCTTTCACAATGTGTTGATAGCCTTACCTTTATACTTATGAACTTCCCACACTGATGTGCCGGTATTCACCGCATAAATAGGGGAAGAAGTAAGTCGTTACGTGTGGAAGGCGGCAAAACCCGCATAAACACAACGGTAAAAATTTCAAGTTTTAAGGAAAACCTCCACGCAGGTCAGATGTAAGTAAAGTTTAGTCATCCTTGTAAGTGCAAGTGACGGTCTTACCCGCACAATCACGAACAAGGAGGCAAAACTTCAACCTATCATCTACCACGTCCAAAGGTTAACTTATTCTGAACACTTAGAAAATTTCAAAGGAAAAGATGAGGAAAACTTCCACGCAGGTCAGATATAAGAAAAGTTAAGCCATCCTACTAAGTGTAAGTGACGGTCATACCCGCACAATCATGAAAGAGGAAGCGAAACAAACTTATAATTTGCCACGTTAAAAAGTTAACTTATCTAAGTACTAAAGAAATTGCTAAGTTAGATCAAAACATGCGTAAAATAAACAAGGCAAAGAATTAACACAATCTTTATTCCATCAAATTCAAATATTACAAAGATTGCTGGGTGCATACCCGCATACAAAAGAAGCTATACAAGCAAAAATCTACGCTAATGGTGGAAAGGGATCTTCAGGATCATGCTTCAGGACCACTTCCACTTGGACCCGCACCATCAGCAGAGCGTGGCGGTTCAAGGAAAGCTTTAAGGATAGCTAGCCCATCATCAGCAGCAGCGACTTCGTTTACCTTCTCCACCACCGGATGCGGGAAGGCGGCATACTGATTCACTGCTTGGTCATAAACAGCTTCAGTATCCACATCATACAAAGGGAAGTTGGAAGGCGGGATGCCTTTCTCAACAAACCCTAGACCAAGCAGGAAGCCGGCCTTTTCCCCATCCTCGTGAGAAGCGTTGAGGGCTGTGCTCATAGCATCGTCATAAGACGTCTCCGTGAAGACCCGATGCACAACCTACAAAAAGAAAAAAAAATACAAGTGTCAAAACCTTTTCTATTT
This sequence comes from Bidens hawaiensis, assembly GCF_021521415.1. NCBI lineage: Eukaryota > Viridiplantae > Streptophyta > Magnoliopsida > Asterales > Asteraceae > Bidens > Bidens hawaiensis. The sequence goes on from NW_027492290.1 coordinate 347,068, forward strand.
ACAAAGAAAAGCGTAAATACATGAAAAGCTTACCTGAGACAACGCTTCTCGAAGAAGCCATTCCTTGGCAACCAGAGCTTCTTGGAGGGCGGCTTGAGCTTGGGTACAGGCGCGTTCGGCTTCACTTTTATTCAGGTTGGCAAGCAACACTTCCTTTGCAGCAGCCTCTTCGACGCCCTTTAGCTTCCGCTCAGTGTGGTCAAGCACGCCCCTCTGGTCCAGGATCTCTTAGAGCTTCTTCGCGTCCTCCATCGCCAAGGCATCATGAGCATGTTGGAGTGCCTCTAATTTAGCTTTAAGTTCCTCATTCTCGAGGCGTAGAGGCTCAGCAACAGCTTCAGCCTTGGTGGCCCTTTCAGTTGCGTTCCTAGCAGTTTCCTTAGCCAGCCGAAGCTGTTCGTTAACAGCTTGGGCAGCCTTGGAACGGGCCTCGAGACGGGCCTGAACCTCAACTTCAAGGGCCTGGAACGCCTTCTCCTTCTCCGCAGCCGCGGCGGAGAGCCTCCTATTCTCCTCCCGGACAGCCCGCGCCTGAGCTACTTCTTGAATGCGAGCTGCTTTTAACTTGTCGTTTTCACGACAAAGCAGCTCGACGCGCGGCTGCATCCGGGCCAGGAGAACCCGAAGCTCATTGGTTAGCCTACCCTCCTGGTAGCTAGCCATGGCTTCCCCCAACGCACCACTGGGAGCTGCGTGACGAGCCCACTCCACGCACTCCACAGGTGTGCGAAGGGTTGTTCCTCGGCGAATGTTCCATCGAGGAACATACACTTCATTGGAATCCGACACTACAAAAAACAAAAAGCAGTTAGGAAAAGATGATATAAAAAAAATAATATATATATATATATATATATATATATATATATATATATATATATATATATATATAGGCCAAAAGAACCCTACGCACCTGTAGGGTCAATAACAGGCCGATAGCCGCCAAACCCATCACCTGAACCCAAGGGAAATCCGTCCAAGAGGTCAGGTAGATGGGAAGGAGGCAGAGGTTGGCGAGAAGCCCCATGCATACCTGAAGGATCGGCCGTCGTTGCCGATGACGGAGGAGGCATAGTGAAGGCCGCTGCGGCCACCGCTGCGGAGTCCGCAGCAAAAGTAACCGCCGGCTCAGTGAAAGATGCGGTAAATATGGCACTGACAGCCGGCGGTGATGTCATCACAGCTGGAACAGTTGGCTCAATGGAGTGAGCAACTGAACCAGCGGAAGCAGGCGTAGGCGCAGCCGCCTGGGTCGTCGCCTCAGGTAGGCTGACCAAACCTACCGTCATGGGCAGGGAGGTACTCCTCCCCGCTCCACCCTGGAATGCGTCAACATCCACGCCTGCACAAAGAAGATAAGTATTAATGATGGAAAGCTATGCAGTTAAAAATATAGTTTGTACTTACGGGTTTTCTTGAGCCTAAAAGTGCGGACAGGCGGGGATGAACCCGATGGAGCCGGCCTCTTCACGCCGGTCACCGTTGTCATCCTGGGCTCTCCGGAGGTGACAATCGTCGCAGCCTCCGGAGCAGTGGTCTTATCACCACCGGGGTTCCCCGCCACCTCCTCGCTCTCGGCCTCTGAGTCAGACCGAGGCACTGGATCGGCAGTGGAGGCCACCTTCTCCTTCCCCTTCCTGCCGGCAGCCTTCTTCTTCCGCACCAACGGAGGACCATCTGCGGATTCCTCATCAGAACATAAGATTAGAGGAATTCCAGCAGAGGTTTCAACATTGAGGGGTCGAGGGTTGAATAGCGCCTTACCTGGCCGCCTGGCGCTCAGGATCTCGTGGCCTAGCGGGTAGACCTCCACGAACCGATCCGCCGTTTGTTCTAGGATGGGCAACTCATTCTCATCTAGAGCACGAGTACCCATCCGAGCGGGACTGTCAGCCTCCCGCGGATACAGGAGCGACTGCAAGTCGTTCCCCTCTGAAATAAACAGGAAAGAAGTTAGAAGAGATTCTAAATCAACAAAAAGAAACAAAGCATACCATAAGGAACAGAATTCAAACCGTATTCGAGGATGATCGGGATCTTTCGCGCATCCGCATCCTTCCACACCCGGCTCATCCCGAGCATCACCATCCCGGACTCCGCAAACCGGTAAACCGGAGATTGGACTCGGGATATCTTCGAGAACCATTCCGCCTCCTAGTAGTTGGAGGCGTGAAGGCTTGGGAGAGCTTGCCCATTCTTAAATTTCATGGCAAGGGGGATGACGCGAGCGGAGATGTAGAAGAACTCCCGCTTCCACGAACGAAGACTGCGCTCGGTTGCGCAAATCTTCAAACCCTTGATTCGGGTTATCAGCGTATACCACCCCTGGATGCACCTCCAAGAGTAGAAGGTCATCAGGCGGTCGACGAAGGGCTCAATGCCCAGAATCCGGCACACCCACTCGAAGTGGCGAATCTTCGCGATCGCCATCGGGTGCACCTCGGTCAGGTGTACATCGTGCCTCTCTAGGACACGGTACACAAACTTTGTCAATGGGAACCTAAGATTCCCATAGACAAAGAATGCAGCATATACTTCGATCTTGCCTCTGGGGGCATCATACACCGTCTGATGGGGTTCAGGAAACTCAGGCTCGAGAGACTCGAGCATGAACTTCCTGACGATGTACTGATATAGATCGACAGGCAGAGCACACTGGCACTCGCCAGCAGTACTCTTGTCATCGGCGTACACCCCAGCCTCCTGGGCTGTAGCCTCAAGATCGTGAGACGACATCTTACAGATATGAAAGAAGAAAACGATTTCAAGAGAATGCTCGACTGAAAAGATGAGTATTCGCCGGAAATCGTTTTGAAGATGAAGAGAAAAGTGAAAGTGTGGATTACAAAGAACCCTCTCCCCCTTTATATACTAATCGCAATTAATGCGATGAATTTAATGCGGAAGAGAGAGAAATCGAAGGTGCAATGAAACTATGACACGTGGCAAAAAGCAAGCTGGCAACAGCTGTTGAAAGGACGCGTACCATTAATTTCGCGGCCACGCGCCCGAAAAATCGCGCCCACGCGCCTGAAAAAGCGTCTGGAATGACCAGGTACTGTCACGTCACCATAACTTCCTGCACGTCCTGACACAGTCAGAAGAAACCGTCGCACGACGTTTCAGCAGTTTGGACTGTTCTTATCCTTTCACCAACTCTTCGAATTTCAAAAATTTCAAAAAAATAGATTCAAAAGTAAGCGGGAAAATACCCCTTACCTTGGCAGCCAAGTAACTGTAAGACAGGTGCGGGTACAGTGTTAAGGCAAAACCTTTCACATACTTAGCACCCGCAGGGAATTGACGCCAGGAATACCTTGGAAGTAAAGTAACCGTAAGACGAGTGCGGGTACAGTGTCAAGGCAAAACCCTTCACATACTTAGCACTCTGCAGGGAATTCAAACCAAGAAGGATCTTCTGGGCCATGCTTGCGGAAACGGGAATAACATCCCCGCATGACGGGAACGTCGAGAACTATATTGTTTGAAACTCCAAGATGGAATTGGTGGTTTTAGCATAATTGATCACTATGTTGAAAACTACCAAAACCCCATGGAGAATCCACACAAGTGGGACTCAACGCTCCTGACTTGCGAGGAGGTTACAAACCTACCCGCTTCATACCCAAAGATCAATCAGAAAAGTCGGGAATTTCTGCGTGACATCAGGAAAACCGCGGGAAGAATCCCCACGGAAAACCTTAAAACTAAAAACCCTTTTCAAAACCCCTTGCTAGTCCAAAAGTTCACCTCACTTATTAATAATTCATGAGAAGAACATTGGACTGGGGGGACTTGAAGAGGTAGGTCCCAGCAGAGCCCAGTTGGACCCGCAAGACTCACCTTGAACAGGGACGTCTGCGCAACGACCAACTGCTCCCGCAGGACCCACCATGCTCAGAGAAAACCTTACGCGCAGTACGCCAGCTGTACCCGCAGGGAAAGCCTCCCAATGGTGAAGTACCCCGCTTGTTCCCGCAGTTGCGGATACAAGCCATCAGGGAAGGCTACCCGCACTGACAGCAAGGCTACACGCACAAGGCACTAGCTACTTCAGTAGTCACATGAAGGAATGAGCAAGGCGGGAATAATCCCGCTTAAATGAGCCAGTCCGTATGCTTCTGGAAGATCTTTTGTACTATACCTACTAAGGTATGGGCAGAACAGACGATCTGACCAGAACAGCCCATGAACCAATCACAGGGTGACAGCTCACCGACAACAGTACGAGGAGGAGCACCCTCTAGTACTGTTTGTCACTATTAGCCGCTGCCTACTCACCAACCCTTACTATGGGACGTGCGCAGCCTACAGTTGGTGGAACAGTGCATAGCCGGCAGTAAAGGAACAGTATATAGCCGACCTTGTTACTGTCGGCCGTAGTCTATCCACCAACCAGCATGGCCTGTGCGTAGTCCACTGTTGGTAGAACAGGAATACTATTCAGCCGGCTGTACCTTCTAGGAAACCTACCTTTGGCTATAAATACTCCAACACCTTGGAATGGTAAGGACATCATCGGATATCTCATTCTTATCTAGCAATCTCTTAATATACACTTATATTCAGAGCAATCTAGTCTGATTCTCACACCGGAGGGTGGTCACAAGGAGGAACCCCCCCCTTCTCAGTGACGAGCTTACGGTGTCTGTTTTGCAGGTCACCTGAAGAACAACCTTCTCTGCTGGACCTCATCCTCGTGGGAAACATTACTTAACCCCCAGATTATCCGTAATCTGCCCAGGGTCACTTAGTGTTTCTTCAGAATGTGATTACTTTTTTTGAAAAGTGAAACATTAGTGGTGGATACTTCTTGATCTTCTCGCCTTTTTTTCTAGGCGATATCCTCTTGATCAACTAACACCTTTTCTTTCTCGATTTACAAGCTCTAATACCAATTATTGGAAATCAAGCCCCAATAATCAAACACGAGAACACATAATTTGAACAACTAGTTCGACTCTTTTCTTTACTATGATAAAAACAAAAACTTGATTCACATATAAACCTTAACCTTACCAAACTATTTATACTAGACTCAAAACCTAAACTGACTTAAACATCTTTAAATTTATCATAATAAACTCAATAAACATAATAACTTTAAACAAATAGATAAACTTAAATAAGTGACTCAAACTTAAAATCTAATACTCTAAAACTTTATCAAGATTAGCCCTTCATAATCTACATCATCAAAACAACAACGGAGCTATGATAGAACGAGACACTAATGAAAAGAAAAAAAACTATTGGATCGTGGGTGGGGTTAAGGATTTTAAAATTTAATTTTATTGTTGTTTCATAATAAAGTGAAAAAGTGATCGAACTCTATTGGTAAAAATGCTCAAATGTGTTGCTCTAAAAAGTAAAAATTATATATGTAATTAGAAAAAAGTAAATCTGTGTAACATTAATAACGGGTATTACCAACACAATGAAGTGTTAAAAGGATCCCTTTATCCCCTATGTTCCTCACTAGACCACAAAAATAATTTGTTTCCCGACCGTTTGTGGGTGAGTGGCAACCCCTCATTATTTCTCCATCCTCCTCTTCCACCACCACCCACCACAACCACCACCACCGCAACAGTACAACCACCACTGACTTTATAAAAGCTCATAATAACACAAGAGCAAAAACCCAAAAAACATGGATCTAATCTCTTCCTCCTCCCCCCTTCCTCATATTCTCACTATCTTTCTCACTCTCTCATTACTCTCCAAAGGTAAACTCATCCCACCTCACATTTTCTAACAATATTATTTTTTAGATAACATATGTCTAAGATTTGTTGTTTTTTCACACACTATAGGTGTTTTGGGAGCAACATTCACATTTGTCAACAAATGTGACTACACAGTCTGGCCAGGCATATTGGCCAATGCAGGGAGCCCTGCTCTAGACGCCACAGGTTTCGAGCTTCCAGAGCAAAGCTCCCGTCTATTCCAAGCACCGGCCGGCTGGTCCGGCCGGTTCTGGGGCAGAACCGGATGCAAGTTCGACACATCCGGTTCTGGCTCATGCCAAACCGCCGACTGCGGCTCCGGCCAAGTCGAATGCAACGGGGCCGGAGCCGCACCGCCGGCTACACTCGCCGAGTTCACTCTGAGAACCGGCGGGTCGGACTTCTACGACGTCAGTTTGGTAGACGGGTACAATATAGCTATGATTGTGGAGGTTTCCGGCGGGTCGGGTTTGTGTGCGACAACCGGGTGTGTGAATGATCTGAACCTGCAGTGTCCGAGTGAGTTAAGGGCGGAGTCGGGTCAGGGTTGTAAGAGCGCGTGTGAGGCGTTTGGGAGTCCGGAGTATTGTTGTAGTGGCGCGTATAATACACCCGCGACCTGTAAACCGTCGGTGTATTCGGAGATGTTTAAGTCGATTTGTCCTAGATCGTATAGCTACGCTTATGATGATCCAACCAGCACCTTCACATGCGCTGGTGCAGACTATACGGTCACCTTTTGTCCTTCTATGCCAAGGTTGGTTCACTTGTACGTTATGTATCATCATTTGTACATTTACCTGACATCAATGATCAAACATAATAATGCATCACATTTATTTATTTCGTAAATAAACAACAAAGTAAGATTTTTTTTTACTCCTTGATCCCATCTTCTAATGGAAAATTACTTGAACGCTTGATTATTATTTTATATGATATTTAGAAAACCTGAAATTAAAATTCTAAAAGAAAATTCGAGAGTTTGCTACTTATGTTACAACTATTTGTTGCAACATTTAATTGGCGTATTAATGTTTTGACAGTCAGAAATCTTCAAAGGATATGCCTCCACCAGCAACCACTACCACCGGCGGTAACACTAACACTAACCCTAGTGGCAGTGATGAGTCAGTTTCAGGGGCAGGTACAGAATCTGGATACGGGTTCGGATCGTATTCAGGATCAGGGTCAGGGTATGGTTTGGGGTCAGATTCAGAAACTGGGTCGGGTTCGGTAACCGGGTCCGGGTCAGGAACCGAGGCCCTAGAGGCAAATGGTTCATGGTTAGCTGGTTTAGCCATGGGTGGTTCAACAAGGACTCAACCTTTTGGTGTCACTATTTCTTTAATCATCTTGTTTTTGCTGGGCTTGCTTTGTGTTGAAAGCTAAAATTTGTGAACCCAGAGCGTTGTACAACTATTAATGCATAATATACAAGTTAATGAAGTGTATTTTTCTGGATTTAATTTATTTTTGCTTGAGAAAAGACTGCGAGATATGGGGAATTTTTCTTTTGGCAGAGAAAATACGTCACACACTTCGAAGTGACCAGATGGAAATTGCGATATTACCCTTATGTTAAAAGGCGAGAAAGATGTATGTGTGGGGGGTAATATTGTCTTTCTAGCTTTAGTTATTTTATGGAAAAGTTGTAATTTGTAGAAACACTTTTCTAGATTCGTGTTTGTAAAATATTACTATTTAATCTTATCATGCGTTCTTTTCAATTTTTTTTAGTATTTATTTACTTTGTTCAAACAACTTTTAAGTTCATTTGCTTGGATTTTATTTACGTAACAGAAAAATTACATTTAATTTTTTTTGACTATATTGGACACGTGAAAAGAATTTTAAGATATAACGATTAACGTCCTAATAATAAAATGAAACTACTTGAATTTGTCTGGCATCTTTTAGGCCTATCACGGATTTTGATACATCCCAACCCATTGTTAATGGGCAACATGAACAGAGGAAGACCAGCTCAGAAGAGGAGCCCATGACCCGACCCAGGAGAGAAACGAAGATTCCTAAAAAGCTGCTAGACTAAGTCAGCTAGCATGTGCTATTTGTTCCATGTTGCACGTTTCCCATTTTTAGCATGCATTTAGGAGAGTAAAACCATGTTTACCATTATTTACATGCACTTAGGATCATGCACCCATGTTTACCATTTATTTTTGTATTGCATTTTGTATTTAACTTGGTTTAGTTTGCAATGAAAAGCATCAGAAAATTTGCCCAAGGCTTACTCTTTTTCTCTAGATTTTCTTGAGTTTGATCCACTTACGGATTACATACCATTTGGTGCTTTCATTCCCGACTCACCTCCCAGTATGCCACCTCGCCGTGATAACGCCGGAGACGACCTTCCACCCACCATATCCAATCAACTCTCCCAGTTGATTATAGCCACCAACAATTCATCCTCCCACACCAATGCTCAACTCTCAACTTTGATCGAGACAACAACCAACCTGACAAACCAACTTGCCAAACTTATCGATACTATACCAGTAGATTCATTTCGAACCAGTCCCTTAAAAACCACCGATGATGCTTCGTCTTCGGGTACCCAACGTCGTCCAAACCCTAACCTCCGAAAATAAACTTACCTTTATTTGACGGGACCGATGTCCTCGGCTGGGTTTTCCAAGCCGAAAACTTCTTTTCATATTACAACATCCCAGTCACTGTTCATGTTGAGATGTTGGCGAGTACTGCCGAATTCGTCAGCCTGTTGAAGTGAACGCAAGCGTTCATCCAACTCAGCTTGGAACTCTTTCTGACGTGCTTCGGCCCACGCCTTAACTTGATCTAGTGTTTGGCGAGGGACCCTCGTCCGTTTCTCCAACTGGGCATCAATGAACCCCAGTGAAATATTGTTTACTGCACTTGTCCCGGCTTGGGTAACCGGGGTAGTGTTCGTAAAATTTGTATAACCGCCGGTGTTCCCCCCAGTTGCTGGGGTTGTGGTCATCGGGGTTTCTTGGTCACTTACTGGCCTTGGGACCGGAGTAACGTTAACCATTTCTTCAGAAATTTTGAAAAAACTAAGAATTAGTTCTAGCTTTTATGCACGGATGGCGCCAATGAAGAAACACTAATCGACCCCGGGCAGATTACGGATAATCTGGGGGTTAAGTAATGTTTCCCACGAGGATGAGGTCCAGCAAAGAAAATTGTTCTTCAGGTGACCTGCAAAATAGACACCGTAAGCTCGTCACTGAGAAGGGGGGGTTCCTCCTTGTGACCACCCTCCGGCGTGAGAATCAGACTAGATTGCTCTGAATATAAGTGTATATTAAGAGATTGCTAGAGAAGATAAGATAATGAGATATCAGATGATGTCCTTACCATTCCAAGGTGTTGGAGTATTTATAGCCGAAGGTAGGTTTCCTAGAAGGTACAGCCGGCTGAATAGTATTCCTGTTCTACCAACAGTGGGCTACGCACAAGCCATGCTGGTTGGTGGATAGGCTGCGGCCGACAGTGACAAGGTCGGCTGTATACTGTTCCTTTACTGCCGGCTATGCACTGTTCCACCAACTGTAGGCTGCGCACGTCCCATAGTAAGGGTTGGTGAGTAGGCAGCGGCTAATAGTGACAAACAGTACTAGAGGGTGCTCCTCCTCGTACTGTTGTCGGTGAGCTGTCACCCTGTGATTGGTTCATGGGCTGTTCTGGTCAGATCATCTGTTTTGCCCATACCTTGGTAGGTATAGTACAAAAGATCTTCCAGAAGTATACGGACTGGCTCATTTGGGCGGGAGTATTCCCGCCTTGCTCATTCCTTCAGGTGACTACTGAAGTAGCAAGTTAGTGCCTTGTGCGTGTAGCCTTGCTATCAGTGCGGGTAGCCTTCCCTGATGGCTTGTATCCGCAACTGCGGGAACAAGCGGGGTACTTCACCATTGGGAGGCTTTCCCTGCGGGTACAGCTGGCGTACTGCGCGTAAGGTCTTCTCTGAGCATGGTGGGTCCTGCGGAAGCAGTTGGTCGTTGCGCAGACGTCCCTGTTCAAGGTGAGTCTTGCGGGTCCAACTGGGCTCTGCTGGGACCTACCTCTTCACCACATGAAGAACGAATCGAGCTTACGGTGTTCCACTTCATAGGAGACGCGTTGTCATGGTACCAAAACTTAGCCAACAATGATCTCCTGGGCACATGGCCAACGTTTAAACGCGAGCTGGAATTACGTTTTGGCCCTTCGTCTTACGAGAACCACCAAGCCACCCTCTTTAAACTCCGACAAACCACTACGGTCACCGACTATCAAACGGAATTTGAACGTGTGAGTAACCGTGTTACCGGTCTCTCCCGCGAGGCTCTTAAAAACTGTTATATCTCGGGTCTTCGCCAAGATATCCAAAATGAACTTGCACTTCACAAACCCAATAACCTTCATGAAGCATGCTCATTATATCGAGTGACAGAAGACAAATTAAGCCCACCAACTGTCCCTAAACCCAAACTCATGTCCTATACTAAACCCAACACCAATTCATGGACCCCTCCCACGTACTCTTCAACCAACGTGTCCTCACCCTCCCATCAAACCCCTAAACAACAACCTCCACTTTACCTCTACCTGCAAAACCTTCCTCCTCCCTTCCAGTAACACGCCTCTCCGCAGAAGCTATAGCCCAAAGTCGAAAGGAAGGCTTATGCTTTAAATGTCCTGAGCGATACACACCTGGTCATAAGTGCTCGCCCCCCGATTTCTTCTCATCGTCGATAACGACGAACCCGACCCAGATCCCGCCGAAACCGAACCACAGCAAACAAACGATCAAACACACCCTAAGCTGATGTCGCTATCCGACGCTGCTTTTTTCGACTTAGCCTCCACTCAGACGCTTCGTGTTACGGGTCAGATCGCCGGAAAACCGGTTACAATCCTGGTGGGCAGTGGGAGTACCCACAGCATCCTTCAACCCCGTATAGCTTCTCAACTACAACTGGAATCCAAATCCATCGTGCCGTTTTCAGTAATGGTTGGGAACGGGCAATTCATTCAATGCACAGGCTACTGTCCGGAGGTAACGTTTCACATCAACAAAAGCCAATTTCAACTACCATTTTTTATCCTTCCAGTGGAAGGTGCGGATGTCATTTTAGGCATCTTATGGCTGAGCACCTTGGGTCGCTTGTCGGCTGATTTCTCAATCCCGGAGATCTCCTTCATCAAAGACGGCAAGCCTCACCATCCGAGGAGAACCACTGACTCAACAAGTTTCTAGCAGTTCACTTTCAAACATGATTCAGTTGCTTCCTTACACACCATGTTTATGTCCCATGAACCCCATCTCCTGACTGACCACACAAACCTAACCCATGCAGACCCCACTATTTGCACCCTACTCAAAACCTACACCCAACTGTTCAAACCAGCCCATACCCTACCCCCTAACCGGAACCATGACCATCACATTCCCCTCACCAATGAATCCCTACTCGTAAATGCGAAACCGTATCGATACCCGCATTATCAGAAGCAGATTATGACGGGTTTGATCGAAGAAATGTTAAGTGATGGCATTATTCAACCCAGCCATAGCCCTTTTTCCTCTCCGGTGCTTCTCGTTAAAAAAAGGACGGATCATGGCGATTTTGTGTCGATTACCGAGCATTAAACACCGTCACCATTCGAGATCGTTTTCCCACTCCGACGATTGATGAGCTTCTTGACGAATTACACGGTGCTACAATCTTTTCGAAACTTGATTTGAGAGCGGGCTATCACCAAATCCGTGTGGCAAAAGAGGACATCCACAAAACCGCCTTCCGAACTGCCGACGGCCACTATGAATTCCTCGTAATGCCCTTTGGCCTCACAAACGCGCCGTCGACCTTTCAGGCAGCCATGAATGACTTGTTTCGATCGGTTTTACGCAAGTTCGTTCTTGTTTTTTTGATGATATATTGGTGTACAGTAGTTCCGCCGATCAGCACTACCAACATCTTCGCCATGTTTTTGACGCCCTCTTGAAAAACAACTTCAGGGCCAAACCGTCGAAATGCGTCTTTGCCGTCACCGAGGTCTCGTTTTTAGGCCATAAGATTTCCGGTCAGGGGGTCGAACCGGAGCATGACAAAATCGAGGCGATACAGAATTGGCCGATTCCAGATTCGTTCACAACCCTTCGTGCATTTTTAGGGTTAACGGGATATTATCGACGCTTTGTCCGTCAATATGCTCATATTGCTTCCCCGTTGACAGATCTTTTGAAGAACAAGGAATTTGCTTGGAATGACAAGGCCACTAAGGCATTTGAAGACTTGAAACAAACCATGCAACGGTTAGTTACTCTCGCCTTACCAGATTTTACACAGTCGTTCGATGTAACAACGGATGCATCAGGATATGCAATCGGGGCGGTATTGTCACAGGAGAACCGCCCAATCTCGTTTTTCAGCAAGAAGCTCTGTTTTACCATGCAAGGTCAATCAACTTACACGAAGGAATTATACGCAATAATAGAAGCGGTAAAAAAGTGGCGGCAGTACCTCTTGGGTAGGCGATTCCGAGTACACACCGATCACCACAGCCTTAAACACCTTCTCACCCAGACTATACAAACACCGGAGCAACAGAAATGGGTCACTAAACTGATGGGTTACGATTTTGAGGTTCACTACAAGCCAGGAAAGGAAAATAAGGTAGCCGATGCACTCAGTAGGGTTCAACAACCCATGAATTTTGCTATCTCCTATCCTACGGCCGAATGGTTAAAACCATCAAAATTTCTTCAAAAGTAACCCTAATGGTCAACAGTTAATCGCCAAAATCAAAGAGGACCCACTCACTTTTCCACATCACATAGTACGGGACGACCTAGTATACGTGCATGGGAAGATTATGGTTCCCCCGATTCCAAATTTACGTCAACAATTGTTGGTGGAGTTCCATTCCTCGTTTTTGGGAGGCCATGTTGGAGTAACATCAACAATAAAGAGGATTACAAGCTCTTTTTCATGGCTGGGAATAAAGAAAGATGTGGCTGCATTTATCAGAGCATGTCCAACGTGTCAGGCAATCAAGGTACCCACTCATAAACCTTATGGTCTGTTACAACCCTTACCAACGCCTGAAGCCCCATGGTTTGATATTTCAATGGACTTTATCATAAGTCTACCATCCTCAAAGGGGAAGTCGGTGATATGGGTCATCATTGACCGATTGTCGAAATTCGCTCACTTTATTGCATTGTCGCCACATTACACGGCTCTCTCGTTAGCTTCCATTTTCATGCGAGAGATTTATCGGTTACACGGGTTGCCCAAAACCATAGTGTCTGATCGTGACCCACTTTTCATTAGCCGTTTTTGGAAATAATTGTTCAAGCTCATGGGAACTAAGTTATTGTATTCTAGTGCCTATCACCCCGAAACCGACTGCCAAACCGAAGTAGTGAACCGCTGCCTGGAAGCCTACTTACTAGCGTATGTGATGGATGAACCAACAACATGGCAGAAATACCTCTATTTGGCAAAATTTTCCTACAACACTCATTATCATTCGGCAATTAAAATGTCACCTTGCAAGGCGTTGTATGGATATGAGGCTTCTTCCATTCACGATTACTTTCCAGGAGCCACTAAGAATGCATCGATCGAGACGTCACTCATAAATCATCAACGTATCATTGAATCATTGAAACTTGCTATTAAGGAGGCAAAGGCTAGGATGGCAAAACAGGCTAATAAGCATCGGGTGGACAAGGAGTTTAATGTTGATGATATGGTCTACTTGAAGTTACAAAAATACCGACAGTCTTCTGTGCAGCACAGGAAGAAACATAAGCTATCGCGACGGTTCTTTGGGCCCTACAAGATCGTCCAACGCGTCGGGAAGGTGGCATACAAACTGCTCTTACCAGAAGGATCAAGAGTGCACCCGGTATTTCATGTTTCATTACTCAAACCGTGTTTTGGAGATACTACCAACTACAGTGGTAATATCGATGCCTTTGGAGAACAAGATCTACACGACTTAAAGCCAGAAAGCATCGAAGATGTCCGGGTTGGTGACTTTGGACAAACTGAAGTGCTAATCAAGTGGCGACAACAACCAGTCGAGGACTCAACATGGGAGGATTTGGAGACACTTAAACAACATTTTCCTTCCTTTAACATTGAGGACAATGTCCTTTTTCAGCAGGGGGCAGTTGATACATCCCAACCCATTGTTAACGGGCCACATGAACAGAGGAAGACCAGCCCAGAACAGGAGCCCATGACCCGACTCAGGAGAGAAACGAAGATTCCTAAAAAGCAGATTCCTAAAAAGCTGCTAGACTAAGTCAGCTAGCATGTGCTATTTGTTCCATGTTGCACGTTTCCCATTTTTAGCATGCATTTAGGAGAGTAAAACCATGTTTACCATTATTTCCATGCACTTAGGATCATGCACCCATGTTTACCATTTATTTTTGTATTGCATTTTGTATTTAACTTGGTTTAGTTTGCAATGAAAAGCATCAGAAAATTTGCCCAAGGCTTACTCTTTCTCTCTAGATTTACTTGAGTTTGATCCACTTACGGATTACATACCAGATTCCTTGTGCGTATTATATGATTAGTTTCTTTTTATACAACTAGTATTTAACAACCACTGTTTTGTGTTGAGAGCGGAGCTGTTTTGAAACAAATACAAATTTCACCCGTTAAACTACGGTGAAGTTTTACGACATCGAAAGTCTTTTATAAAACAAAATCTTCTATTTAAACCCACACATTTTAAAAACAAAATCTTCTATGCAAATTCTCACGTAAAAAGGAAGTTCATAACATCCGAAACCTTATATCACAAAGGCAAACGCGTTGCGACTGGACTCTTAAACTGAACAAAAATTAGATGTCAATCGAAAGCATGGCTAAACTCGAAACTGATCATCTAGTTGCAGGTCTCCGACGATGAAGAATCCTCTAACCAGCGGCAGAGAGGCGGTGGCGTGCGCTCAGCCACTGTCCTTGATGGCGTCGTTTTTTCCGCGAACCCCTTTTCACCCACTGTTGGGAAACCGGAGTCGGAGGTGGTACAATCGGAGGCGGAGAAGGTGGCTGGCGATGTTGGTGCGGCATACCAGAGACGGAGAAGGTGGCTGCTGACGACGTTGTACATTGTGTATATATTAGAGAATAAAAAATAAAAAATCCTAAAAAGGACCAACACATAAATGCCTCGTGGCAGTAGAAGTAGAAGTATGAGAACCCTTTTGCACCTGCTGTGATACCAGAGAAGGTGGCGCAGCCGGAGGCAGAGAAGGTGGTTGGCGACAGTGGTGCGGCGACTGGGCCGTTCTCTAGAGTCGTTAAAAAATTTTGGCCCATGACAAGAAAAAAATTGGGCTTTTTAGTAAAAAAGGAGCTTTTTTATTAAGCTTAAAGAATTAAAATTTTAAATGGATTTATTGGTAACGATCTGGCTTGTGATATTATTTTTTTAATAAAAATGCGCTTAAGTGAATTGTGTAATTGTGTTTAAACATTAATAATACATACTTTTTTTTAATAAAAAAATAACATATATAAAAAATTAAAGAGAATTTGGGCTTATAGGGGTGATTGGGACGGGAACGGTCGCCCTCCACGCCCACCGTCAAAGTCTGCCTTGTGCGGCAGTATGGGCGACGGAGAAGGTTGCTACTGACGGTGTTTTACATTGTTTATACATTGAAAAATTAAAAACAAAATGAAAAATAGATCAACACCTGAATGCCACATGACAGTAGAAGTATAAGAACTTAGAGCGACGACGACGATGAAGTAGTGGCCTTGGCATTGTGATGAGTGAGTCAGGTGCAAGCAGGTCACAATTTTCTTTAAATTTTGTTTACTTTTTAAAAACCTTTCACATCCAACTCTTCATTTCTATCTTCATCCTACTCATAAACACTTATTTTATTAATTTTTCACTTTTTCTTATATATTTACAACAAAATATTGAGGTTGAATACATGTCTTTAAATTTAGAGGTGCATTTGTGTAGGAAACCATTCGCGTATAAAAGTAACACACTTTTAATAAAATGATTACAATACAAGGAATTAAACCTATCTAGGAAAGCAAGTAAATTACAATACGAATTACACCGGAAAAAATCAAAATTACAATACAATTGAAATAAAATAATGCAAGAAAGGTGTAGAAGAATGGTGTCGTAGTCTTTGTGGCCGAGGATCGTGTTTTACACGGGACCCTTAAAACAAATTCCGGGTCTCTCCCCGTTTTGTTTCCCAGGGTACAACGGCCTAAGCAATATATACTGCCGGGGAGGGCTCTAGCACCCGAATAGTACCTTAAAGAAAATGATGATCAAGAATGTTAGAATTCTTTAGGAAGAAAGTTGGAGAAAACACAAGAAAGAATGTGTTGTTTGGTGTGTTTTTGTGTGTCTACAACCAAGAAGCTCCCTTAGTATTTATACTAGTAGAAAGTTGAACCCATTCAACCATTATTAATGAAAAAATTGAAACACTCCAATCAACATTAACCAAGGCATTTAAGTTTTGAGCAAAACTCAATGACATGTTAAATGGTCTTGACTAAATAAATGGTGTTTCAAATAATCATATATAATATAAAAGAATTCAACATTAAAATATTTTATTTACACAGAAATTTTTCCTAACAATTTAAGCTTTCTATCCATTCTATTTACTATTATAGAGATTCCAAAGCACTAGCGTTGTTTTCTCTTTTTTCCTCTCCATATTATATAGGAAGCTATCGATAGATATGGAGGTTCAAAACTTCAAATGTAAATGCTTTATGAACTTATAAACGTACAAATAACTAATGCATTTGCATTTTCTATTGTTGTTTTCTTACTTTTTTGCGACTCCTTCTGATTGAGTGACATAAGCTATTTAGTATTTACAGAAGACAACAAATAAGACTGATAAAAATGTTCAAAAATCTAACATTAGTAGTAAACTTAACCGACAGAAAGAGTTAAATTAACGTGCAAATAAGCCGCCCAAACCAGTAAACACGGCTCCTGAACTAAATTCCAACATGCTTTTCAATTATAAACATGAAAATAGTACAAAACACCAGCACAACCTTGGCATTTTCCTAATAAATTACAAAACTTTTAAACTGTTAGTTTCTGTTAGTTTTGTGGTCGCTCATAGGCCATATTTATACCTGCATCACATCTCCATTTGAAACCATATAGATTTGAGTTCCAGAAAACATGGAACGACAGCAACTCGCTTTCTTGAAAATATTTGTTTTGTTTCTTATCATACAATCAGCAGCAGCAACCGAAGGTCATATGACAATATCGATCAACAACTCTTTTTCAAGCCTTTTACTTATTCTTAGCGTAAACTAACGCGTTGTCGATTATTTTGTAGACGGGCCACCCTATGATTATTCAGGCTACATAGAGGTAAGTTACAAATTCAAACAAATGTTTTGGCATCCGTTTTGAAGTTTTGAATTGATCTTTTATCGTTTTAATTTGTTAGTGCAAAAGTGAGCCCGAAGATCCACTTTATAACGGTGGGATCATCACCAATCAAAATCAATCCGTTTCTTCTGCGTTCATGCTGCCAAATCTTTCGGGCGATACAATCTACTCATTCTCCAGTTGAGTTGGCTTTGATGATTAACTTTGATCCAACAAACTTGTAGCTTACACTACTTTTATCCATTATCCAATTAGGTTGGGTTAAGATAAACGGCTCCAATGCAACCGCGATCAAGGCGAGCCTAACACTAGACAATGACACAAAAATGTGCATAGGAAATGTGGTTGCAAAAAGCGAATGCTGGTCGTTCCTGAAAGGTGGATTTGTACTCGATTCACCCTTGGACCGTGGCATTGTGTATTTTATGGTAAATTCGTATTGTGGTTAATCTAACACAGACTTTAGTTAGCAAATCCAGCGAACTGAAAGGAATAATAATCATTTTGTGTATTTATCAACAATGTGCATGTTTGTTTTCGTGATTCTTGCAGGATTCCAATGGGAATAACATCAATGTAACACTTGCAAGCGCTTCTTTGCAACCATTTACACATCAACAATGGCAAGTGGACCAAAAAAACGCCGTTAATAAAGTAATAACAAAGCTACAAAACGTATAAAGTTTCTTGAAATTTATTTTTAACGTCTTATTATAACTTACACTTCCTAAGTTCCTATTATAGGAAAGAAAGCGAGCCGTAACAATCCATGTATCCGACACGGATGGAAATATGATTGAAGGAGCTAGAGTCGTGGTTGAGCAAACCAATAGAGATTTCCTTTTTGGTTCGGCTATATCAAAGACTGTTCTGGGAAACTTACCATATCAGGTAAAAAAAAGTACAACAGTTACACAAACAGTAGATCCTCAGTTAATGCCAACAATGTTGTATTATGTAGAAATGGTTCCTAGAAAGATTTAATGCAGCTGTTTTTGAAAACGAACTAAAATGGCATGAAACTGAGCCCGAACAAGGGACTGTCAACTACACTATTCCTGATTTGATGATGGATTTTGTGAGGGCTAACCAGATTACGGTTAGAGGGCATAACATATTCTGGGAGGACCCGACTTATATCCCTCTGTGGGTCCAAAACCTAACTGGTGGCGCGCTGTATTCGGCTGTTAAGTCACGAATACAAAGCCTAATGACTCACTACAAGAATCAATTTGTCCATTGGGATGTTTCTAACGAGATGTTACATTTTGAGTTTTATGAGCAACGGCTGGGTCAAAACGCGTCATTGGAAATGTTTCACCTAGCCCATGAAACTGATCCGTTAGCTTTGTTGTTTATGAATGATTTTAATGTGGTGGAGACATGTGGTGATTTGAACTCGAGTGTCGGTGCATACGTTGCTAGGATGAAGGAGATAGAGGCGGCTGGTGTTACCATGGATGGTGTCGGGTTAGAAGGCCATTTTACAACCCCGAATCCACCATTGATTAGAGGTGTATTGGACCAACTTGCTACACTGCAACTTCCTATTTGGCTTACAGAAGTTGATATTAGCAACACCCTTGATAAAGATACTCAAGTAAGGGACAAAAGTTATCATATATTTATACAACAATATATTAAATAAAGAACCAAATCACATTAGTGTTGCTTTGTAGGATTCAAGAATCCCTTAATCCAAATGACTTATTTTAGAAAGGCATGATAACTATGGGTAGTTATTTTGTTTGGCTTCAAATTTGGATTATTCTTTATCTAAGATAGCGACTTAGGATTCTTGGAGTATGCAAATCTGACTAGATCAGATGAACGTCTTGTCGTTTTGTTGTTGAAGGCGCTTGCATGGTGAATTACCCATTTGAGATAACGACTTCTAGCAACACAAAGATAAAAATTTCTAGATATTCAACCTGACTAGATAAAGTTGCTATTTTAGATGACTCCTAACTCAGATTTTTTAAATCCAAAAAATTGTTATCATGCTTGTTCAAAAGAACCTTTTTTTTTTAGAAATTTGTTTTTACCATTGAACAAAGAAAATGAAAATGGCTTGACTTTCGTTGACTAATGCTTAGAAGAAACAACATTTTGGCTTTTGTTTTTTATGTTGTGGATAGGGAAAGTATTTGGAGGCAGTGTTGAGAGAAGTGTACTCACACCCATCAGTAAATGGGATAATGCTATGGACAGCAATGGATCCAGAAGGTTGCTACCAAATGTGTCTAACTGATCCCAATTTTAAAAACCTACCTGCTGGAGATGTCGTGGACAAATTATTGTTGAAAGAATGGTCAACGGGGGTGGTCAATGGTCAAAGTGATGAAGATGGGACTTTTAGTTTTGACGGGTTATTGGGTGAGTATATGGTCAATGTTGACTTTGGAAATAGGACTTATAGTTCGACATTTTTCATCTCCAAAGGAGATGAAACCACCCATTTTAGTATTCAATTGTAGTTTCTTTATTTGACAAGAGAACTCCATTATAATTTATATGGAACCTTTATTACTATTTACTGTATATATTTTGAATTAATGTTTTTTTTTTGGTATCAAATTAAGTTCATTTTGTAGCACTTACCCACCTGCTGTCCAATTATCCCAAAATGTATATGAACAAATTACTAAAAAAACAAAATAAAATATTTCACCAATAGCCGTTACAATTTTATTGATGGAGTTAGGTATTTTTTCATATGGCGTTAATATTTTTCGATGCTTGAATTTATAACTATCCAATGCCAAACTTTAGGGTAGAGGTGCATATAATACCCGGTCCAAGACCCGACCCGAGGGCACAACCTGGTTTTAATTTTCTCCTATGGCCCATACCCGACCCGGATCTGCTGGAACCTGCTCCACCTTCACCCGGTCAAAAC
Source organism: Bidens hawaiensis (assembly GCF_021521415.1). Taxonomy (NCBI): domain Eukaryota; kingdom Viridiplantae; phylum Streptophyta; class Magnoliopsida; order Asterales; family Asteraceae; genus Bidens; species Bidens hawaiensis. Next base: position 367,120 of record NW_027492290.1, read on the forward strand.
CCGACCCGACCCTACTCGAAAAAAACCCTGTCAAATACCCGACTATACCTGACACTGGTTTCTACCCGACTGGGTTTTGACTTTTGTTGACCATACCTGGAACCGGTTTCGGTTCCTGAAAATACCCGGTTTGTGCACCTCTATTTTAAGAGTTAGGTCGAGTTGATTCGAGTTACGTAATAAAAATGCAATATCACGTGGGAACCATTGATAAGCAAAACACAAACACCAACACCTAACACAAGGTTATTTATTTATTTATTTTTGTTTTTTCTTTTCCTTTATTGACTTCAAAACTAATGAAATTGCTGAGATTACATAGGTCTTATAAAGGATTTTTGAACTATGGATACGACTTTATTTCTTAAGTAATGATGGCTCAAATCCTATGGGTGACAAATAAAAGAAAGAGTTGAAAGAACAAAACAAATCAAGAATTAAGGTTTTAGAATTATTATAACTCATAATATAGAAAAAACAAACTACGGAAACAATCACAACCTAAAAATAAAGTTGATTCGTAATGTCATCATTTTTCGTCTTTGATTTCGTGTCCCACATTAAAACTTTCATCAATGGTGTCCTTTATTTCGTTTTCACTTTCTTCACATTCACTTGTTTCGTCTGTTTCATAACCCGGCAAATGTTCACCGTGATATATCCATATATTGTACGTTTTTTCAAAACCATTATGTATGATATGATTAGCAACAATCGTGGGAGTATGTTTTCTTGCATTCACACATTTTCTACATGGACAATACATTTGACCATCACTATCGGTGTATGCTTTACCTCTTTCTGCAAAAGCGAAAGCTCCTTTCATGAACGTGGGATCGACCTTATTCGTGATTTTAGTCCAACTCTTATCCAAAGTCATTCCAAAATCCAGCTAACAACAAACATACATAAACTAGTTTTCAAATCGAGTCAAGTAATTAAGTAGTACTTTCACAAATAGAAAGAAAAGTAAATATTTTACATGTTAGAAAATTCCTTCCTTGCAAGTTCCAAATCTCTTCTATTTGGAAAGAACATAAACATAAAATTTTAATTTATTTCTCTCCATTTTCATTTCTTAAAAAAAATGGTAAGAATACAATTTTTCATCCTTTGTTTTCCCTCGTTAAATGAAACAGGAAAACGACGTATGATCTTTACCGTCACAAAGCAAGTCTGGGAAGGCAATGAGTCGGGCAAATAGATTAAGACCTCTGATATTTTCAAAATTCATAAATTTGAGCTCCTGAGTAATACTTTATTCATAAATTAATAATGAAAGATAAAACGAATACAATTCCATGTTAAAAACGAGCAATGTTGAATAGGGAGGTACGGTCCGATCTCAAGGGGTGGAAGGAGGAGATCACTAAAGTTCAAGGGTTATTTAGTTTATTTGTTTTTAGATAATGGTCAGATTCAAATTAGTATCTGAGTTAGGTTCAAACTGTTTTTCTTTTCTTGTAGGTCAAGTTAGAAGAAGTCTTTAAATAGTTGGTTATTTTCTTTAGTTTGTAACTTACTTTCTTTTGATAATAAAAAAAGAGTTGAACAAGCAGTTTTGTTCAGCCACCGTGTTCGTACGAGTTGTGTACTCGATTAAGTTTCATCACCTGCAAATTCAACAAGTGGTATCAAGAGCCAAATCACCGAAACGATTCGTTCGTACGAGTTCATCGATCGAAGTCCGGCCTTTGAGAGTTTCTCGGTTGATTGCTTTAGGGCGATTGATCGGCTGTAGATCGAAGAACAAATCGGTGAAGAGAAGAAAGAAAGAAAACCGTTAGTCATGGCTGATTTTCAGGTTGTCAGCGGAATGAAGAAGTTGAACCAGACCAATTACGGTACGTGGTCCACGTGTATCATGTCCTACTTGCAGGGACAGGACCTATGGGAGGTTGTTAACGGGTCAGATACGGTTCTGCCGAGAAACGACACGGGAGGAGCAGTCGGAAAGTGGAGAATCAAAGTCGGGAAGGCTATGTACTTGCTAAAAACAACGGTGGAAGAAGATTTGCTAGATCACTTTCGAGATCTAGAGACACCTAAGCAGGTTTGGGACTGTTTGGGAAGATTGTTTTCCAAATGAAACGACACTCGTCTTCAACTTCTTGAAAACGAGTTATTATCGGTGAGCCAAAAAGATATGTTAATCCCACAGTACTTCCATAAGGTGAAAACCTTATGCCGAGAGATAGCCGAGTTGGACCCACAAGGAAGAATCGGTGAAGCTCGCATGAAACGGATAATTATCCACGGGCTTAAACCGGAGTTTAATAGTTTTATTACTGCTATACAGGGCTGGCCTAACCAACCGAGCCTAGGCGAGTTCGAAAATCTACTCGCTGGTCAAGAGGCACTCGCCGCTCAACAAAACGGAACTACAATAAAAAACGAAGATGATAAAGCTTTGTTTGTAGAAAAGACCAAGAACCATGGTCAGGGGAAGCCGTGGCAGAATCGTCCACGAAGTAAAGATCGAGGTAAGAGATTTGATGGTGATCGAAAGAGTAAGGGACCTGGTCGGAATGAAACCGAAACCGAAACCGAAAAGAAAGGCAGATTCGTAAAAAATCGAAAGTTTCCAAACAATTGTTACAATTGTGGTTTGCGAGGTCATATGGCGAGAGATTGTAAGCAACCTAAGGCCGAAGGGAATGTAGCAGCAGTCGAGCGTGAGGAACCATGGGATGTCGAGGCGAATATGGCACAAGTTGAAGAGATACCGGTCCTTACGGTTACAACCGAGCCTAAGTTAAACCGGCTCGAAGAATGGATTATTGATTCAGGATGCTTGAATCATCTAACTGGTGAGAAAGAAAAGTTAAGGAAGTGTAAGAAGTATACTGGAGATAATGTGGTGGTTATTGCGGATAATTCGAGGCACCAGATTGCTAATATAGGAGAGGTTCACTTTCCGGCCGATGGTAATCAAAAGGAGTTCGTGATGCAAGATGTTTTCCACGTTCCGGGAATGAAAAAGAACTTGTTCTCCGTACCCCAAATAACCTCGACCGGTAAATATGTTCTGTTCGGACCAGATAACGTGTTAATTTTTGATAAATTTGAAACTCCATCCATTCCTATTTTGCAAGGAAAACGAACTGACATTGTTTATGTTTTATCGGCTGAATCCGCGTATGTTGATAAAACGAGTGGAAGTCAAACTGCGGATTTATGGCACGCCAGGTTAAGCCACGTTGGGTTCGACAAACTTGAACTGATGATGAAAAATGAGTTGGTCGAAGGCTTACCGAAGTTCGAAGTAAAGAAAGAAACGGTGTGTGCCGGGTGTCAGTTTGGAAAAGCCCATGAGCAACCATATGGAAGCTCAAGTTATAAAGATAGGGAGCCGTTAGAATTAATTCACTCGGACGTGTTCGGTCCGGTGAAACAACCCTCGGTTAAAGGTCTCAAGTTCATGGTTACATTCATAGATGATTTCTCTCGATACGTGTGGGTGGATTTTATGAAGGAAAAATCTGAAGTGTATGAGAAGTTCAAATTATTCAAACGAGCAATGTTGAATAGGGAGGTACGGTCCAATCTCGAGGGGTGGAAGGAGGAGATCACTAAAGTTCAAGGGTTATTTAGTTTATTTGTTTCTAGATAATGGTCAGATTCAAATTAGTATTTGAGTTAGGTTCAAACTGTTTTTCTTTTCTTGTAGGTCAAGTTAGAAGAAGTCTTTAAATAGTTGGTTATTTTCTTTAGTTTGTAACTTACTTTCTTTTGATAATAAAAAAAGAGTCGAACAAGCAGTTTTGTTCAGCCACTGTGTTCGTACGAGTTGTGTACTCGATTAAGTTTCATCACCTGCAAATTCAACATTCCATCCAGGTGCATTGCTCAGATTCGTTACTCGACATCAAACTAATAACAACTAAATAATGGAGTCCAATGAATATTACCTGATTAATGAGCAGTCCACCGATCCTATGAACTATGGAACTACTTGACAAGAGGGTTTCGGAGGCAATTAAATATGAATGAAGGTCGGCTGTGGTTTTGAACGTGCTCTTAGGTCAGTAGATTAGGGAGAAATTTCGGGTGATTACTTACTAATTCGTCATCGTGTACATTATATATTACCTGATTTTTTTATTATTATTTTTTATGTATAATAATTTTTCATCTTTTAAGATGAGTAATTCTAGTTTTATTTTATTCAAAAACTCCTTTCTATTAAATTTCTAAATGATACAGATATAGAGTACTCTTCCGTAACTTATAATAGAGTAACTCTAATTATAACTCCATAGCTTAAGCCATAGTTGAATGTACCTTTTCTCCTTGTTATTCTTGTAATGTTTTGGCTTCTAGTATCAACCTCTCAACTGAAAGAATGTGGAGATTTATTTCATTATATGCTTTCATGTTTTTGATTTACAGAATACATTAGACTAAAAGGCATGGTCGGTGTCACAAAACCTTCCATGCTACAACCAAAAATATTAATTGAAAGTTGACCCCGATGAATTGAAGAATTACAGATGAATTTACAAAAGAATTTAATTATGTAAATTGAAAACTTAGCATGTCATGATTAGGGGCGGAGCTACTCACATGGTTTGGAGTTTACCAAAACATACCGCGAAATTTGCGTCGACTTGTTGGCGCAACGCGCGATTTTACTGACCAAATAAACGTTATTAAAAATATGTTATTTTTTATATCATAAGTTATATGAGTGCCGTTACTGTATTGACCGTTTACTAATTTATCTTTTGGGTTTAGTGCAGGTACCGTAAAAATCTAATCGATACCGAATTCGTGTAGCTTTGATCATAAGATGTAAGAGTGGTAATACTCTTTTGGGAGTTTACAGATTTACTTTTTGATTTTATTGCTGGTGTCGTAACGAACTTAACCGATATTGACCAAATTCACTTGGCTGAGCCGACGCAACGCGATTACGTGACGAGTTTTGTTACCTAGTTACTGTAATTAACGAGTGAGCCTTATAAATATTGATAACTGTATCATGGTCCCTTCATAACAATACTTTATCATAGACAATTTTGTCCATTGCGAATCTATAAATATATGCTTCTTAATGCCCAATTAAACAATACAACAATAATTAAAGAATTGTAGATTACTTGTTTACCTCCAAGCAATTCAGATTTGAATACTAAAATGTCTTGTTTCGTCGCTTCTACTAACCGAAAATGTTGAGCTTGTTGTTTTCCCCCCAATACTAGCCGTGACAGTGTATTCACCTAAGTACCCGTAAAAGCTAAAAGCTCCATGTTCATCGGTTTGGCTCTTGATAACCCTGGTTTGCCATTCGTTTATAAGTTTGTCGACAGTATCACCGGCTGGAAGATTTTTAAAAGTGGTGTCAGTCAGACACATTTGATAACACTTCCCTTTCTTGTTCAAGGCAGACCACAACATTATTCCATTCACTGAAGGGTGAGAGAAGCCTTCTCTGAGTACCTCTTCCAAATAAATTGCCTACATAAGAGATTCCAAAAATGTTAGAACAATATTAATAAATATAAAGATGTATTTTAAAGGACTTGATCATGGTGTCAACCTTACCTGTTTGGTGCGCGTCTAATGTTTTCTATATGTCTAAATTAAAATGTTGATTCAATGGATTAGGATACTAACCTGTTGAGCTTGATCGAAGTTACTCGAGATATCAACCTCCGTAAGCCATATTGGCAGCTGCAAAGTTGAAAATTTGTCGATAATTGCTGGCATTAGAGGAAGGTTTGGCACACTAAAATGAGACTCCAATCCAATACCGTCCATCCACACTCCGTATCTCCTCAAATCCTTTATTTTTGAAATGTAACTGTCCACGGTAGAGTTAGCATCCCTACAGCTCTCAACGACATTGAAATCGTTCATGAAAAGAGTCGCTAGAGGGTTGGCCTCATGTGCAGCCTTGAAGAATTCATAAGTGGCATTTTCCCCCAGTTTGTCCTCGTAGAAGCTGAAGTGAAGATACTCGTTGCTAACGTCCCAATGGACGAATTCGTTTTTGTACTTGGTCATCAAGCTCGTGATCCTTCGTTTTACAGCTAACTCTAGCTCAGGACTAGTGAGGTTTAGCACCCATGATGGGATGTATTTCGGGTCCTCCCAGAATATGTTATGACCTCTAGCCACAATCTGGTTAGCTCGAACAAAATCCAGCATTTGATCGGCTAATGTGTAGTTGAACACCCCTTGTTTTGGCTCAGTTGCAGCCCATTTAAGCTCGTTTTCAAACACTGCTGCGTTAAAACGCTCCACAAACCATTTCTACAACAGAAAAATACAAAACATTTAAACATTTAACGAAGCTGATCTGAACACGATAATGTTGAACTGGCTAGGGAGATGAAACTGACAAAAAGGTCTTAACGAGCGAGAACATTTAGCAAACCACCATAACCCAGCAATCGGTCCCGAATTTCATCAATTAGAGCTCCGATTTGTCACTAAATATTTTCACAATGGTTTTAAAATTGTTTCCATTTTTAGTGTAAAAGGCGTAACACTTATTTCATTAATTTATTAGTTTATCTATTTATTTCACTTCCATGTTTATTTAAGGTTTGCATTATTGAAAATTTGACAACTGTAAAATTTAAAATTCTTACAAATTAAGAGATTTCAAGTAATCTTTAGAGCATCAAATAAAATATCATAAACTTTAAATTTTTTCCTAATTTATATTTCTTTTGCTTTCGCTCTGCATCAACCTCATATTGTGTTGTAAAACATACCTGATATGGTAAATTCCCAATGATATTGTTGTTTATAGCCGACCCGAATGGGAAATCTTTTGCAACTTGCTCCACACGAACCGCGGCCCCTTGTAACCTTTCACCTTGTTTATCCGACACATGAATCGTAACGGCATGTTTACGTTCCTAATCAACCAATAATATATTCAACAAAAAAAAAACATCATTTACACATAAATGCCTTAACTGTACTTACGGTGTTTATCTTGTATTGTTGTTGAAACGACCATTGCTCTTTAGTAAAAGCTTGTAACGATGCACTAGAAATTGTTATGCTAATTTCCCTGTCGTCAGAGTTCTATACCAAACAAACATTAATGCATGTTAATAAAATCAAAAACTAAATATTTCAATATATAAATTTTTGTATAGCATAATTAATATTATAGTTTAGATCAAACCTGAAAATAGAGTAAGGATGGATTTGATTCCGAGTCCATGTAAAATCCACCCTTGATGAATGACCAACAATCGTGGCGCGCGACAACTGTTCCCACGCAGTAGCGTGGTGAATTTCCAGACATTAGCCTTGCGGTAATCAACGAAGAATTTGTTGAACCGCTGATTTTGATCCAACCTACAATTAGTACTCCAAAATTAACAATCAAGAAAATAATATGATATGATACAAATAAAAAGACTGATGCTGGAAAACTTAACCAGAAAAACAGTAGAATGTGGAGGGAGTGAGATGTGATAACACAAAAGCAGGCCATGAGCTTGTGGTTCCATCACCTTCGACAATTAATTTCATCGTTGCGACTTCATTTTTGAGGACCCCTCCATTGTAAAGTGGATCTTCGGGTTCAACTTTACACTGTTTTAATTAACAAGTTAAAAGATAAAACAAAGAACAAAATTAAATGTGTACAGATTTTATATAACTAATTAAGGTATTTTTTCGGATTATTAGGATTCGTGTTAAGTACTTTTAAGAATGTTTGAAAGTTAACGTGTGCCGCCCGTAAGCAAATTTTTGTGGAGTTCGTTGATGCTATCTAGGTGACAAACAAACTCCATACATATTTTTATCAAAAAACCCATCCCAAACTATGTAGGGTTCGCTTGCCATCGAAGTGAGCTTGTGAATTCGCTTAGGAGGCAAGCGAACTGCCTAGAAATACGAGAACTTCTTGAAAAAATGCTGATCATAGTTACTCGAATTCTAAAAACGTAAACTAATCCAATAAAATTCTATATTTTGTCATTTTTGCTATTTCCAAAAGTAAGGCATCACATTTCTGTTCATGAACCAGGAAAAGAAAAGGTCACGGGGCACATTATTAATTTTGAGTTTTGTTTTCTTTAACATATACTTTTCATGAAGATCTGGCCCGTGATATGGTAAACTGTACTGCACAAACTAATATTGTAATATCCAAATAACATGATATTAGTTTCATCAGAATCAATTAGTTACCTGAGTGTAAGCCGTATAATCGTATAGCGGACCATCTGCAAGAACACATGTAACATCAATTACATATCAAAGGGAGAGAGAGAGAGAGAGAGAGAGAGAGAGAGAGAGAGAGAGAGAGAGAGAACCAGTTGGAGAAGGGAAGACTGAAGGTGATAAGCAAAGGATGATAGCAGCAGCAACTAAAAGTGAAGAAAATGCCATTGATTTGCTTCGAGTTTTCTTGAAAGTAACACAGAATTTATTGATTTGCAACCCTGCAGAAGTCCAGAGACTTTCAGACAATGCCCAAATGCTGGTTCGCGTGTAATATATTGCTATACACATGCCAAAGAAGACAGCAATATATATGTATGCATATTTATAGGGATGCAACGGTTATATGATAAAATATTGTGGATGCGTATGTCATGATTTAATAACTATAATTAATAAATGTATTTCCTTTTGGATAACGTGAGAAATACGAGTTTTTGATTGTTTTAGACTCAAAACGGTCCCCCATATGAGTTTCCTATCATTACATTCATTTAATGGTTTTTCATTTTGTTATATATACACATTGATGAGTGATTTGATTGTAAAATTATCTAATATCATGATTCATGTGTTATGTTCGTCCTCACGATACCACATCATACTTCCAACTCTTTGCACGACTATGAGGGATTAGCAAACTACGATAGCGCATGCTACCAGGCCGTGTTCTTGCTCAGCCCCAGTGTGCCGTTTAGGCACTCAATATATATAAGACATCTTTTGCAAAAACTATATTAACAAAGTATACATTTTTAATTTAATAATTTAATCACGAACAATAAAATTGTTAAAAATGCAATGTTTACTCATCTATTTTATTATCTATATCTATACTATATATAATATAAGAGTGAGGGACCTATTAAATTTTAAAAGGTACCACTCTTGTTGCATATTATACAAGTAACAATGCATAAAGTTTTAAAAATGTAGGGATAATATAGTCTTTACACATTTAAAAATAATTTACTATAATAGTTCTTCATCTTCAATCAAGTTTTGGTAATTTATTAAATAGTTACATATTTCCCCCTCATTTTAAATCAACTACCCCCACGACTTTTTAACGCCCATAACTTTTTCACACGTTAATAATTTTTCTAAAAAATTACTCCATAAAATCAAGTTCTCTTTAATTTGAGTATAGTATTGCTATAGTTTGTTAATTTTTAAAAAAACTAACATATTACGTGATTACCAGTTATTACCAGCAACGAGTCGGGCAGGTTTGGCTAATATTGTCGAAACGAGTTAAGGTTGGAACAGGTTAATAAAAAAAAAGGTAATTTTAGTTCATGCCGGTATGGGTTTAGATCGAAAGGGGCCATGTCAAAACGGGCTTCGTGTTAAAACGTTTTCGGGTCGAAACATATCCGTCAAGACGGACTCGGTTAAAAAGTAGTTTATTTGAAATTACTGTACATTTCATCTTTGCTTCTTGATTGTGGTCACCGGTTACACGCGTTCAAGCATCATTTACGCGGATGACATTGTTTATACATGTTAGATTGCTCACGCATAAGCGTTATATGGCACGCTTATTCGCACCGGCTACACGTTCGATACCACGTTAAATGCATAGCACTGTCGGGTTACACACGTACCGTCGCAAGGTTACAAACATACTAACACAGTTGCGTTTGCGCATACACTGCTGCATCGCGTGAGCAGTTGGCTAGTAATTTATAGAATATACACAATAACACATACGTGTGTGTAAATCATGTGTAGATATATTCTCTACACAAACCTATACTTGTATAGGCAAGCATTTAAAATAAAAATAATATAAACAAATTAGCTTAATTGTTTTTATGTACGTAACCAACACATTTATAGAGAAGTAAAGTTTTTTATTACTTTTATTTTACCAGTTAAATGCTATACTTTATAAGAATTAAACCATTGACATCCTATTCTACATCTTAACCATCACACCAAAATGAGAAAGGCTAAAATTTTGTATAACTACAAATTATTGATATAAGAAGTTATAGTGATTTAGGCTTGTTATTTTTTTAGTAATTTAATTTTTTGTAATTAACTCTCCTTTGTAATTTAATTTTTGCAATCTATAATTTAAGGCAAATTGGATTTTAATAATCCCAATTAACTGTTATTGGCCAAAAATAATTTCAACTTCGTTTATTGCCACTGGTGGTCCCAAATTTAAAAAAATTGGCTCTCAATGGTTCCCCGTTAAAAAAAAACTTAACGGCACTAAGTTTTTTATGAATTTCAAATTGATTTTTTAGGGATTTTGATCGGAAGAAGGATACAAGTCGATTGATGTAAAACTTTGCTAGAACGATGCTCCAACCAATTAGTGCTACAAATTGGGTGTTTGGACCTCAAATTAACAAAAAATTAAGCTGTTTGGAGCATCTTTTCGAGCTTAGTTTTACATCAATCGACTCGTAGACTCCTTCCGATCAAAATCCCTAAAAAACAAGTTCGAAATTCGAGAAAAAACTTAACGTTGTTAAGTTTTTTTTAACGGGAAACCATTGAGAATCAATTTTTTAAAATTTGGGACCACAAGTGGCAATAAACAAAGTTGAGATTATTATTGACAATAATAATTAGATGGGATCATTAAAAATCCAATTTGTCTTTTGATTGTTTGAGACGCTATGAAACCAAATTACCCGGATGATCGATGCCATATGATTTTACAAAACAACATGAGCCATGTTTGTCTCAATGACCTCCATGAAAAAAAGTGTACTAATCAAACTAATTATATCGTTAAATTTTGAATTTGTAAATTTTAAATTAAGCCATGTGTAGTTATAAATAGCTTTACAAAACTATATAGTAGATGTAAAAAGTATTATATAATATGCTTTTATTGATATATTTTGGTGCATCTATTAGAGTACATGATTTCTTATTATATTATTATTAGACTTTCGTAAATTAACCGTAGATATTTAGCTTTTAGGTTAATAATTATTAGTGAATCATAAGGCCAAAAAGGGTCTTTGATCATTGCTATTGGTGAAACATTGCTAGTTAAGTGGTGAGGTTTAAGCATTGCTGTTGACATTTAAATGAATTTTAGATAGTCTAAGTTAAACAATGTGTGTCGCTATTCTTAGAAAAGGTTAGAATAGAATAAATGTGAAGAATAGTAAAATCATAATCGATATACGGAGTATAATTTATCAGTCAATAGTGACTTTATTACCATGTGGAATTATTGTTAGCCAATAATTTATCTTTATCATAATTCCATAATTTATCACCCAATCTTTATATATATTAAAAAACATTCATCTTCCTTCATTCTTATTGGTCCATTACCATAATTTCCTAAAATACTAAGTCATCTTATAATTTCTTGGTTTTGAAATAAATCAAAAATAAATTAAATTGCATTCAATTACCATGATATCAATTTGTCCGTTTCATTCTTCAGCATCTTCATTTTTGTTTAATTCTCTCGTCGTTACAAACACAAAATCCGCCCTTTCTACAAACATCAAATGATCATCTAAGATTTCATACAATCTATGTGATAATTGATTGTAACCCAATTCACAGTCGATCTCTTTTCATCAACTATTCATGATCGATTTCGGTATGTTCTCCTTATTATTATTATTGTTTTTATTTTTATTTTCATTCATGGGTTATTCATCTCTGGTTTAATCTCTCGCGCCCTCTGTTGATGTTTATGTCATCGTCGGTATCTTGCTTCTAGGGTTTCATTATTTGATTTTATATGAATTGAGTTTTATTTATTTTTTTGTGATTTTATTCTCATAATACTGTCTGTTAAAATACAGAGATTGAAGGGTGAATGGAGTAAAATCAGGAACATTTTCTTCTTGTGATGTTGATGTAGATTCGAAGATCAAATAGAAGAAGTTACAAAAACTTCATCACGTGTATGCTAATTGCTTTGTAACCTTGAACAACTTTTTTCCTTCAATTAACTATATTGACAAATTTACTAATTTTGTTGTTTGAAGGAAATATGAAGAACCATTCTACCAAGTGTTGAGCAATTTTGTTTCTCACAAACCATATTTACATAAAATCAGAGGTTTAATTTCTATAATTACTTCACCTTTTTTTAGCTAATCATTAGGGTATTTTAGTTATGCAGTTTTGCAGGTTGTGAAAATTGATTGACATGAATCATGTCAAATAAGAAGGCCATATATATATATATATACATATATATATAGAGGATTGTTCAGGAGAGAAATGAGATTACTGTGAGAAATGAATATGGGTCACTAGTTTTATTTTATGTTTTAAATGCTTAAAAATAAATGAAGAAAATATTAATGAATGCTCTCTCTTCAATTAATATAACTAATAAATATAATAGTTATCTATTCAATTAACTAATCAAATTATTATAATTGATAATAATAAGAATTCATTTATTTTTATAACTTATTTTTTCTCTCTTGAATTTTTATCCTACACAAGTACAATTTATTTCTACATTAAAATTTCTTTCTATCCAAACTCAATTTCTTCCAATTCAATATATTAATATCCATCAACACTTAGTTACATTGTGATTAATAGTACAAAAAACTATCTTACACGTATTTGTATTAAATATCAACAAAAAAGTATATAACCTACACAAAATCATATAACCTACACTTGTTCTAATAATAAGAAAACATATAACCTACACACGAAAAATATATAACCGACACACAAAATTCAGCATCAATAAACTACACACGCACACGAAAACGTATAACCTACACACGAAAAACATATAACCTACACTCGAAAATTTTTATCCTACACAAATACAATTTATTCATATATTAAAATTTTTTTCTATTCAAAACCAATTTCTTCCACCTCAATATATCAATATCAATCAACACATAGGTACATTGTGATGAATAATACAAAAAACTATCTTACATATGTAAGCATTAAATGTCAATAAAAAATATACAACCTAAACAAAAACATATAACATACACTTGTTCTAAGAATAAGAAAACATATTACCTACTGTGACATTTGAGCCAAAACAACGTACACCTCAGTACGTATTTACTGATTAAGCAAATAAACGCCTTTTGCGTAATAAACGAACGATTAACCGAACGGGTTGGGTTATGACCCAGATATCTCGGGGGGCCATTTATAAGTGATATACGATCTATACAAGCTTAAATATTAGAAATATGGCCTTAGTTTGATAGCAAACAAGTTAAACGAAAACATGCTCGTTTAACTACCCGCTATTGATTTAAACGCGAAAGATAGTTAAAAACCAAGCATTGTATCATCCGTTAAGCCGAAAAAGACTTACCAAACACTTATTTGAAATGTTTTAAGCGATCCGTGAAAATATTTTTGATTTTTACAAACATATAGTATGTTTTTATAATTCTACACAAAACTAGCCGAAAAACACTCGTTTTCGCGTTATTTAACGCACCCGATAAGTTTTTCGCGCCAAAAACCGAACCCGAACTAAATTTGGACCGGGCTTTTCGTGTTTGGGCTTGAGAAATCAGAAACTTGGGCCAAAATGGGCCCAAGGTGGGCCCATGATGGTCCGATCGCAATTCAGCAGCCCCCCCCCCCCCCTTTTATTCTTTCACATTTAAACTAGATACAAGATATTTTCAACCTCATTTCTTGAAAATTCTAGACACCACTTCTGCTCCAGCCAGAAAAACTTCAAAACCTAAGGTAAGAAGCTTAAATAAGTAGCTTTTATGCTTGTTTAAACTTGTTTAATACCATAAAAACATGTATTGGTTACTAAAAATCATTCCTAACCGTGTAAAAATCCTAAAAATGGTCCATAAACATGTTTTGATCATAAACACGGTAAGGAACCTGTTTTGATAGTTTTTTTGGCCATAAACACGGATTAAAGGGTTGAAACGGCGTTTTTACGGTTTAAAAGTTCGTTTTTGTACACTAGCCAAAACCCTAACTTAAGGGCTGTTATGTTGATGAAATATTGCTCGGTTTGTGATATAGGACTTGTACCTAGCTTGTTTAGAAGCACAAGAACCTGAAAACTTGATTAAAAGGTCGGAAACGAGCCAAACCCGCTAAGGTAATGTCAAAACACTCGCTTAAGGGCTATTTAGGTTAAGGTTGTGATGTGCATATTGTTAGGACTTGAAAATTTTCAGGTACATCAGGGACCATGTCAATGAGTACCTGTTCAAATTTGGTAAATTTTCGACCATCCGAGACTATTTGCCGAATTTATTACCGAGTTGGGACGTTTATTTGGGAAAAATAGCTAAAATACTTCAAAAATTATGAAATTTTTCTGGTAACTCAGATTTGATGTATTTTGATCACATATGAATTTTGGGATCATTTGGAGAAGTTTAAAGGTGTTTTGTTTATTTGCGTTTGTGTGAATTTTTATAGCCGAATTTGGGCCGAAAAGAATATCGCACGTGCTTTTTACATTCTGGAATTGATGCAAGTTGTTTTGGGACATGATTTGAGTATTCAGGAATTTTTGGTGAATTTTTGGAAATTGTTTGGGGTAAACGGACGATTTTCGGGCGAAATATAGCTAATAAAATAAATTTTTATAAATTAATAAATCAGTAAATAAATTCCAGAAATATTTTTATAAAAATCTACGTATTTTAATTGATAAGTGGTTAAATTTTCATAATTTAATGATTAACGGTTAATTAATTATGCTAATATGAATATTAAACAAATTCAGTTTTTATAAAAACCGGCAAGTTCGCGACTAGTGAATCTGCGGGAATATCAAAACACCTAGAGTGATCAAAAATCATATTTTTGGGCTAATTAAGTAAAAATGAACTTTTCTATGAGAAATCTGAACAATCCGGGTGGATTGTGCGCGTTTCTTCTCAAATCAAACTGTATAAACGGAAACGGGCCCCGTGGCTAATCCGGGACCCCAGTATGTGATCTTTCTTTATAACTTAATCATGTTATTAACCAATACATTTATCCAAGCTTATTTTCCCATAACTACTTTCTGAACGCGTAAACGAGCAACTTGGCCCAGCTGGGAAAACGGGAGTCTGAGCCAAGTTCGGTTTTACGTATTATACATTGAACAACATCACAACCTAAGCCTATGCCACTTTCTGGGCGTTCCAGCTACACCCAGATTAGTTATACAGCCCAATTTAGTATTGAGATTATAATAATATTAAAATATTAATATTATTATAATATTGATTATAGGAACTACAGATAGCAGACCAAACGAACCACGAGCTGATACAATACTGATTATCGACTAAACCGTGAGTTTCATGACCCCACTTTTAAACTGTTTTACGAACTTTTGGGGTGAAAGGCATGTTTGATTACATATACATACCTGAAACATGTACTGATGTGAATTATCTAAGTGCTAACACACGAAAGTCCCCACGATCACAGTGATTAACTTCGAGCCGGTGGCTTGTGAATAGTACTATTGGTTTGACAAACCCAAACGGAATCGGCCTGTTTGCCGTGTCACATAGAGCCGTTTGCACATGACCATATTTATACAAACAGGCTATGTAGTGTTAGACATAGCTACCGGGGCATGTTGTGGGCGGAAAGGGGCCACAGTGGTTGATGGAGCGTGGGAAATGGATGCACGCAGCACATACAGTCAAGGCTTCACTGTAGCTTAGCATAATTACATCATTTACATACATATATACTTATTTCATGATTACAAGTGTTGACTTGTGAATACTCATTACTGTTTTCTTGAAACTCGTGAAACTCACCAACTCTAGTAGTTGACCTGTTTTAAACTGCTTTTCAGGTGTACCTAAATCGGAGTAATTTGGGGATCTGTTACTTGTCTGAAGTGTGTGGTCGATGCTATGTGAATAGAAGCAAGGGTGTTAGTAGTAAGGACGTTTAGTTAACGAATTAGTTTTGTTTGTACCACCTAGACTGTAAAACAATGATAGAACAAAGAAATGTAATATATTGTAAATTAGTTTGTAATGTTTCTTTATAAACAATGTGTTGATACCAGAGGTGTCTGTTACATTCCCGTTTTATGCTTCCGCATTGTGCTAGTCGGGGTGTGACACCTACACACGAAAAACATATAACATACACACGTATAGGATATGTGTATCCATAATTAGAGAGTGATTTATTATGATTATATTAGTTGTATTAATTGAAGAGAGAGAATGCATTTATTGTTACATTTATATTTTTTTATTTATTTTTAAACATTTAAAACCTAAAATAAAACTAGTGGTCCATGTTCATTTCTCACAGTAAATTTACTTCTCTCTTGAACTTAAATCTATATATATATATATATATATATATATGGCTAATAATTTTAATTATGTCAAATAAATGGCTCAAAACGGGTCATTTGTGTAAAAAAAATATCGGTTTGGCTCGGGTCAAAACGAGCCATTTTAAAAAATTATTTGTTTGGTACGGTTCAAAACGGGCCACCTTATAACGGTATCACTTCTGTAGCACTATTTGATCTAGCCAAAAATAAAAGTAGCATTGTCAACACTAGGGGTGTTAATCGGGTCAACCCGATCGGGTTTTGGGTTAATCAGGTCGGGTTAGTTGGGTTGTGAAAAAAATAATCTAACCCGCGACCCGACCCTATTAAGGTTCGGGTTTGTCGGGTTCGGGTTAATCGGTTTTCGGGTTATTCGGGTCGGGTTAGTCGGGTTAATCGGGTTGCTATATATTTTTAAGTTGATTATTGTATTGGTAACCAGCGGACTACAATATTTATCTTATTATTGCATATAGGACTGTAGACAAACCAAACGATTAGGGATGTTCATGGTTCGATACTTCGGTTTGAAATCGTTTAAACCGATCATTTGTTTAGTTTCATGGTCGGGCTTTCTTATTAACTTTCGGTCGGTCGGTTTCAAAAATTTCAAACCGCAAAGAACAGTTTGGTTTACGGTTTTAAAATTTTCAAACCATATAACCAGATCAGACCGTAAGATGAATATACTTTATTTTTTTAAATATATATATTATACTAGATGTAGTTAATTATTTATATTTTGTGTTAGGCTTAATAAAAGTAAAACTTGGCTATGACTATTAACTTGCTTAAACTGTACTACTATAATGAGGTATGTTTATGGTATTAAAATTTCTAATTCTATTTGTTATTTTATTTCAGATTAAGATTGAAGCTGATTTGTTGCATATCTATTATCAGTAGATCTTGTTGATTATTATTAAATTTTAAGAACCCACATGTTCACCTTAGACAACACCTCAAAACTTGAGCAGATCCTTTGTAGCATGATAGTATGCAATAAAGGAATTTTTGTAACTAATATAATTTGTTCCGTACTTTTTTTATACATATACATAAACCGTGAAACCAAACTGTTAGTAACGGTTCAGTTTGGTTCGGTTTCCTATCTTAACGGTTTAGTTTTTATTTTTTATTAACGTTTGGCTCATGGTTTGTCCTAAAAACCATTAAAACCAGACCGTGAACACCCTTACAAACGATCACGTACAAGGGCATGTTTGTCTTCGTTCATTTAACTTTAAACGAACACGAACACTTAATCGAACAAATATTTGTGTTCATGTTCGTTCGTTTAAAAAATGAACATGTGCATGTTTGTTTATATTCATTCATTTAAAATCTAAATGAACAGTTCACGAACATAAACGAATGTAAATGAACATATATGTACATGCGTAAATGAACACAAACAAACATAAACGAACACAAATTAACACTTAAATGAACACAAACAAACACCACTAATCGGGTTATTCGGGTTAACCCGAAACCCGATTTTTTTTTCCAAAAACGAACCCGAAATCCGACCCTATTAACAATTCGGACCCGAATAACCCGATTAAAACTTTTTGACCATGTTTAACCCGACCCTAATAAGCTTATTAGGGTTCCGGTCGGGTTAATCGGGTTCGGGTATTTTGAACACCCCTAGTCAACACCCTGATAATTTATAAAATTATTATAATATTCATTATGTATATGCTTTCTGTTCTTTCAGGAGATAACAAGTAGCATACACTACAGTCAAAATGTCAACACCCTTTATAATCAAGCATAAACATATTTATATTGACATTACTAATTGTAGTTAGTTCTTTTGTGTTTGCCCTTTTTTTTATTATTCTCAAATATTACTTGTTAGTAGTTGTTCCGATTTAGTAAGAGAAAGTAAAGGAAGGAATCTACCTAATACTATTAAACTGACATCTTTTTTAGACACTTGGCACGTTCCTTTTGTTATATTGTTAGAGTTTCCATATATACTAAGCCCTATTATAATATCTTAATAATTAAATAATTTAAAACTAAATAATTATATTTTCTGGACGACCTGCATCTCTTTTTAATAACCCGGATCATCGATTCAAGTTAATCGAATCTACCTTTTAAATTTAAAAAAATGTTCGACTATTAATAACAATAATAATTACATAAATTATAGGTTTCAAATATCCTATTTTTGTTGCGTCTTTATGAAATCATTTTTACATTAAAAACCGTTTGACTATTAATAACAATATTAACTAGATTAACTATAGGTTTCAACTTTCCTATTTTTGTTGCATGTTTCAAATTTCAAATTTATGTGCCAACTGATTACCTTGTATGAAATTGAGAATAACTTTCATTTTTAAATTAACTAACAAAAAATATTTATTTTATTAGTTCTCTCTATATACTTTCAGTTTTACACAATAAATTTCTCATCACATCTTTTCATCTATCAAATTCTGCAATTTCGAATTTCTTTGTAAGGTTCATCTGTATTACTCAAATTATTTCATTCATTCATATTATTGATATCGTTCATAAATTTTAATTATTATCAATTTAATACTTTGTTTGCGTTCTTATTATTTTATTACAAACAACACAATGGAGCCAAAAAAAATAAAAAAAAAAAAGAAAAAGACAACCATGTTTAATAAGTTGGATACGCTTAAGAATGATTGTTTTCTCAAGGTCCTTATATTGAAGTTATTGTGTCTAAAGTCCGATAACAAACCCGGTGAATGTTGATGAAGTAGCGATGTTTGGCACCTTAAAGGTTGATATGTGATGGACGTTGGAGGCTCAAAATAAATGCAACACTTGAAGACCTTTTTTTTTTGCCTTTCAGTTTTAGTGTGTTTTGTTTTCTATGACAATTTCTTCATGTTTCCAATTTTGTTTGATTTGTACTGGATTTTTATATATCGTCTAAATTTATGGTTTGCTTTATAATCTAGTTATTTTATATTCTAAGGTAATATGTCAAAATCTAAGTCTTTAACATACCTGGTGTTTGGAAAAGTAAATGTTTTTTAAATTTGTTACACTTAATTTTTTTAATTATCTTACTTTTCAAAACATACTTTTATAACATTTGCATTTGGTTGTCTTTTTTGTGTGTTAAAAATTAGATTACCCATGGTATATGATTTTTCAAATCATTAATAATATTAAACATTTTATTGAAGTCAATATAGTGATCATCTCGATAATTTGTACTCAACATGTTATCTACTATTTGTTAATCAACAAAAATATTTTTATACTCACAAAAACCATGAGTAACGAAACTGGATTATTTATCAACTATAAGGTGTGATGTTTATAACAAATTTTTAATTCATGTTGGTTAAATATGTAATCCATTGAGTCTTAGTCAATTTTTCTTATTGAACATCTCTTTGATTTCCTGGTTGAATATGAATATGAACTCATGGTAGACACATGTCTTGCTTTACGCTCACTACACACTTATTAGTTTATGAATTTTAAATTTTTAACTTTTAATTGTGTTTCTAAACATTGTACTTCGTATCTTATTTTGGTTTATCTTTATGTCTGACAATAATTTCCTTTCGTACAAGTATTATTTACAACTAAATATCATGTTGTCGTCTTAGAAAACATATTACAAATTACAATATAATATAAAATTATATATGTTTGTTAGACGATTTCTATACATCCATCCGTGTCGTGCACGGGTCAATAACCTAGTAGTTACATCATTCAATTTCAATTTGGTTAATATCGTTACCGTTTGTTTTCTTTTTTGAAATATATATAAAAACATATTTAGTTTTCTGTGACGTGACGAATATATATGAGAGATACTTCAATTTTTTCCCATCTTCGTTTCAAAAGTCAAGTCATTAATTTCTTTCTTTTCAAGAAAATTCTCATAGCTCTTAAATGTTTTCGATATTTTAAGCAACAATTTAAAAGATGTGGGAATGTTTATAATGGATAAATTTTATTTGAAGGAATCTGTATAAGGAAAATCTAGTTAAAAACAAATTACAAATTTATTATTTTGATAATTTAAATTATTTACTTTTGAGTTTTTTTAACAGACATTTGGATCATTGACGGACCACCAAAACACACGATCATCTCTATTTCACTATCAGAATGAAACCCGTAATTTGTGAGAAAACCGCATGGCTTAATCTGAAACCTCCTACGTTTGTCACAAAGGAGAATTGAACCCAAAACTCCCCTTTATAAAATTAGGTTTTTTGGTGCCCCTTGAACGGTATATCATTGATCTAATGAAATAATTTAAAAAAAAAAACTTAAGGAATATCAAAAGTTACTAAAAATTAATTAATAATTCAAAAAAAAAAGAATATAAAGTTTAAAGAATAAAGATACTACAAACTAAAACAAGGTTCTACTAAAAGTTTAATTATAATTTTGAGCGAAGGAAAACCAAACTGCACAAGACAAGAATTGGAAACAAACGATGAAAAGAGAAATACATGCTCTAGAGTAAAATGAGACTTGGACACTCGAAAACTTACTGAGTAGAGAACATGGCATTTACTCAGAATGGGTATACGAAATACAAAATGAAATATAATCCATATAAGGAGGTTAAAGATACAAGGTTAGACTAGTAACCAAAAGCTTTACACTAATGGAGGGTGTTGATTACAACAATACGTTTGCCGCGATTGCAAATTGGTGATTGTTCAAACTCTTCTAGCTATAGTCGTTGAAAAGGATGGATATCATCAACTAGATGTAAACATTATATTCCTACACAGTGATTGGGAATAGGAAGTTTATATGAAAATTCCCTAAGGGTTTTTCAATAAAGATGAAACAAGAGAATGTTATTTAAAAAAAATGTGATATACGGCTTAAAAGCTTCTCGCATATGGTATCACAAGTTCACAATGGCACTTCTTGAATTTGGTTGTCATCAGTCCAAATCAAACCATTCCCTGTTCATATACTAGGTTGATAATGTCTATGTCCCAACCTTGATTTATGTCAACGATGTGATAATTGTTGATGCTGACAAGGAGAAAACTCAGCACACCAAAGCCAATCTTGATGGAAGGTTTAGCATAAAGGATCTTGTGAACTTAAACTACATTCCAGGGATCGAAGTGACTCATACGACTAACGGTTTAGTACTCAACTAAGTAAGTACATCCTTGACATTGTTAGTGTTGTCAATCCAAGTCCGTTCCCAAATGCAACCAAATTTAAAGCTTAACAAAGGAAGTGAAGAAAACAAAATTGATGCTAACCAGTTAAATTACTATATCTTCAGGACACACGACCTGACATAATCTGTTTGGTCAATGTTCACAGCCAACTCATGGTGGATCCAAGGTAAAATCACAGGATGCTACATGCCATGATGGTTCTTCATTACCTCAAGACTACGCCAAGAAACAATTCTCTTATCAAAGGATGGTAGTACTAATCTTGTTACTTATTGTGACTTAGAATTGCATGGGTGTCCATTCACCAAATGATCTCGAATGAGTTATTTACTTCTTTTAGGTAGTTAGCTCATTACTTAGAAATCTAAAAGGTAATAAGTCATCTTTATTTCTTCCGTCGAGGCAAAATACCGCACTATGGCAGTGCCGATAAGTAAAATGTTGTGGGTTTGGTGATTACTTAAAGAACTCTGTGACAACCAGGCAGCAAAAGACATAACCAACAAGGCAACAATCCAGTTTTTCTAGAACATACCATGCACGTGGAAAGGGATTGTTATTTTGCTCAGGAAAGAGTTGATTCTAATGATATCTAACCAGTCAAATTGACTCAAAACTGCAAAGAGCGGACGTGCTCAACAAGCCCACTGAATCATCACAACCATTAAGAAGATTATTTATCAAGTTGGGATGACAATGAAACACGAACCGGATGTGAAAACCCAAAATATTTGGAGCGGGTAATGTCGGTCCTGTTAAGGTATAGGACGGGTTTAAGATACTTTTGAAATATTTCATGAGTTTGGGACGAGTAGGAGAGTGTAATATGCCTGATTACTCACCCGATTACCCGATAACATAGCCCTATTTTCCTAATTACATACCACGGTAACCCGACATATAGCACACCTTAAAAATTATTGTTTATTTTTTTTATTGAAACTTGGAGTATTACTTTTATTCGCCAAAACTTGTTTATAACAATTATTTGTTGTAATTGATTAGTTATTGATAAAATATTTAGCGTAATAAGTTTTTGTAATTGATTAATACTTATTCGATGTAATTTGCTAGTAATAATTTGTCAAAACCCGATAGATACCCAATTGTTTCGGTCAGGTATACCCGGTTTAATAAACTAATGGAATACTGAAATCCACAGGTTTGCCTGATACTTGACGGGTAGAAAAGGGCAGGAGCTAGGGGAGACCCATTCTTGGTTGACGGAAGCTTTACGTGACTTAAAACACCATCCGTGACCTCCTTCTTTTATATGATTCTAAATTCGTACTGAGTAGGCCCCTAATTGATTTTTCATCTTCATAATTTATACCTTTAATGTGATGAAACCACTAAACAACATAAATTTATCTTATGTTGCAATTTAAAATTCAAATCACTTTTTAAAAATCAACTCATATACTAATCACTACTTTGTAGAGTTCCAAGTCTAACTGTCTAAGTAATCCTGTTTAATATACTTCTCATATAAGTATGGCCTCTCTCTACTCATTTTCTTCTATATATCAGTCGCCGATTTCCTCTTTATATGTTTAAATGATCTCAATCCTATTGATCACATCTTTTCCCAAAAACTTTCATTACGTATTTTGTCCATCCTGGTATGCCCACAAATCCACCTTAACATCATCCTCTCTGATATCTCAGCCTTTCATTATTTTGTCTTTTTGATGGCCTAGTAGTTATTAGTATATAAACTAAACTTATTAATATTTATATTAAGTATAGGGGTCTTATTGTAATTATTGTATTTAGTAGGGTTAATATGTAATAATTTATTCTATAAATAGGGATGATGTTAGACATATTTATATTTACATTAAAGTTTCATTATAACAATTGCATATTTCATATTAATATTCAAGATTTATGTTATATCATCATCTTGTTCTTGTTGGGGAATTCTCGAATTACTTGGATAAATCTGAAGTCGTGTGATCACTTTCAGATCAAACAATTGGAGTGTATACCAACGTTTGATTGGATAAAATCATATTCGATTCTAGATTTTCGTATGAACTTTGATTGAGCGATTTTAAGAGGATAATCAAAACCAATTCATCCAGGATATATATAACTGAACAGCCAGGAGGAGCGTATTTGCAATTGTTTTTTTTTCATAACTGCAAAAAAGGAAATTACACCTTTAGTCCCTCAAGTTCCATGAATGCATATTTGGCCCGAAATTAAATTTCTAATTACACCTTTAGCTCGACCCCAGCCAGGGGCTCTGCCCCTTGGACCCCGCCAGGGCCTGCCGCCCCTTGGACCCCGCTTCTCTCGGGGGCGCTGGATCCCCCATTAGACCCGATGACATTCAAATAGCGTGCACTCTTATTTGAATGTCACACTCAATCTCAAATAACACTAAAATATCCGACAGTTCTTGTTCTATTCAATTGATTTGTCAATTGTGTATTGATTTGTTCATTAATTGATTTCTAACAGTGGCATCAGAGCCAAGGTTTTAATCGATTTGAGAATTTTGTTTGTGGACACCCCAGGTTTAATTGATAAACTGGGAATCTGTGTGATTTGTTCTTTGATTTTCCATCAGTGCTAATCAAAGGAGTTTTGTCTCGGTCCACAAAAAAAAAAAATTGATCAGGAAATCAATTCTATTGGATATCATTTGATTAGCAGAAACAAATTGTGTTTTGTTGCCTTATAAAAAAAAGGAGTGGTATTGAATTGATTTGTGAAATTGATCACATTGACTTTGGAGGCTGATGTTCGGTTTATTTGTATATATTTAGTTGGGTTAACGTATTTGTTTTACTCGTTTATTTTAGGAACTTTTGTACTTCAAACATGTTTATTGTGTTTCATGTCACAGGTACTTAACGCGCTTAATTTGGACCTGTATGAGCATGGAATGAAGATCCGGGATGTCCAGCACGCTTACCGAGGCAGTTAAACGAAGTTGCTGAGAAAAGAGGCCCATCGCGTAGCGCGATGGGTGTTGAAGGTGGGGCATCGCGCTACGTGATGCCCTGTAAGTTCCTGCGTTGACTTTGGTCCATCGCGTAGCGCGATGGACCAGGAGAGGAGGCCATCGCGCTACGCGATGGTCCCCAGAATCGTGAAAGTTAGGGTTTTATTATATAACACATTTGGACGACCCTAGACGCCATTCTGGACCTTCCAGGCGATTTCCAGAGCAAAATAGCAAGTCTCGATCATCCCCAATCATCTCTAAGTGTCCTACATGGCCTATCAGATCATAACCGAGGCCCGAGAAATGCCGATGCGCGGCTAGTTTCTTCGAGTCATACCCGGGATGTAGAGTATTGTATCTTTCAGTTTTTCTCATGTATTTAGAATGAATTGATTGTAATGATCTTTGATTAATCTATGAGTATTGATGTCTAGTATTATTGTGCACTCAGTCGGTTTAGGTTTATTTCGATCAGAACGATTATTGTGCCAGTTGCTATGATAATTGCTTATAGGATTGTTTTAACTAGTTGAATGTGATGAAGCATACGCTTTCCCTTAGTTGAGTCACACTGACAGGGACTGTTTGATAACCAGTGCCATGTGTTAGTAAGCGTTGATGCGTAAGGTTTTTCTAGTTAGTCAATCGGTGTTAATCAGTGATTGTTAATCTGTTAAGTTGCATGAGTTTGATGTTAGGTTAATTACTTGGATTCCCGGGTGTGATTTGTCTTTGTTAATTGATTGAACACGTGATTACTTGCTTGCTTGTTACAACGTATAAATCATTTGCTAGTGTGATCAGCACTTTAATTGAATTACTTCATAAGTTTATAAATTGATTTCACTTCACACTGACCACATACTCCTGGTGGATACGATACCTGACTTACCCTAGCTGCTTAAGTTAATTAGGTTTTTGCATGACTCAAACGACGGTCATCAGAGGTGTAAACATTTGGTTATTTTTGATCGATCAAATAAAACAAAAAAGGTCTTTTGTTGGGTCTGACCATATATTGAATCCAACACATAAGTGATTTTATCATTTTTTGATTTAAAAAAAACAATTCATCAAAGATTGTTTTGGATCAATTTCGTTTTTGCAGAAATTCTGAAAGGTTGACTTTTGTTTTTGGTTTTGATCAAACCAGAAAGCAAGTGGGTGTGAATTGGATTGGTTTGTACAATCTAATCAAGAACCAAATTTGTGTTTTGGTTCCTTGTTATATTGCGTGTTTTTCATGATTTTTAAGAAATCATAATTGAAAATTGAAAACCCACTACATTATTGATTTGGGATATCAATTACAAAATAGTGTTTGTTGTATTCGTACATAATACGAATTGGTATTTAAAGGAAATAGAGGTTCTTGAATTTTTCCTCAAGGGGTTGTTTTGTTTTAGACAAAACAAGCAAGGAAAGGTTAAAAGAATAGTTGGTTTGATTTGTTTGGCAACCGAAAAACCCGTGTATTGTTTTCGGTAGAGACGAACAATTGGTTTTGATTTGCCTTGCAACCGAAAACCCGGATACTATTTTTGGTCGAAACGGTTGGTTTTGATTCACTTAGTGATTGATAAACCCGAACACCGTTGTGTTTTAGAGTAGTTGGTTTGAGTTGTTTTGGCAACCGAAAAACCCGTGTATTGTTGTCGATTGAAACGAACAATTGGTTTTGATTTGCTGTGGGAAACCCGAATACTACTCTCAGTATTAAACGGTTGGTTTTGATTCATTTTGTGACCGAAAAACCCGTAAACCGTTGTTGTTGAAACAGTTGGTTTTGATTTGTCTTAAGTTGTAAGGCAACCGGTAAACTGTTATTGTTAAAGGTTAATATCGTTGTTGTTGAAACAGTTGGTTTTGATTTGGCTTAAGTTGTAACGCAACCGAAAAACTGGTGAACTGTTATTGTTAAAGGTTGATATCGATTTGATCCGATACTAGTAAAGTTGAAATCAAAGTCGATCCGAAACCAGTGATCGTAAATTTTATCAAGATTGGGAAAAAGAAAACTCAGAAATGGTTGGGTCCAAGGATAAAGAAGTTGTAACTTCAAAGGAAGGAGGGACACCCATGAGTTTTCAATGCCCTGTGTTAAACTCCACAAATTACAC
The DNA here is from genome assembly GCF_021521415.1 of Bidens hawaiensis. Classification (NCBI taxonomy): domain Eukaryota; kingdom Viridiplantae; phylum Streptophyta; class Magnoliopsida; order Asterales; family Asteraceae; genus Bidens; species Bidens hawaiensis. Next base: position 393,856 of record NW_027492290.1, read on the forward strand.
CATTTGGGCTATAAAAATTAGATCGATCTTTAATGTCCATGGAATTTGGGAAGCCGTCGAACCAAAAGAGGGCACCGAAATTGATGAGAAAAAGAATAATACCGCGATTGCATTACTATACCAATAGATTCCAGAAAATATGGTATTGTAAATTGCTAATTTTACTTCGGCCAAACACTCGACATGTTGGAGTTGACAGAGTTAAAGAAGCGCGTTTAGAAACACTCGAGTCAGATTTTGAGTCTCTAAAAATGGGTGTTGGTGAGTCGCTTGATGTTTATGCCGGAAAAATTAGTGAGATTGCATCACAAGCAAGAAATCTTGGGCATACAATGAATGACAAGAAACTGGTCCGAAAACTACTTAGTTCAGTGCCAGAAAAGTTCATTCAGATTGTTGCTGCGATCGAGCAGTTTGTTGATCTTGATGCAATGCCATTCCAAGAAGCCGTTAGAAGATTGAAGGCTTTCGAGGAACGCACCAAGAAGAAAATCAAGGAGGAAGACATGCATGACAAGCTCTTATTCTCCAAAGAGGACGAAAAAAAGAAAGCCCATGACCATAAATGTGAACGTTGCGGTCACGAAAGTTCAAAGCAGGAAAACAAAGAACGTGGTCAAAACAAAAATTGGAAGTCATGGAAAAATAAAGGTGGGAAGCAAAGTCATCAAAATAAAGATCACATAAGATGCTTCAATTGTAATGAACTTGGACATTTCAAACATGAATGTCCAAAAGGGGAGAAAAGAGCGGAAGCAAACCTGATCCGGGAGGAAGATGACGAACCAACGCTACTGTGATGGAAACCGGATCTTGAAGAAATAAAGTCCTCACTTAAACTAAGTTTAGCTTAATGGGGAGTATTAGTATATAAACTAAACTTATTAATATTTATATTAAGTATAAGGGTCTTATTGTAATTAATGTATTTAGTAGGGTTAATATGTAATAATTTATTCTATAAATAGGGATGATGTTAGACATGTTTATATTTACATTAACGTTTCAGTATAACAATCGCATATTTCATATTAATATTCAAGATTTATGTTATATCATCATCTTGTTCTTGTTCTTGTTCTATTCAATTGATTTGTCAATTGTGTATTGATTTGTTCATTAATTGATTTCTAACAGCAGTCAGTTCTGTATAGCATAGCTGGTCGAACCGTAGTCTTATAAAATTTTCCGTTTCTTCATGTTGAGAACATCTTGTCAGACAACACTCCTTTGCCTACTCTCCACTTGCATCAATCTACCTCGAAACAATGCGCTACATCAGTGTCTATGTCCCCACCACTGTCTTTAAACGTACATAAATACCTTATTGTTTGCATCACTGAAATTACAATGAAAGTACTCGGTTTTAGAGTAACTTGTCTTTAAACTTATCTGCTCTAAGGTTGCTCACCATTTCTCTAGCCTCTCATTCAGCCTCGTTTTACTTTGCACTACTAACACACGTGATCAACAAAAAACCGTCACTATGGGACTGCCTCCTTGATCTACTTGGACAATCCATCGAAAACTACCAACTGACTTAACGTGGATCCTTGTGAAGGCCCATCTAGACAGAGCAAAAGTCAGAGTCCCTTACTAGCGTGTTCTGATACTCGTTTTAGCCTCATCATACATATCCCTACTTACCTTTGTAATGTCTTCTGCGAACCCTTCTCTTCACAAGACTTATGCAAATTATTCGGTGGCACAAACTGTTATAAGCCTTTCCAATGTCAATAGATACTATATGCATATCCTTATTCATCTCCATATGCTTTTCATTTAATATCTTTATAATGTGTATTGTCTCCGTATTTGAGCAGCACCTGGCATAAATTCAAAATTGATTCGCTAACCTTAGTTCCCTTCTAACTGGTTCACTGCAACCTTAGTTCTCTTCTAATTCTAGTCTCAATTACCCATTAGCACAGTTTCATAGTATGAACCAGGAGTGTAATACTCCTATAGTTGTCACAATATTTAGACACTCACCTTTATTGTTCTAAAGAAGAACTAATTTAAAGATTCTGATATACCAAAAATGAAGGCGTGAGACTCAAAATTTGAAAAATAAAGTATTTTGTTTTTTAATTACATTATTTCCAAAATTGAAAGTTCTATTTCCATAAATTCTGAATCCTAACTGTCATTCCTATTTTAATGGGGTGGTAAGATGGTTTGGATGTGAATTTGATGGTCTAAGAGTTCAACCCTATAATGGCATAGTGTACCATATATTTTAGTTAAAAAGAAGTATATTTACATACACTAAATGCTTTCTTCTTCTTAAATCCAATCATTATCAAGTTCTGGAAAAAAAAATCAAGTTAATATGCATCTTCACGTGAAATACAATTTTTGGGAATATCTCATATAATAATAACCAAATTTTAAAATTTTGGGAAATATCTTATAGAATAATAACCAAATTTAAAAGTGTTTCAATTAGATCACTTATGCAATTTTTCCCCAAATCAGGTCACTAATCTTTAAATCGAGTCTCACCGATTTTTTTGTGCGTCAAGAAAGAAATGGAGGATAAGACGTGGGGGTCGGAATTTGCAATATATGTATTTAAATTTAAAAAATTTTAAAAACGTTAATTATATTAAAATTTAAAAATAAAAACAAATTCACGTCACCACTCAGCATTAACATAAGATAAAAAGATTTACTATATGAAACGAAAAAGAAAAGGGCTAAAAAACATGTTAAAAACTTTAATTTAATAATATATGTAAGTTAAATTACCTAATTAGAACACTTTTAAAACTTGGTTACTATTTTATGAAATTGTCCTTCTTTTTAACACCAAACTTTTTTTTATCATAAAATACCTCAAAAGCACTTGTAAATATTCGAACTAATCATCATACTTGCTATCTTCTTCTTAAATTCCAATCATTATCAAGTTCTTAAAAAAATCAACTTAATTTGCATCTTCACGTGAAATAGATTTTCTTTTTTAACAACAATTTTTTTAATTATAAAATACCTTAAAGTATTTACAAGGATTTAAACTCATCATCACACTTTTATAAGAGAGACATCATAACTAGACCAATTAGTCATAGGCTTTTGTCAAAATAGATGAATAAAAGACCTAATATTTGTAATTTTATATATGCCTAAAATTGAAATATGTATATAAATATTGAACGTATGTAAATAATAATAATAATAATAATAATAATAATAATAATAATAATAATAATAATAATAAAGTATTGGTATAAGGTTTAGGTTGCATGCGCGGCATGGCAATGGTGTCATCCATTCATAACACATTACAATTGCACGCTTCTCTACTCCTTTCACATGTCTCCAACCCCAAATCAAACCAACCAAAGTTAGGGGGCCCGGATGCTTTTAATTAAATTAGTCTTTCCATAAAAAAAATATTTATATTATATATTTTAAAATTAAATTAATTTAGATTTTCTTTGACTTGTTGAAACTATTTTATCATATAAAGCAATACTACACTAAAAGCAATAACATTTGAGGTATAACAAAACATTACTTAAAAACACACAATGAAGATATTGTTATTATAGTGCATTCATTGTTACTGTTAATATAACTAGCGGCGCAGCTTGTTGCCCGCTTACCTTCTGTTTCGATGTAATCCAATAAACAATTAATATTCACATATAACTAGTTTAAGAGGGCTAACAACATGAGAACTCCGGATTAATTACCTAACAAGTAAGGTAAGAGTTTATGCATCCAAATGACATTTATAACTTATAGTTTGTTGAGTTTGTTTTACGATTATTTGGGAAACGATACCTCATGAGCAACGATTAATTTTAGGATAGAGTATTAGGAATGAAAGTAATAAACTTATTCAATGGTTAACCGAAACTAACATAACTGCAAATCTTGTTTGAGTTGATAATTGTGAGTAAATGGGAGTCCGATTCATTGCAAGTGCCTTTATCATCATTTCTTTCAATTTACTCAAGATTTTAGGTTATGCGTTTGAATAGTTGTCTCTTTTGAACTAGACATCGACGACCACTTGTGTTGCTATCAAAGTATCAATTAGCTTACACTTGCTTATTCATGTTCTAGTATTTGTGATAGTATTTAATTGGGCTTTTATTCTTAAATTTTATCATATTACACATAAATAAAAGCCAATTGTGGGAACTTTCACGCTATCAATATGGTCAAAATGAAATTTCTAAGTGTAATTCAGACTGGCATATTATTATCAAGAAATAAATTGTTGTGTTTGTAATTTTGGCCATATGGTAAGCTTAACAGAGTTATGCCTGAGTTAATTCACACATATGGTCACTTCGGCCAACAAGATTAACCTTCGTGATCGTGACATTTCCCATGGTTAGAAACGTGAATTTGTATGTTGTCAAAACAATGGTTAAACAGTCCAATCAAAATCAAAGACCGTATTGAATGGTAGAACATGAGTCTTCAAACGAGTTAAAATTGAGTTAACAAGTTGATACAGAATGTTTGTTTGGGAGCTTTAACATATTCCTCACAAACACACAATATCTAAAGTCGAAAAAATATTGTTGATTGATGATAAAGGAACAATCAAATCCAATTCCATACACAACTCAATGCCCCCATCTTGTTGAATTTGCAGGTGATGAAACTTAATCGAGTACACAACTCGTACGAACACAGTGGCTGAACAAAACTGCTTGTTCGACTCTTTTTTTATTATCAAAAGAAAACAAGTTACAAACTAAAGAAAATAACCAACTATTTAAAGACTTCTTCTAACTTGACCTACAAGAAAAGAAAACAGTTTGAACCTAACTCAAATACTAATTTGAATCTGACCATTATCTAAAATAACCAACTATTTAAAGACTGCTGTCTCGGTCTCGGTTCTGACCGTGGACTATTTTCCGGGCTCGTCTCGTCAACTTCAGTTGTTTGGTTATCGTCATTAATAACCAGATTAATGTTTGAGTTTTCTAGTTTTTCCTTAATAAACTCGGTGTCCGGTAACGCCTCTTTCCCAACGGACCGCCATGACGAGTTCCCGTAAAACACTACGTTACGTGACACATAGCACCGATTTGTTACCGGGTCACAACACCGCCAACCTTTTCGTTCCGAATCGTACCCAACGAAAATACACCGTATTGCCTTCTTCTCCATCTTGTCTCGTAAATGGTTCGACACGAATACATAGCAAACGCATCCAAATACTCGAAAATAAGATACGTTCGGTTTTATATTAAATAGCTTTTCATACGGTGATTGGTACTCTTGCTCTTGTTGTGGTAACCGATTTATAACATACGCAGCTGTACGCATTGCTTCAGCCCAGAAACGACCAGGAACATTTTTAGCATGAACGATTCTTTTACATGTTTCGCCTAGATGTCTGTTCTTTCTCTCGGACACGCCGTTCTGTCGTGGCGTGTTTGGGCACATTAATTGTCTCCGGATTTTATTTTCTCTTAAATACTTCTCAAAAGCAGACGACAAATACTCCCCACCATTATCTGATCGTAAGCGTTGAACCATGCACTTCGTTTCTCTCTCAGCCTCCTCTTTGAATAATTTGAACTTCTCATACACTTCAGATTTTTCCTTCATAAAATCCACCCACTCGTATCGAGAGAAATCATCTATGAATGTAACCATGAACTTGAGACCTTTAACCGAGGGTTGTTTCACCGGACCGAACACGTCCGAGTGAATTAATTCTAACGGCTCCCTATCTTTATAACTTGAGCTTCCATATGGTTGCTCATGGGCTTTTCCAAACTGACACCCGGCACACACCGTTTCTTTCTTTACTTCGAACTTCGGTAAGCCTTCGACCAACTCATTTTTCACCATCAGTTCAAGTTTGTCGAACCCAACGTGGCTTAACCTGGCGTGCCATAAACCCGCAGTTTGACTTCCACTCGTTTTATCAACATACGCGGATTCAACCGATAAAACATAAACAGTGTCAGTTCGTTTTCCTTGCAAAATAGGAATGGATGGAGTTTCAAATTTATCAAAAATTAACACGTTATCTGGTCCGAACAGAACATATTTACCGGTCGAGGTTATTTGGGGTACGGAGAACAAGTTCTTTTTCATTCGCGGAATGTGGAAAACATCTTCCCAAACAGTCCCAAACCTGCTTAGGTGTCTCTAGATCTCGAAAGTGATCTAGCAAATCTTCTTCCACCGTTGTTTTTAGCAAGTACATAGCCTTCCCGACTTTGATTCTCCACTTTCCGACTGCTCCTCCCGTGTCGTTTCTCGGCAGAACCGTATCTGACCCGTTAACAACCTCCCATAGGTCCTGTCCCTGCAAGTAGGACATGATACACGTGGACCACGTACCGTAATTGGTCTGGTTCAACTTCTTCATTCCGCTGACAACCTGAAAATCAGCCATGACTAACGGTTTTCTTTCTTTCTTCTCTTCACCGATTTGTTCTTCGATCTACAGCCGATCAATCGCCCTAAAGCAATCAACCGAGAAACTCTCAAAGGCCGGACTTCGATCGATGAACTCGTACGAACGAATCGTTTCGGTGATTTGGCTCTTGATACCACTTGTTGAATTTGCAGGTGATGAAACTTAATCGAGTACACAACTCGTACGAACACGGTGGCTGAACAAAACTGCTTGTTCAACTCTTTTTTTATTATCAAAAGAAAGTAAGTTACAAACTAAAGAAAATAACCAACTATTTAAAGACTTCTTCTAACTTGACCTACAAGAAAAGAAAAACAGTTTGAACCTAACTCAAATACTAATTTGAATCTGACCATTATCTAAAAACAAATAAACTAAATAACCCTTGAACTTTAGTGATCTCCTCCTTCCACCCCTCGAGGTCGGACCGTACCTCCCTATTCAACATTGCGCGTTTTTAACATGGGACATCATGACTCTTGAAGTTTTATCAAGAGTTAGTTCTAAAATGAATAAAAGTTGCCAAAAATCAAGACCACATTATACATAATATAATTTTTTTAGTAGAGATGAAATTGATAAAGAGATATGTGCATATTGATAAACATCTGTATAATCTAATCTCTGCGTTGATGTTATCTACTTAAATCTAGCCATTGATATAACTACTCTCAAGAACTTTATCGTTCTTCACGGGATAGTTATTTTCCTATCACATCAAACATTTAAATCAATTGTGTCGAAACAAATTGTGAAAGTTTAGTCATATTAAACAAGTTTTTAAACCATTTGAATGAAAATATACACATATATTTTGGTTGTTCTAAACAACCATCAATGTTCATCTTTTAGTTTTGGTTTATGATGTTGCCATTGGGCCGAGATGTCCAGTTATTTGGGCTATCCTTTTGCTGGGCGCTAATGTGGCAGACTAAAGTGGCTCGTTAAGAAGCCGAAAATAACACCCTCACAGGCCCAGACTCGATGACCGCATCGGTTTATTTTGCTCGATATATACACTTGTATGAATCATTGTATATTGGATATTATTAGTGTGATATAATGGTTGTAATATATAAAAATTTATTTTTCAGATTTTCTTTCAAGTTACAAAAGTTCTCTTGTTCTATATATTTTTATAAATTTTATGTTACTTGACTTAATATGACGTCTTACGGCTTTTGAGTTTAGACTAGTAGAGCATGTAGTAGGACGTGGTTAGGTCATTTTATTCATGTGTTTGTTAACTTACATTTGCTTGCTTTGTGGTGACCGTTGAACGGTTACGGACCATTAGTAGTGCCTGTTTGGCTGGCTGCGAGCCCACACATGGTTAGGTGCTAGTTGGATCTACTTGATGAAGCAAACCTTTTTGACTAGACCACAACTTCTGGCCAACTAGACCGGCAATGTTTACCAACTACCATCAAATGCTATCGCTAACAATTAGCAGCCATTTGAATCAAGCCAAAATATCAGTTTGTGGTGGCAATTGGGGAATCCGAGGAACCTAAAGTAAAGTGTCTACATCATTTGATCATGGCAAATAATTTAAGTGACCTATCACTTATGTTTGTTAGTAACTTGACCAAAGAACAAAAGTACCTTGAGTTAATTTGACCACAGAACAAAAGTATGATGATTAACATTTTTACTAAATTGAAACTAATGTGTGCTTGTTTTGAAGCTTTTCTTTTAATAGAGAAACAGAATCTCTAAGAAACATAGTTTTTACGAAAAAAAATAAGAATATAACAAAACAAACGTAAGAAAAAAAAAACACGAAAAGGAAAACATATGAGGATTTAAAATAGCGTTTGCAAGCGTAAGAATATAACAAAACAAGAAGAATAAGATTTGCCTAAAGGTACATTTCTAACATAGTTCCCTTACAAAAATCGCAACTATTCACGCATATCTTCTGTGGTACAATAGTTATGTTATCGGAGATAAACTCAATACTCTAAAATAACATAAGATAACATAACATTGTTTTTATTTTTTATTTTTTTTCGCTTGTCTTTAAATAGACAGGATTGTAGTGGATATTTGGCTTGTCTTTAAATAGACAGGATTGTAGTGGATATTTGAAAACCGAACAACAAGGAACTTATTGTCATGTGAAGGGAACAAAAAATGAGAGTACTCTCTATTTGGGAGAACTATATTTCATCTATTTCTTCGCACACCTAAAAATGAACCAACCATATCATCTTCTAGTCATAAAAAAAATTGTCATGTAAAAGTCATCTTGTAACAAATGAAACTAAGTACACTAAGACAATTTTGTCGTAATCAAGTAAACTTGACGTTTCATCTAATTGATTTTTTTTCTTGAATGGCTAACTCACATATCCGTTAATCCTATTTCTAAATCTATAATGAGACACGAACCCTTAACCACTTGAAGAGAATACAATGTAGACATATTGGTACCACTAGGCTAGAATCACATTTAAATTGAAGAGTAGCCTCTTTTTTTTCGCCTCTTTACCATATTTGGACCATAGGTTTTGACTAAATAAATTGGTTGATCAGAACGTCTTGGGACGCAATGTGCTCCCAAAGCCTATCAAGAGATCTCAAACATATGAGGATCATTTCAGTACATTTTAAACATGGTATTTTAATTATGGGGAAAGTGAATACGATGCTGTTAGACACCTAACCTTATACGCTAAACCCATCAAAACGACGTAGTTTTGATTAAAAACTAAAGTTTATTTCACTTTAGAAAATCTCCAAACAACCGAGTAAAGGAAAAAACCCCTAAAACTGATTCCTTTATCCTTCTTCATCATCACCTGTTGATAATCTATCCACGCTTTGATTAAAAAGTGATTAATTGATCTTAATCTGTTCTTGAGGCAATCGTTCTTTAATATGGTTTTATTGTTCATCTCTCTCCACGTTTTGATTAAAAAAAATCCCTTATATCCTCCTACGAGTAATTGCACTTCTTTCAATATACAGAGTCCCAATTGTGATTATGACTGCTTGGAGGTTTATGACAGAATACAATGAAATTCTGCATCCACGTGGAGTTGCAATATAAATGAAATTCGTTTGTGCAATAAAACATATAATTAATTGGATTAAATTTGATAATTATGCTTATAAGCAAGTGACGATGAAGGAATTGACAATGTGTAGGGAGCAACGTGACGTTTTCTTTTTCAGTTTTTGGGGTTTTTTCCTTTACTCATTTGTTTGGGATTTTCTAAAGTGAAATAAACTTTAGTTTTTAATCAAAACTACATCGTTTTGATGGGTTTGACGTGTAAGGTTAGGCGTCTAACAGTACCGTATTCACTTTCCCCTTTAATTATTGATTGAAATCTCATTTTTGTTGTCCTTTAAAATGCTTACAAAAAAGTTACAAATAGTTTTAGACTGAAATTATTCATTATTTGGGTTCAAGTTCCAACCCAATTAAACCGAAAAGCAGCCCAAGTAAACTTTTCGGAATCACTAATCAAATCGAATAAACCGGAAAATGAACTGATAAACAAACACCTTTACGACAATTATACTACATAACAAATAAATGAGTCTTTTTTATTCTTTGCTTAAACAAAAGATAAAAACAGAGCAGAAAATAAAATGGATTTTGCTGTTTCTTATCTTTTTTGTTTTTCTTAGAAAGCCATTACCTTTTAACTTTTCAATAAAAGAAGTTGAAATCGAGCATTATAAAATTTGAGGACTTTCATTTTTGTGACTTTTGGTAGGGTTAGTTGAATTAGTAGTCAAAAGAGTTATGGAGATGAGTTGAGGAGTTGATTAAGGTGTTTGCTTTTGATGGGGGGAGGCCCATGCCCCATTTGTAGTGTTACTATTGGCCAGAATAGGCTTCCTTAGATTCTTGGGTTAGTTATGTGTTAACAACCTCTTATCCTTTATTTCCCTCTTTCTTATCCATATATCCATTATAAAACGATATGTAAAAGTTAAGGTGAAGAGAAGACATAATTTATAGATAGGAAGAGATGTAAAAAGAAAGATATCAGAATTGTGGGGGTGGTACTGTAACACCCCAACCCGAAACAGGCTAAAGTGTTACTATTACAGATATCAAATCAGAGCTACAATCCAAATTACAACAAAAATCAAAGTAACCTAAGTCATATTATTAAACCAAAATGAATTAACTTTTAAAATCTTGAACTTTATTTGTCACACCCCGACCAAAGGCGGCGGAACATGCCGAGGTGTAACGATTGTCCATAAGCACATGACACTAATTAAAGTGACAGTATTTAATAAACTCATTTCATTTCACAACATCGAAAATGTCACATAACAATTATCCATAAAATAACCATGAACAAGATATCACAAAATATGGCAAATTGATATTGTTCATTTTTACTAATATCCTAAGGTCTTTGATGTCGTTTTCTTCACAATCATAAATCAACCAAGATGCAAACCTGCAACATTTCATAAAATAAAGTTTGTCAACACAAAGGTCGGTGAGCAATTCATAAGTTTAATCATATTAGTATATAATAAAGATAGCCACAAAACTTGCATACGAAACGATAAATAAAAGTGGTAATTTGGATAAATAGATATCGCTAAACACATTAGCGACACCTAGCTATAAGAGGATGCCAAATAGTCTAGGATTTTATAGTTATCGTTAATTGCATTACGTTAACGACACCTTGCTATAAGGGGATGCCAAATAGTATAGGATTTTATAGTTCCACCAACCAAAAGCGATAAACACATAGGCATATAAGCATAGAACACCAAATCGAGCAATTATTTAGGTAAAGTATACAACTACGTTTGTGGTTTAAGATTCAAATATAAAGCATTTTGTTGAATAAGTATGAAATGTCACCCCCAAAATAAAAGATGGAAAATGGGGTATGAAGTACACACCTTCAAGTAGTAAACTTAAAAGATGATAATTTGGAGATTTGTCGGAACGACGAGTTTAACGCACAATGCCTAAAAAGAAAAGAAGTCTTGAATTTAGAAAGGTTGTCTTGAAGGTCTTTAAACAAAATAAATGTTGAGAAATGTAAATAATTAAAGTTCAAGGTTTAAAATGTGACTATTTAAGAATTTATAATAATAACCCTTTAAAAATGTAAGTTTGCACGAAACCGGGTTAAAGTATCTAACCTTAATATTTACTCAACCTATGTTAAGTAATAAGGTGGGTAAAATGAAAGAATGCAAATCCCTTTGGAATAAAGATACTAAAACGGGTTTTTTTTTATCGAGTGTTCGGGTTGTCGGTTCGGGTCTTGATAATTGGTCAAACCCAAAGTCAACTTTCCAAAATATTGAATGTTATGAGATAACTCAATAAAATTTAATAAGACTTAACCAAGTATGTAGTTCCATTGTTTTAGAACTAACAACGCACGTTAAGCGAGTGTTCGGTTTTGTCGGTCCAAACTTTGTTATGAGATCAAGTTTGATTCAACTTTTCCAAGTACTTAAGAAAATATTTAAAAATCAATTTGTAACTATTTTTAAAGAAATATACAAGTCTTGATGGCTAAAAAAACACATTTGTGTGTCTTAAGCGAGCAAGAATCGTTTTGGTTCGGTTTTCATCTTACAACAAGTTCATAGATGGTTTCCACATGTCCAAACACTAAAGAACTTGTATAATAATGTACAAATAAAAAAATACCAAAAGTTAACAATAAAGTCTTTAAACAAAAGTTCGGTTTTCGGTTCGGATCGTGTTTCGGGTTAAGACCGAGGTAAGATTCTACAAACCCATAACCATAGAATTTGTAAAAATGATTTTAGAAACTTAGATCTAACACTAAGTATGTTTAAACAAACAAAAACTAGTAACAAAGTTCGGTTTACGGTTTAGAGCTATTTACGGTTAAACCGAAGCATAGACTCTTAAAAACCCATAACCATGGAACTTGTGAACATGACCAACAAACTAAAATAAGCAAGATTAATATGTATGAACAAGTTATATAGATGTATATATATCAAGGACACGAAGTCCTCCATGAAGCCTTGCCTTATGGGGTCCGAAATCTCACCGACCGGAATCGGAGAAGTAACTACCAAAGGTAAACAAGGGGTGTATATTATATATATGTTGCACAACCATAAACAAGTATTAATAAGGCTACATAAACTAATTATGATGAAAGACCAAAATCCTTCAAGAACACTTAAGAAGATAACCTTGAATCTTTGATGTTTGAGAGAGTTTTTTTTTTTTTTTTGGAGTTGTAGCAAGGGAAAATGAAGAGGAAAGGTGGTGTATATATAGGGTAATGTTGGTGGTCAAATATGGGTGTGAGACACAAGAGTTTTCATGCAAAATGGATCAAGACAAAAACACAAACCAACAAAAAAATAAATAAATAAATAAATAATAAATAATAAATAAATAAAAATAAAAATATGATGTTTTCAAGACCCAACAAGTGTGAAACAATATTGTAACATAAATCCATTATTTTGATTATAACATAAGCTTCGGTTTACAAATCAGGTCGGTTTACATAATAAACAAATACAAAAACGAATACAAACAAGACCCGAAAATGACGAATGTCACAGTATTACTCTCTCTCTCTCTCATCACTAATTCCCATGATTTTCCGAAAACAAATAAGAAAAACACAGACAAAGAAAACACGGCTGAGCCAAAAATTGCCCAGTAACGGAAAGAACAATAGTATAGGTAAGGACAGACGAAGGAAAAGTAAGTCTAAGAACCTTGATTCAAACTCGAAACCAACTTTTTACTGACAAAAATACTAAACATAAACTGACGCATCATCCGACACTTGGTCGTAACAAAATCAAACACATACAGAAACATATCAGAATATATACACACATCAAACCACGTGACTACACATATCAAGAACTCAAGTCACGTGAAACAGAAGCACCCACGAGCCTAAACAGAACAGACTGGTACACAGCTAGCTAGTCCATGCACCTATGAGACGGTGAGCGTAGCGTACACCCATTATTCCATCTCCATACAACAAACGCAAACTCAGAGCTAAGATCGATCTATACGCCTCTAGGGGCCAAGCTAGAGACGCCGTGAACTTTTATTACGCACTGTCACGATAAGTGCATGTCATTGACGCCCACATGACATTTCAGACATGCTCAGGTGACAGAGTACAAAAGCTAATTTCATATAAATATGCAACAAAAATGCTACTAACGGAACATGCAATAACGAGTACAAAATATATAATCTATTGCATGATACAAAAATAAATATAAAACATACCAAATAAGTAAACCGAACTCAAACTGAAAAGTTCGCACTACAAAGTGACGGACACCGAATATAAAATGGAATATAATTTATACTATGAGTAAACGAAAACAGAAACCGTACTACAAAGTAACGGAATATAAATAATACTAAGAGAAAACAAAAACAGAATCCGTACCTTAATAGTCGCTAAACAAGCAAGTAAAGTTAAGTTGCCTTAAGCCGTATTGACACGAGGTCGAAGACTCGCGCAAAAATAAACCAATTACAACTAAATAGATAGTGGTAAATGGGTGTCGAACACGAAGAGTTTGTGGAATATGTGTTACCAAGTAGTTTTATAGATTAACTAAATGAAGAAAATAAAATCTCAAATTTTTGGTTGTTTTGTTTGATTAACGAAAATTAACTAAAACACTTAACACGGTTTTTCAATCAAAGATGTGACAATCGTCAATTTCAGGTTAACCCCGTTAACTCAACTCCGTCAATTCAAACTTTAAGATCGTTGAATCTATAACGCACACTTCATTACATTTAAACTAGGGTTTAAATGACGCTTAACACTTACTACATGTGTAGTCTTTCGGGATTTGCACCGAAACGCAAACGAGTTGACGTGAACGATTGATAAATAAACGACAAACGTCAAAACAATAATTATGTGTAAATTATGTGTTAGATATATGTGTGTTACTTGATTCGTTATGTGGAGTGTTAAACAAGAAACAAGAACCAACTAATTATGCTAGAGATGTAACATTTGGAAGTTTAGGGACTAGAGTGTAACTTGTATATCTATAAATATAACCTTAACTACAAACCCTAACCTATTTTATTAACCTACAACCCGATCGGCCTCCCCCTTGCTCTCTCTTGGCTGCCGTCCACAAACACACACACATACACCATCAATTCAAGCCTTTAATTGAAGAACAAAGTGCTAGGAAGGTATATTTGATCATCCTTCACATCCTTGTTGATTGAATTTGATGTTTGTTGGGTTAATAACAAACCCTAGCTGGCCGATTTTGTTCATGCATATGATTAATATGATTGTTGTTATTTGGATAATGAATTGATAACTAGTTTGATAGTATTGCATGTTAATTGTTGTGTCCTTGATTGTGAGTTCAAATAAAACCCTAACCATGTGTGTATGGTGTAATTGAGTTGCATGGATAGTAGTATTAGTGTCTAGCATGTTATATGATTTATTTGTGATCCATGGCTAGTGAAATTGTTGAGTTTTGATGTGAACAGAATCTGGACAGAATGTATGTACGATGTTTAAGTGACTGTAACGAAGTGTAAACGTGAAAATTGGTTGAGATTGTGAGTACTGCAGTAAACTAGGTTGAGTCTAGTTTTCATAAAGTATAAATTCGTAATTTTTGGATAAGTGGAAGTATACTTTTATGATTTTACAAAAACGTGATGCAAAGCTGAGCTGTTAGACCTGCTGTTAGGTTATGTTGTAAATGTTATATCTCATGAACTACGAGACCAATTGGGTTGGTTCCACTTCTGGAGGTTGACTCACTGAGTTAGGAACCAAAGCCAAGTGGTCTTGCATTTATTGGATTTTTCGTTTAACGGGAATTGCAAATAACATTCTGATGTGCATGAATCTGACTGATATAAGTTAGCTGTAATGTTTTGATCATTATGAACAATCTATATGGAATAAAAATAAGATAAAAGATGTTCTGGAAACCTAAGATATGTATGCTCCTGTGGTAATTTTTGGTAAATTAATTGAGACGTTATAATCGGTAAACTAGTGCAATCTTTCAAGTAGAAATTCTGTCATAACGAAACTAGCTGCTGAGTTGTATAGGAATGCATGAAATATGATAGTTTTTATATAATTGTTGTATTTTGACCAAAATACCCTTGCGGGGAATAGTTGCTAGTTGATTGCCATGAATTGACCAAATTGCCCTTATGGGGAATAATGGTTAGTTAGTCTTTGTTTGTTGACCAAAATGCCCCTACGGGAATAATTGCTAATAAGTATGTTATTAATACGTGACACGAAAGTAATTGCTCACTCATGTATCGTATCACAATTTTACTTGTTTAAGTCACACACGATTCACAAACGAAACACGAAACATGTTACGTGCATAGGTATTATGTGCCGAGTCTAGAGACTCGTTAAACATTCCGATACTTAGAAAATCTCTTTGTTATTTTAGAACGCTAGAGAGTTTTCTACGACGCGCATCACTCGGTGATCTAGATCGGATATTCTTCGCAAACAGTGAGTTCACTTACCCCACTCTTAAACTGTTTTCAAACGTTTTTCACTTGGGGGAGATAACATACTCCGATAAACATATTTTCTGAGATAAACGCATATGAAAGATTTTGTTATAAATTATATATCACTTGTAAAGGCTAAGCGGCATACGTAACATTTGAAGTCCCACACATCGGACCGGTTAATATTTGGAATAGCGAGTCACTTTTGGGTAGTACTACTGGGTTTGACAAACCCCACCCGACGCTAAGCTCAACTGGAGGTTGAGTGGGTGTAAATTTTGGCTAACACTTACCATGGTCTGGAGGACCTGGTGACGGGCACTTGATAAACAGTCAGCTTCGGTCGCGAACCACTTAGCGATACTTGTTGTATAGATTAGCTACCTATCGATATATAATTTGACATAACACTATCTGGTAATGCAAAACACTTAAACGCTGTAACGTGGTTACACACTTAAACGCTGTAACGTGGTTACACACTTAAACGCTGTAACGTAGTTACACACTCAAACGCTGTAACGTGGTAACACACTTAAACGTCGTAACGGGGTTACGCAACACTTAAACGTCGTAACGGGGTTACACAACACTTAAACGTCGTAACGGGGTTACGCAACACTTAAACGTCGTAACGGGGTTACGCAACACTTAAACGTCGTAACGGGGTTACGCAACACTTAAACGTCGTAACGAGGTTACGCAACACTTAAACGTCGTAACGAGGTTACGCAACACTGAAACGCCGTAACGAGGTTACGCAAAACGCTAAACGATTTATCTTATTTAACTTGTGAACTCACCAACCTTGTGTTGACACTTTTAGTATGTTATTCTCAGGTAGCCGAGGCGGGCGCGCGGTTTAGGAGCATGCATTAATTGAAACCATCTTTATTCTGCAAACTTAATTTTTAACAGTTACATTTGGTTTTAAGTCGTCCTGCGTGACGCAACTTTTGAATTAAGGTTTTACGCTTCCGCACTTACTTTCATTTAAACGTTTTTCTTTGGTTTGATTATAACTAATGATTCCGATCCTGCCAGTTCACACCCTCTGACGGTAAAACTCCGTTAGTGAATTTTGAGGGTGTGACAGATTGGTATCAGAGCCATTGGTTATAGCGAACTAGAAGCTGCATGCATACTAGACTATAACCGCGACGACCCATTAGTTATAATGATACGCACTGCATAGGTTTGTGGAGTCTTGAAATCTTATTTCCTTATCTCCTTCACTCATACGCTCGCATATACCCGGCTTACCTGTAGGAATGTCGACGCCACCCTCATCATAATCCGATTCGATGACGCATGCTCACGGGAAGGAACCGCAGTTACCTACTGCCTCGCCACCCCGTGTAGTCCCGGAACTCGAAGCTCCTGCACCAAAGAGGTACCGCCTATCCGGAGGCTTGTATGACAACAACGTTAGCTGGGAATGGTACCCCAACATGATCAGACGTATGTTCTACCGTGAACAAGTTCCCCCATTGCCTCACCCGAACCACCCTGCTTACCCTAACACCCTACCACCCATAACCGAACCTGTGGAGCGAGTTCTCGCAGCTGTCGTTTCTTGTTTGGAGCGTGATGTGGGTTACATGCGCTACACGAGAGAGAATGTTTCCAGACTGTTTAAAGACGGAACCGAGACTCAGGAGGAGATTGCCCGCATGGCAACGGCAATGAAAGAAATGCAAGAGACTAGTAAGCAACAAACGAAGGTTATGATGAAGATGCAAGCCGAGATGATAGACTTGCATGAGCAACTCCAAGAAGCAAGGACCCGAACCGAAATAGCACTCGAGCGTTGCGATGACCTACAAATGCAACTTGCTCAGAACGCAGCAGAATCGAGGCAGAGCCCGAGGCAGAGCCTGAAGTAGAACCTGAAGAAGATCCCGAAGAGGAGCCTGAGGAGGATCCCGAGGAGGAACCCGAAGGAGAACCGGAGGAAGAACCGGCTGAGCCAGAGGCACACTCAGAGGTGTCCCCAGACGATGTGCAGATGTGCAAATTCTTGGATTGGAACTGGCTAACGCGATGAACTGGGAGGAGTTCAAGAACATGATGCGAGAGGAGTACTGTCCGAGAGAAGAGATTTCGAAGTTAGAGTCAGAATTTTGGTCGCTGAAGATGGTGGGCTCAGAAATTGAAGCCTACACTACTCGTTCTCACGAGTTGGCTGTGATGTGTCCGCGGATGGTGGATCCGCCGAGTAAGAGGATTGAAATGTACATTGAAGGGTTAGCACCGCAGATTCAGGGCATGGTGACGTCTTCCAGACCAGCCACGATCCAACAAGCGATCCGTTTAGCTCACAAACTGACGGATCAGGCTGTGACCCAAGGTGCGTTACCACCTAGGGGTTCGACCACTAAAGCCCGTGACAACCCGAGTAATGACCACGTCAGCAACAGTAACAGCAACAGCAACCCGAACAGCGGGAAGAGAAAGTTTGACAACACCAGATCTTCATCCTCGAACCTCCCACTGCAACAACACTACCGTAAGCCCGAGTTCACTCGGAGTTTCAACACTCAGAATCACAACAACAACAACAACGACGGTAGCGGGCAGGTTTCGAGCGGATATGCTGGGAAATATCCAAAGTGCAACAGGTGCAACTTTCATCATGTTGGTCAGTGTGACCGTGTCAAGTGTCAAAGATGCGGAAAGATAGGTCACCAAGCGAAGGAATGTAGAGTTGACCTTGCGGCGAAGGGTGCTCCTAAGCCACCGATGATGACTAAGGGATGTTTTGAATGTGGACAGGAAGGTCATTTCCGGAAGGATTGCCCCAAGCTGAAACAGAATGACAATAATGGGGGTAATGGAAGTGGCAGTAACGGTGGAGGAAATGGCAAAGGAAGAGCGTTTGTGATTGGATCGGGTCAAGCCCGCAATGATCCGCATGTGGTGTCTGGTAAGTTCCCTGTAAACGATTGTTTTGCTTCTGTTTTGTTTGACACTGGAGCTGATAGGAGTTTTGTGTCAAAAGCTTTTAGCCAACTTTTAAACCTTACTCCAACCCCGTTAGACGCTAAGTTTCCTGTTGAATTAGCTAACGGTAAAACTGTAGTAACAACTCATATACTTGCGGGATGTAAGTTGAAACTGTCAGGTCATGTCTTTGACATCGACCTTATTCCTTTTACGCTTAGTAGTTTCGATGTCGTTGTCGGCATGGACTGGTTATCCGAGAACCGAGCGGAGATTATATGCCATGATAAGATAGTCCATATTACCACCCCTTCTGGCGAGATCATTTCGGTCCGAGGCGAGAGAAGCGGCATGACCACCAGCGTCATTACCCTTATGAAGGCACAGAAGTATTTACGAAAGGGTCATCCGGCAATTTTGGCGCAGATTGTTGAGAAACCCGCGGAGGAGAAACGAATTGAAGACATACCGGTTGTGCGAGACTTCCCGGAAATTTTCCCGGAGGATTTGCCCGGACTCCCTCCTATTCGTCAAGTCGAATTTCAAATCGAGTTGACACCCGGTGCAGCACCCATAGCACGAGCCCCGTATCGACTCGCACCGGCGGAACTTCAGGAGTTGTCCACTCAGTTGCAAGATTTGTTGGATAAAGGTTTTATCCGACCTAGCTCATCGCCATGGGGAGCCCCTGTCTTGTTTGTCCGAAAAAAAGACGGGACTTTCCGAATGTGCATCGACTACCGGGAGTTGAACAAGGTGACGGTCAAGAACCGTTATCCTTTACCCCGAATTGATGATTTGTTTGACCAGCTTCAGGGATCGAGTTACTACTCGAAGATCGATCTACGATCCGGTTACCACCAGCTGAGAGTGCGCGAAGAAGATATTTCAAAGACGGCTTTCAGAACACGGTATGGTCACTACGAGTTTTCGGTTATGCCTTTTGGCCTAACCAACGCACCAGCCGTATTTATGGATCTCATGAATCGAGTATGCAAGGCGTACCTCGACAAGTTCGTGATTGTTTTCATCGATGATATTCTCGTCTATTCCAAGAACGAGACTGACCACGAAGAGCACTTAAGGATAATTCTGGAACTACTGAAGAAGGAACAACTGTATGCTAAACTCTCGAAATGTGAATTTTGGCTTCGCGAGGTTCACTTTTTAGGACATGTGATCAACGAGAATGGTATCCATGTCGATCCCGGTAAGGTAGAGGCCATCAAGAACTGGGAAGCACCTAAGACTCCGACTGAGGTGCGACATTTCCTAGGACTGGCCGGCTACTACCGGCGTTTCATCGAGGGATTTTCAAAGATTGCTCAACCCCTCACCGCTTTGACTCACAAGGGCACTAAGTACAACTGGGGTGACGCGCAAGAATCCGCTTTTCAACTGTTGAAAACCAAGCTTTGTAGCGCCCCTATTTTAGCTCTCCCCGAGGGAACGGAAAACTTTGAGGTACACTGTGACGCATCTATACAAGGTCTCGGTTGTGTGCTGATGCAACTCGAGAAGGTTATAGCCTACGCCTCTAGACAACTACGGGTTCACGAGAAGAACTACACAACCCATGATTTGGAACTCGGAGCTGTGGTGTTTGCTCTTAAGATATGGAGGCATTACTTGTACGGTACCAAGTTTACCATTTACACCGACCACAAGAGTCTCCAACATATCTACGATCAGAAGGAGCTGAACATGCGACAGCGTCGTTGGGTCGAGCAGCTTAAAAGATTATGATTGTGCCATCAAGTACCACCCTGGCAAGGCCAATGTGGTGGCCGACGCCCTCAGCAGAAAAGAAACAGATAAACCCAGACGGGTGAGAGCATTGCAACTCACGATTCATGCCAGCTTACCCGATCAGATTCGCGATGCGCAACTGGAAGCTTTGAAAGGTGATAATTTTCCATCGGAACTCATGCGGGGCATGAGCAAGCAACTTGAAACCAGATCGGACGGGGTCCGATATTTTGAGAACCGGATTTGGGTTCCACGATACGGAGAGTTGAGAACTCTAGTGATTGACGAAGCTCACAAGTCCCGATATTCTATCCACCCTGGCTCAGATAAAATGTATCATGATTTAAAGGCACTTTACTGGTGGCCGAACATGAAAGCCGACATTGCCACCTACGTGAGCAAATGTTTGACTTGTGCCAGAGTCAAGATAGAATACCAGAAACCATCTGGCCTTCTGCAACAACCGGAACTCCCAATGTGGAAATGGGAACACATCTCTATGGACTTTATTACGGGTTTGCCTAAAACACCGACGGGATGCGATACCATCTGGGTGATCGTTGACCGGTTGACTAAATCGGCACACTTCCTAGCAATTAAGGAAACAGACAAAATGGAAAGACTGACTCGTGTCTACATGAAGGAAGTAGTGTCGAGACACGGAGTGCCTGTCTCGATCATTTCCGATCGAGATTCTCGTTTTACCTCACACTTTTGGAAGTCGCTGCAAAGCGCACTGGGCACACGTCTCGATATGAGTACCGCATACCATCCTCAGACGGATGGGCAAAGTGAACGGACTATTCAGACCCTGGAGGATATGTTGCGTGCATGCGTCTTAGATTTCGGAAAAAGTTGGGAACCCCACTTACCCTTGGTAGAGTTTTCGTATAATAACAGCTACCACGCAAGTATTAAGGCAGCGCCGTTTGAAGCGCTGTACGGACGGAAGTGTCGATCACCACTCTGCTGGGCAGAGGTGGGTGATAGCCAAATCACTGGTCCGGAACTGGTACTCGAAACCTCGGAAAAGATTGTTCAAATCCGAAATCGCATGGCAGCAGCACGAGATCGCCAAAAGAGTTACGCCGACAAGCGCCGAAAACCTCTCGAATTTCAAGTAAACGATCGAGTGTTACTCAAAGTCTCACCCTGGAAAGGTGTGGTTCGCTTTGGTAAGCGAAACAAACTCAACCCACGATATGTTGGTCCGTACCGGATAACTGAGCGCATTGGTCCGGTGGCGTACCGACTGGACCTACCAACAGAACTCAGTGGCGTACACGGTGTATTCCACGTATCAAATTTGAAGAAATGCCTATCTGATGAAACCCAAGTAGTCCCTTTGGAGGAACTACAAGTTGATGAACAGTTACGGTTCATTGAGGAACCAGTCGAGGTTTTGGATTGGGAAACCAAAACGCTCAAGCACAGCAAAATTCCAATCGTTAAGGTTCGTTGGAACTCGAGACGTGGACCGGAGTTCACATGGGAACGCGAGGATCACATGATGAAAAAGTATCCTCACCTTTTTGAAGGGCTAACCAAACACCGAAAACCGCGAAACCCGGCAAACCGTCAAACATCACCGGAGGTATGAACTAAATTTCGGGACGAAATTTCTTTCTACTAGGGGATGATATGACAAACTGAAAATCTTTCTTACTTTTTCAGGCTCTCATCACGACTTGACTCAAATTTTCGGGACGAAAATTCTTTAACATGGGAATGATGTGACAATCGTCAATTTCAGGTTAACCCCGTTAACTCAACTCCGTCAATTCAAACTTTAAGATCGTTGAATCTATAACGCACACTTCATTACATTTAAACTAGGGTTTAAATGACGCTTAACACTTACTACATGTGTAGTCTTTCGGGATTTGCACCGAAACGCAAACGAGTTGACGCGAACGATTGATAAATAAACGACAAACGTCAAAACAATAATTATGTGTAAATTATGTGTTAGATATATGTGTGTTACTTGATTCGTTATGTGGAGTGTTAAACAAGAAACAAGAACCAACTAATTATGCTAGAGATGTAACATTTGGAAGTTTAGGGACTAGAGTGTAACTTGTATATCTATAAATATAACCTTAACTACAAACCCTAACCTATTTTATTAACCTACAACCCGATCGGCCTCCCCCTTGCTCTCTCTTGGCTGCCGTCCACAAACACACACACATACACCATCAATTCAAGCCTTTAATTGAAGAACAAAGTGCTAGGAAGGTATATTTGATCATCCTTCACATCCTTGTTGATTGAATTTGATGTTTGTTGGGTTAATAACAAACCCTAGCTGGCCGATTTTGTTCATGCATATGATTAATATGATTGTTGTTATTTGGATAATGAATTGATAACTAGTTTGATAGTATTGCATGTTAATTGTTGTGTCCTTGATTGTGAGTTCAAATAAAACCCTAACCATGTGTGTATGGTGTAATTGAGTTGCATGGATAGTAGTATTAGTGTCTAGCATGTTATATGATTTATTTGTGATCCATGGCTAGTGAAATTGTTGAGTTTTGATGTGAACAGAATCTGGACAGAATGTATGTACGATGTTTAAGTGACTGTAACGAAGTGTAAACGTGAAAATTGGTTGAGATTGTGAGTACTGCAGTAAACTAGGTTGAGTCTAGTTTTCATAAAGTATAAATTCGTAATTTTTGGATAAGTGGAAGTATACTTTTATGATTTTACAAAAACGTGATGCAAAGCTGAGCTGTTAGACCTGCTGTTAGGTTATGTTGTAAATGTTATATCTCATGAACTACGAGACCAATTGGGTTGGTTCCACTTCTGGAGGTTGACTCACTGAGTTAGGAACCAAAGCCAAGTGGTCTTGCATTTATTGGATTTTTCGTTTAACGGGAATTGCAAATAACATTCTGATGTGCATGAATCTGACTGATATAAGTTAGCTGTAATGTTTTGATCATTATGAACAATCTATATGGAATAAAAATAAGATAAAAGATGTTCTGGAAACCTAAGATATGTATGCTCCTGTGGTAATTTTTGGTAAATTAATTGAGACGTTATAATCGGTAAACTAGTGCAATCTTTCAAGTAGAAATTCTGTCATAACGAAACTAGCTGCTGAGTTGTATAGGAATGCATGAAATATGATAGTTTTTATATAATTGTTGTATTTTGACCAAAATACCCTTGCGGGGAATAGTTGCTAGTTGATTGCCATGAATTGACCAAATTGCCCTTATGGGGAATAATGGTTAGTTAGTCTTTGTTTGTTGACCAAAATGCCCCTACGGGAATAATTGCTAATAAGTATGTTATTAATACGTGACACGAAAGTAATTGCTCACTCATGTATCGTATCACAATTTTACTTGTTTAAGTCACACACGATTCACAAACGAAACACGAAACATGTTACGTGCATAGGTATTATGTGCCGAGTCTAGAGACTCGTTAAACATTCCGATACTTAGAAAATCTCTTTGTTATTTTAGAACGCTAGAGAGTTTTCTACGACGCGCATCACTCGGTGATCTAGATCGGATATTCTTCGCAAACAGTGAGTTCACTTACCCCACTCTTAAACTGTTTTCAAACGTTTTTCACTTGGGGGAGATAACATACTCCGATAAACATATTTTCTGAGATAAACGCATATGAAAGATTTTGTTATAAATTATATATCACTTGTAAAGGCTAAGCGGCATACGTAACATTTGAAGTCCCACACATCGGACCGGTTAATATTTGGAATAGCGAGTCACTTTTGGGTAGTACTACTGGGTTTGACAAACCCCACCCGACGCTAAGCTCAACTGGAGGTTGAGTGGGTGTAAATTTTGGCTAACACTTACCATGGTCTGGAGGACCTGGTGACGGGCACTTGATAAACAGTCAGCTTCGGTCGCGAACCACTTAGCGATACTTGTTGTATAGATTAGCTACCTATCGATATATAATTTGACATAACACTATCTGGTAATGCAAAACACTTAAACGCTGTAACGTGGTTACACACTTAAACGCTGTAACGTGGTTACACACTTAAACGCTGTAACGTAGTTACACACTCAAACGCTGTAACGTGGTAACACACTTAAACGTCGTAACGGGGTTACGCAACACTTAAACGTCGTAACGGGGTTACGCAACACTTAAACGTCGTAACGGGGTTACGCAACACTTAAACGTCGTAACGGGGTTACGCAACACTTAAACGTCGTAACGGGGTTACGCAACACTGAAACGCCGTAACGAGGTTACGCAAAACGCTAAACGATTTATCTTATTTAACTTGTGAACTCACCAACCTTGTGTTGACACTTTTAGTATGTTATTCTCAGGTAGCCGAGGCGGGCGCGCGGTTTAGGAGCATGCATTAATTGAAACCATCTTTATTCTGCAAACTTAATTTTTAACAGTTACATTTGGTTTTAAGTCGTCCTGCGTGACGCAACTTTTGAATTAAGGTTTTACGCTTCCGCACTTACTTTCATTTAAACGTTTTTCTTTGGTTTGATTATAACTAATGATTCTGATCCTGCCAGTTCACACCCTCTGACGGTAAAACTCCGTTAGTGGATTTTGAGGGTGTGACAAAAGATGAGAGTATATGCTCTCCCTCGGTTTCAGGTTTCAATGAATGTTAATGTAAACGTTTAATCTGAGACGAACTGTAAAAAAAACATAATTCATGAATACAAACGATTGTGGTAATTGAGGACTAATTACTTGGATTAACAAACGCAAGGCAATCACTCAAAAACTAATTAGATTATCCAACCCCGAATTCCACCCGATTAATCCCAATTGCCTATAGCACCGAGAACTGACGGTTTAGAACACGAACTAAACAAACTAACAACTTATCAATCAATACATAGACATCATAATTATGAAATCAATAATATCAAATTACTATCTCAGCAATTGCATAAACATTCAATCAACAAACAATATGAAACCTTACAATCCGAGGGAAAACACAAAGGAGATTAGCCAAGCATGATTCGGTTCATCATCCTTTTGATTATAATGTGCATAAGAACCAAAAACAAGTCTCTAATGTTTAAACAACCTAAAATTGAGTTATAGGTCCTTAAAATCGCCTCCCAAAGTGTCTCCAATCGAAAAACTATGAAAAAGATACCCAAAAGTCGTCCCAAAACGGACTTAAATGGCAGTTACAGATTCTGCGTCAGAGTCCACCGGCTTACGGTGGCTTTAAAATCCATTACGCCAGCCTCTATCTGTTTACGGCAGCCTGCTACGCTGGAACCCTACCGTAGCTTACGGTGGGCCTCAGCTCCAAATCCTTTGTTCTTCTTTGACTTGTTGACTGTCATCGTCAACTCTCGAGTCATTTGCTCCTCTCCATCATAGTTCACTTGAATCGGCATTTTTAGCACTTGTACCTACAAACGCACGACATAGTGTAATAATCCAAATTCATGAAATTAAACATAAACGCACACGTTTTAACGAGAAATACTACACTTAAGGGTGGTTCTACAATCCACTCGTCACGTATTAACACCTACATTTTATTTATCGATAAGATTTCTGTAGGTTGTTTTAAATTTGATGAAATTCACTAGTTGACCGATGTTCCGGCGACGGAGACATTTATATTTTCAGACATCCCTTTTCGTTGTCCATTAGAATTCTCAAAGTGCCACTTATTTTGTTTGATTAGTGGTTAACATATGTTCGTTTCAACAAACAGACTTCTCAGTTGCTAATTAATTTGAAAGATTTTTAGAAAACTTACTCATATCTTATTATTATTATTATTGTTATATCAACCTATGCACAATAGCTTCGTACAAGAACTTGACTATATTTCGATTTCTTTAATAACACAAATTCTAAATTATGAAATTATAGTTGACTCATGGAGGTATGATTTATAAACAGAAACAGAAGCAGATCAATTTCTTAATCTATTGATGTTATTAGTACCAGTACATGTACATATATTTTCTTCATAACCTCAGTTTCTGATTTCAGTTTAGTAGCCGGAAATAATCGAAATTTAAGAACAACATTTAACCAAACGAACAATTAACGGAAAGCAGGCTGTTACCTGATAGTTGAATGGAATCAACCGGAAGTTAGGGTGGAGTAGCCGACATCCGAATCAACACCAGAACTAATCACTAACCGAAAAACTGACGACGGCGCGGGTGTCGTCTGATTTGCAGCGGCTGTTGGTGGCACACGCGACGGTTCGTCGGCAAGCGGCGTAACTCAAGAACGCGTGCGGCTGGTGATAGGCGTCTCCGGCAGCAACCGTTAGCGGTGGCGGCGGTTTAACTCGGAAAAGAAACGAAGGGGGCAGGGCGGGTGTCTCCGTTTTCCGGCGACTGTTCCTAGGACGGTGGTGGTGTGATGCGGTGGTTAAAACTTAAAACAGTTGCAGTGGTGGTTAGCGGCGGAACCGAAATATAATGGCAGGAAGGTTTCGTGAGTCGTCGTATGAGGCTTTAGATATATATATATATATATATATATATATAAATCCGAATAACCGATTGCCCTAATCCTTGCCGGAAAAGTCGATGAAGAAGAAGATGATGCAGTGGTTTAAAAATCAAGTTTTGATATTTGGCGAAACTGGTCCTCCTACTTTGTTTCATTATTAATTTAATACTTAAAACAAACCTTTATCTTTATTATTTGTTTTATCTAGCCCCTAAACATAAACTACTGCTATTAAGTTATATGTTAAAATAATATTCTATATTTAAGCGTTAGGTTCTTTGTCATTAACATTCTATCCGTTTAACGAGATACTAACACTTTTAATTATTGGCGTTGTCGACAATTGTTATTTTATTGTTTAAGAAATTTCCGAGTATTACAGGTACAATCTGTTACATAAGCACGATTTTCCCACATATTTGTCACATAAACATGTTTTTGACACGCAAGCATGTCACGTCATTAAAAATAAGAAAAACTAGTGACGTTAGGATTCTGTTAGTATGAGATCGTTGGGAGGAAAATATGATGAATTGTAAGCTGTCAATGAACATTTTGTTAGATGGGTCTTTTGCAGGTTAATATGCAATAGTTGATATTATTGAAATCTAATAAACTTATTTTAATATATTTTAGTACATATTTTGTTTTAATATGTTTATACTTTAATACATTTTAGCAGAATTTTTTAACATGTCAGCATCCACATTATTATATACTATCGGAGTTGGTCCTTAGTTAACAAAAACTCGTTGGAGAAAAATATATCAAAAACTGGCATTGTCATTAACTATTTCTTTAGTTGAAACTATTGATATTAATATATAATAATTTAGATTATAAATAAACATTAAGGAATCAACTTTTATATCACTTAACTAGAGATTAAATTAAATAAACTTTAAGGACTCTTTCCTCTCACACACACTTTTTTTTTTTTGAGAAACTCAAGGCTTTGGGTTTGGATGCACATGTTGGGATGGATGCATATTGATCTAGTACGTCAACCTAGAGATTACAAAATCGAAAATTTTATTAACAAATGAAGCTTGATGAAGGCAATCAACTTAAAACACGCCAACTTATAACAACTTTGTTTATATAATCACATATGGTCATCAAATAAGTTCGATATAAGATTAAAAAAAGAAAAAAAGCAATAGGACTGTCAACCAAAGGTATAAAAAAGGCATGTTTTTAGACATGGATTTCTTTTAAGAGAGCATCCTAGAATGTTACTAGAGGCACATAACATTTACGTAGGAATAAGATTACAAAACACTTGAACCATAACGGTTTCTACGACGAAAAGGTGTTGTGGTGGGAGGTCTATAGAAGCGGAATACATCGACCCACCTAGTCATAGAAGCCTGAAATTTTGAAATTATTTCATACGTAATTGGAGACGTAAGCATATTGCTACATTTCATTGGAGGTTTACACTTTGTAAGTAGAAAACTTTGAAAAGTAAGCAGTATAGTTTATTTAAAGTGGTTTGAAGAATGTAGTCTACTTTGCTTTTACTCAAAAGACTATATGGAGGACCTCAAGTAGATGTGGTGTGTATCCCAAGTTGGGACCATTGAACCCTTCAGCAATCTTCCTTTACAAAATCGATAAGTTTGTCTTGTGTAACTTGGAAAATGATATTAAAGTAACCAAAATTTGAGAGAAGTTTAAGGAATTTTTAATTGATACTTGGCAAAATTCAAATGATGATGATATCTAACCATACACGTACATATAACTAGAAGAAAAAATGAATTTTGATAATCCTCTCTTTTTTTAGTTGATAGATGATAACCACACTTAGAATATTCTTGCCACTAATCTCACCTTTTAGATTATTTTTTCTTATTGGATCTCTGTTAGAAAAAAGAAAAAAAACTTAAATATGCTAACTTTTATTATTCGAATTTCAAACCAATATTTTATGGCTTTGATAAGAGTGAGAGCACGAGTCGATTGATGTAAACTTATTTTGAAACGGTGCTTCAATGAGTTCAATCCAAATTAAAAGTTGACATTCTTCAATTGATGTATTTAAAAGTTTTTCTTTTAAATTGTAAATTAGTTTACATAATTGTATTAGTTGGGCGTCCAAGCCAAGATACAGAGCTAGAGGGCTGCTTATACTCTATGAATAAGGGCGGCCAAGCCAAGATTCAGAGCTAGAGGGCTGCTTATACTCTATGAATAAGGCTAGAGCGCTAGATTACTGCATATAAACACATAGTCAAGATACAAACTTTGACAAAACTAATTTTGGACATGTTCTAAATAGAAGAATACGATATGATTTTTCTAGTGTTACTAATTTTGCTAGTGTCTCATGGGTTGCTGTTCAGTAACATTCAAATTTCCTACAAGAGCACGTTATGATTCTTCAAAAGGTTCTATCATGCTTGCCATGTTATGTTATGCCCGTTATAGATTTATGATTAGTTAGATCCTTATGATAAGTATTTGTGGTTGTAAAGAAATTCTTAAGTAGTTTCCAAGGATAAATATGTTTTCTTCGTCCATGGTGATTGAAAAAGATCTATGTGTAAAGGCTTAGACTAATGCAAACTTATTATAGATGATTTGCGATCATGATCAAAATGTTTGTTGTGTTTAAATAGAAGCTCCTTTATTTAGAAGAGTTCAAACATAGTATGACAACACAAAAGCACTCCATGAGAAAACGAAAGTGTATAACAACATTGGGCGCCAAAGGAAAGTGTGTGGACAAAGCATTTCATCTAAGAGGTGGATGCTTCAACCAACGCAAACAACTATGTTACAATATTCTTAACAACTTAAGGATATGCGTCATATGTGGATATATGTAAGTTTTACTAGCTGCTTGGTATTACGCACATCATTTGTGGGATCCTCATCTTGTATATTTAAGAGCACTCATATTGGGCTCTGCATTCTATCCCCAATAATTTAGCAAAAGATTACATTTATCTCCTAATTCAATTCACATTTTAAAGAAACTATTACAATTGTATTCTTCATTCCAACTTCTATTTAGTTAAAACTCCTATATCTATTTCCTCATGTCTTTATTTCATTTCCAAACACTTACAAATATAGGAGAAATGAGTAGTGAAGCTTAACAATATGAAACGATCGAGAAGAGAATGAGATGAAGTGTTAAATCAAATCCTTAAATCTTCCTGACATGATGTTGATATGTGAATGGTCTAACAAGAATTACTTTTATACCAAATCAAATAATATTTTTATACTACGTATATACATCAAAAACTTATAATTAAATAATTGATTTGATGCTTCCACAAAAGCTCAAGATTACACATCAATATACAAAACTCAAATCAAATGACCTTACCATTTTAACCTAATTGTACAAAACTACACAAAATAATATAATTTAGCCGACTATTCTATTTCCCATTTCTTGGTATTACTGAAATATATCTAAACCTGAGGGGCATTTCAGTGATAGTCCATGTATATAATAATCTTGACACACCAACACTCGCCATATACCGTTCTTCTCTCCCGTCCCACCCAACAATCTTTTTCACACATTTTTCTCCCACTCTCACCTACCAGATTCATCATTCATCCACCATGGCTATGGCTTTCAAGATGGTATTATCACTTTCATTATACGTTCATCTTAATAATTTGCATATAAGTCTTGTGTAAATCATGTACGTCGTTGCTTCTTTGGATGAAGCTTATGATCATCTTGAGATAACTTTGAGTGATGATCTTGATATTAATGATCTTTTGATGATGATCATACGTATGTTTACAGGCGACTACGGGAATGTGGGTTTCAGATGAATGCAAGAACTCGTTTATGGAGATGAAATGGAAGAAAGTTCATAGGTACATCGTGTTTAAGATCGATGAGAAGTCGAAACTTGTGACGGTTGATAAGGTTGGTGGTGCCAGCGAAGGCTACTCCGATTTGGAAGCATCGCTCCCCGGAGACGACTGTCGTTATGCCGTCTTTGATTTTGATTTTGTCACCGTTGACAATTGCCACAAGAGCAAGATCTTCTTTATTGCATGGTCCGTCATAATCCTTCCCTCTTATTTCCATAGAATAGTATTATTTGTATAAAATGCTATTTTTTTTTATAAATAATTAAAATTGAGACATAACTTTTGATAGATATAAAATAATAAAAATAATATAATAATTTAAATCAAACGAATATTATCATTAATTATTACCATGACTTGTGATTGTATGCTAGTATTTACATTATCAAGTTAGACTAGTCTAAATGTTGGAAGCTTCTCTAATATAAGTCTTGAATATCTTATAATCTGGAGAAACATAACCATATGAATTTTGTTTCTCATAAAGGCAGAACATGACACAAAGTGACATTGTATTATTTTTAAATGTTTGCATATGTGAATGTTGATGGTAATTTAGGTATATGATCAGAAATTTTCCCAAGGCATAAAAATAAAAGAAACCTTGTTGAGTATTCTAACGAACAAACAGAAATGAAAACCTTACATATGTAGTATTCATTCATGTAGACATTCATTAGCTTCCCTTTCAACCTATTTGTTCTCCTTTTAAGTTACTTTTAGCACGTAAGTTTTATCAGTTTTACAAAGACTAAAACCGGTCATTTTTATCCTTGTTCGATTGCCTTACTTTTAACCAAACTGGTGATTGTGGTGCATGTCTCTAGTTAACCGTTAGAATCTACCGGTCTCCTTTAGGTCTAAACGTGGCTAAAGATCAAGATCTATACAAAGTGGCATTATAAAAAGTTCCTAAATATGTCTTTGTTTAAGGTTAAAAAAAATTAATACCAAAATAAGTGAATTGTTGGACCAAACATTATAATACAGTTAAAAAAAAGTAAAGCAAACAGCTTTAGATTTCTTCCAAAGATGAAAAGAAGGATCCACTAGAAAAGGTGAAAAAGCGTGGGAATCATATTCCTATAAACTCTCTTACGACATTGATATGAAACTTATCCTTTACATTGTAGTACAATTTTTTTTATTATTATAACTAGTTTTGAATCCGTGTATTACACGAGATTTGTTAAATTATAAAAAATAAGATTTAATATTTGAAATAAATGAACAATTAAAGGTAAAAAAATAAATGAAATATATTGTAAAAAAATAAGAAGTCTAGAATCTCAAATTTATAAATTTGATAAAATCTCTTTATATACATCATTTGTTATTTTATCATAAGTATTCAAATCGTCATCAAATATAAACAAATTTAGGCCACGTCTGTTATTATCCTGAATAATGCAACATATAATGTTCATGAAAAAAACTGGATATCAAATGAACAAAACAACCTTAGAAAAAGATTGTTCATTATTTTTTCTATTTGTTTGACCTTCAATCAATATTTTACTTTCAATTCGTGATTATTTTATAACCCAAAATTGTCAAAATTGTTTTGACTCATGACCCATTGAAAGCTAGTATGAATGAAATGAAATAATTAGAATATTATAATGGTAAATTGACTATTTTATAATCCAATTGTCAAAATGATTTCACCTCATAACCCACGGATAGTATGGATTAAAGAGAATAGAGATTAGAAATTAGAATTTAATGTTATAATTATTTTTGTTTATTAATTAACAGAGTAGGAAGTAGGATAGGATAGGATAGGATAGGATAGAATAGAATTGGATAAAATTGCTTTTCTATATTAAATAACCGAAATACATTCAAGGCAAGCACCGGAAAAACCATGTCACGTGTTATTTAAATGTAAACACAGTAATTATTACTTCATAACGTTAGATTTGATCATTCATCAGTCGATCTGGAACTTTTTAATGCCACATAATATACAACTACCATTGTATAGCAATTGCGTCTTAAGTAACAAGAACACAAATAACCAAGTACGTTAATACGATTGATTTTATTGTTGATAGCCATTTAAAACATGAGCATAGTCACCTTTTGTATGTCAATCTCGTAAGCATCAAATGTTTAACTGCTGATAATCATATAAAGCACGGGAGTATCCAATTTTTTGTATTTGTTTCAGGGCTCCAAATGCATCAAGAATAAGAGCAAAGATGCTATATGCAACATCAAAAGATGGAATAAGAAGAGTGTTGGAGGGCATCCATTATGAACTTCAAGCAACAGATCCAATTGAGATGGGATTTGATGTCATTCAGGATAGAGCCAAATAAATAAATAAATATGAATGGTTACTTACTAGTAAAGACCAACTAATCTGATCAAGAATATGCCCCTTTAATCAAGTTGGTTAAATATATGATTGATCACCTTATGGTCACATGATAAAGGTCTTTTTGGTAAATAACCCTAGATTATGTCATCTTGTCTTCTGTTATTTAAAATAGAGCATGACATTGGATCCTAAATAATATAATTAGGCCCACCACATCATGTTTTTGGCCTATCAGCAACTTTAATAACTCAATTATAGAACTGTGTCTTGTTCTTATCACTAGATGTCCACTCAGTTTTTTCTTAATTATTGTGCTAATGATGTGACTTCATGTACTAATCTTGTAACAGTTTCTCTCCTTGTTTGTTCTAATGTAAAATGCAAAGGTTCCTTACTTCCTTTCAACTTTGTCCCTACTATCATTCGACAAGATCTTAAAATGTAATCGACGTTAAATTAAATCGTTAGTATATATGTGTGGTTTTGCATATTTTAATATCACGAATAAAGATGGGGATATCATATATTCAAATATGTTGTTAATAGTGTTTGGTGCAATGGTGCCACAAAAGACAACAACACTTATATATTCTACACACTTTTATGCAGGTTTGGAAGTGTTTTACATTCTTTTTCTTGCAAATTTTGAGTCACTAAAAAAAATGCCATGTAGTGACATATAAAAAGTGCTACTAAAAAGCAAAAAAGTGCCACTAAAAACCCCTTAAAAAATGTTTGGCACACAAAATAAGGGATACTAGAAGCGGTGACGCTAAAGCCTTTTAATGTCACTTTTTCAATGTGCCGCACAATGTTTTTGGGCTTTTAGTGGCACATTTTTTTTTGCCACAATATAAAAAAGACTTTAGTGACATGATTTTTGTGCCTATAAAAACTAAATCCTAGTTAGATTCATACTACTTTTAGTGGCACTTTTTTTTACAATCTAAAAACAACTTTTGTGTCACTAAAAACTATTTCTATTTACATATATGTACAATTTTTAGAGGCACATACATCACAATAGTTACAATATAAAATAAAAATTCAATAAAATTGTTAAAGTAAGATTCATAATATTTAAACTTCAACAATAAGTTCAATCCGAAACATATTTCAAATGTTAGAAAAAAACAAAATGTTGAACAAGTAACACATTCCAATTTTCAATTGTTTACACAATGAGTCCAAATGTTCTTTTGGGTGAGAATTGCACTATCAAAAACTTAGCTTCAAAGCTTCTTACGGCATCTACCCTGCCATCATCAAGAATATAAACAAGCATTAGTATTGATTTCAAATAACTAAACATCTGTTTTTTTCTATGAAATTTATTGTTCGTGAAACAAAGAAAAACATGTATAAACAAATGACCTAAACATACACAAGGCACTAGCAAAAATAAACTGGGAGTAACTGAGTACCTGCACTCGATGATGTTCAGTTCTACGCTCCTGATTCAAGTAGATTCGATGGCAATCCGGGTATGCAACTGCAAGCTGAATAAAGTATAGTGTGATAAAATTCAGCACAAATGCATTAAGATACAGATAGGTGTTTAAAAATAGTGAGCACTTACATTTGTGAAGCTGACTATGGGATCGCATATAAAGGAAAACTGGCTTTAACTTCCCCCACTGAGATATATAAAAGAAGTACGCGAATCGAAAAGAGCAGCAAAAGACGAGCCAATCAACACAATACAAAGTTAAGTAACTGTAATGTTATAGATATTACTGCACAAACTGAAAATATTCAACAATGAAAACATGTTTAAAGTCATGAATTAGACTACATGCTATGAAACTTACTGTGTGATGAATCTACACTGATGAAAGTGACTTCTTATCAAGGCTTTTTTTATATATCTCAACACTAGTGGAAATGTAGCTTGTGCACAATATACCTTGGATTCTTATGCTAAAACTAGAAAACTCCATTTATTTAATTTGTTTTTATAGAATCTCTAAAATCGGGTTGGTTGTAGAATTCTACCTTGTATCACTAGACTAAAACAATTAATTTTTTTTATTAATTTAATAGCATTTTCAAAATCCAGATAATTTTTTAACAATTTCCGATGATATTTTTCATGATTTGGTCATTTGAATTTTAAAAATTGACCCGGTTACCTACCTTGTTCTAACCAGAACCAAAATAAACTTGTTTTTAAACAAGCCCATTCTATCCCAAACACATTTTGACATAAACTCGTTCTGACTCGCTACCCAACCCAGCCATTTTGCCAGGTCTGACCAAAACTAATTCTACCAGTTCCATCATGTACAATACATATAAAAAAGAATATGTCGCATAACGTCGTTAAAAAAATGCTCATAACTGATATTTTCTCTAGACCCCGCCCAAATAAATCATCTAGAGCAGTAACATCTAAAAATAAACCACTTACCTATCCACATCTACAAATTACAAAGTCAAGCTCTTGTAGAAACTCTTGTAATCATCAAAAGGTATTCATTCCCCTCTTTAGGGAAACCTGAAAAAAAGTGATATGTAATATTATACAAAAAAGAAGGCCATGCTTTAGCTAAATACAAGCATTCTCATGGTTGTTCAAGGTTTTCACAAGTGATGGTTTCAGTAATGGTGTTGATTGATTGTCTACTTGCTATGGGTTTTTCTTTAGCTGACTCTTTAATTATGATAATTACTATGTCATTTTTTAAATAACTTATATTGATTATAAAATTAAGAATTCTTATACTTTATTCAAGTTACAAGGCATGTGTGAGCTAAATGTTTAGGTTGTTCAGTTAGTGTTTAGTTAAATTGTCACCCAACAGTCTAGCATATCATTATTTGGCTCAAGTTAACACAAGTCCAGCCACTGGCATATGTTCAGTGCCAGTACTATAGTCAAAAGTTCGACAAATATTGATACCGAATAGTACCGATCCCGAAACCTCATATAGTTGGTACTTAATTAGTATGGACGGTATCCGTTTCGATATCGGTACCCGGTACCATTTGCTAACGCCTATTGCTAAATCATGAGTTTCCATGCATTGCCGCCGGGTTCGATTTCAAAACCCTAGGTTAGGCTTTAAATCATGATTTTCCATGCATTGGCTGTTAAAGTTCTTAGGGCTTATGACGTTTGTTAGGCTTTAAATTGTTGTTTCGTTCATTTTAGCAGCGATATGATCTTCATTATCTTGGCTTGTCGTATCATAAGCATAATTAGACAACACTGTTCTTGTCTTCTATTTCTCTTTAATTTGCTCAAACAATAGCTGCCTAAATGAGATCCTTGAATAGGCTTTAAAATACATGATTTTACGTTTTAAAAGACAAAACTATGGTAAATTGAATCTAGTTTATGCTATGATCAGAAACAAATTTAGAATTTAGTTCATTTCAGTTTTTATAGTTTTAGTGGCAGGAATTATAAACGAAATCGCAATTAATAGGCAGTAAGCATCTTAAAATATGCACGTATCTATGAATGGTGTTCCTGTGGTTCACCGAATTGACAAATGAGTTTCGATTGATACCTGGTAACACCGAATAAAACTGAACAAATAGAAAAGGAAAGTAGAAGCATAACGGCAGCTATTGTTCGATGGTAGATGCCCTTTGTACGCCGTACACATCGGTGGAGCAATCGATCACATAGGTTAATTCAATGATGCTTCGGTTTAGGGTTGAAGATGTATAAACCGCGCAGAACGTGGGCCTGAGGGATTAAAAGTTGAGCGGTTTTAATAATCCATTTTAAAAAATTCATTATTCCATTATTTAATTTGTTTCAAATATTATATAAGTTGAAAAGTTTAATTAGATCATATTAAAAATTAAAATAAACGATATAAAATACTATCTTTTATAATTAACTAACTAATCGGGAAACATATATTTATTTAACAATCAAATTTGGGCCATTAATTCTCCTTTTAAGACCATTTAGGGTGTCAACCGTGTCGAGTAGGAGTGTTGGAGGATGGGTTATGGGTTGGCGGATTAACGAGTTGGAGGTTGATAGGTTATAGGTTGTCGGGTTCAATTGTATAACCTAAACACGACTTATATAATTCATTAATCTAAACAACTAGATTAATAACTACACTGATCCAATGCTGAAATCGATTTTTGCCGCCCAAAACTTGGTAACACAAACCAGTTAATGGTTGATGCTATTTTTGCCCCGTTTCTCAGTGCAATTGATTGAAAGGCCCAATTCAATCGTTGAATATGTATAAAGCAGGTTTGAGGTGACTAATCGGACTTTCATTTAGTTTGGGTTATTGAATGTCTCTCATGGTCAGTTAGAAGAGTAATTAACATTGAATGTTAGTCAAATGATTGTAAATGTCAATGATCATGGTCACATTTAGTTGTATGTCAGATAGTAGTGATTGTGGTCAAATACATGGATTTGTTTTAAATTTGGGTGTAAATGGCTTATTAAGGCTTGTAATGGACCGTTATCACTTACAATGACCCATTACATCCCATGGTGACCCATTATTATGCCCATTGCATATTATATCATATTATGCCAAACATTGTAAACTAGGTCATCCTTCGTAAATCACTAACACAATCTATGGTCACTCACCCACCCATTTATGACAGACTATAAGAGTGTGGTCAGTGCAGGTTAAACGTGATAAATCCTATAGTGATTCATGGTCTAACACAGTCAGCTTTAAGTCAAATATTAGTCTGCTATAGTGAGTGGTGGCTAAACATAATAATTACTATCAAACATAGGCTTATGTATATTTGACCGATTATTTAGTCGATCTAGACCAAAGGATATTTAGCCTAATAATATCTTTCTATGCTAATTAAAGCTCTCTCCTCCAGAGGTTGAGGGTTCAAGTTATATTGTGGTATATGGAATAGAGTTAGGAGTAGATTAGCTAAATGTACAAACTAATGATAAAAAAAACAATTAGTCGCGTAAAATGTTATAAATCATATATTGATTTTGGCCTCTACACGTGTCATTTCTACTAACATTTTAT
Source organism: Bidens hawaiensis (assembly GCF_021521415.1). NCBI lineage: Eukaryota > Viridiplantae > Streptophyta > Magnoliopsida > Asterales > Asteraceae > Bidens > Bidens hawaiensis. Next base: position 432,117 of record NW_027492290.1, read on the forward strand.
TCCCATTATTATGCATATAACATTTTTAATTTATATAATTACAATATTAAAAATACAAAATGTATGTGTGTGTGTATATATATGTATATGAGTTTAAATTTTATAAAGTTATACATGTAGTATGTTTTAAATACCATAAAGTAAAATAAGTTTATTTATTAAAGTTTACAACATTTCCTCACATGTAAATAGATTTCCCTCCCTAAATTTATCAATTTTTGTTCATTGATATTTCCCCTTAAAAAGTTCCCTTCTAATTATTGTTCCCGCTAATTTATAACCCAAAATCTTCTCTCTTCCCCAAAACTCACAGTTGCTCTAATGAACAACTAGGTAAAGCCAACTTTTAATTCTACATAATTAGGCCCCCATTTTCTTTAGTGATTATGGTATATATTCTTGAAAAACTGATGGGATCACTAATCAGAGTAAGCATCTGGAAGTTTTTCAGTAACAAGTCACATTTTATTCTATCTATCGTGAGAAGGACTGATGAGGAAGATTCTCATTTGCATCCTTAAAGCGGTAATAGATTAAATTTTCCGTCTTATGTATGTAGACGTGATGTAGGAATTGTTTTAATTATTTATTTACCTAGAGAAGATCACACATACTGTGAAACCAAAACAAGTGGAGCCAATGCTATCAAGAACTGATCTCGAATTTGCAAGACAAAAAAGTGAAAAACCAATATTACTTCTTCTTGACTCTGTTCCTTATGTACGAACAATAAAGAAACATATTGATTAACTTTTGTCTTGCATCAGTATCAAATAGAATGGTTATTTGCTTGACAAACAAGTGTTGGACTAAATTGAACAAAGACTTCTTGGGTTTAGAAACCTTGTCAATTTACTTCAACTAAAACTAGGAAAACTAATTTAAATAAACAATCCAATAGATTTACCTAATCGGATGACTCCAAACTAGGGATGAGCAAATTCGGTAGTGGTACCGATTGGTATTGGTACCAATGATATCGGTACCGGTATTTACCGAATTTTACATGAAATTCCAATACTGATCCGATAACTGTACTAAATCGATATCAATATCGTATCGATACCAAACCGAACATTTCGGTACCAATACTGGTACCAAATGTTTTCAAATTTCGGGATCGGTACCGGTACAATTTTGAGCTTATCCCTACTCGAAAAGAAATAAAAAACAAATTTAAATTAACTCCAAACAATTATAATTTAAATTTATATTAATTGGTATCTTAATCTCCTCTAGCCTCTAAATGAGATCTAACCGTATCACCCTATATATCGTCTCGCTTAACAAACGTATGACCCAGAAGTAGAAATCCTATTAATTGTTACATTTGTCACATTATTTTTTTCTAGTGCGAAGTAAGACAAGTTTGTTAATATTTGTATATATTATTTTTAGAATAGTTAGTAAACAACACAGTGGTATGGAGCAGTTGCTTCTTTGAAATGGAGATAAACAGTTAAGACCTTTATAATTTGAGGGGCTTTAAAGAACATTTTGAATCCAGATGAATATATCTTTTGGGAGTTCGCATTGTCACAGAAAAATACTGTAGATTTTTCTTCCTAATCATTTCTAAACAGCCTGTCTTGACCCGTATACATTATGGTCAGAACGTGTTGACTCAAACCAAAATGACCATTTTTTTATATGACCTGTTTTAGCCCAAACCTGATATACACATTACCTTGTCCTATCAGCTGGGTTGTTTTGCCATCTCAAATTTTCTTTGTTCACTTCATTCACCTGCTTTCTATTAAATTCAAACTTGAATCAGCTCTCTGTTTTCAATTTTGTTCACTCGAATAATTTTTTACATTAACATGATGTCATAAAAGTTATGTTGCAATTTGGATTACTACTTCACCAGCATTTAGTGATTAGACTGTGATTGTGATTAGCTTAGAGACTATTCTTTATGAAGCATGCCTTTTAAGTTTAGGTATAAACAATGCAAAATTTCGAAGTATTTGCATTACTCACAAGCAATGCCATTTTCTTGCCATGCAGATTCACTCAAATCGCCAGTTTGGAGGCAATTTGTTATCTGCACTTTTTTTCAGTCCAACATATCAATTATGTGTAAAATTTAAGTTATTTTTCATCTTCGCATGTTGATTTCGAAGAGGATTTGAATTTTAACGGTTGTTTTATTTAGCCTAAATGGTGTTACGGGTTGTCGGGGAATAACTTTACGGATGTTTCTCATGACTCTTCTTTCTTTCTTTTTGCATTCAGTCTAAATACTTGCTAGTTGCAAAAAAAAAAATCATTCTTTTGTGTAAAAGGCAAAGCTGCAGACTTTATTTTATTGAACTAATATAGTGTTCTCTTTTGGTAAAATAGGTTGCCAACAATACAACAAAAAGTATGGACCTACATCTTATCACTAGGGCAGGGAAGAGGCTAAAAATTTGAGATTAATGCTTGAGTGCTCATAGAACTCAAATGTTTGGAATGCCATTTTTCTGAAGGAATGTTATCTTTGAGCTTATACATAACTATTTGATATTATTTTCTAATTTACAATGCTAGAAATTTTGGTTTGTAGAACTAGTTTTGGGTCGCATGAATGTTATCTTTGACTTAGTATGAAACATTTATCTATAGAACTAATTGTTTTAATACACATCAAAGCTGTGTATTTAAATTGCTTAATATTATATACTTTTTGCACAAAAATTGGAGCCACATATGAATGCTTAAAAAGTAAAAAGCTACATTATGTTCAATACTTTTTGGAAAAAAATTAAAAATTAGAGCCACATATGAATGCTTTCAAGGTTTATTAGGAGAAGTTCATTTGTTCCAATAGTTGATAGATAAGAAGCTCATTTTTTCATACTGATGAATGCTTTCAAGTTTGTTTGTTTGTTTGTTTTTGTTAATATTGTTTTTATATATTTAATATATTGTTCTGCAAGTATGAGGCTTGAAGTAAGTAAGCAATATGATAATTTGGTGATTAACAATATTTGTATTACAATCCTGAATCAATGGCATTAACGCTAAATGCGTTTAAAAATGTGTCAAGCAAATATGGCAAACAAAAAGTGGCATTAAATACCTAAATTTACATGACACAAATGCTAAATGCCACTATAAATCTTACCATGAAAATATAATATACAAAAGGTGTCATTAACTATCTAAATTTTAATAACACAAATACTAAATGCCACTAAAAGTGTATGCCAAGCAATAATGTCACATGCAAAGTGCCATTAAAACCTAAATTTAGTGACACAAATGCTAAATGCCACTACAAGTGTGTGCCAAGTAAACGGGCATACACAAAGTGTCATTAAAACCTAAAATAGTGGTACAAAAGCTAAATGGCATAAAAAACGTGCGTCACTAAATGACATTTTATTTGTAGTGAGTGAAATAAAAGGCAATGTTGAATGGCATTTTATTTGTAGTGAGTGAAATAAAAGGCAATGTTCTTTTAACTGATCAACTAGATCATAATCATTTGTGGGTGGCTCGTTGGAAACTCATTGGTTCATGTTTGCTCGGTGTGGATTACTTGTAGAAGGAAATTCGTGATTCCTTTCCGTCATCCACTTAATCAAGTAACCTGAGCACATTATGGAGGTTGTTTTATTGCAATACTCTATGCTTTATATAGCTAAAATAAGTTAGAAAATATCCACGAATAGCTTGAGGTCAGTATTCCAAATTTATCTCCTTAGCAAAAATAAAATTCAAAGTTTTTTATTGATATTTCATCAAACTGATGTTAAACTAATTTGCAATTGAACGAAACATGATACGAAAAGAAAAGACAAGAAACAAGCGATCACAATCAGACTCAGGTTTGATAAATGTAATTGTGTAACTCGCAATGAATTAAATAGACCAAGCTAATCCACTACTTAGACATGGTTTCCCAAAATAATATGATTATCAATTGTACATTCGTTTCCCTAACTAAGTTGAGCAATGCTGGAATTGGAACAACTGTATGACTATCATGATTGGTCTTTTAAATAACACAAGAAGTAAATGCATAAGCATATTTCATAACATTCGCATACAAAATTATTACAAATGATTCCAGTTAAGTCATAATAATATCAAAAGATACGATAAGCATGAATGCCAATAATACATAGTATCCATCAGGAGGGTGTGGAACCAACTAAACTTGTAAACATAAAAAAGGTGGAGCACGGGTAAGTTTGTGTAACATATCTGTCTAATCACGCCCATGCAACACATAAGGTAGTAATATGCGGAACGCACAACAGCTCTCTATATATATCATGTCATATTTTGTATTTTATCGTCAGCACATGAGGTCACGAGTAAGCATTCTAATGATTTCAAACTGATCAAGTGAAAGCCAAGTGATTAGAAGTATAGCACTTTGTATCACTGAAGTGAAAACACAATAAAATTTTCTCAGAGTTCCCATACATGTGAGGTCTGCTAAATATCGAGACTATGAATAATTGGAATCAGAATTTCAAAAACGTAAACGGTGAAGACAAAAGACTTGTACCATATGCACCTTAGAACGACAAAACATAAATTATACGGGGCTGTTTGGCAATATTGAGTTGAATCACTAAGATGTCCGATCGATTAACAGGTAACCTCTGAATCATTCAACATTTTTATGAAACTTATCCATTTAAAAGCTTCATGAACCATTAAAAATTTTTTTTAATGAACCAAACACACTCTGCTTCTGACTGAGAGGTAGCCCTCTCAATAGAATTATTAAGAGGCTAGCCCCGTTAACAATACACTATATTAACCAAATGGCCAGGAAAGCTTACAATGCCTTCGAATTCCAACTAGATTAAACAATTGTCTTGTCATCTTGCATGGTTTGTTTTTAATTAGTTACCGGGTTGTAGTTATACTTATATCAATCACAAGTTAATAAATTTCGCAGCCATATAATCTTGCCTTTATATCCTAGTTATCTACTTATTATAATAAAGTAAAATAATTGTGAATACTTGTCATATTTTGGTTAATTCACAATTCTTTTCCCTCCAAAACTAATATCTTAATTGACCCTAATATATGTAAAAGATCAATAATTATTCATGTTCCTTTTATACTCTATTTATATTATATCTATATATTTTTATAAAAATAAATATTAACATATTATTTTACTACATATTCCAAAATACTTGGTGAAATTCAAAAATCAATAACAAACCATGTTTGTCAAAGATTGAAAAGAATATAATTTCAAATGTTATCATTAACATATTGTACTATATATATTGTAGAAGATTGTAAATAAAAACAAAACTCGAATATGCTTTCATTAGTAATTTTTTTACTCATTAAATTATATATATATGCTTAAAAATCGATCCATTTTTTAAAATCAATCAATTTATTTATTATTATTAATATTATTATTGTAAATTATCATATAAATTTATAAATTATAAATCTATGCTTTAAATCTATTAATTTATCTTTCGATTAATTTAGTAAACTATATATATGTTAAAATATAAGGATAGTATATACCAATCACTTTCAAACATAACAAAGTTTATCATATTTAATTTCTTAGTTTTTTTATTAAGGATTGTTTCGGGTTTTTGTGGAAATTAAATTTGATTTTTATGGGCCAAAAGTTGGTAAATATATTGTTTGATACAAGTTAACTGCATTTAGATCAAAATCTGTTACAGGTCAAAAATGAGAAATCTGTTACGGGTTCAAATAGATTTATCAATGCTTCTAGATTTATCATCAAATTTGTTACGGGTTCAAAGTGTTGACTTGAAAATGTCAAACGGATGACAGTTAGAATTTTAAACATGATTCGAGTTTCAAAATTATTTTCAATGGCATTTTTGGAAGTAAAATCAAAGGTTCGGGATTTGACAAATTCACTATTTTTTCCTCGACTATTAAAATTTAAGAAAAGATTGCGAACACATTCGACATGCCACCTCAGACCTATCAATGCTTCTATTTTTTATCATATTTGAAATATTTGTGTAAGCATTAACTTTTTCTTCAATGGTGATCAGAACATTGTATGAGAAGCATGTCATGCAAAACTATGCTCAAATGAAGCAAAATATTCATAAAATTGAATGAGTTAACATGTTATTTTTTATATTGTCATTATGACAAAGTCGAGCAACTCTCTGAAACTTATTAAAATCTTTTTCATGGTGTAGCTCAGAAGAACATAGTTCTGAAGAATATTAGTCGTTATAATTTAATGTTCTCCTTTCCTTCGATGGGTGGTAAATTGATAAATATATCAATAAAGGTAACACTTATTCTGTATTTTAGCTAAGTGGTTAGAACTACTATTGTATGAGAAGTCTTATTCCCGAAACTGGTTAATAACCAAAATTCTTTCAATTATACATATATATCACTAAGAATGAAATTTTCAATAGAAAGAGCGTTCTCGAGTACGTTTCTGCACGTGCATTTTTTTTGTTAAGTTCATTTAAAAAATATCATTTTGTGATATAAATAAAATTAATTTATATACACATAGTATAGATACAAATATAAATATAATACATTTTTTCATATATGTTAAATAATTATTTGTTTTACTTGTAATTTGATAATTTGGATCAACCCATGTATGACACGGGCTCTAAAGCTAGTGTAATTATAAAATAATAATTTATCTTTTTAAGAAGTTTCAGGTAAAATATGATTTGCCTAACATCACACATCTAAACCTATCATAATACAAAACAAAATTTAAATTTGTTAAAATATCAAAACAGTAGTTTACTTAAAAATAATTTGAAAGAAATGAAATGATTATATCAGTTGGGTTGGGTCGAAACTGATAGTGGGGTGGGTACCACAAGCCCACACTAGTGAAACAAAATATAAAAAGAAAGAACCTCTGGCCTCTGGGTCAAGAAAAGAAGCGGGCCTAAGCCCCAACCAGTAAAGCTATTCAGGCCCATTTAAGTATCGAGACAGCGAGTAACTCACAATTGATAGACCCGAGAAGAAGTTTATATTATTGAGGCTAATGAAGTGCAATCAGCAATGTAGATTAGGCCCATAATGGTTACGTTGTTTAAGTTCGTTATGACCTTTTTTATTTTTTACTAGTTTGAGACCCGTCTATTACACGGGTAGTTCTTAAAAATACAATATTTAATAAATAATCGATATATAAGAAACAATAAACTTATTAAATACTATTTACACAATCGTTGTACAATAGTCTTTAAAACCAGTTTTATAAGTAAAAGATTATTATAAATATCAAATATTTGAAAAAAAACAAATAGGAAGTAAACATTAAATTAACAAATTTTGAAACATAAATTTTAAGAATGGTAAATATTATTTTACTATTATAAATTTGTTAAAAATGTTAAGGTTTAATATGAAAGTGACAAGTGGTAAACTTGTAACTTTTTATTAAAGAGTATATATATTTTTTTAAAAGAAAATAGGAGAAACAGTGCTTTCAAATGGTTTTAAGTTTTGTGTTAGTCGCTTGTAGAAGAGTTTTAAAAATTAAGATGTTCCAAATAGAAATTTCAAATCCGGTTTTTAACTTGTATCTGATTGAGCTCGAAAAGGTACAACTTGATAAATTAGTTTGCCCTATAATTTCATACAAGAACAATCTCAACTCAAAACGTAAAACCAAAGCACATGACTTCATAGAAAATAATTCTAAATTTAATCCATAATAGAAAAAACTAATAATCCAAAAGCATTCAATTTTCGACCAAAGTTTTTTAAAATAAAAGCGTGCAAAAGGTTGGTTTATGACATTGGAGTATTGTATGCATCAAAATGCTCTTGGTCTTAAAACCGGTCTGCCGATTTAGGATATTTTAATTAAAACTGGTGGTTCGATGGTCAAACCTGCCGTCCAAATTACCAGCTACCTATATTACATCCGGTATAGCCGGTTCAACCATCCGGGCCATACCGGTTTTAAAATCATTATTTTTTTTCCTTTTTCTTAATAATATTGAGTGGTATTTTTCAATCAAAGTTGGCACGATATGTGGCAATCACATTTAAATGAACTTTTTAAAAATACACTCGTAAAAAGAATGAAAGTGTTTTGACAAATTTTGACTGATTTTAAAATGATGTATGAACTAAAGCAAAAGGTTGATCTAAAGCGAAAAAGATGTTACGAAAATCTTATCAATGCAACACTCACTTTTTGAATTATGAATTTCCAGTGAAAGAATTAACTCCTCCAGATACTTTATTTACAAACCTATACAAATATTAATTTGAATCCAAGTACTGTTAAGTTTTAACACTAATTAGTTGATATATTGAGTTCCAGAAAATATCTCAACATTCTCTTTCAACTATTGAATATAAACAGTTGCTTAACTTCGTACATTATATTCATGGCTACTCTTAATCACATGACATTTATCTCCTTCTAACACAACTTTAAGTCGTTGAATACTCTTTCGTACGAAGTTTCTATCGCACGTATTTCATGACCTTTAAAGCTGCCTTGTCGTTTTCATATGCTACGTTTTGTTTCCTAACTCGATAATTCGTAGTCATATCAGTCACTTTCCCTAACTAAGGTATTTTATTTCCCATTCACCTTACCTACCTTTGGATTTTAGTTGATGGGCAATCATTTTCCAATAAACAAGTTTCGGGGCTCACATATAAATTACTTGTGCCGACCAATTTATCGTGGATTGACAAGAGTAAAGTAACTGCAATATCCAGATGAATTATAAAGTAAGAAAAATCTACCTATTCTAATAAAGTAAAATAAATGTGGACACTTGTCAAAAATACTTAGTGAATTCCAAAAATTAACAACAAATCATGTTTCTCAAATGAAAATTGTTTCGGGTTTTTTATGAAAGTTAAATTTGATTTTATTGGTCAAAAGTTGGTAAATAGATTGTTTGGTACAAGTTAACTACATTTAGTTCAAAATTTGTTACGGGTCAAAAATGAAAATTTTGAGTATTTTTAAAAGTTTGAGAATGCAAAATTGATTTATCATCAAATTTGTTATGGGTTCAAAGTGTTGACTTTAAAATGTCAAAAGTATGAAAGTTAAAATTTTAAACATGATTCAAGTTTCAAGTTTATTTTTAAGGGAATTTTGTGAAATAATCAAAAGGTTCGGGATTTGACAAATTGACTGTTTTTTTCCTCAACTATTAAAATTTAATAAAAGATTGCGAACACTTTCGACATGCCAAACCCATGCCTATCAATGCTTCTAACTTTTATCAAATTTGAAATATTTATGGCAACATTAATTTTTCCTTCAATGGTGATCAGAACGTTGTATGGGAAACATATCATCCAAAACTATGCTCAAATGAAATAAAATATTCACAGAATTGAATGGGTTAGCATGTTATTTTTTATGTTGTCATTATGACAAAGTCGAGAAGCCCTCTGAAACTTATCAAAATCTTTTTTATGGTGTAGATCAGAAAAATATAGTTCTTGAAGAACATCCATTGCTACAATTTAATATCCTACTTTCCTTTGATGGGTGATAAATTGATAAATATATCAATAAAGGTAGCGGCTCTTTTGTATTAGGCTGAGTGGTTAGAGCTACTATCGTATGAGAAGTTTTATTTTTGAAATTGGTTCATAACCAAAATTCTTTCAATTATACATATATGACACTGAGAATGAATTTTTCAATAGAAAGAAGCATTCTCGGGTACGATTTTGCACCCGCATTTTTTTATTTAGTTCATTAAAAAAAATCATTTTGTGATATAAATAAAATCAATTTATATACATATTGTATAGATACAAGCATAGATGTAATACATTTGTTCATATACGCTATATAATTATTTGTTTTACTTATAATTTTATAATTTGAATTATCCTGTGTATGACACGGGCTCTAAAACTAGTATAGTAATATTAATGAAACCTAATAATTTTAATAAGAATTATTTAGAAATAGCGAGAATTAGATGAAGAAATCATATATTATTATAATTAAAGTTACATCAGAAAAACATTGATCCACGTACCTAACAAGAATTTAAAAATCTCATTTTCATCCCATCCATTACGACGTCTACTAAATTATTTCGAAAGTAGTTGCCGAACTATTAGTTATTATTCCACGTGTCATGCGAACACACATTTTTGTTAGTTAAAATATTCCTACGGTGAATTTCAAATTGGTGATGATGTTGACATTAGAATATCTGGTAACCAAGCTTACACATACATAAATCAGTATAGGGGAAGTTTTCGTAAATAGGGTTATTTTCGTAAAAAATTGTAGAATGTCATCAAAATGCGACATACGTACTTAGGATAAAAGCATAAATGTTCATCTATAGTTATGTTCAACATCAAGAACCATGACAAAATCTGTCTTGGTTAATCTATACTAACATCTCCAAAGGTCTAGTTCGCCGTCGCATAGCCAATGCTCTAATCAACGTGTGGATCACTGCGCCTTATATAGCTGATGTTGCCCCACCTAGGTGCTTAAGAGTTGGGTACCATTGCTCTACCTTGTCTTAACTTCCGTCTCACCTTTTTTTCACCTTCTTTGAAAAGAATTAAAAATTCGATTCCATCAATATATAAAAAAATGATTGTAGGAGCATACGTAGTGGAACGCTTACCCACCTTTGACTATTTGGCACCCCAAAAACACCTGCACACCACTACACCTTTAGCAAATGCAGGGCATTGCCCTTGGCAGCGTTCCTGTAGGACATGGGTCACGATTTATTAAATAATACTAATAAAACAAATAAATAATCTCTTTATACAATTTATAGTAAATATACCGTATACAAATCTAAACGAGAAAAACAACATATATACATGTCTTGATTCATACCGAAGTCTCCAACTTGTGCTCGAACGCCGGATTCTTTGACGAGTTGAAATCGGACCGGAGCCGAGCTGATCATTGTGTTGAAACCGCACCATAACCGCGCTCACGTCGTCTAACTCGTGTTTACAGAGACCCGAGTATCACATCCGAGTCATGTCTTCTTGTACACCCCTTCGCTTGGTGAACCCATCTTGATCACTCGAAAACATCTACACCTTTCTAGCTGCAAAACTAACAAACTGTGGTTCCCGGTTGTGGCTGAGGATTTCTGTTAACAGAGGTCCCTTAAAACAGATTTCGGGCAACTTCTGCGAGCCCGTCTGTTTCCCAGGGTACAACAGCTGAAGCAGTATGTACTGCCGGGATTACCCTAGCACTCGAACTTTATTTGTAACGAGAGTTCGGGATCTAGAGAGAGTTGGAATTGAGAACACGAGCTGGTTTGGCGTTGTGTGGTCAGGTCGAGTGTGTATAGTGATGTGACTTATCCGAGTTTTCGGTGTTCCAAATGAGCTCCTTGCCTTGCTATTTATAGAAATTTCCGGTCATGAGTCAGCGTGACACGTGTCACATCCAGAGCTATCCACGTGACACGTGTCCCGTGACTCATCAATGAGTTCGACACTTGGCGCAAGATAAATCAAGTGACGACACGTGTCATCCGACTCACCAATGAGTTTGACACTTGGCAGTACGTGGAGCGCGGACAACTAGAAGACGACACCTAGCTGCTGACTCATCACGGGTTCATGCTACACAATCGACACATGTCACTTGGCTCAACCACCAAAATGCTAAGGCGGCTCTCAAGCGTTCTACCAATGTGGGACAAACCCATTTCTATTTTTACCAATGTTCAAGTTCTCAACTATACATTTTAGAGTATCGATATCGCATTTATCTTTACTCTTTGGACACGTTTAATTAATTAATTTATTTATTAGTACAAGTACTAATAAATATTAATTATTGTCCAAAATTTCCAACGGTTTCTAAAAGAACGGTGTTCCCCACAGTCCTTTCTCATATTTAATTACTCCTGGCCAATCACCGTTTTCCAATCTTTTTTAATTTTGTAAACCAAAAAACATTAAATTCGTTGCTAAGCCTGATTGTCAACACAACAACACGGAAGTGGGTGTCACATTAATTTTATGGGAGAAATATATTAAAAGCAACTACTAAGTATTACATAAAGAACATAAAATTAATTTCAAAGGAAGAATTTGTTATGTTTGACTTTTGCAGTCAATGGCCAAATGCATATAAACAAACATTAACACGTAACAACAATCTAAATAGAATTTAGTAAATTACGTACAAATTGAAGGACGTGGCCCAAATTTTTAGATTATTCAAACTCGACCAAATTAGAACAAACAAAAATGTTAAACAAGACTTGTCAAATGTTCTACCAAAATTTAAATTATTTATATTATGGTAGCAAAGATGATAAAGTGATTAAACTGCACGCAACAAGATTAATGATGAAACTAAAACACTCAACAATGATTAAAACTAAGAAACTATCTTATAAAGAATCATATGAAAGATATATACGGGTGAAGCATAGTGAAACAGTCAACAATGAAGAATTGTAATTAACTATATAGAAATGTTCATATCCATGATAAATTTGAAAAATCTTCAAAATATTCATTTTGAACAATAATTTTTACAAAATAGAAGAATTTTATTTTTCTAGAAGCTCATTTAACAGAAAAGACGTCATTTTTAGTCGGCACGAAATAACAAAATAAACCAACATGGTATTCTAAATCTAATATTTCAAACAGTAATTTTATCTGACAGTTTGTGATGCGTTCATAAAACTTTTAAAACAAACCACACTAATTCATTACGTCATGTCTAAATGCTCTTCGCAAAGAAAAATGACAGTATGCAACAACTCTCCATTTTAATTTTTCTTGCATAGCTAGATATTAGTAGGGGTATCAATTGTATTGTGTTGGCGGGCTTCGAGTTGGCGAGATGAGTAACTTCGCCCGTACACGACCACTATACTTATATGTATCGAATATATTAATCAAACAGAACACACTTATAGACTATAAACTGAACATCACCAGTTAACCCATTTATATAAAAGACTAAAAGTAAACAAATAATGGGTTGTAATCACGTTGTAAATACGCTAATTGGGTTGGCGGGTTGAAAAAATGTGTTAAACAGGTTAATGAACTGATCTGTTTAATTATTCAGGTTTTTTTTTTTTGGGGGGGGGGGGGGGGTCGACCCATTTAATTAAACATGGTAAATAGACGATCCAAAACATGTTGATTAATTAAACATGCCAACCGGATATGACTTGTTTAATTTGGCAGATCAATCTGAACACAGTCATTCATTAAACTGTTAAGATTTGATAGTATAAAACCTAATTATTATCATATCGTATTCGAGTATCGTTTCACGTTATGGACGAAATTATCATTAAGGGTGCCAATAATGCTGGGTTGGTGGGTTAACGGGTTGACGTGTTGAAATGTGCAACCCGGCCTATATTATTATTCATGTCAAAGATGAATAATAAATTCAGGTCAACCTAAAAACGACCTGTTTGACCCATTTACCAAAAAAAAAGTAAAAGATTTATTAAATATAAGGATATTACTTAGACTCCGTAGAGAAAATGAGTAATATAATTTTCTTATTTTCTTATTTCAACAACGGTCACCCTTAATCATCATCTCTGCATACTAGTTACGAAGACTACATATCTTTTAATATAATATAATATAATATAATATATATTGATCCAAAATCTGAAAAATTCATATTCTTAAAAAAAGCTTCCTAACAAAACTTAACACAGAAACTGTTTTTAGCCATCGATTTTCAAACGATAACTTAATTATCATGCTTCACTTTTGTTAATTAGTAAATTATTTATGGATCAAAGATAAGGATGATGTGTGGAGAAGCTTGAAAAACAAAAAGCAAAATAGGGTGGGCCCAATTGGTAGGGATAAGGTGGTCTACCAGCCACAACTAAACACATGATATGACGTCGCCGGCTGTCAACGACGGCCCCAAAAAGAGTGGAGTTGGTATCGTGCCAGATAATGATGTTTCTCCACTTGTATAGTTGTATGAGTATCTAACTTCACTCTACTTCTTTCAGTTTAAGCATATATCCCAAACTTCACACCAATATATATGTATGATTAAGTTTGGACTGTTTTATAGTTCGTGTTTTCATGTATGTCTTGTAATCTGTAAAGATCAAAGATATATATTTTAGAATTGTGTAAACATTACATTTAAATTAAAAAATGTGGTAACTTTGAATGTGATAATTTAGTGAACGTGATATGTGAGAATTTGGTGTATGTGATTACTTTGAATGTGCTAACTTACAGCATATTTGGTATTGAGTTTGAAAATAATTTATTGACTTATTGGCTTTTTATTAAAGTCCATTTTATTTTTGGCATTGTCTTAAAAAGTTGTTTTCAAAAAACCACAAATTATGGCTTTTCAAAATGGCTTTTTGAAAAAGCTAATAAGTCAATAAACAGTTTTCAAACTCAATCCTAAACATGCCCTAAGTGAAAGTTATAGAATGCAAGAACATGGTGCATGTATGTGATTACTTTGAATGCGAGAACTTGTGATGAAGATTTTTTGGTGTTATCGGCTTATTACCCTAGTGTGATAGTTGATAGTTTCATACATGAACATTGTACAGTTGTTTCAAGGGTTCGTATAGAAAGAAGTTTATTAGATACTAAAGGTGTTCTAATAAGCTGAGTTCTAGATCCCCTCTTTTACATGTTATTAGGGCGGTATACATACTTGACAATTACGTGATAGTCAAATGTGTTTTAAACATAAAGGAAAGTGATTTAGTAAAGTAAACATGTTTTCACCAGGCCCATAATACAATGTCAAAATCATCTTACTATCGTAAATGCACTTAAGCAAGAGGCAACACTCCTCTCAACTAACCCAACTATCTCTCTCCTCTCCACAAACACAAATGCTCTCTCTCTCTCTCTTCTCCTCATTTCAACGAGTATTGGTACCCTACATGAGGAACCCAAATTAAGTTTAAACAGGTGGCGGTGATGTACCCTCATTAAGGAACCATACTCAAATGAGAGTGCCTGCAGGCGACCGTCTCCCCCCCTTATAGCTAAAGTGACAGTTTTTGTAAGTATATAAAAAAAGGTAGGATGTTAAAAAAAGATAATACAGTGTCAAGTGTGCTATATCCCTTTTAGGACGAATTGTCATGGTGGATGCACGATAGCTTCCTTTAGGAAGAGTCCAATTGTTATACTGGATTTATGTCAGCTTCCGACGAGAAGAGTTCAAGTATATGTAGTTACCCACAAGGCCGTAGATAAGGAAATGCCTTTGTAGCTTGACATGATTGTGAAATTGGTGTGTTATAATTGAAATTGTGACAGTCATTCCTGAAATTCTTATAATTCAAACTCGCCAGAACAATAATTTAACTTATTTGTAAAGAGAAAGTATAAAAGATAAAGTGTCATAGTTGGTAGTAGTATGTCCCCATGATACACCACTTACAGTTTTGCTAAAGTGAACAACAATATGTTTCATAGTGTAAATCCCTTTTTATCTATAGTATTATAAAGCTAGAATTCTCTCAGTGACACTGACTTTTAGTATGCATCTTGGCAATGTTGGAGCCAACTAACTACTCGAGACAGGCTTTCATCTATAACATTGCTTTAAGATAGTTTATATTTTAATTATCTTCGATCCATCATAAGAATAGTATTGTAAATATGTGTATTTCTGCTGCTTTTTAATGTTTGATTGTGAGTTTAAGAACTATATTGTATGTGTAAACTCAACTGATGTGTCACCGTGTTCAGGGCATCGCATTCTATAAAACATTTTAAACTGCAAGAAACTTAAAACGGGTGAATATGCTTTCTTAACTCTCTCCAGTTAAAACACTATTTTATTAACTCGTTTTAAAACTCAAGAAGTAAGATATGCAAGTATATAAAGAATCAAGGTTTAAAATGATAAAACTAATTTATAAAGGTTCAAGTGGATATTAACAAACATACTTTATGCCCTATCCTCGATTCTTCAACCGAGAATTGCTCTACTATTGTTTCTCTTGAACAAAAAACATAATTTGTACACGAAGTGTTTCACAATTTCAAAGGTAGTGATCACCTTGTGCAAGCATACCACCAATCCAAGGTAGTGTTCATATTTTATGTTTCACTAATCTCATGAGGTAGTTTTCATCTCTCTCTCTCTCAAAAATTTCCAAACAAATAAGGTGATCCCATCACATACTTATTGCTAAGAAGTAATAATGATCACATAACAACCAATACATGATACCAGACTGTCGTGATCTAGTAAAAAACAATGATAAACAAGTGTCCTAATCACCTTAAACAAGTTAGAGCAAGCAGGGTGTCAAACCATGAGGAGTATGTGGTTAGTGCAACGCGCAACAAATTCCTAACATTATGAAGTAAACGATTATGATTGTTGATCACACTAGCAATGATTTAGTTTAATAACAAGCAAGCAATTAATTCAAAGTACAAATAGTTCACAAAAGCTAATCACACTTGGGGTTCAAGCATGAAACAAAACAGTAATCTCATTTCATTTAATAGATTAATTGTCAATAATCAAATCAGGCTTGCTAACTAGTTAAACCTTAGGCATCAATAATCGCTAACACACGGCAGTGGTATCAAACAGTCCATGCCAGTGTGACTTAACTAAGGGCAATTGTATGCTTTATCAGATCCAAACTAATCAAAACAACCATATGAACAAGTATTGCAGCAACTGGTAAACTAATCGTTCTGGTCGAAATAAACCTAAACCGACTGAATACACAATAATACCAAACATCAATGCTCATAGATCAATAATAAACAATTACAATTAATTGTTCTTAAAAACATGAGACAAACTATAAAGGTTACAATACTTTACATCCCGAGTATGACTCGAGAAGATTAGCCTCTCATAGCCATGATTTGCATCTTCAATTCTTCAGTTTTCGGGTTATGATCTCCAATTGGATGATGAAGATGAGTCTCCAATGGTGTCTCTAGCGCCCAAAACAATCTAGAACTGATTAGGAATGAATGGGGGCTGAAACCCTAGTTTTATCTCATTAAAATCATCCATGGCTATAAAGCCCATATTGAAAAATCGTAATCGACATCGACGACTCCAGATCTGGCATCCTCAACCCCAAATGATATTTTCTGATTTCGCTTGTTTTCACTCCAATGCATGTGCGTATCATCCCCGATCTTCCTGAGACTTCATTTCATGCTCGTACAAGTCCCTAATTAGTATCTTTAATGATTATTGACCTGAAACACATAAACACATATGAAGTATCCTAGTTCGCATAATAAACTAATTAAAACTATACAATTAACACACTATAACATGAACATAATACCCGACAATCATTACATAAGAATGATATGATGGAAATTGTAGCACAACTCTTTTATTTTGCTCATTTTCTTAATGTTGATCTCTTCCTTAATTTGATTATTAAATATATAAAAGAACTCAGATAGATTTATCTTAATTGTTTATATGAAAGTACCAAAGTAAAAGAGGCGAGAAAATGAGTTGGGCGGGGCTTTCATTAATAGAGACAACCAAAACATAAAGTGTGCCAACTGATGGATCCATGGTCGCTTCCATGGTGAAGCGACCGTTGAAGGTCTGGTCCCTTTCCCTATGCTTCTGTGTTGTGAATATTGTGTGTAGTCAATTACTTCCTTTCAATCTAATTTCCATTTTTTTCCTTTAGATTTTAAGCTCATATACAAAAGTGTATGCATTCTTTAGATTTTTTTCCTTTATATTGTTGGGCCGTCAAGAAGACGCATTCACGAAAGTTGGAGGTAACAGATATGAGAATGCTGAGGTGGATGTGTAGGTACACAAGGATGGACCGAATCAGAAATGACGTAGTTCGGGAGAGATTAGGGGTGACTTGTATATCAAATAAGATAAGGGATGGGAGATTGAGATGGTTTGGACATGTGAAGAGAAGACAGATGACGGCTCATGCTAGATTGGTAGAAAATATTACTATAGAGGGGAGGAGGGGTAGAGGTAGATCCAAACTGACTTGGGATGAGAGGATTAGACATGATTTGATAGATATCAACCTCTCCAAGGACATGATTGAGGATAGAAATTCTTGGAGACGTAGGATTAAGGTTAAAGACCTCTAGGGCAATGCATAGTTTCTTGTTAGAAATGTATTAAGGTTAAAGACCTCAAGGGTTTTTCTTTCCCTTTTTTGTTTTGTGTTGCTTTGTTTTTTTGGTCATATCTTCTTCTTGCTTTTAATTCAACCTAATGTAATATGTTTAAGTATTCATTTATTCATTTGCAAGGTCCAAATGATATACTATTATAATATTTTATTTTTTACATTATTTTCTAGCATGTTAATACCTATCACTATTATCAACGTTTTCATGTATCTATTTAATACTAGACAACTATTATTAGCATTATTATTATAACATATTAATTTGTTGATTATTTTCCTTTGCTATATGAGGGTCTAGTGTTGCACCTATGTTTCCTTTTATACGGCTTCATACATTTACTTTTAGAGTTGGGGGTCTCTCTGGAAGCAACCTCTCTATTCTTTGGATAGAGGTACAGTTCGTATACATCTCACCCTCTCCAGACCCTGTTAATAGCTTTGCTATTGGTGGGATTTTTACTGGGTACGATTGTTGTTGTTTTGTATTTTGCAAAGCGTAAAGATATCCTTTTTAAACAACGATTTTTTCCCTTTCAAATGTGTTTGTGGCTAAATTCGTAAAAATCATCTGAAGAGTAGGGGTGTTCATCGAATCGAATAACGAATTTTCAAGTTAAATCGAATCGAATAATCTGAATAATTGTTTTTTTCAGTATTCGAATTCGATTCGTATTCATATTCGTATTCGTATTATATGCCCAATTCGAAATTCGATTCGAATTCATATCTGAAACACGAATTCGAATCGAATTCGAATAAGTTCGATTTTAATTCGAATAAATACGATCTAATTCAAGTTTATATATGTCTAAAATTTGAAGACCATAATCATAATTGCAAAACAAACATATAATTTTAAAGTAGCTATAATACAACATGATCATAAATTCAATACTAAAGTACAAATAATCTAAAATTCAAAATATTTAAAACGAGAAGTAAATAACACCCATATTAGTGTGGCCTAAGAAATAATAACCTGGCTTATTGGGTTTAATCAATGTGTAATGGACATTTATTATTTATGGATTTCATATAAATAAAAAAATAATAATTATATATATACATATATGTATATATCATTTGAATTCGAATTTCGAATCGAATAATAAATCATAAATTCGTATTCGATTAATATACTCGAATACGAATCGAATTTGAATTTTTTAAAACCGAATTCGAATCTTAATAATCGAATTTGAATCGAACCGAATTTCGAATGTTTCGAATGTGAAAAAAAATCTGAACACCCCTACTGAAGAGATCCATATATAGCAGGTTCCACCTACTTCAAATTAAAATGTGAAATCTCGATCATTTTTATGTTATAAAACATTATATAAGTTCTACCTTCTTTTAAAGTTTAGTTAAGGTTTTATAAAATACTTTTTGGAAAGCATCATGGTTATATAGAAATAAATTTCTTGCCAACCATCATAAGTAGGATTTCAACAACTTTAATTTTGAAAACGTTCTTTTCGCATATGCACATTATTATCACATATGCACATTATTATCAATAAGCGCGCTAACGTCACCAACTTTATCTTCATCATTATCAATACCTTACTATCAACATCAATATATCAGTGTTTTGATCATGAGAAGAGCCATTAGCATTTCTTAGGATAAACCTATTTAGAATCACAATTTGAGACTTCCTTAAATAGTTATCTATTTTCTCCTTTTACGTTATTGAATACTGGATAGTTGTTTTAGATGCACATTTTCTAAAATCCGCGTGATAAAAACCTGATAAAATAAGCTTTAAGCAAACATAATAACATTAATAATCTAATTATCTAAATTAAAATAGGTTAAATAAAGCAAATGAATGAATACTAAAATAATCTAATTAATCGCTAAAAATTATGTAAACTAAAGTAAACAATCAATTGGTTAAACAAAATCATAGTCGCTAACCTTAATGTAATCACATGCCGACTAGTTGCAAAGAAAATCAAAGTAGCCAACCTTAAAATTAAATGTCCAATCACCTTAAAAGCCTAAAAGTCTTCTCACGACATCGCCTCAAAAAAATTATATATATAGCCAACCTTAAAATTACATGTTCAATCACCTTAAAAGCCTAAAAGACTTCTCACGACATCGCCTCAAAAAAATTTATATATACAAAATAAGATCAATTGGAAGAAATCAAATATTGAATTGCAGAAAAAAAAATGAAGATCAAGCTCAAGTTAAAACCAATTAGCTTAATCAGTTATCCATAAGGGAAACTCTATGCAGGGCCTAGGGCTAGGGGTAAACAATTGGTTATCTGTAGTCGTTGTCGCCGATCATAATTCTTCTTCAATTCCATATTGTCACTAATAATTAATTGTTCATGACGTTATTATTATAAGTGTTTAAAAGGTACAAAGGGATATTGGAAATTTGGGTTAAACGATTGGATGATTATTAACTTACTTGGATGGCTCTAGAACAGGAAATTACTACTAACTCTATAATTTTCTCATATATATTAATGGACCTATGATACCTAAATGATAAGAGAGAAAAAATTCTCCCCTCTAAAACATGGTTCTTGTGCGGTCGTTCATCCTCCACACCCTTTAGCACATCCGTATACATATTATTTTTTATACTTGATAAGTGAATTATTTCAATTAAGATTATATTAGAGCTATATAAAGTGTATGAAATAATTTTAATATGATATGTTTATATTAGAGCAATATTAAAAGTATACAAAAAAAACATTAAACGGTGTGAATGATAGCTATTATTATATACATCTTGAGAGCACAATAAAAAAGTAAAAGATATATAATATTTCTAGAACAATTTATATGTGTTGGTAAACCTACTTGTTTATTCTAATGTGTGTTTGGATACTATATGTTTGTATGTGTTGGTTTGATGGTGATATGGATAAAGAAGGTGAAAATAGTTGGGTGTGTTGGGGGACGATATATTAAAATATCTAATGGAAGCTTCTAAAATGTGTCCCTGACACCTTTGAATAAAAAGAGTGGGTGCATAAGGTTAAAGTGACCCGGTCACCTCTCCCACTTGTTTATAGTAATGAAGGGCCATAATATTATTTTGTTAATAGTACTCATCCGTCCATGACCCGTGAATTCTTTTCATCACAATCATCCATTTTGACGCCTTTTGTAGGTGGGGTGGGTGGGATAAAAGATACTTGACGGAGATTGTAAAGTGTGGAATATTATTAGTCTACTAGACTAAAATGATTGACTATTGAAAGCGTAGTGTCTTGATGAAAAAATGGATTAAAACGGAGATTTTAGTCAAACCATATAGAAGAAAATTGTATTTAACTCTTGAAACTTATATGTATAACTTATGTGATGGACAAAGACGACTTTTTAAACATAGTTCGACCCTTTAAATTGAATAAGACCAAACTATACATATATATAAAAAAAAAGAAAAAAAGAAAAAAAAAAGCCACTTGTGTGACTAAGTTTATTAAGTTAGATAAGGGAGTCTTAATAACCCTTCGTGACTAAATTGTAAATAGAAAAAACTGACATCTGTTATATTATTGGCTACTCAACATAAAAGCTAAAGAAAATTCAAAATTACACACTAATCGATAATTGTGAAGAATACCATCATTTATTTTTAAAATGGGCATTTATCTAAAAATAATAGTTTTATTTGGGAAATTCAATTAAAAAAGTGGATAAAATAACCTCATGTATTAAGCACGTGAGGGGCTTCTCAGGTAAGCTTTAACGCTTATTACTATTAGTATCTAAGTGTGTTAAAAAAAAGTACCCAAACATGCTATTTAAAAATCTTAGTACCTAAGTTTTAATATTTATTAAGGGTCCTGCTAGGGACGTCCCCACACTCCACCAATACGTCCCGTATAGCTCTATAGGGGACATATTGGTTGGTTTTTTTAGAAAAAAACACTAAATTTGTCTTATTATATTTTTTTGTCTAAAGATCAGAATGAGCGTATAACCCTATACGTCGCCTTTGATATATATATTTTTTTAATTTATTATTTGTTATTATTATTATTTATTGTTATTATTATTATTATTATTACTGTTATAATTCCTATGAGGGTGTTGTAACATCTCGGATTTTTCGTATTTGTATTCATTTAAGTTTAAATCGATCCGGGATCGTAATTCGGATCTTTCGAACTATTTAAAACTTATATTTATTGGTATTTAACCTGGTTTAACTTATTTTATAATTTCATAACTTTCAATTATGCCAAATGTCCCTTAGAAACCTTTAAAATAGCTTAAAAAGGCTAAAAATCGCATTTTCAGGAACTACAGGCTAAAGTCAAACATCTTTGACTAGTCAATTTCTCATGCTTCTGGTCGGAACCAACTTTCGGTCTAGAAGACTTTTATTTTTGTAACAAAATTTTAAGGCTATTGACCAAAACCCGACTTCCGACTCGTTGTTCAGATTCTGGTCAGTACCGGCTCGCTTAAACGTTTAATTTAACATAACCGGAGTTCTAAACATCCGTTTGGATTGATTCCAGCGGCATTTTAAAACCTGAAACTTTGAGATGTGATAATATAAGTAAAAACGAACTTAATGCCGCTAGAATTGATCCAAATGGATGTTTAGAATCCCGGTTATGTTAATAATAATAATAATAATAATAATAATAATAATAATAATAATAATAATAATAATAAATTAAAAAAATAAATATCAGATGCGGCGTATAGGGCTATACGCCCCTTCTGATCTTCAGACAAAAAAACATAATAAGACAAAATTTGTGGTTTTTTCTAAAAAAACCAACCAATACGCCCCGTATAGAGCTATAGGGACGTATTGGTTGGTTTTTTTTAGCAAAAGAGGAGGTGGCTGTAGAAAAAGGGTGTGGGACTGTGGGTACCTCATGCGAGTACCTTCATGATGGAAGACCACTACCTTCTTTTGGGGTATTTATAGAGAGAAAGAATTGATATACTATAAGCCGATAAAAGGAGAAGAGAGAGAATCATGTGTATGGAGTTCAGGGTATTTGAGAGTAGTGTTGTCTGTTTTTAAGTTGTTTTAAGATAATAGATGGTGTAAATGACATGATACTGTGGATTTGATGTGTTTTGGGGTACTTGAGAGGAACACCCCTTCCCCCATAAAAACCACATGCACTAACTGTGTAATCAGGGCCGGCTTAACAAGTTGGGCCTAAAACCCTAACTTGTTTTCGCTATCTCACGAGCCACTCCTGAGTGTAATTAACTCTTAAATCGAGTACAATTAACTCTTAAATCAATTATATAAAAAGTCATTTATTAAAACTAGTTTATTTATATGTATAAAGAGAGAATAAAATGGTTTGTTTATTTATATTATTAAACTTTGCCGTGACTTATTAAGAAGCATATTTAACTTGAAGATCAAGACTCGAGAGGTTTATTAAACTAGTCAATGAAATTCTAGAAGTATTGGATGTTAGAATTTGGATATTCAAATTGATATAAAAAAATGCCAGTGTCAAGAAAGTGGTTTAACATCAACCCGGCCTGAAAGAAAAAGTATAACTATTGGTAGATAAACACTTGGAAGAGTTTAAGATAAACATGATAACCAAGAAAGTTGATGGAACTCAAATTGAAAATTAAGTATGAGATCTTCTTTGAATTAAGACAATACGAACTATGAAGACTTGCTAAAGAAAATAAAGAATTAAGAAATTTAAGCTATTCTCTCTCTCTTTAAGTTGTGTACAAAAGACCGACACAGTCTATTCATGTCTGCCTACAACTCCGATAAGTATATGCATAGTAGGGCGACAAATTGGGTGATTTTGGGCGACAACACCGCCCCTGCGGGCAATATTGGGGCGATTTCAGGGGGGGTGACATACTTTTGTCACCGGTTGGGTTAAAAAGAATATTATTATTTTATTAAAAGGAACAATGGCAAGCCTTTGGGGTCGATTTTTTTGCTACAACACTATGACATCCCTAAAATGAAAATTGTTCCTCTACTGATGTGGCCACATATGTTGAAAACCACTCATATTTTGTAATCCTCCACTACACATAGCCTTATATCATGCCTACGTATTAATCATTAATGTTCATTAAAGTTCGCATTAATTTTTTCGAACCGACCAAAGTTCGCATTAATAAAATATTAAGTTGTACACAAGAGGCTTACTGGCTTAGTAGACAACGTGCAAGGTGAGGTCTTTGGGGTTTTCAAATAAAGGAAGTTACAACTTACATGTACTTAGAGGATGTTTGGAATTGCTTATTTAATTCTAAAAGTGTTTTTTGTCAAAAGTACTTATTGACTTCTGGCTTTTTGAAAAGCAGTTTTTAAAAAAATGTTTGGATTAGCTTATGTGGTTGGAAAAGCATAAGCACTTTTTAAAAAATGTTTGGCATAGCTTATTTACATAAAATGACCAAAAAGGGTAAAGGGTGGATAGATTAGTAAAAATCCAATCAAAAAGCCAAAAGCATTTTTGAAAAGCCCCAAATTGGGGCTTTTGGAAAAGTGCTTTTTCAAGCCTATCAAAAAGCCAAAACATAAGGAGCTTTTACATTTGCCAAACACTTTTTTTGCTTATTGGCTTCTTGAAAAAGCCAATAAACATTTTTCAAACTCAATCCCAAACACCCTCTTAATGCTTTAAGTTGTGAACATTTGATATTGGTCAATGGTCAGACTAGAGACCTTGGGTGAGTATTCTTCTAGCTTCAATAGATAAAACAAGGTTAAATTATAAAAAAGAAGCTTGCAGAGTATTCTTCTAGCTTCAATAGATAATACAAGGTTAAGTTATAAAAAACAAGTTTGCATGATTATATAACTAGCTAGTACGAGTAACTTTATGGTATGCTAGTGTTCGGGTAAATGGTTATGTGGTAGAGTGACTTTTGTAGAAAATAATACATAGAAAGTTCAAGGGACTAGTATCATCAATATGTTTATATCATTGAATACAAACTACAAACAAGTTTTAGTTTTGTAGTGACCTTTTAAATCAAGTGTGCACATGAGATCCTAAAATGTTATCAAATGTATGTATATACTAGACAAATGTCTCATATGATTTTAGCATGAAGAGCATCAAAAAGATTTTATAGAGGACCATTTGATGATTGTGAAAAGCATTTTTAAATACTTACAAATGACTAAGGAATTCTCCATGTACACAATCGCCGGTTTAGTTGAAGAGATTGATGTTGTAAGCAATACTTGAAAGAGTTGCAACTAGAAGGCTGTTTTGCATTAAACTACACAGGAGGAATACATCATAACTTCAAAAGCAACATAAGAAAACGCTAGGATAAAGAAATTCATGCATGGTTGATCTCGAGGTGATGTGAAACATCGATGACCCATAGGCATATTATCTAATATATATAAATGATAAGTTTGGTGCTGCTAAGTCGTCATTGGGCCATTTGGCGGCACCTTACTTGTCCATAACATTTTATTTTTTTTTTCTTTGTTTTTTTTTCTTGTAACTTTGTAACGTAACAACATAACAGAAACTGAACAAATGACAATTTTGTTTTTTTCCTTTGTTTGTTTTAATTCCGATATCATAAAGAATGTGACGACAAACAACCAAATTCACATAGGCTCAACGTCTAGGACCGACAATGCTCGGTTTTACTAATGCCCGAGTTTACCGACCGACACCACCCTATTGGTCCACTAATTTTTATATTTTTTCCCTTTTTAGCTTTGGTACCGTAACAAACATAGCTAAAATCGACCGAATTCGTGTCCAGTTACAGCCTCAGTGCCCGGAACCGACATCGCTTGGTTTCTACACCGTCCGGGTTTACCGACCAAACAAGCATCGCTTTAAATAATTTATTTTGTTTATATGTTAATTTGACTAATACATTTTTTTGGACGCTAAGGTTTTACCAATGGTGTCTATACCTTAACGAACGTAAACGATACCAACTAAATTCGAGTCAACTCACCGACGTAAAACTCGGGTTGTACCAACACCCAGGTTTCAATATTGAGGTTTTGCCATTTGCCTCGGCGCAACTCGCCGGGTGAAAATCTAGTTATATGACAAAGATGGTGGAATGAGGAGATGCTTGTCTTCACAAGGTTCAAACATATCAAAACATAGGTCATTCATTTATGGTGTCCTTATCAGAATCCAAGCATGAATGTCATGGAAGATCTATGGGGCTTTGTTATGGTAGGGGTCATATATGATGTGTAGTTTACTTGAATATAGAGGAACTTTAATAATAGCATTCATTCTATCTAACATGACACACTTGGTAAGGTCATTTACATATTATGCTATATGTTAGCATGGTTCGCGACTATAAGTTGTCATAAAAGTTTGTAGTTGGTAAAACTAACGGACATAATCTTAGCTAGGGCTATTTATAAATTTGTTGGTTGAATTTCATATGGGTGACATAAGCAAGAAGTTCATCATAACCGAATTCACAAATATTTAATAGAAAATAAACATTAGATGTTGTCCGTTATATCACTTCATTGATCGATGCTATAAAGCAGAATTCACAAATCGTAGTTACCAATACACATGGTCTAATATAAAGCAAAAAAAACTATTATAAGTTGTTAAAACATTTATTTTATGTCTCCTACACACCTTCTAGCAAACATGTTTCTTGTATCATGATTTTTCTTATTGATATGCTATCATCTTTAATGTGTCACTATTTCTTATTTTTTTTTCGCTTTATGTATAATTAACGTGTAAACTTAAAATACACTATATGAAATGCAGCAAATAAAATATCTAAGTCAATTTCATCCCTTTGAGGAAAAGGAACGGAAAATATTTTGAAGTCAAATGAGAGAGAACCAGAATTGAAATGGTGGCTACTTTAAGTAAATATTATCCAATATTTAACAAAGATTACATTTTCTTCTAGAAACAGACTGTTGCAAGGTTTACAAGTTGTAATTGAAAATTTTTTTCTAGTATTAAAACAATAATTTATAAAAAGTAATAAAAAATATAAAATATATAAAGGCTGGCCCAATATAAAATTAAAGAGAATTAGGTAGGCACATGGGCCTATATCTCAACTTTTCCTTTTATCTTTCATTGGACTCCTACTTCAAATACAAATCTACTTGTAATTGCAATGTATCCAAGACAACATTCTTGAACAACCAGTCAACCCTAAGAGTACAAAACTCTTTTCAAGAAAACTGGTAGAGATATGACATATGCTTACCTTTTATTCTAATGGGACAAATCCCTCCTGATGTCCTTTAAATGGGTTAAGAAAACTATAATTCGCGAATATTTTTTACTAGGTTTTTAAATTTTATTAGGGCATGTTTGATTACTGGATTATAATTATTTGATTGGTGTGTCAAGTTTGACAGAGACTCTATAATATGCCATTTTAAACTCAACAAAATTATAGTTTACATATTATTTTCTGTTTTACAAATTATTAAAAGAGAATTTTTTTTTTTTTCTAAAATGGTCTTCATCTGAGCTTCAATAGCTATTACAAACAGCCCTCTCTTTCACATTATCCGTCCAACCACGCCCGTCTAAACAGACTTCTGCCTCTCTTATCGACACGTCACACACGTACTCGTCGTCCTTCTCTTACTTCCGCATCGACCCAAAAGAATCCGTTGTCTCGTGTGTTAGAAATGATTTAAGAAAAATATAGTGAATTTCATCCATTCCTTCAATACTTGTAAAATAAATGCGAGTTTTTAATACACTATTATGTAAGATGGTTTTAAAAAAGATTTTAGAAATATGGTAATATAACATTTTAAGCTTAGAAAAAGGATATGCAAATATGTTTAACAAAGATAAGATAAAATACAGAAATCCAGTATGTTAATAGTGTAAATTCATACATTACATATTCATTTCATCTCTATGCTTCTATAGTCCAAAACACCAGTTTTCAAACCTAAGAAATCATAAACAGCGCCGCTACTGCTACTGCTTGTACCATTAAGATTAATTGTACAACTGCACTCCTTGCTATTCTCTATACCTAAACTGCATGCAAAGCATATAGTAGTACCGCCGGTACTCTTTAATGACTGATGACGGTGATGATGCATATGTTGAATTTGTGGATGCATATATGATGATGATGAAGATGAAGACGATGATGATGAGCTGTTGTTTTGGTGATGAGGTGGACTCATTCTCAACTCCAAATTCAAATCCGGACATCTTTCTTGAACTTCCGGCAAAGTGTTCTTGATTTTCCGGCGGTCACTCCCATCGGAATTATGCTTTGTGTCATCTTCTAGTTCTTGTTTAACTAGATGATGAGTGGTTGGAGAAGCGTTTGCAAAACATATGGTGGTGGTGGTGCCGGCGGCGGCGACGTCTAGAGACGAAATATTATTGTTATTGTTATTGGTGGCGGTTGTGGTGGTGGGAAAATTCGGTTGACAATCGTTAACCGGCCGGTGAGTCGCGGGATCAATTCCTCGGTTTAAAAGCTTTCTTCGTATATGAGTGTTCCAGTAATTCTTTATCTCGTTATCTGTCCTTCCTGGTAGTCGCCCCGCAATCAAGGACCACCTGTTTTATATAAAAAAATTAATCATTAGTTAAAATATTTTCAAATTTTACAAATTGGGTAGGTTTTTCATTTTTTGTTTTCACGAAAAATAAAGCATTAGTTAAAGAAAGCTTGAAAAAATGAACTTACTTGTTACCAAGAAGGCTATGGAGTTTGATGATGAGTTCATCTTCTTCTTCGGTGAAGTTGCCACGTTTGAGGTCGGGGCGGAGGTAATTGATCCAGCGGAGGCGGCAGCTCTTGCCGCAGCGGAGGAGTCCGGCGGCTTTAGGTAGTGACCGCCAGCAGCCTTCGCCGTGAGTCCTAATATAAGCAATTAACCGATCATCTTCTTCTTTAGTCCATGCTCCCTTGTTGGTGTGTGCTTTCTCACAACAAGGTGATCTTCCCATTATCTTTTCTTTTTTCTTTTGTGGATTATTTTCTTATTATCTTTTTGTGGGTTTGTCAAGAATGAATAATTCAGGCTTTGGTTGATCTATGAGAACTCAAGCCGGCCTATTTAAGAGCTTCAAGTAGAGCTTTATAAATAATCTTATGACTATACATATATGAATATATATGTATATATGGGTGGGTGGTGGTAGGGTTGGGTGTGGGGTGGGGGGATGTGAGAGAAGAGTAACCCTATAATTGCTTCTAGATGTGAGTTGGTGAGGAAGTGGCTGGTGGCCTCATGTGTTACGGTGATATTAGCAATCATCAATAAAGTATCAATATGATATAAGTAATATTACTCTTTTTGTTTTTACTTACATTTATATAAAACGATTAATATATCATAGCTAGCATTTCCTTTTAAGTTCAACAAAAAGTAACAAAGCATTTAGGTGAAGTTCTTGAACTACCTAATATATAAACATATTAATTTTCTCAACTTGATTTTTATTTTATAATAGTATTTAAATTTCTAAATATATGTGTGTAATATATTGAAATTGTTATCAATTAAAGGCTTAAAGCTGTAAAAGATTCATGTAAATTTTGTTGTCATAATATAATAATGACAAAAGAACAAGAATCAATTGGAAAAGGATTATTATATCTCTAGCTAATTGATATCTCATACAAGGGTTTTTGGTTTTCTTATAACGAAGAATGGCTACAATCATTCTACTTCTAAAGTTATCACATTTGTGTTGTCTGCACCGGAAGATTTGAACTCACAAATTTAAACGAAAATAAGTTAAGTTAATTAGGTGATACTGTAGTTGTTGATTTAAATTAAATATGATAGTGCTTGGTATGCAGTAATAAGTGACAGAATGAAATGACTTTTTGTGAGAGAATAAAAAAAAAGTTGTTTGGTTGATCAATGAAAAGGGTCCCATTAATAAAATGAAATGACCTGTTACTTAATTTATTTCATTCCCTTTAAAACACCTTAATTTCATTTCATTTATTCCTCGTGTTCTTTTTTTCCATTCAATTCCCTCTTTTACCCTACATCACATCCACTACCCACCGCCCTGCCATCACCAGTCATCGCCATCATTGCCAGCCGCACACCACCGCTATCAACCATGTCGACCACCATCATCACAGCCACTAACTATCGCAAGCCGCCACCACCCACCATCACTCCTGCCATGGCCACCACCCACCCACCACCACCGCCACCACCATTTTCGTCGCCGGAGCAACCATCACCGCCGTTGCCACTGCAATGGCGACGACGGTGATGGTCAGGTGACGGTGGTAACAATGGCTGCGGTGGTTACGGCGAAGATGGTAGTGCTGGTGGTAATAGGTGGTGGTGACGGCGGTGGCGGTGGTGGCAGTGTAGGTGATGATTGCGACGGTGGCGGGTGGCGACGGAGTGGTGGTAGTTGTTGTTATGTGGCGGTGGGGGTCAAGTGGTGGTGGTGGTTGTTAGATGGTGGCGGTGTTAAGAAAGTATGGTGAATATGGAATGGAATGGAAAAAAAGGGTGGAAAGAAATGGTTTTGATGGAATGAGATTCCATGTGTAATGGTTGATTCTATCTGTTGAACAACCAAACACCACTTTCTTCATTATCATGCAATGAATCAATCCATCCCCCTCGTGCATATCAAACGTTACCTAATAATTAGAAAGAAAATAGAAACATTAAAATAAATATGTTACAATAAATATTACACGATCAGTTTGGCATGTTTAACCAAAAGAGTTTTATTTAGTGATTTATAACAAGCTTATTAAAAGAAAAAGAGAAAGAAAGAAGCCGAAGATGAGGGTGGTATATATATAAGTCAATGTCTTTCCCAATTTGGTGTAGTGGTAGTCTGGTAAGAAGTCTGCGTTTCTCATTGGAGACTCGGGTTCAATCACCACATAAAACACTTTGGGAGGAGCATGGCTGGCTCAACGAAAGAATACTGAGATTTTTGTGATTTCCAGTTTAATCCAAAGGCATCCGGGTTTTACCACTAGTAAGCCTTCGGGCAAGTTGGTTTTCCCTGGACTTAAGATAACTTTGAGGCGATTAAGAGCTCCGTACAGCTTGGTTGGGCTAGCTAGCAATGAACTTTTATAATTGGATTGCCCCATACAAAATATGTAGTTAATTATTTGTTTGTTGGTTGTTAAAAAGATAAATAAATATAAGTCAAGGTTACGTAGGTAGGCATAAAGTAGAGGAGGATAAGGTGTGATTTTTGCGTCTTTCTTCTGCGTACATGGAACAACTTTAGTTTTTTTTTTTTTTTTTTTTTTTTGATAATTAATACAAGTAATTTAATTGTGTTGGTGGAACTAACATCCAGATTTCCAGATTGATCTTTTGATGAGCTTTTCTTTATCAACAATATTACATACAGTTACCTTTTTCATACAATTACCTTTTTTCTTTCTTCAGATCATTTATTTATTTTATTCTATGTAATTTCATTTCAGTGGAAAATAATATGTGTATCCCTTATTTAATTTAAGTTTTCTTAACCATATTAATTTAAAATTTTGAAGATATTTTTTTTTGGGGGGGAGGGGGGGGGGTAAGTAATCTTTATTTAAAACAAACATTAAGTGGATAAGATTTTAGAATGATGGATAGATATAATGTAGCTTTTCTTCATGATATTAACTTACCTTGACAATCTTGATATCAACACGCACAAGTAGTTGATTTCAAGTTTCCAACAATATACCGCTTAACTTTTTCTTGTAGTTTTTTTATATGATTTTTTTGAACGGCAAAACTTTGTAATTCTAAATCATTACATATTTTCTTTATGATAACGGGACTTGAACTCTCACCTAACAAATTTTATCATAAATCTTCGCATTGCTACCAAAAGGTCCTTTGCGCTGATTTATCTAGCGGTTAGCGTTATGATCCAATGACATTGGAGTGGCGGTTAAGGGTATGTGTGACATACCACATCGGTTGGCCAGGAGAACTAAGCCTTCTTTATAAGAAGAAAGATACATTCCCTATCATAAATTCATAATGCGTTTTGCGCGCTTAATGGTAATGAATAAGAGAAAAACTTTGCAGTTAAGCGAGCTTTAGTGGAAGAAGTATCAGAATAGGTGACCTCCTGGAAAGTTTTCATCTGGGCAACCAAAATCAAATCCATGAGGCGATGGTGGTACGTCCCGGCCAAAGCGGACAATATTATGGTGCGGCTATGGCTAGGTTGTTATAGTATGTTTGATAGGAAGCTTTAAGAGCTTTTAAGAAAAAGCTCATACTTAATAAAAAACGTTGTTTGGTTGAAGGAGTTTGAAGCTTTTAGGTTATAAGAAAAAGCTTGAAACTAAAAGCTCCTTCTAATATCGTTTAAAAAAAACTAAATACTTATACTAACTAGGTTTTGGTTAAATACTTATACTACCTAGGTTTTGGTTAAATACTATGTTAGATTAATGGTTTGACGAACTAATATTTGACGTTGGTTGATTTAGTGTTATGGTAAAGTTTTTAATTATTTTGGTTATGATATATATGCGTAATTGAATTCAATTTTTGCTTTAATAATTATTCCACTTGTGTTTGATAGTCATTGGTGATTGTTTGATGCATGATTAGGTTGTCTACTTTGTGTTTTCAACTTGTTTGCGATTTATGGTCGAAAAAAATCGTAGGAGTAATTATAGAGAGCGGATTAGATTTTATTATTCCATCTCTAGAGAGGCCGGGAGGCAATTTAGTGTTGTGTAATCTTTGTCTTTTGTGGGGCTGGGGTACTAATTGCATGGGAGTGAGTTAGCCTAGGTCCCTTAAGATTATTGTGATACAAGTCGTGTTCAAATTAATTAAAAATACTCCCTTTATATTAATATATATTGTATCTAAAGACACCGGAAGGTGATTTGGATTTTGGGGTACCATAGTATTATTAGGTAAGGTGAGACCGGGAGGTGATCCAAACCTTTAACAATTGAGCTTCGCATGTCGTTAGAGTTCTAGAGTGTCGTTGGTGAGGCCGGGATGCGATCTAGCGTACTTTAGTGTCATATTTTTTAGATATTATTTTTCAACCAAGTCAAGTTCGTTAACTATTAATTTAACTAGTAGGATTCCATTACCTAGGTAGTCGTTTCTCGCATTTGGTTAAAACCCATTCTTTATTAAAGTTTTGTTTTTAATTTAAGTTTTAATTAGTTAAGTTATTTAGTTTAATTAATATTTAAAAAGAAAAAAAAAATCTAAAAATCAAAAGAAAGTCTAGATTAGTAATCATTTTAGGTTTAATAATTAGAATTTACCCATAGTGTCCTAGGTTCGATATCCTTTCTTACTTGCTAGCTACATAACGACCGGTACACTTGCCGATTGTGTGGTTTTTTTAGGTGAATTCTGTAAAACTTGGTTAAAAATATTATACACACTTTTCACACATCAATATCACCATTTCAAGTATTTATATATTTCCATTGCATGTATTATATCTCCATTTCATGTATTTTGTACTTACATTTCATGTATTTATCCTTTCATTTTATGAATATCTAAGTAAAACTTCTGCCCAAGTTTGATTTTTGTTATTACCTGAAATTAACAAACAGAAAAGCTAACCAAATAAACGAAACCGATTAACCAAAAACTGTTTGGTTAACTCGGTTGAGGCTAATAACCCAATTGAACCGCTCGCATCTCCAATTTACACGTTAAAAAATGTTCACAAACTAAAACCGGTTCCTCAAATGCCAAAAAAACGGTGTGAAACTGAATTCAATTGCCAGTTTGTATCAATTTGAGATGTACACTATGAAATTAGTTTGGAGCTGCTTGAAATTGAACCTAGCTAGGCTGTTTCAAACACAATCAATCCTTGTTCACTTGGAAACCGGTTTTAAAACCAAACTGGTTTGAGTAAAAACCGGTTTTCATGTCCATTAACGAAAACCAAACCGATTTAGGCTAAAAAAAACCGACCATGGATACGTAAGATACGAACCACACACATATAAGTGATGCGCATGTGCTTGCCTACTTGTATTGAAACATATATGCACAAGCATATACATGCGTACATGTACGCAGATATACGTATACACATATAAACCAACTAAAACATGTATATACAATTAAATACATGCATGCATAATTAAACATATACACATGCCATATATATGTACATAAATGAATGAGTGCACCCATATATACTTAAACAAGTGCATGCATTCATGATTCACCTATACACGTACGAGAGAGAGGTAGTGGATCTTCTCAAGGAAAGTTATTTATATATTTTTTTTTAAATTTTAAATGTTGATTTAACATATTGAACTTGATTCACCTTCAAATCGCTCCTTTCTCCTTCCCCACCATGTGGTGCAAGTTAAAACACAACTTTGGATTATATTTAAGGGAGTTAATTCGTCTTTTCGTTGTTATACTCTCCCCCACACCACATGACAATCTCTTTCAATGGGTCACCTTTTTAGGTTGCTTTTCTACCTTAGTTAATTAATTTAATACCAATTATTATTTTAATGTAATTTTAATTAAGAAAATCTATTTATTTGAAAGAGAAACATTTTGCAACGCATGCTAACTATAAACCGAAAGAAAAGAAACTATAAAGTTGATAGTTTCTATGATTCTATCTACTTCCTATCCTTATCTAATAAAGGTAAAGGTACACCAAAAAATAATGATATAAAATAGAAATACAAATTATATCATTTTGAACATTTGTTATAGTTTTTACTCTAAAAGCCATAGAACAATAAAAAACACAGCCTAATTGGTTTTAAGGTTTTCAATAAAGAAAAGGGGACAATGACAATTGTGGTAATACTAGGCCATGGTTTGGTTAAGGATGGACGGCCACTTGTGTGAAAGGATGTGTTTATGTTATCAAGCTTGTCAATATTGAGGAATTGAACATGACATGCTACAAACGAAAATGGCTCCCACCAATTTGACGTTAAAACTCCAAAGTATACACACACTAGGTTTTATCCTTCATATTATAAGATTATTTTATATTTTTTAGTCTTTTAATATTTATTTTTTGGTTGGTTGCTCATGACCCGTTTATTTTTTTTTACTATAAAATTGTTTCTTAATTATAAATAATATATTTTTTTTAAAGTCGGATATTAATTTTTAATATATCCCTATTTTATAGGATTTTCACATCAAATATTTGGTGAGATTAATTTTTAATTTAATAAGATGTTATAACCCGTTTAAGATCTATCTGGGTTTGATGGCGACCATACCTGTTAATTCGGGTCAAATGCATAAGAAGTCTCTATTTACAAATTAAACAGTAGCTTGAGATAATTTAGGGAGCAACCAGAGAGCTTTTAAATGTTTCGTTTATATATATTATAGATATACACACACACACACAATGGGTTTTATCCCTCGTATTACGGGGGCTGTTTTATATTTTTGTTTTTAATATTTATTTTTTGGATTTTAATTTTCTTTATTGTAAAAAAGTTAATAATATACTTAATTTTTTATGATGAAAGGGTTTCACAAATAAATGATATGTTATAGCCCGTGTAAAAGCTATATGGGTTTGGTGGCCCATGACCCGCTTATTTTTTTACTATAAAATTATTTTTTTTAATTATAAATAATATATTTTTGTAACATCGTGAAAATATCCGATTAATTTTGGGTTAAAAATGTCAAATCTGAAAGTTAAGGGACTGAAAATGAAAATTCTGGTTTTCATGCATCTTCGCGCGACGCGAAGATGAGACTGATATACTTCGCGCTACACGAAGTTGCTGGCACACAATTCAAGATTTACGATTCTTCGCGCGACGCGAAACTCGACTAAGTAATCGATCCACGTGGGCTACCACGTGTTGACACGTGGCAACCCGAGATTGACATGCAAAATTGCGGCGCCAGAGGCGGTTCGCGCGATGTGAAAATGCTCAAATCTTAACTATAAATAGGCAGCTACGGGTTCAAGTCTCATTCATCCAAAATCACTTCCATTTTCACATAGTTTACCGAGGAAAGCATGCCAAGGTGTTCCGACGTTCTGAGGACTTGTTTTCGTGAATAAACGAGGTGCCGAGATGCTGTCGACGATTCGCTGATCTGTTAAACGAATCACGAGCTGACACGCTACTGATTTTCTTAGTTCTTAGTTCCCGACTAGCTGTTAAAGGTAGAATTATGTTTAAGTTATTTATTACATAGTTATTAGAACGTAGTTAAGGGTATAGTCGTTAAACTGTAAATGTTTTTCCAATAAAAAGATTTATTAAAGTAAAGACATTGCTTCCACGTGAAGTAATGTTATCAAAACTATGTTTTGGCGAGCATGTAATAACTGGAAGGGTGATATTATTAGTAGAATCTTCTTGCCTAAGGTAAGTAATTCGTACACATCCCAATCAACCGCGAGACCTGTTTATTTACCTGGAGAAGTTTGCCAACGTGATAGACTCTATTAGGCCAAAGCATGCTATACCAAACGTCACGTGTAAATATACAGTATTTTCATAAAATGACTATAACTCTACTAAGGTTAGGTCAGACCTAAGAGTCTGCTGAACTGAATCAGACTTCTAATCTGCTAATCCGACCTCGAGTCTGCTGAACAAAAATAGACTTAAAGTCTGCTGAATAAATAAGATATACCATCTAGATACTTATGCATACCTATTACAGATATAGGATAAAAGCATACTGAGGAAAAGATTCTGATATCACCGAACTGATAACACAAGGTGAACACGTTAAACCTTTTATGGTCTGAACTGATTTTACTCTTAAAATAAGAAGGTTGTTTATTGCAAAGAGTCTGTTAAATGTTTGCATGAGATTGATTTTCTCTAAAATCGTTATAATACAAAATAGATAATAAAAAGCAACTCAGACCGAATACACATGTGTCTGAATCCATACATAACTGATAATTGGCATACAAAACCAAGTCAGTCATAACCAGTTCTCCAACAGGGTCACATAGCCAAAGGGAAGGTTGTCTCCGAACAGGGACTATGTACTCGGGGAACCTTTGAATTGTGTGTGTAGGGCAGTGGTACAAATCCTGGGTATGACAGGCGTTCCTGCTGAATTTGTGAAACAGAAAACTATATTTGAATTTAACGACTGTTACTAACTGTTTTATTGAGTCAACGTTTCACCAGCATATAGCTGACGTGTTTTTCCAACCCATGCAGATAACTAGGTGCTGATAGTAATATACAAGTATATGGTGTCATGATGTTAGAAGATTGCACGAGATGGCTCTATTTTGATTATATAGATCATTGTAATAATAATAACACTGTTTTGTAACCGAAAACTTGGATATTTAATTCCCAAGAATTTTGTAATGTAAATTAATATTTTAATATTTAAAGACTTCCGCTAAAATAAACCCGCTACTCTGATATATTTACAAAACAGGTACCAATCCGGGACGTCACGCCCAGGCTCTGAACCGGGGTGTGGAACTTTTTTTTAAAAAAAATTGGATATTAATTTTTAGTATACCCCTATTTATAGAATTTTCATATCAAATATTTGAAAAGATTAATTTTTAATTTAATGAGATGTTATAACTCGTTTAAGAGCTATCTGGGTTTGATGAGCCTCAAACCCATTAATTCGGGTCAAATGCATGAGAAACCTCCATTAACAAATAAAGCAATCTGGTGGCTTGAGAGAATTTTGGAAGCAACTAGAGAGCTTTTAAAGGCTTGCGGTTGGCATGGTAGTGTGAGGTGCTTATCGATCTCTCCGAACCTATATACCCCAAGCCACGGCGAAACAGCCCAAGCGCAAGCAAGCTTGGCCGCCCAGCGTCCTGATCAAATCATTCAATGTTATCAGCAGAGAATGTAGATCAGTCATCAATAAGCAAGGCTTATAGAGCTCTCTAGGCTGTCCTTATCAAATTGAGAGTTCGCTTTGCCAATCCATAAATATGTCGCACCCAGCAATTCGAGGAGTTGGCCAGATACGGATCGAAGCTCTGCCTCGAGCCATAACCCTACCCCCCCCCCCCCCCAATGCACACACGCACGAGCACGAGCACACACACACACCCACCCACATATATATATACACATAGAAAGAGATAAAGAGAAAGAGTGGGGATACTGTACAATAATTGACTATCGTGCATTAAATACGCGCCACTTCATAGCATCAATTTCACGCGGTGGAAAATTTGTAATTAAACCTAAATCTAATTCTTTGGCGTGATCTAATTCATCAATTACATTCTGCGATTTCAATTTCACACGATGACAATTTCATAATTAATCCTAAATAAATCTGTAAATTTCAACATCAAATTAATTCATTTGAGATTAACTATTCACTACAAATTCAATGTATAAGACCTCCAAACAATTAATTCAGTGTAAAAGTCAAATTAATTCCATTTACACATTCTCTAAATGAGATCCACGATTGCAAACAGAGATAAAATGTGCTAAGTTTTAAATATAGATTGTGAAGAAGGCTTTGAACAAAATCGTTGACCTATACGGATTAAAACTACATTCATAACAAAATACACACTGTATCATAAAAAAAACACTCATAACAAAAATGAAAATACTGAGAACAAAATTTCTAACCTAAACTAATTATAGTTATACACTTATACTTAGAATAGATACGCGATGTATAAAAAAATGCTCAAAACAAAATTGCTGACCTAAGCACATTAAAATTACACTCATAACAAAATACACAATGAACAAAAAAAGCACTCAGAACAAAAATGAAAAACGCTCATAAGGAAATTGCTAACCAAAACAAATTAAAATTATGTTCTGTTGCTCTCAATTCTTGTTAAGTTTAATATCATCTCCTCATTCTCATCATTTATCAAGTAATTGTTAGTTAGATTTTTGTTGATAATTTTGAAGTATTGCGTTCTCAGTCTCATATTTGAAATTAAGATTTCTATAACATCAAATTTAACACTTATATTATATCACTTCATGTCACCTCATAATCATCAATAGATCACCGATTTCATAAATTAGGACGGAACCGAAATCGAACCAATTTACAACTTTGTCACCACTTGTTTTGAAATTAACGGTGATTTTAAGTCGCGTACCTATTATACAGTAACGCATTAATATATTGGATCTTATGTATGTATGCATGTGTGTATGTATGTATGTATGCATGTGTGTGTATAGAGAGAGAGAGAGAGAATGTGCATGTGATTAGTTCGAATGGAGAATCGTCTTCAGACGCGGCATTTCACTAGTCGCCTAGAGATGGGGGTGTGGTGTTCCACATGACCATTTGATGTCACATCAGCACCATGTATTACTATTTGCCCCCACCTTTGAGGTATTAACACCCAACCTAAGAAGTGCACGAAATTATGCTAACACCAGTTTATCACATAACTCAAACCTTTTACTACATCGGAGGAAAATTATTTTTCACAGCTTAATATCACTAGGCCAATGACCCTATAGTATTTGTTGATTTTAGCAAGAGATGGAAGTAGATAAAAGATTGTAATAAAATTAACAAATATTTATCAAGCCATTCCCACTTTGGTGGGGTGGTAAGATGGTTAGGATGTTAAATAAGTTTCCAATTTATCAAATTTCACTTCATTATCTATTTTGTTACAATTAAAATTATTAAAATGAAAAATATGTTATTGATGGGAGTCGAACTCACTACCTTGATTTTAAAATGTCAGTAGCTTACCAACTCAACTAATATGATTTGACGCTAACATTTACTTTTCCTTAATATGTATAGATTTACAACATTCCATTTTGATTTCTTTTAAAATATAGATTGTCTAAACACAAGAAAGCTTGTCTAAGAATCAACACGTGCTTATCCCTTTTGCCTTTGACACATTTGACTTCTTAGCCCCAGAGGCCGCTGACATTTTGAGCAGGGTTTAAAGGGTCGTGCATAGTAATTTATTGGCCTCTACGAACCAAAACTTTGTTTTTAGTATGATTAGGTTTGCTATCCAAAAGAGGGTTGAGGCGCAATTTGTTACCCCTTTACCTGCCACCTCATTGTAATCGTTTGGATGTTTTTAATGAACCAAGAATTTTCATTAAAATATATATATATATATATATATATGTGTGTGTATATATATATAAATTATTCTTACTAATCTATGTATATGAGGAAATATACAATTACCATATATTAATTATGTAATATTTTATAATTTATAAAATTATAATGGTCATTATGTAATTCATATATGTATATTTGACGTTTTTTATATTTTTCATCTATGTGTTACACGTGAAACTAACCTAATAAGTAAAAAAAAACTATACAAATTAATAAAACTTCACACTCGTCGTGTCCCCCTCTTGTGGGGACATTGTCAACTTAAGTTTTCTATTTGTGACTCCATCAATAAACATGTTAAATGTTGTTGTTTTTATATTTTTTATGTTATTTTAAATATTAGGGCTTTAAAAACACATAATATTTCTATTAAGCTTATGTTACACAAGACATAGAATTCATTCTCTTTTAAAAAAAACTATTAATATTAGAAAGAAGGCGACAATGTTTTTGGGGAAAAAAAAGAGGGAAAACGTGGAAGAAGTAATAAGAAAAGATAGAAAATGAAAAGTGATATTGTTGAGACGTCTAACTTCATGCATTAGGCTGAGGGGTGTGGGGGTTTTAATGGGGGCTCCAACCAATAATATTATGACGTATGACAGAGAGAGAAACTGGATAAGGGGGGTGTTGGAGCCCCCGTTGGAGCTAGAGGTGTTCAAAAAAACCGGTTACGGAACCGGTTTGGCCGGTTCAACCGGAAACCGGTTTTTTAAAAACCGGTTTTTTTAAAAACCGGTTTGACCGGTTTACGTAACCGGTTTACGTATCGGTTATACGTTTTGGAGCCAAAACCGGTTTTATAACCGGTTTTTTTTATAACCGGTTTTTTTTAATAACCGGTTATTAAAAAACCGGTTAACCGGTTTTTAAAATAACCGGTTTATTACCGTTATAAAAAAAACCGGTTAACCGGTTTTTTAATAACCGGTTAACCGGTTAAACCGGTTTTCGAACGTTACCAAACGGCTTTATAGCCGTTTTTTTTTTTTTTGACCGTTTTTTAGCCGTTTTTTTTTTGTTTTTTTACCATTTTACCCCCACAAACATCTATATATAGTTTAGGTTGGGTATTGGTTAGATCACACTTGATTATACAACTCCAAACGCTCTAAACGTTTATTTCATACGCGATTATACAACTCCAAACGCTCTTCTTTCGTAGTCGTTTATTTCATACTCGAGTATACCACTCTTAATTCGTAGTCGATTATCATGGCCTCCCAAAGTGCTGCTTCATCGGTCAACATGGGTGCCTCGAACACGGGAGAAACCGTCGTTCGGGTCATCCCCACGAAACGAAACCAAGATATTTGGCAACATTTCGACCTATGCGAAATGTCTAACGGAACCCAAAAAGCTAGATGCAAACATTGTTTGAAGTTTTATAACAAAGAAGCAAACTCCAGTTTAAGAGCTCATGTAGAAAAGCCCTCTTGCAAGGTCTTGAAGGACGAATCCGGAAGTAGTTCGCAGCCGGAGATGACGAATCAAGGAACGGTGTTTACGTACGACCTTGAAGCGGTACGTCAACAGTTTGGCAACTTTGTGATTCAACAATCACTTCCTTTCAACCACTTCGACAACCCTCAATTCACGGAGATGATGCAAAAGTATGTTCAACCACGCTACCAACACGTAAGTCGTTCGACCCTTAGAAGAGATTGTCTTAAAGCATGGAAAAACGCTAAATCCGAACTAATTTCATACTTTTCAAACTTACAAACTGGTGTGAACTTAACAACGGATGTGTGACGGCTCATTGGGTTGACCCCCGGTCGTGGCAAATGATGAAACGAACCGTTGCGTTTCAATTGTTTGATTACCCGCACACGGGTAGAAATATTTTTAAACTCTTGGATAAAGTCATTTGACAATACAAGATTGAAGATAAAATCTTTTCAATATCGTTTGATAACGCGTCCAACAATACGGCCGCGGTTGGCCATTTAAAATTAAAGTATAAACCTATCTGTGATGGAGCGTTTTTTCATAGCCGATGCATTGCACATATTATCAACTTGGCCGTGCAAGATGGGTTAAACGTGATCGAAACGCAAAGAAACAATTTTAAAAGAATGTTACGAGATGTTTTTAGCAACAATTCAACATTTTCAAGATACAAAAAATTTTGTGAAGAAGCTAACTGTCAATGGTTGGGGCCTAATTGGGATTGTCCAACAAGATGGAACTCGACTTGTGAAATGTTTGAGAAAGCCATCCAACAAAAACAATCGTTAATTGCGTTTCATCAAATTTTGTCAAATAGGGGTAAATGTGCACCGTACGATCCTAGAAACTGGTTATTGATTGAGATCGTTACGGAGGTTCTTCAAATTTTTAAATCTTGCACAACTAGTTTATCCGGGGTTTACTATCCAACAAGCCCCATTGCTTTACCAAAAATTGCTGTCATGTGCACAAAGTTGACTGAAATTCATTGTAGGGGTGCACCTTATTTTGATATGGGTGCAAAAATGAAAGAAAAATTTAGAAAATATTTTCAACAACTACCCGCTGTTTTGACCTGTGCGGCTGCGTTAAACCCTTGCATCAATGTTGGTGGTGTTGAAGCTTTAATAGAAAAAATTTGTGATGAGCTAGAGTTAAACGACGATCAAAACCCCCATTATAACCAAACTTTAAAGAATGCTTTCAACACCACCTTGGCAAACATGTATGATGTTTACCTTACAAAACACGGGTCGTCTTCCCAAATTCATGACTCGTTAAGAGCTGTTGCCCAATCCCAATCCCAAACCGACCTTGAAATGGGGATGTACTACATGATTTGGGAAGACGCCGGTAAACGTCAA
Source organism: Bidens hawaiensis (assembly GCF_021521415.1). Taxonomy (NCBI): domain Eukaryota; kingdom Viridiplantae; phylum Streptophyta; class Magnoliopsida; order Asterales; family Asteraceae; genus Bidens; species Bidens hawaiensis. The sequence goes on from NW_027492290.1 coordinate 475,069, forward strand.
AGGGTAAACACCCCAAGCAGTGAACTTGGAAGGTATGGTGGTACCAACTTTGTGAAACACATGACTCCGGATGAATTTAGAAGTCTTGATATGCTGGCTTGGTGGAGAGGTAAGGAGGATGAGTTTCCGATCCTCGCCGGCATGGCCAAAGATTTACTAACGGTCCAAGCTTCCACGGTAGCTTCGGAGTCTGCTTTTTCTGTTTCTGGCAGGGTTATATCGATTAGGAGGACTCGACTCACTCCACCAGCTGTAGAGATGTCGATTTGCTACAAGGATTACTTGGACTCTTTAGATAGGGCACCACATCAACGCTCACTCGAGGGGGAAATGGAGTATGAGGCGGCCTTGTATGAAGACGAGGTCAATCAAGGACACACTCAACCAATGACCGATGAAGAAGCCGCGTACGACGATTACCTAAGGAATAGCTCGGGATCGGGTAGCGAAGAAAATGAGTAACAAACATCAACTTGTTAATGTAATCGTGTCTAAGCATTCTTTAATGTTTGTATTTTTGAGTTACGAATATGCGATAACGATTTAATGTTTGTATTTTTAATGTAAAAGCTATAAATGAAAGTTATGTGTTTTTAATCTTCCAAGCAAAGAATGCTAACAACGAAACCCTAAACCCTAAACCCTAAAGCAAAAAAAAAAAAAAAAAAAAAAAAAAAAAAAAAAAAAAAAAAAAAACCGGTTAACCGGTTAGACCGGTTATTAAAAACCGGTTGTAAAAAAACCGGTTTAATAACCGGTTCTAACCGGTTTCTAAACCGGTCCAAACCGGTTTGGCCGGTTTGAGTTTTCATTGACAAAAACCGGTTAATAACCGGTCCGGTTATTAACCGAACCGGTTTTTTTCTGGATAAAAAAAACCGGTCCGGTTAATAACCGAACCGGTTTTTTCAAAAAAACCGATTTGTGCACCTCTAGTTGGAGCCCCCGGCCCTGGTGTGGAGGGGCTCCAGCAGGGGCTCCAGCGAATTTCTTTTTTATTTTTTTATAAATATATTCAAACAACGTATTATTAAAAAAACTCATAAATTATTAAAAAAAACACACATTAATAAAAAAACACATTAATATCTAAAAATAAAATAAAAATTAAAGTACTAAAAAAAACATTCTTCTTATTCTTCGGCTTGGTCTTCTTCGATCAACCTCTTTCGGATACGTTCCTTTTGCTTTTCCATTAGCATTTGATCGACCGGATTTAGGTTACTGAAGTCTCTAGTAAGAAGTCCAAATCTCTCATTCGACTTTTTTCCTTTTTGTCATAAGAGACCACCTCCATGGTTTTGTTGAATTTATTGAGGGATTCAACAAGATTGGCGATGTTTACGGCTTCCCCCTCAGCCGGTTTTTTCCCCTTGGCGTCCCTTCCCAATGGCCACCTCCTCAGCGGTGAAGACGTTTCCTCCTCCGCAATGTTTAGGTCGAATCCAACGCGGCAATCCGACCCGGTTGAAGTGCTATACGCTCCAGACGAACTAGTTTTAGTCCGTTTCGGCCTTACTTCCGCATCAAAGTCCGGCGCCACCAGCTCAACCCACTTGGAACACCTTTTCAACCTCTCCCACAACTTTAAATCGTCCCACGTCTTCACCATCCCATACCTCCGCAAACACTCCTGCTTCCACTCTTCGACCGTGAAATTGAAAACCGCCAAATCATCACTGCCACTTGGTCTCATACGACCGCTGTTCCTGTTGAAAAGATTAGTAAACAAGCCGACAAATTTTCTGATTTCGGACCACCGACCCGAAATCATATCGGCGTTCCGCTCTGTACTCCCAACGAGCATGTAGAACGTCTCCCTAACCTTTGTCCAAAAAATCTTGCTCTTTTGGTAGTCGGCTGCAAAATGACTAAATAAATTAGATTTGCATTTAACTTTTTTATTTAACTTTTTTATTAAAAATCATTTTTAAAAACGTTAAAACAATTACCGCAACGCCGATCCTCAGAAATGACTATCCAAGCCCGACACAAGGCTTCCTTCTCATCCGATGACCACGGAGTGGCTTTCCGCTTCGTCCTCGGAGTCGAAGCCGGTCCCGACCCGTCCGTTGCAACTTGTTTTTTCCGGTGGACGCGTCTTTTTGGTCCCGTAGCTTCACCGTGTGATTCTTGTGTCTCCGGAACAACAAAGTTAGGAGACGGTTGTGTGTTGGATGGTTGAAAGCCGGATGATTCTTGCGGCTCCGAATAAAACATCGGTTGGTGCGGTGACGACCATAAATCATCGTCAAGATAATCTGAATCAAGGTTTGGGAACCAATTTCCAGCCATTTTTTTAAAAAAAAGTTGAGAAGATGAATTGATTTTGGGTGAAGGTTTGAAGTTTTGGTATAAAAATGGGTGAAATAGGGTATAATTATATAGGAAAAATATTTTATTTTTTTTGGTTTGTTCGGCTCCCAACGGTCAAAAAACCATCAAAAGTTGTGCAGCCCTCTCTCTTCTCCCGCTAACCGGCTCACGCCTGCATTGTTTTTCGTGTTAGCGCCCCCGCTAGCGCCCTGGTGGTGTGGTGTTAGCGCCTGGGGGCGCGAGCGGAGGGGCTCTAGCGCCCCCGTTGAAGCCCCACACCCTCGGCCTTAGGTAGCCATAAGGGCAGTGGTTGGTATTTAGACTTTACCCACTTGCATATCCTATTAATTTAAAGTTTTAAACTATAATAATATTAATATCAATAACAATAATAGTAATAATAATATAAAAATAGTTATATTTAGAGAAAAATCCTGAAATATGACGAAGTTTGAAAAAGAAACTCTAATTAATCTAAATTCTGAAAAATTTTCAAAATAATCAAATCAAAACTCATAACGCCACTGCTTTTGGATTTCTGCAGATGGATTTCGATCACCACTAAAATTCTGACACGTGTTAAATGTCTGACCCCACCTGATAATTTTGTAATGAAAACCATCAGTCCCGTTGATTTTCGTGTCAAAATCGTCTATACAAAAACCATCTCCTACGTGATGCTTGATCATGTTTTCATCTCTTCCGTGAGATTTCCAAAAATGTCGAATTCGTGTTTTTTTTTAAATTCATCTGACCAGACGAATTTCACGTGGATTTCATCTTCTTCATCTTATTCTTCATCATCTTCATCTTCATCTTCTTCACATAATCTATCAATAACCACACACATCCTCCCTTCGTCCCTGCCGCCACCCGTCTCCTTCCCCGACGAACTCCAAGACCTCACCCTTTTCCGGTGGGCCACCGCCACTGCCGGAAATTCATATGGATTTGTCCCGCGGTGGCGGTGGCTCGCTGGAAAAGAGTGAGGTATTGGAGTTCGTTGGGGGAAAAAGATGGGTGGCGGTGGCGGTGGCGGCGACGAAGGGAGGATGCGTGGGGTTGTTGGTAGATTATGAAAATTAGATGAAAATGAAGAATACGGAATTTACGTTAAATTCGTCTGGTCAGATGAATTTTAAAAAACACGATTTTTGACATTTTTGGAAAACTCGTAGAGGAGATGTAAACATGATCAAACATCACGGGGGAGGGCTTTCGCGAAGACCGTTTTGCTACAAAAACTCACAGGACCGATGTATTTGGTTAGAAAATTCACGGGTGGGGTCAGACTCTTTACGCATGTCAGTTTATTAGTGGCTAACCAAAACTATCGACAGGAAACCAAATATATCGACGCCATGAATTTTGCTTAGACTATTATGGGAAATTTTTAGAAATTTGGATTAATATGAGATTTTTTCTCTTACTTTGACCTATTTTAATAATTTTCTCTATAATTTATGCTACAATTCCTCATTCTATTTTAATTAAATTTGGTCCCAAAAACACTATTTTAATTCAATATTTGGTTTAGGTTCATGTCGATCTTTATTAAATCAAAACCACATATACACGGTATCAAATATCGGCTAATCTAGTACTTGAAGTGGATACGTGCTTCGTTCATACTAATTAACCCTATTTCAAAATCTTCATTTTCATTCTTTTTCTCATTTTGTGATTCATGGAGTCGTGTATTTATTTCCCACTCTTTAAACAATTTCAGGAGATATTAGTTGATTAGGTATTTGCATACCGTATTTCTAAATGGGTAGAACCATAGAAAAGTATTCGGATGTATCACTGGCATGGTAATCGATAGTCATGCATCAGAAATAACACATTATTATGAAGTTTGATCATTATTCAATTTTTTTCATTAGATTGACAGCCTAACCATCATAACCCTCAACCTATCATTTTGATTATTTCTCTTTTCCAAAATTTAATTACTAGATACATCTACAATTGTACAACTTTTTAAAGGAGTTTCCTTGGAAGCAAATAAATTCTAAATTCTGAATAATAATCCTACACTATAATAATAATAAATAATAATGATAATAATAATTATTATTATTCCTATTTAATTGATAGATGAAAGCCAACTAAGTAGCATGTGCATAGAATGTGCTTTGGTAGAGAAACAAGACTCGTGGGGGGTACAACTCCCTTTTACCAACCTCTTTTGGCCCCCTCTCACGCCCATGTGATACCTCTTCTAAATGTGTTGGTGGATAAACCTTATTTCTGTCATCCCATTTTTCATACATTTTCATTTTTTTATTTCTGTTAAATAGATTCATGTAATATATTATGTTAATTATTTTTTTATTTCTCTTTTCTTGCAGGTTAAACTACGCAAACGACCCTATGGAATCTTCCTAACTTTTGAATGATTATTCGTGCTTTTCATCATAAGGTAATCTTGAAAGAAAATGATTGTGTTTGTCACTTTGAAAATTTTGTTTATATGTTATTATGTATTTAGATTTTACTTATCGTTAAATCTAATTAGAGGTGTGAATTTCGTTAGATTGGTGGATTGATGGTTTTGGATTGGCATGTTGAATTGATCCAATCAAACACGGCTCGTAATCTCGTATATTTATTCATATATAAAACATCAACCTTAAGTTGAATACACTTAAACATTTGAAATTAATCCAAACACAAGCCATTTTTATCATTTATTAATACGTGTTAATTGATTTAACGGTTGTAATCTAGTTGCATGTTAATTGTTAACACATGCACAGGAATTTCAAATCGAGTTGACTATGTGATTGCTTTATAAATTTGTGCAAGTGCTTTAACTAGTCACTTTAACACTGATATAACATGTTATAAAGGTAAAATCTTAATTTCTAAAGTATGAGTTTGCGATAGATATCTGCTTATCTTTTGATCTCATCACAAGAGTAGATGATTGAGTACTAATGGTTAAGGTGAGGAAAATGTGAGTTTACAAAGGTTGGCTTCACATATATGGTTGTCTTTCATGACTTTTTTTCAGTTTTCAAACTTCAACCTACACATATGTAAGTTTACTTATTAATAGAGTATGCAATGACAATTACGTTAATATCCATTGTTTGCATATTATATGTATTGCTGATTACACTATATGTGTTACTAATTATACTTTTGTGTATGGGTGGATGGCACACTAAATTAATACCTCGAGGTATGCATCAGTGGTTACACAAAATATGTTAATATTATAGGGTATGCATTAATGACTATACTACATGTGTTGCTGATTATATTTCAGTGTAGTATTGATTATTACACTATCGTACTATACATCTATTATCAACAAAATATATTCATTGATGATTGCCTATGTGCTTCGTTGATTATCACTCAGTTATTTATCGTGCCATTTGTTCTCTTTTAGTTTTTTTAGTTTTAATTTGTTTTTGACTTATTTAGTTCATGCCCGTTAGACTTGGATCTACTTTTTCTCTTTCATTTAATTTCAATTTTGGTTCAATTGCTGATGTTCAAATTTGATTTTGATTTCACTTTCTAAATATGCATCGGTGACTATACGACATATAGCCCATAGCTAAATTTGTTGCTAAGAAATCCATGTTCTAAAAATTGCCGTGTTTTTAATTTGTAATAGTTTTTATAAGGACTACCTCATCTAAAACAAATAATACACGAGACCAAATATACCAAAAGTTGCGAGGACTAATATATGATGATGCATAATAACACAAAACATGTCTCCGGAAGGGAAAAGTTGTTTTGGGAAGGTGAAAAAGGTTTGTGGGTACAAAGCAGAGGGTGTCAAACAAGAAAATAAACCAAAGACACAAGTACAAAGGGTTAGGTGAATGAGAGAGGTTGGCAGCTTCAATTATTTGCACATGGGATTGTGAGGCCACAAATTATTGACTTCTTACTTCTTTTCTCTTTTTAAAAAGTATATTAAATTCTAATTTATGCTTAAATTCTTTTTCCTCACAAACTCTTGACGAAATCATCTATTGTAAACAAGTGGAAGCGGAATAAAATTGAAACAATGAAACGGCTAACATGTGATCAGATCTATATATCTTATTGTTTAACAAAAAGAAAATTCAACTTGCCTACAACACTTGTATTGTGTGAACCTTTTAAGTGTTTCTCACTTCACTATATATTTTAGCAGCAGATAATATCATCACTTAATTGTGTCCCTTAGATCAAAATGTGGTGTTTATCCTAAGTGTATGGATATCTAGCACGTCACGAACCTAATAAGAAGTTTCTCGTTTGATTTTAGTTTAAACAACTTCGAGTTAGTTTTGAAGAACTCACAAAACACATTTAGTACCTCTTGTTCATAATTCATAAAAATTAATAATGTCCTTTTGAACTTGTGAAGATGTCACATTTCACTACAATTTCCTGGTGCCTACTCTAAAATATTATTTTGTTAAAATTGTTGGTATCATTCAGGTTCAGGATTTGATTATTTGTTTGTGTTAAAATAGCTCTTTTTCATGGGTTTCGGACTAAGCCCAAGCCGTATGCTTAGTCTATTTCTTTATTTATCGAATGAAACGAAGAGATTTATCTCTTTATTTATTTTGTTATCTTTTAATATTTTATGTTTATCTTAATTGTGGTCAAGTTTAATATTTTGAATTGTTTAGTATAAATATGGTTTATTTTGTTTTGCTTTTGTTTATTAATTTTTTTTTTCTGATTAATTGATAAACATTAGAAACTTTAAGCTTTTCAACTGAATCATCCGATTGAGATATTTTATTAAATCCATTGCTTTAGATAAAGTCATTAGATATGCTCCCGAATGTGGATGAGTCCCACACTCACTACTCACATGCTTGGTTAGTAGTATTTGCAAATAACTACATTTTTATTGATATTTAGCATCATTGTTAAATCTAATATGGACTTTGACTATGGTAACAAAACTTGCTTATGGGTCTTTCCTTTATCGATTTTCAGTGACTTCATAAGTTCGTATAACATTACAACTTACCGAAAGAAGAAAACCGCAACATAGTTTTATCCCAATAAAATGCTGGCCTTCACTTGAGATTTGAATCAATATAACGTGTGACATGGTGTATAACTTTATATAATTAAAAACCATCCCCATCTTACAAAGTTGATGGCAATAATTCAGCATAACATGGGTAGAACGTAAAATTAGGTTAAGACTAATGAAATAATTGAACACATTAATAAAAATGAATATCACCTGCAAGCATATCATTCATAACCCAAAGTGACAAGACACTGCACGTTATGCTCCATTGCTTTATGCATTTTGTTTGTTATACCTAGAGCGATGTAATTGAGGGAAGCATCTCATAAACTGATTGAGATCAGTTTGTTAAAAATCTAAAGCGAGTTAAACTTAAACGAGCTTGATTAGACGTGTGAACCTAAACAAGTCTATCATTTATTTCATACTATTTATACACACACGCATATATATATATATATATATATATATATATATATATATATATATATGTGGGTTAGTTTCATTTGAGAACTCAAAAAAAGTTAAAAACTTTTAAAAACTCTTAAAAACCAAATATTTTTTTAACTTTTTTTATATATTAACATTATTTGAGACTTGTTTTATCATATTTATAAAAAAAATTTGATTACATATATAAATCACAAGTTACACATGTGTAAAATTTATGTGATAAAAATTTACGTATGTGTAAAAAAACATAGATATGAATAAAAAAAACTAATTTTCATAATTGTAATCGTAAATATAGATGCCAAAACTAATAAAACTACACTTAAATAACATCAACATACAAAAATTTTTATAAAAAACGTTAGTTATTAAGAGTTCCTTCAAGTTCTTAAATAATTTAAGAGTTCTCAAATGATACTAATCATATATATATATATATATATATATATATATATATATATAAAGATCCAATACAATAATCTCTTATCGTACATTACGTACGCGACACCCTTACACCTCTTGATTTCAAAAAACACGCGATGGCAGTATTGCAAATTCTTTCAATTCGTTTACATCCCATTAACCGATACGATCATACAACCATCATCATTGACTCCATTGCAGTCTTCACTTCAGTTGACCTGAAAATTTGAAAATTGGTTTCAACTAATAGAAGTCTAAATACGTTCCAGATTTGTTCATATGATGAAATCGAGGGTCAATTGATAATTTCTTGATGATTACGAGATTATATGAAGTGATTTCAGCGTTCAATTTCATGTTACGGATAGTTTAATTTCAGATCTGAGCTTCTGAATGTTTAAAAGTTTGTGTAGAATGATTAATTTCAGACCTGAGTTCTGAGGGTTCTGAACTTCTAAACTTTTTGTTCTGAACTTGAATGTTTAACTTGAACGTTTAAAGGTGTTCGTTTTGGTCAGAACGTTTTAGTGTCTTCGGTTTTATTTAGAACGTTTAAAGGTGTTCGTTTTTTGTTAGAACGTTTAACTTGAATGTTTAAAGGTGTTCGCTTTGGTCAGAATGTTTTAGTGTCTTCAGTTTTTGTTTAAAACGTTTAAAGGTAATATTTTGAATCGTAATCAGAGCTCAATTGAGTATAGTATTTTGCAATTTCATAATCAATTGATGAATCTAAATACTTCTACACAACAATTTGATTGATTAAATCATCATTTTTTGATCATTTTTGAAGATTCTTGATGTTCAACAACGTTTCATTTTGATTTTGGTTTTTGACGTTAGAGATTTCATACTTTAAGCTCTTATTAGGGTTTAGAAATTGGATGTGCGATAAGTTTAGAATTTGGATCAGAATGGATTTGTAATCGATGAATTTGATTATGAACTGGTTTGGGTTATTTTACGAAGCTACCACCGTGTGTTTTTTAATCCAACGCTCTGGAAGGTCGCGTGCGTAATGTACGATAAGCCATTATTATACAATAACTCACCCATATATATAAGAAGTTTCTAAGAACGGTAAGAACCCATAGATTTTTGATATGTGGCATTGCAAATTATAGTGAAAGAACAATTATAGAAAACTATGACGGTTATAATGGTGAAAGAGTAATTATAGGAAACTATGTCGGTTTTTGGTAATTTTAAATCTTAATCATTGATTAACATGATCCAATGGCTATGATTTATTTATAGCCTTCTTAAGAAACTACTTGTTTTTAGTCAAGTTCAATCTTGAAAAACTACCCACAAGCTAAGCCCGAGCTTTAAAACATTGCTCGAAACAAGCCCACCGATCTTACGTAAGTTGAACGAGCCTGACTCGAGTTTAGGTAAGCTCGGGCTCAGTTTGCCTCATAGTTTTACTGAATTGTCACATGACCTGTTTTGATATCCCTAGTCTCTCATATCTCATCCTATTAGAATAGATAATAACCCAAAACACCTCTTTAAAACTAAATTTGTTACCACCCGTAAAATCTGAATTCTTAAGCGGTCAAAAGTGAAAACATTTTTCTTTAAAATCATATGCTATCGTATTTTATGGATGTTTTAATTTGGTAAAAAAGCAGGAATACAGTAAAACAAAATAAATAAATATATATATCTATGAAATGCAACAATAATTGAATGTCAAAACAATATTCTAGATAGGGAAGTCATATATATAACTTAAGGAAGATTATTGTTTCACCTGAAATAAAACAATTATCTGTAAGGTTGGTGGTAACAGGTAAGATTTCCATAATTTCATTAGAGGATAAGAGGATTATTATAAATTTCTGTCAGAGTCAAGTGAGGGACCCAACTGTGACAAACTAATAATTTTGGGGCCATGCATTAAATTATGTTATCAGTTTGGTTGTTATGGGTGTATTGGACGTATTTCAAGTATTGGACGTATTTCAAGTCACAATATTAAGCGTGTGTGTGGTGCTTGTATGCAACGATTTTAACATAGCACATGATGAGAGCACGAGGATGGCTTATGCGTTGCGCACGATATGCTAGACCTACTGCGCCATCTTTACCATATCATGATCTTAACAACTGCATGCCGAAACCCCCAAAAAGAAAAAAAAAAAGAAGAATGTTTATATTATACTGTTGTAAAACGCAATTCATGCTAGTGATATATCTTGCTTCATATCAAGAGCATCAACAGAAGAATCATCTTTATGGCATATGAGGATGGAACATAATTATTTTAGCAATAAATAAACTTGTGCTTGGTAGGAGGGTAACCCGGGCCAAGGGTCATGCAGCCACGCAGGTAGTAAAACACCTGCTTTGGGGCCCTTTTTAAGATTTCTTAAGTGGGCTACTAAAAGAACAAGCTTCATCCAACTATCAAGGGCCCAGGCCCATTACTAAGTCTCAATTCTAGAAATCCAGCCATCGAGTATTACATTTCAGATCCCTTTAAATCCTACACAACCTTCCTTCTTTATTGTTCCCAACTTCCCATCGTGAAATCCTAACTCCTAAGTATGAGAGGGGCACCTTTCGGATTCCTTCGGGCTGAGCTCAGGTCGCACCCCTCACAAATTAATCGGGTTCGTGCTTTGGGTATGGAATTCAATGTCATGAAACCGAATTGATTTAAGAAGAATGAATTCTTGTGTGTTTTGTTGGTTTTATAAATCTTCATACATCCCTAATAAATCTTGATTTAATTTTAAAATGTAAGGTGACAATCACTCATTGTTTGGTTTGATTATCCATAATTTCCATAAACCCGTAACACCCTAAGGGTCGTTTGGCTTCTCGACTCTTAAGAAAAGCAAAATAGCGATTAGAAGATATGATTGTTGGAAAATTTTTTGTGTAAATAAAATATTTTTAATTTTGAATTCTTTTATATTATATGATTAGTTGAAACACTTTTGATTTAGTTAAGGCCATTCAACATGTCATTAAGTTTTGGTCAAAACTTAAATGCATTGGTTAATGTTGATTGGAGTGTTTTAATTTTTTCATTAATGATGGTTGAATGGTTTCAACTTTCTACTACTATAAATACCAGTGTCATCATTTGTTTCACGCGGTTGTGTTTTTAAAAAACAATTTTTTTTTCGTTTTTATTCAAAGGAGCGACTTTGCAGAAACGGAAACCGGTTACAATTCGGATTTTTTAACACTAAACTCTTGGAAAAACCCATTGTTTGGTCCCTTCAAAGTTGGACTTAGAACACCTTCGGTGGGTTAATTCGAGTATTCTGATTAAAAAGCTTCGCGTAACTTTAATTTAGTGAGAGTGACCACTATTAATTTTTCTGAAAAATTAACTTAGCATAGTTTATTTTTCAGAAAAAATGACATCATCGTAATCGAGTAACGTTATTTTAAGAATCCGAGGATCTTGAATTCTTAGAACAATCTATTATTTTAAAGTAATAACAATATGAGGATCTTGGATTATCGTAATGGTTAAAAATATATGTCTATTTGAAAAACTTTCGTTATAATTTTTCAAATAAATCATGTATGCGTAAAAATGAGTCGGATTAACTATTGGAGAACAATATAGAATCCAAAAATGAATGTTTTAAACACATTCGAGTTTATGGGTTTTTGTTATGTTTCGTTAAGTCGAATCATATATAAAAATATATAAATGTTTCAAAATGTATTTTGAATCACTTGATTTTTTTTAATGAGTATGTTAGAAAAAGGTATTTTTTGAAAAACCCATATAATAAAACATTTGTCAACGTTTTATCTTTCTAACGAGCGTGCTATAAATTATTATTTGCTGAATAATATTGGTTTCAAATGTTTTGGAACATGTATTTTCTAATTGCGTCTTAGAAAAGATATTTTCTAAACTATAAAACGTTTGCGTACGTTTAGTTTTAACAAATATTTAGAAAATATCATTATTGTTAAATAATAAAGGCTTATACAGTTTTACTTTCTAATGAGCATGTTAAAAATTGTGTATTTTCTTAACCCACATTGGTTAAAATGTTTTATAACGTTTGACATTTTAAACAAGCGCGTTAGAAACAGGTTAATGTTATAAAATAAATGAATGTTTTGTGTAAACGTCAACAGTTTTAACATGAGTGTTAAATACGTATTATTTTATAAATCGAAGCCTTAAAATATTTGTCTAAATATTTAACTTTTCTAACGATTGTGTTAGAAACAGTTTATTATAAACTAAAGTTTTAAAACGTTGCTATCTAACGTTAATTTTCTAATGAGCATATTATAAATGGTTAATTTATGTTAACCAAAGTTTAGAAACGTTTTATCTAAACGTTTAATTTTCTAACGAGCAGGCTAGAAGTTGCATAAATATTATAACGAGCGCGTTACATATTAATTTTTGTTAACCCAAAGGCGTTAGAACGGTTTTAAAACAACTTGATGTTGTTGTGAACAAATTAAATTGTTCAAACGTGACTACATGCGTGTAGTTAATAGTTGTTCATTGTGGTAGTACCGCTGAGGGAGAACCTCAAATGAGTGATGTTGTGATTGCATAGAGCTCTTGTGCGGGGGAGCCTAATTGCATCACTTGAAGACATCATGGGAATGATTTCGGAGATATACGAAATCATGTGAACATTTGGTGTTCGTGGATAGCTCTTATTGTTTGAAGCATATATTCTGTTATGAAAAATGATTCAAAATTAAGAACTGTCTTCTTGCTAAGAGAAGCATGATACTTATTGATGGTCGTTGGACATCAATAAGAAAATGTAGAACTGGGTTATCTACATTAAGTATCCTAATTTTAAGAGTTAATTTATATTTTCCCAAACGTCTCAAAAGGGTATAATATTTTATAGTAAACTTACTAGAGATGGATACTCGTTAAACTATAACAGTTTATTGATTTACTTTCAAATATTGTTTGGGTTCAACATCTTCGGATAACCCATACATATAAATTAATCAAATGTTTATAGTATAACGAATAGTGAAAGAATATATTTACACAAAAGAATGATTAAATGTCAACGATGAGACATCACACACCATGTGATGAGTGTATTAACATGGATACAAGATATTTTAAGAGTATCAACATTGTGAAGATTCACATTTGTGAAATATAACATATGAAAGAAATATATGTTATATATGTTAATATTGTAAATGACTTTAATAAGCCGTGTGTGATTTATTATAGGACACTTACAATAACAATGGATTTGTAGTTGCGTGATGTGCGTCGGATAATCCTATAATAATCACCCTCACAACTAAGCTTTAAATATAAAACGAAAATCCTAAAACCACACACAGCCGGCAAGTGTACCGATCGCAAGTAGTATAGACCTAGGAAGTCCGAGTATCGAACACGTGGACACGTAAGACGCTAACGATTACTAACCCTAGACAAGACCTACCTTAGAATAATATTTAATTGATTTTTGATTTTTAATTACCTAACTGAACTAACCTAACTGACTGACAAAACTTACCAAAAATAGAAAACTTAATGGGGAACTAACTGTGTTAACTTAGGATGGAGAAAAATGTCTACCTAGGTCTGAATCAAACTGTAGGCCTAACAAACTAATGGATTGGATGACTTCAAAAGACCGGTCCCTAAATATGACACGACTAAGGATCGCTCGGGCTCACTGGATCACCTCTCGGTCTCACTCAACAAGCCTAAACTACTCAAAATCGCTTAAAACGATCAAACGGGGAAACAACTGTTAACGTGTTATAATGTTGACTCACCTCTCGGTCTCACCAACACTCGACCCTAATGGCAATAAATACTACACAACCAAGGATAGAGGAAAAATTCAACTTAAACCAAAATAGATCAACCAGTCGCTCAAAACACCTAAAACTGACCAGAAACGAACTCGCTCTCGCGCAATCCTTATTCTAGCATGCAAAGGCAATGAGACAACCCTAACTTCTTATCACCTCTCGGTCTCAAAGAATGTGTCTAACCGCTGTACTTAATCCAATAATCATGCAACAAAACCCTACGGTGGTACCTACCGCAAACAAACCCTAAACACAAAGTCTAGAATCAAACAATGCACCGATCAATCAACACAAAACTAATTAACCGACACGCGGGGGTTTATGCAATGAATCACCAAAATTTCCAACCCTTAAACACAACCTATTTCATGTCTAAATCAAACTTTACAATAACAATATACGTCTATCAATCAAACAATCCAACAAGCTCATCAAACATTAACAATTATCATCATTCCTAGGTAGAACTAACAAATTTAGCCGAGAATCATAATTGGACAGCCATGAATACTCATTAAAAACATCATTAAACTCATCTCAAACATCTTAACAATCATCCAACAATCAATAGCAATCATAAACAAGTCAATCTCTAACACAATTGCAAAACTATGTATCAATTGAACAAGAAAATAAAGTTTGATGAACAATGAAAAAGATGTAAGGATATGAATGAATTCCGGGCTGTTCTTGGCTGCAATAATCGACGGTAAATGATCCCGAGACTTGTCCTTGCCTTCTTCTTCCTTCCCTAGCCGCCACAAGTCCTAAACCCTAGCCGAAAAAACTTTTTTCTCTCCTCTTCTCCCTGCTGATCTGCGATCGGCAGCTGCTGCCCACCTTTAGGGTTTTATTTCTTTTTTATATATTATAATATAATGTATCTTGGGCTTTTCCAATATGTAACCGGGCCGGGCTTTGAGTTGTTTCTTGAAATCGTATGCGTAAAGACCCGTAAACTGCTCAAGAAGCTCGGTTTTTCTTCCATTCAACCTTTTGCCTACAAGATAATCAAAACTATGTAAAACCTATATAAAAGAAGTAAAAACACATTAAATATAATATATTACGTAGATAAAATGTGTGGAAAATACGTGTGTTTTACAACACATCATTGCGTCTACCACCATCAATGTTGTTTGAACTATGTGGAGGATTTATCCTTATTTTTGGGAGAGTATCCCAGTATATGGTTTCAAGGAAACAAACAACAGAAATGTATACATCACTTTAGGCACATGCAATTGTCTTGTTTGATTGTCAATATACTTGACTATATTTCAAACTTTAGTGATCTTATACGAGTAACATTCATTATGTTGAATGTGTTCACCAAACTAACTCGTTTTAATACTCATGTTTGAAGTTCTTATGAGTAAATGGTAAAGCTTTTGGAGAACAAAAGTATATATCTTAATTTGACTAATGAAGTTAAGTATGTTTGCGTAACGTACTTTAACTTTTGAGACTGTCCTAATACCAAGGTGTTGGGATGATGAATAAAGTCTCATTAATTTGTCTAAACCAAGATATGAAGGTTGGCAAGAGATAGTGCGGTATCTCTTGAGGCTGTGAAGAATCAGAATGATGCATCTTCTGTTCACATGCTAAAGTATTGTAGTCTAAAGCATGCTAGACTAGTACTTGTTAATTTATATGCTCCGCGGAGATTAAATTAACTTAGAAACATTCATAATATGGGTACACACAAGAAGGAATTCTTATATGGGCTAAACCATAATTATAACTTCATTAAGTCAAAACGGGATAACCAGATCATGAGGAGAACTCATACGCTAATAAATGTGGGAAGCTCACACTAAGGCATATTTGCCTAAACTGGATCAAAGTGCAAGCAATGTGGGGGATGAGCCATTTAAGAAACAACCCATTATGGTATGTTGAAATGGTCTTTGAGAATGTTTTATCAATACTCGCGTGAAAGGGAGAACCTTTCATTACCCCTCTTAGTGATTGGATAAGTTTATCCAATAAGACTTAAATGTGGGGGTAACTTGCAATTTGATAAGAATGTGGAATGTTTGGCAATAAGGATGTTGGTAATCCAATTAAAGATTGCAAACATGTGACCAAGTGGAGTACACAAGGTCATAACAAGTCTATCTAGAATATTAGACTTGGATGCCAATTGGTAACATTCAGAATCTTGGTAGATTTCTGATATAGTTTACCAAAGGCATGATGGAAACGTGTTGAGCCTTGAAGTGCGTTTCATGTAATTCTAAAGACTAAACGATGTAACTAGATCCAGGTAGAGATTATGAGTTATAGTCTTAAGAATGACAAATGGCAAGAATGACTTGTGAGTCAATAACACGTTAAAACAACTTATCTCAATTACAAATTCTCATTGTTGACTTTACAAAGTCAAATATAATGTCTATGGATCCAACAACCCGAGGGTTGATGAGAGATCAAGTTGTGGAATGAGACTAGAGGCGGAATGGCTACGTCAATTTGTGGAAGATATTCCAATATGGCCAAAGTCTTTGTCGGCTATTTGCATACATTGTGACAATCAATCAGCGGGAGACCATAGCGTGATGTACAATGGCAAAACAAGGCATATTCGACATAGACATAACACGATACGACAACTACTCATAACGGGGTGTTATCACGAGTGACTATGTGAAGTCAAAAGATAACATTGCAGACCTGTTAACAAAAGGCTTAAGCAAAGAGTTAGTTAACAAGTCGTCAAAAGGAATGAGATTAAAGCCCATGGGAGAAAGGGACATGAGGGAAACCTGTCACACCCCGTTAAGCGATTTGCGGAAGCGTAAAACGGAAATGTAACAGATACAAATGGTATCAAATACATTGTTCATAAAGAAACATTACTAACTGATTTACAATATATTACATCGTTCTAACATCTTTTACAAACTAGGTGATACAATCAAAACTAGCTCTTCGACTACTTTACTTCTAACTCAAATGCTCACAGCATCGTTCACAATCCGAATACGAAACACATAAGCAATCTATTCCCCCTTTCTGAATACCTGAAAAGCATGTTCAAAAACGATCAACTACGAATATTTGGTGAGTTTCATAAGTTTTAACGAAATCAGTTTTGCGTACCACACAGTCATAGTTTGTATGTACGCGCGTATGTAAAAATATGTATTTACGTTTGTATATATATGTAAAGCCATATCCTTGTGTGTACATATGCACACATGTAAATTTATAATATGAGTTCGAAATCATGATAAAATCATGACTGTTTGTTCATATTGCGTGTTTCCTTTTTTGCATATTTAATCAACCACTGTGGCCCCCTTCTGCCCATAACGGTTCCACATAAAATCAACCACTGTGGCCCCCTTCCGCCCACAACGGTTCCTCGTAACATCAACCACTGTGGCTCCCCTTCCGCCCACAATGATTCCACGTAAACTCAAACATTACACAGTGCACACACAATAATTAGTATTTTCTACACATAGTATTTCCTACGCCTATTCACATAGCATGCATATAGACACACATACATATATAGTATTTATCACGTGTCACCAAACACAGTGGCTCCCCATCCGCCCACAATATGCATAATCACATTATTTTCTTAACATTCTTGTCATAATCAAGTTAGTTTGTTTAGTTGCAGCAGAACTTGGCTCATATACCGTACTCAACTTTAGTTTATTAAGTTGCAGCAGAACTTGGCTCATAGGCCATACTCAACTTTAGTTTATTAAGTTGCAGCAGAACTTGGCTCATAGGCCATACTCAACTTTAGTTTATTAAGTTGCAGCAGAACTTGGCTCATAGGCCATACTCAACTTTAGTTTATTAAGTTGCAGCAGAACTTGGCTCATAGGCCGTACTCAACTTTAGATTATTAAGTTGTAGCAGAACTTGGCTCATAGGCCGTACTCAACTTTAGATTATTAAGTTGTAGCAGAACTTGGCTCATAGGCCGTACTCAACTTTAGATTATTAAGTTGTAGCAGAACTTGGCTCATAGGCCATACTCAACTTTAGTTTATTAAGTTGCAGCAGAACTTGGCTAATAGGCCATACTCAACTTTAGTTTGGTACTAATGTCGCCCACCTTCCGCCCACAATAGCCCCATGGTCACTGACCATATTATTCACCCATGGCCGTTACAGACCACATTATTTTTAACAGTACACGGCATATTTGTATTAACGTGTTGTCACATGTAATTTCATTATGTTTTGGTATTCGTACCATATTCACTTAATTTTTCATTCAATAATACTATTCACCATTCGTTCGCACGTAATCAATCGTTATTGTCACACCCCAACCTAAAGCGGAAACGCCGGGGTGTGATCCGATTGCTCACAGCTCGAAGATACTATCATGAATATAAATGACAATATCTAATTAATTATTTTATTCAAAGTATACACACATTATTCAATTACAACAAACAATTTAAATACAATGAATATAAACTCAAATAATGATTATCTTGATTATATCTTAAGGTCTTGTCTACGTGTCCAAACTTTAATATTCAATACAAGCAACCTGCATATGCGTAAAAAATGGAGTTTTGTCAACATAAAGTTGAGTGAGAATATCACCAGTTTTGACACAACAATATAAATAAGCATAACATGACAAGTGCGATAAGTATAATCAAACCATAAACAAGTATGTAGACCGTTGCCAAACGAATCGGGCGTTGGTCACCAGCAGGAACACCCGCTATATGATTGATTGAATAGTAATCCAAATATATGATTGATTGAATGGTAACACAAGTAAGCAAATAGCACATAAGTTTGATTAAATCACTTTACAATAACACATATGCATTTGTTTGAATATATATATATATATAGTATGAAAATATGAATATGTACGCATATGTCCCCAAAACGTTTATGAAAATCGAGTAAAATAGGGAATGATAAACTCACCTTAGATTAACGACAAACGAGTACAAATACGAATAAGCGAGCCAACGAATAAGCGAGTCGTCCACTAAACGTCAAACGATATATTCGATTCAGAATCTGAGATTTTAGATTATGATAATATAAATAAAAACGAACTCGTTGCCGCTGGAATCAACCCAAACGGACGTTTAGAAATCAAGTTATGTTTGTTTTAAGATTTAAGCGAGCTGGTACTGACCAGAATCCGAACAGCGAGTCGGAAGTCGGGTTTCATGAAGTAGCCTTAAAATTACGTTTCGAGAATAAAAGTCTTTTGGACCGAACGTTGAATCCGACCAAAAGCATGAGAAAACGCAAAGTCAAACTTGTTGACTGTTTTGCCCTTTAACGGGTTTTAAGCGAATTGACCAGTCAACACCCTTCAACCACCGAAACTGATTGAAGGTTATTGACTAGGGAATATGTATGAATAATTTTATAGTTTACAACTTACCCGGAAAGTGAAAGGATCAAGAGATATAACGAGTCAAAGATCAATGTATAAGCAAAGTCAAACGTCAAGGCTTGTGTCTTTAACGAAGATGCAAAAACCGAAGGGTTGGAGGATAAAAAAAGGTGAGGGACGGCTGGAGGATGTTATTTAGGGTTTGATTAAAGTTTACAGCAGATGAATGGGGCTTGTTTATATAAGAATACATAAAACAAACTAATTATGGGCTTTTTGGCCCGTTTAAGCAAGTAAATACGTTTTAAGGAAAGAATCAACGATTTATACATAAAGATCTGGTCTTGGGCAGTAAGAAACGAATAAGGACTTGTATTTTAGTTATAGGATGTTTACTTGAACCTTAATTCACTCAAACATGCTTAAAATAAACGATTTCATGCCTTAAACGAGTTAGTAAACGAAATAAAGTTAAACGATCTGACCAGTGGTGTGGAGGCGGCGCGCGACGGGGGTGGGGAGTTTCCACACGCGGCGCTCCGGGGTTTAGGAGGGGAAAGTTTATTTTTTTCAAGTTTAGTCCCTATAGTTTCATAAATGTCTAATTTTTGAGTATTTTAAAGTTTAAATCAAGAAATGTCAATTTAAGGAACTTTAAAGGATACAAATTGAAAATATATTAAAGAATACTTACAATAGTTTTATTTGATTAATAATAATGATCCAAAATATTTCCGGGTCGGGTTATACGCAACGAATACGGTTTCGAAAAATCTGAGATGTTACAGTTATGTTTGTAGGGAATTTTTCTATGTAAACGTTCAGACAATTCATATCCTGAACCGTTTCCAGGTAGATAACGTATATAAATATGCTTTTCACCCCAAAAAGTTCATAAACAGTTTGAAAAGAGGGGTTATGAAACTCACGGTTTTGTAGGCACTTAGTTCGAGGTCAGCTCGGGGTTCGTTTCCCTTGCTATCACTTACTCCTATAATTAATATTATAATAATATTAATATTTTAATATTATTATAATCTTCATACTAGACTGGGCCGTATAGCTAATCTGGGTATAGCTAATACACCCAGAAAGTGTCAATAGGTTTATATTGTGATGTTCAATGTCTAATGTTTAAAATAGAACTGGGCTTAGTTTATCCGTTTCACCAGCTGGCACAAGTTGCTCATTTACGCGTTTGGAAAACAGTTATGGGGATGTAAGCTTGGGTAAATGTGTTTATTGATAAAATGATTAAGTTATAAAGAAAGATCACAATTTAGGGGTCTGGATTCGATACGCGGCTTGTTTCCGTTTATTCAGTTTGATTTAGAGAAAAACGCGCACAATATATCCAAATTGTCCGGATTTCTCATAAAAAGTTCGTTTTCACATAATTAATCCGAAAATATGCTTCTTTATTGTTGTTGATGTTCTGATATTCCAACATGTTCGTTAATCACGAACTTGCCGGTTTTCGTCAGAATTGAATTTGTTTAATTTTTAAATTAGCATATTTAATTATCCGTTAATCACTAGATCATGAAATTTTCAAATAAAATATGTAGATTTTTATAGAAATATTTATGGAATTATTTACCGATTTATAAATTTATAAAAAAATCATTTTATATGCTATATTTAGCCTGAAAATCATCCGTTTATACCAAATAATTTCTGAAAAATCAGCCAAAATTCCTAAGTGATCAAAACTCTTCCCAAAATAACCTTTAGCAATTCTAGAAGCTAACAATCTTTCCAAATACCATTTTCGAGCCAAAAACAACTACGAAAATCCGAATAAACGTAATTGCACAAAACATACCTAGGGTTTTCCAAATGACCCAAAACTTCATATGTGATCATAATATATCAAATCTGAGTTCCCCACAAAATTTCATAATTTTTCCAGCATTTTAAGTATTTTCCCAAATAAACGCCCCAAATCGGTAATAAATTCGCCAAATATTCTCGGATGGTCAAAAAATTACCAACTTTGGACAGGGACTCAATGATATGGTCTCTTATGTCCCTGCAAAATTTCATGACCTAACAATATGCACATCACAACCTTAAACTAAACAGCCCGTAATCGAGCATTTCGGCATTACCTTTGCGGTTTTCGCCTGATTTCGCTCTCTTAATCCAATTTTCGGGTTCTCGTGCTTCTATATAAGCTAATTACAGGTCTATATCACAAATCAAGCATATATCATCAAGTGACCATCCATGAAAGTTAGGGTTTCGGTTAGGGTTCTAAACCGAACTTTTGAACCGTAAAAACGTCGTTTAAACCCTCTAATCCGTGTTTATGGCCAAAAAAACTTATCAAAACAGGTTACTAACCATGCGTAAGATCAAAATATGTTTTTGGACAATTTTTAGGGTTTTTTCATGGTTATAAGTGATTTTTGATAATCAAACTATGTTTATATGTAATTAAACATGTTTAAACAAGTTTAAAATTGATCAAAATGATTGTTTACCTAGGGTTTTTGGCTGGGAAGGTTCAAGAACAGAAGGAGCAGCTGCAACGTCTGAAGTTTGTGCAAAAATATCTTTAAAACATGTCTTATATTGCAAGATATATCAAGAAAGGTGGACTTTTCAACATTGGCGGGCCGGAAGCTTTTGGGCCCATTTGGCCCACTTTTATCGATTTATGTGCCCGAACGTGAAATGCAGAGTCCAAATTTATTTCGGGTTCGGTTTTTGGCGCGAAAAATATATCGGGTTCGACAAACAGAGCGAAAACGAGTGTTTTTCGGCTAATTTTGTGTAAATTTATAAAAACATACTATTTGTTCGTAAATATCAAAAATTTTTCCAAGGATCGCTTAAAACATCCCTAACAAGTTTTTGGTAAATCTTTTTCAGCTTAACGGATGATACAATGTTTGTTTCGGAACTAACTTTCGTGTTTAAATCCATAGCGGGTAGTTAAACGAGCATGTTTTCGTTTAACTAGTTTGTTATCATACTAAGGCCTTAATATCAATATGTTCGCTTATAATAGACATATATAACTTATAGATGCCCCCCGGATATTCGAGTCATAACCAGACCCGTTCGATTACTCGTGTGTTCGTTACGCAATAAGCGGTTAAACGCTTATTCGAATTTGTAAGTACTAATGTGTATCCGGTTTTGTCACGAATGTTACAAAACCTAACCTAGTTGACTGGAGATCCCAAGATCTAGGTTCAATAGTTCAACTTAATCATGAAACCAATGGTGGTCACTGTGGGGGAGTACCCCAAACCAAACTAAAGGGCGTTGCGTGTGCGCGCGTCCTAGTCCATTCCAATCAGTGACACATGTTGTTAGGATGCATAATAAAGGTTAATGATTTGTGGAAATCAACAAACCTATTGCTTTTGATGATTTGAGCGAGAATCACCTATGTGAGAGAGAACTAGGGTCGGTTCGAATGGATTTTGGGGCAAAAATCCTAGAGCTCTCGCAGAACCAGGCTAGTGTTCCAGGACCATAATAGGACACGACAGTGAGGGGTTGGCCAGACCAGGGAGAGTGTTGTGTGAAGTGTATTGCCGTCTACATAAATGGGGGTATGTTCAAAGACATCGTGTCTACACTAAGTATGCTTCACAAGGGAAGGTTCAAAGGGTAACACCTACCTATCCTACAATGCTCAACCGTTGAATTGAATCTAAGAAACTTGCATGTTGGATTGATCTCAATGTGAAAATGAATGAGTTTTGTTTTCACATGTGGGGGATTGTTGGAAAATGTGTGGAAATGAATGAGTATTATTTTCACACGTGGGGGATTGTTGAAAAACTTTTTGTGTAAATAAAATTTTTAATTTTGAATTCCTTTATATTATATGATTAGTTGAAACACCTTTGATCTAGTCAAGGCCATTCAACATGTTATTAAGTTTTGGTCAAAACTTAAATGCATTGGTTAATGTTGATTGGAGTGTTTCAATTTTTTCATTAATGATGGTTGAATGGTTTCAACTTTCTACTAGTATAAATACCTAGGGAGCTCCTTGGTTGAAGACACACCAAATAACACATTCTCCCTTGTGTTTTCTACAACTTTCTCCCTAAAGAATTCCAACACTTTTGAACATCTTCATCATTTTCTTTAAGGTACTATTCGGGTGCTAGAGCCCTCCCCGACAGTACATGTTGCTTAGGCCGCTGTACCCTGGGAAACAAAACGGGGAGAGACCCGGAATTTGTTTTAAGGGCTCCGTGTAAAACACGATCCTCGGCCACAAAGACCACGACACCATTCTTATTCTACACCTTTCTTGCATTATTTTATTTCAATTGTATTGTAATTTTGATTTTTTCTGATGTAATTCGTATTGTAATTTACTTGCTTTCCTTGATAGGTTTGATTCCTTGTATTGTAATCATTTTATTAAAAGTGTTTTATTTTTATTAAAAGTGTTTTCTTGAAATAGGCATAAATGTTGAATGGTCAAATACATGATCTAGAGATATCCATGTACTCACATTCTCTTTCAGAGTATTAGATATTTTAGTGTAATTGGACTGACTTGTCGACAAATATAAATCATATACACGTTAAATAAACAAGTTAGAAGGTGTGGGATGCATGCTTATTTGAGTTTATTATGATGTTAGGGGCGAAGCCCTTAACCAACGTAGGTTCCAAAGGCAGCGCCCTGGCCAGGGTCGACATGAAATTTGAAATTCAAATGGTAACTCCCAAAGGAAGCTACCAACCCTAGTCTTCAAAAATGGTTATCCTAGTCATTTGATTGAATACGTTATGTATATATGGTTCTCGAATTCACCAAATTACATACAAAATTCTCGTCTCGTCGAGTTTTATTCGATTGAATATTTGGAGAACCACCAAATAATTTAATTAGATAATGATATACGACTCTCAGATTATCCATACGTTTTATCACAAAATTCACCTATAACCGGTACATTCTTTCTCTCGGGATCGATTGATAGTTCGATACGAATATGATCATATGATACTAATACATTCTTTTACGACATGTTTGCCAGTACTCTCGGTTACTCAGTGTATCTGAAGAAGTCTCTGACCTTGGTTGGTGGTTGTATGTTCTTTCCTTTCTCGCTTTTTTTGTGTGGATCGAATTTACATTTTGATAATATCCATACATATATATATATATATATACGTGTGTGTGTGTATATAGAGAGAGGGAGAGAGAGAGTTTTATGATCAAATACATTTTATTCTTAACATGAGAATAGTTATAACCAATTTGTTGTTATTATTAAGCTTGTTTTTATAATTGTTTGCTGTTATTTTTTTTTTCGTATTTGCTGATTTTCGATTATGAGACGTTATAATTATTTGTTGATTTACATTTTGTTGTTATTATTAAATTTTTTCTTATGTTGTTATGAGTATTTGCTGTTATTATTTTGTTGCTAATTTTGATTCTTTTGTTGTTATTATTAGGTTTTTTTCTTTGTTATTATAAAACATTGCTTATATAGATTGGTATTGCAGTTAATATTGTTTTCTACGTTCTCATTTTTGATAGATTGGTATTGTTTCCTAATTTCTCATGTTAGGATTATTTTGTACATGAACATTCCCCTATATATATATAAAAGATAAAATACAATAATTCTAACATACAAAAATACCTATTTAATGAAATTGATCAATGAAATCACATAATAAGATCTCGAAATTATCAATATGTATCAAATTAATCATCGGTTCATAAAAAAACAGATTTGGATCGTTAATCGGTTCATCAATATATATATATATATATATATATATATATATATGTATATGTATATATATATATATGTATATGTATATGTATATGTATATATATATATAGGGAAGGGTTAACGTACAAATGAAATTAACGTGTTAAACATGAGAATCAATTAGAGTAATTATATATACAAGTAGAGTAATTATGTAATTACACCATAGAGTAATTACGTAATTACTCTATGGTGTAATTACATAATTACTCTACTTGTATATATAATTACTCTACTTGATTCTCGCGTTTAGCACGTTAATTTCATTTGTATTTGATCCAAACCCTATATATATATATGTATGTATGGAAGCCTTCAAACTCTTTTGGAAACACATTCAATTTTCTTCACTAGTTGCAAGAGAATGCCCAAGACTCCACACCAAAAAAAAAAAAAAGAAGGGAAGTAAGTGCTTATAAAGTTGTCTGGCAAAGTGCACAGCCATAAACTAAAAGTTCACGGTCGTGCACCGATTAGTAGGTCAATGTTTGCTTTTTGCCGACCAAATTTGCAGTTTCCAATTTTGGAATAAAGTTTATACGAGATCTGGCAAGATCGTGCATGGCTAAGGCATGGTCGTGCGTGATTAAAGGACTCCTGGCATGGCTGCTGCACTGGCTCGTGCATGGTCTGGTTGGCACGGGCATGGCACGGCCGTGCCTGTGTCTTGATTGGCACCAGCCAGTTCACTGGCTCTCTTGCCCGGAAACGCACGATCGTGCTTGCATGTGGCACGGTCGTGCCCGGTCACTTGGCTCGGCGCTAGCTCGTACACTGGCTTCTTAGCTCGGCACGGTCGTGCTGCTTGTGCACATAGACAGAATCAGATTTTTGTCCTGAAATGCAATCCTTTCGTCATTTCTTTGTCGGGCGGACGCCCGAATTTGTAAATTCGCAAACAACTCAAATAAGTACCAAATAATACGAATTTGCATGGAGTTTTAAATAAATACAGGGTTAATTTAATGCTAAAAGATGTACACCTTGCGTTACATCACTAATAAACCAGCACCAACTGCTACATTTCGACGATGATTATCAATAGCAGTGAAAGGTACAAATATCACCTTGTACTTGTAACAAAAGTATAAAATTATATTAAAATGATCACAAAATAATTTTGAACGTAAAACAAAAGTATATACATACTTATTGGTCTTGAATGTGACATTAAAAGATATAGCATCTCCAAATGCCAAAAAATTCATCTTTTAAATATCATTAGTCCAAAACACACGAATTAATTCACCATTATTGTTAACGATGTATTTGAAAGAAAATAATATTCATCACAAAAAACTTTTCTTTCCACTTAATCTTTGAACAACCATTTTAGCATCAAATTTGTTAGAGCATGGCTTTGTGTCTCGGTCTTTGTTAATTTATTCTGGTTAATAGTGAAATTATTAAGGATATTTTGGTAATTTACATGACACATTCGTTAAATGTAAAGACACGTTTGTTAGAGTAGTTAATATCGAATGTGTCTCCATGTGTCATTAGTCTTCATTCGTTAGAGGATGTTAATGAATGAAGATGACGTATGTGTTCATTCGTTATATTAGTGAATGGACTTAATTTGTTAGTGAATGAGACTCATTCTTTATGGTATGTATAACGAATGAGACTCATCTTCTATATATAGCTTGTAAATTTTATGGTATGTATAACGAATGAGACTCATCTTCTATATATAGCTTGTAAATTATCACAAGACTAGATCCGTAATGTATGAACTCATGATCACTCAGATTATGTTCTCTCAAAACTCCCTAATAAAACAATTTACACTATGTTTAAAATTCTTACAGTCATCTTTTGTAGCGCCAACTTCCTCAAATCCACCATACTTTGTCCTTAAAGTATTAAAATGCCTTAAGTGGACCCAAATTCAACGTTGACAACTCATATATGATATCTTCTTAAACACGAGTTAACTTTCTATTAGATCGAACAAAATGCATATCACTTGCTTCTACCATTGCATGATTATGCCCTTCAACAAATTTCATAACTTCATATTTCTGACCATCCTCATAAATCAAATACAATGGAGCTTTACAACCACACTGAATTTAGGTCTCTTCCTTATGTTATAAATATTGTGTTTTTGAACCATCTTTATCAACATTCAAAATATTTTTTTGATTGACTTACGACCTTTTTTTGAACAAGTAAAATACTTTGTCTTTAATATACCATCATTCAGGTATGAACCTCCTTTACGAACACAAAAAAAGCTTTCTTCGCATATTCACATAAAAAATCATATGCATGATTTGTAGACTCAAATACCATTACTTTAATACGCTTACAAGAAGCATCAACTTGTGGTATGATATCATCTTGTACATGATCCGACGAGACACCTTAATAAGCAATAAACAAAATGTTTAACCTTATAATTATACATTACGGTATGTTGCATGTTTCTAATACGTTCAGACTTATTAATATAAATATTCAAATAAAAGAAATACTAAGACTATATACTTCTAGGTAGAACTTAAGCATGTTTCA
This sequence comes from Bidens hawaiensis, assembly GCF_021521415.1. Classification (NCBI taxonomy): domain Eukaryota; kingdom Viridiplantae; phylum Streptophyta; class Magnoliopsida; order Asterales; family Asteraceae; genus Bidens; species Bidens hawaiensis. The sequence continues at coordinate 502,718 of NW_027492290.1, forward strand.
GCTATCACGTCCAGGTCAAAAATATATCATCGCCTATATACGTCTAGGTAGTAATTAAACATACAAAAACCAAACATGTTCAGATAAACGTTCAAATTAAAATTCTAATACGCCTAGGCAAAAAAAAAAACACAATCGACTATATACGCCCATGTAGAAGTTAACACGTTCACAACCCAAAAAAAAATAATTAATGTGTTCATGTCAAAAACACAAAATTCGAGTGTACGTTTTACGTGATTTTTACATTATGTTCATAAACTTGAATAAAAAACACAATTAATTAGCATGTTGCAAAACAAACCAATTATAAATTTAACCAAAAATCGCTTAATCAAGGACCTATATATAATTTTTATTATCAATTCATTAAACTAACAAACCACGCTTAACAAATCAAATTGTTAAAATTAGAATACAAAATACTTACTTTGATGATTGTAATGCATCTTGTCCAAAAGAAAATCGCAATTCGTATAAAAAAATCGTCAAATTCGAAATGTTGAAACCTCAAAGATACAGTTTTAGTTTTTGATATAAAATAGAGTATAAAAAACGGTTTCTATGTTTGAGCGCGATTGATTTTTTAAATGATGTTAAAAGACAATTATACCCTTATCCTATGTTACAAAATTAAAATCAACATTCGATTAGGAAAATTGATATCGACGCTCTATAATATTGTGTATCTAATGAACGGTAAGGGATTATTGTATTGGATTATTTATCAATTATGCTATATGTAATTAAAACTACATAGAGCAAGGTTAGGTTAAAAACTATTAATATCTAGAAATGGTATGAAAACATCTTGGCCTTTGGATTGACAATAACACATTAGGCCATTATGGTCTATTGGTTAAATGTTAATTATCGTAATTATTTGGTGGTTAATGGCTCCCCTCTTTTCATGGATCTAGATATATGACACATACAAAATACACATACGGTCTTTTTATTTCATATATCTATTCCATAAAGAACAACGCTTTAAATTATAATATCGTGGAAATCAAATTCAATGGACGAGATATAAAGGTTTGTGTTTATTGGTTTTGATGCATAATTGAAGAATTCACACTTTTTTTTATATCTGGATCTAAATAGAGCATGGATTATCATTCGGTTTTAAACAGAATATGGATGCCATCATTGGATTATCTTTACCCATCTCTTGAACCGTGTCGATCACTACCAAGCCACCATATGAATTGTTGACGGTAAGGTGTGTATGCTTTCACAAATGGCTTAATCGTGCTCTTGATTTACAGTTGATTTCATTCATGTAAATTTATTTGTTTTGGTTTTTGCATGCAACTTTAATATAAATTAAAATTGCGGGTTAAAAGGAAATAGAAAAAGGATTTTTAAACATATATGTCTATTAACGTTTCTGTGTATTTGTTGGTGAATTAAAGAATTTATAGGTCAGAAGGATTATTCTTGTCAACAAGTTTTTTAAAAAAAATCAAAGTTTTTTAATAGCTCAAATCTATGACGGAGGAAGAAGCTTAACAACGGGCTTTGTATGCTCACATTCGTTGCCCCTAAATTAGTAAGGCATGAATACTAATGTGTTTTAAGTTTTCACAACATGTATTATTTATTTGTTGTGTCGATTTATTTAGTGTTGCAATCTTTATAACGTGCTTTCTGATTGTGACATGATGAAGATGAAGAAGGAATTTTGTATTAGTGTTAAAAGGGCAAGTATTGGGGATGAAAGACTGTTGTTTCTAACATAAATTATACTTATTGAAAATCATCGTGTGCTAGTTATGTTTTTTTGCTTCATATTCTTTGTAGTTTGAATTTACCATTGCTGCGTTTAGTTAATCTGTAACTTACGGTTATTGTGTTTTACTTCATGTTTTAATCCAATGTGTTTTAGTTCTTGAATATTGTGTTTTAGTTCTTGATGTTGTTTATGATATATCCAATAATGATATGGTATTTTAGTTCATTAAGGGGTGTTTGGGATTCCTTATTTTGCCTATTTATGGGATAAGTTAATAAGTTACAATATTGTAACATTGTAACTTATTAACTTATCCTCACAATAACCCACATTTTCAAACACCTTTTAACTTTTTTAAAAGCTAATAAGTTATAAGTTGCATAAAATAAGCAATCACAAGCACCCCTAAATCATGTTATAGCAACATAGTTGTGTTTTAGATGTGCACCGTGTTTTAGTTCATCAATAGTTATTGAAATTCTAACACAACAAACACATAAACTATAACACAGTGAACCTGTGTGAACGGTTCAGAAAATGTTGATATTTTGAATGAACTTGCATACAATAACACAATAAACCTTCAAAAAATTTGGATTTTTTGAATTTATCCATCATAAAAAAACATGCAATTATTAATTATAGATTGATAGTTTTCATATGTAATATGACACATTACACGATTATACCCATATAAAGTTATAGAACAATATTAAAAATATAACAAACCATGGATTAAATTAGTTTTCCATCCTGACCATTTAAAAACACCACATCCAATGGTCAATATCTTTTCCTACATTTCTTAAACATTATGAGCTTTTTAGAATAAATCCACTCAAACTACACATACTTATATAAATAAAATACTTTGATAAGTCGATCTTGTGTGGTTCTATTTGCTTAGAAGAACCCCGCGAGTTCAGTTTCATTTTAATAGTTCTTATGTCAGTTAAGAAAACACGAGTTTATAAAAAGATGATTCAAGATTGTCCATTAACCTCAACAAACCAAACCAAGAATAATCTTCATATCTCGGTTAAGAAAAATCACAATTACATTAATGATAATAGTGACAAGTGCATAAACTAGGTTAAATCCAATAAGAAATCGTAAGTTAGAAATGTACTCTTTCATCACGTATAAAAACGATGCATGAATTTATTAACACCCATAAGGTTTTAATTGTTGCACATAAGCCACGCGGACACTATGCTATTCTTACACCGAGTGAATGATATAAGAAAGAGAAACATAGTTTAAGAAATACGATTAGTGTGCTAAAAAAAGAGGAAGATGTGAGAGCACGTGATGACCTTTTCTCATTAGAAAGGTAACCATGTTTGAGATAAGGATATCGTTATTCATTAATAGCACTGTTTCATTATTATTTAAATTATAAGAATCGACTTTATTTTTTCAACCCATAACTCTAACTATTGACACAAATAAGAAAAAAATATAAATTCCAAAATCTTGTATGTGTTACTATAATCGACTCATATCTTACTATATTATTAAAGCAACACAAGGTTTCCACATGGCATTCAACTAGCATATCAACATAGGCTTTCAACTCATCAATTTTCATTTGTATAATTTCCATATGTTAATTTGAACATTAATTTTAAATATTAACTCTTAAGTTGAAGAAAGTTTCAAAATAAATTGTTATAATAATCATTTATTGAGTAATAAAGACAATTAATTGTTTTCATTGTTATTTTTTTAAAAATCTTGAGACTTTGTTATTTTATTTTTCTTGTATTTTAGGAAATTATTTATGAACGTTTGGACTGGATGTTTGGATTGAGATGGTGGTTTAAGTCACGATGTTTGGATTATATTGTTGTTTTATTAAACACACGGTTTAATAAAAGTTATAACTTATATCATTTTCATATTCATGTTTTTAGCATTTTTTATGTTGTATACTTAAATATTTTATAATTTCAATAAAAATAGTTTTTATAACACACAACTTATGTTACAACATCTATTACATGTTTATGCTTCATAGCTTACAACATATGACTTTAGTAGATGATGAAGTTTTAACTAATACGTCTTTTTTGTTTTATGGTATGACCGTATAAGTTAGAAATATACGACATAACTTAGAATTATGCTTTAAATTGTTATTTTTCTCTATTTGTTTTTATATGCTGAGTTCTTTTAATTAAAAACATAATATGATACCTTATAATAACAATGATAGATTATCTGACGTTTAAATTCGTTAAAATGTATATAACACACACGCGCGTGCGCGCACGCGCGCACACACACATATATATATAGGGGAGTGATAATTTGAGAACCTTGTTAAGTTTTAAGAACTTAAGAACTTCATTTTTAACCACACATTTAATTAAATAGATTAGATTAAATGTGATTAAAAAATTAAAGCAGGAGAGAAAATAAAGATGTACAGTGATTACACTAATTTAAACGTCTGTTACACATATGTAATAAGTCGACTCGGTGCGTAAAAAATTATGTAATTTTTGTACGTACATGTAGCCTACATATATTACGTATATGTAAAAAAAATTTAAAAAAAAAATCTGTTACGTTGAGTTCTAAAAACTCAAAATGGTTCCCAAAAGAAATCTCTCATATATATATATATATATATAGGCAAAGTATAAAATGAAAACCCATTTGAGTTGTGAAAACCCTATGTAATATCGTTTTTTTTTGTTACATACAATATATGTTGTTACATTTAATACAAAACATCGAAAACATAAAAAAAATATTTTGCTATTTTTTACATTTTTTTACTAGTTTTTATATATGTTTTCTGGATAGAGAATGTTAATTAACTTTTATATTTTTTTATTAACTTTAATTGTGAACCACAAGATTTAATATTTAATTAAAAACATGTGGTTAAAAATGAGTTTATAGAGTTTTCACAACTCAAGTGGGTTTTTATTATAACCTAACCGTATATATATATATATGTATATATAAACAGACAAGTGGTTAAACCCATTGCCCACCACCACCACCCCACCGTCGACCATTATCACCGTCCACCACCACCAATGCCGTCCACCACCACCACCACTCACCATTCGCCATCATCGCCACCAGCATCGTCCAGCACCACTGTCCACCACAACCACCCTTCACTACCACCGTTTATACACCATCTGTTTATTTTAACAATGTACAAATATTAAAAACAAACAATATTTTTATTACACATGAGACATTTTACCTCTAAATAAACCAAACAAAATCACAAATTATGAAAGGGGCAAAAATAGAAGAATAATAAGAGCACCGAATGAAAATGATATTTTGTTCCATCTTTCTTTAACGTGTTACTCGCCCTATATATAATAACTTCTACGACAACAATTAGGGTTTTTATTTATATTTATATTTAACCCTCTGCCTCTGAATCGATTTTAATTGTATTTACTTCCTCCATCCATCCGTCAATCGGGGTTTGAATTCCATCGTATCACTCACATTCATCTTTAATTTATTATCAATTTCATCATCAATTAGCTTTGCTATAATTCGGTAGTGTTGTTTTGGATAAATTAGGGCTTTTTATTTATTGATTGTGTGAAGGACGATGATTAGAGATCATTGTATCTCCGATCGTCGTTGATCGTTGATTTCAGGGGGTTAGGGTTTTGTATGGAAACTCGTAGCCGGAAGAGGGCCGAGGCCACCTCATCAGCCCATTCTTCTTCCTCCTCCGGCGGACCCACTACTCGCTCCAATAAACGCACTCGTCTTTCCGCCTCAGGCTCTTCGTCCACATCCGCAGCAGCAGGAGCTTCCAACGCGCAAACTCAATCGGTATCTACTCGTTTACGTGCTTCTAATATGGATAATTTGGTTAATGAGTCCTCCTCGGGTAGAGGGCGTCGGAGTAGGAAGGGTACGGGTAGTCAGGGTTTGGGATCGGATAAGGATAGGGATAATTCGGATAAGGGGAAAGAGAAGGAGCATGAGGTTCGGGTTAAGGAGAGGGATAATGTTAACCGAGATAATTCGGGATTGAATATTGACGGTGGAGCTGACGATGACGACGATGATGACAGTGAAGGTGGAGGTGTGGGGATTCTGCATCAGAATTTGACTTCTGCAAGCAGTGCGCTTCAGGGTTTGTTGAGGAAGTTGGGTGCAGGGTTGGATGATTTGCTTCCTTCGTCTGCAATGGCGTCCGCTTCGTCGTCTCATCAGAGTGGAAGGTTGAAGAAGATTCTTGCGGGGTTGCGTGCTGATGGGGAAGAAGGAAAGCAGGTTGAGGCGTTAACCCAGTTATGTGAAATGCTGTCTATCGGGACTGAGGATTCGCTTAGTACGTTCTCCGTGGATTCTTTTGTGCCTGTTCTTGTTGGGTTGCTGAATCATGAGAGCAATCCTGATATTATGTTGCTTGCTGCTCGGGCACTCACGCATCTTTGTGATGTGTTACCGTCTTCGTGTGCTGCTGTGGTGCATTATGGTGCTGTTTCTTGCTTTGTTGCGAGGTTGCTTACAATTGAGTACATGGATTTGGCTGAACAGGTTAGACAGCTTATTAGCTAATTGTTTATACTTGATATCGTTGAAATCTTGTATTTGATGATGATATATTTGTTTAAACTTTTACTTGAGAATCTTGAAATTTAGAACTGTGAATTATAGTGATAATGTTGAACTTTTCTATTAATTTGGTGACAGTCTTTGCAAGCTCTTAAGAAGATATCTCAGGAGCACCCAACTGCCTGCTTGCGAGCAGGGGCTTTAATGGCTGTGCTTTCTTATCTTGACTTCTTTTCGACAGGAGTCCAGGTACTCATTTGTACCCTGTTATGTTACAGTATAACATCAAGTATGTCTTTTTATACTGACTTCTTGTTTCATTTCTCAGCGTGTGGCACTATCAACTGCTGCAAACATGTGCAAGAAACTTCCATCTGACGCTGCTGATTTTGTCATGGAAGCTGTTCCTTTATTGACAAATCTTCTTCAGTACCATGATGCTAAGGTGAGTACTAGTGTACAAATTTACAGTTTTAGCTACCAAAGGATAGTTAAATGATTGTTTTTAAATTTCATTATATTTACAGGTTTTGGAGCATGCTTCAGTTTGTTTGACTCGAATTGCTGAGGCATTTGCAGCATCTCCTGATCAGCTAGATGAGCTTTGTGTTCATGGATTGGTTAAACAGGCAGCCTCTCTTATTTCAATCAACTGTTCTGGACAAGCATCTCTCAGTACATCTACATACACGGTACATAAGTAGTTTTAACTTTTATTTTTGTTTTGGAATATAGTATTACTGTATTACTATTAAGACTGCATTACTCAATGTTAATCTTTGCAGGGCTTAATCCGATTGCTATCTACATGTGCAAGTGGTTCTCCTTTAGGGTCCAAAACTTTGCTTCTTTTAGGGATCAGTGGGATTCTCAAAGATATATTATCAGGTTCTGGTCTTGTAGCAACAATGTCTGTTTCACCTGCTTTAAGTAGACCACCGGAGCAGGTAACTTTTGGATTTTTTACAATGTATTGTAATTTCTTAATTGTCACTCTATGTGTTTTCAATAACTTGTTTCTTTTGGTGTGTAGATTTTTGAGATTGTGAACTTAGCAAATGAGCTTCTTCCACCATTGCCAAATGGCACCATAACTCTTCCTACAAGTAGTAATGTATTTGTCAAAGGGTCTCTTTTGAGAAAGTCAACCGCAGGAAGTAGTAGCAAGCAAGAAGAATCTGATGACAGTGCACCCGAGGTCTCGGCTCGGGAGAAGTTGTTGACCAGTCAACCTGAGCTTCTGCAGCAGTTTGGGATGGATCTTCTTCCTGTTCTGATTCAGGTTAGCTTTAAAGAGACATTATACCATCTTTATTTCAATTATTCATACAAAGTGACAATATTTTTATATTTTGTAGATATACGGGTCGAGTGTAAACGCGCCCGTTCGTCACAAATCTCTTTCAGTGATCGGGAAATTGATGTACTTTAGCACTGCTGATATGATTCGATCTCTACTTGGTGTTGCAAACATATCAAGGTACGTCATATAGTTGTTGATGGTTTACCTGTTACATTTTTTTATTAATTATATTATGTAAATGTAAATACTTCCTATCTTTGTGAAATTTCAGTTTCTTGGCTGGAGTTTTGGCGTGGAAGGACCCGCAAGTGTTGGTACCATCGCTTCAAATAGCAGAGATACTAATGGAGAAGCTTCCGGAAACGTTCAGTAAGATGTTTGTGAGAGAAGGTGTTGTCCATGCAATAGATGCACTGGCTGAGTCATCATCACCATCTGGTAATGCTTTTTCTACACCATTATCAAGTGAGAAGGTTAATGATTCTATATCTGGATCCTCCTTACGCTCGAGGCGTTATCGACGCCGCATTGCTACAGATCCCGGTGCTGAAGATTTGAAAACCTCTGCTGAACTGCCAGCTGTCAGTTCCAGTCTACGGATGGCAGTTAGTACAAGTGCAAAAGCTTTCAAGGATAAATACTTCCCATCTGATTCTGGTGCTAATGCTGAAGTTGGAGTTACAGATGATCTGTTACATTTGAAGAATCTTTCTAAGAAGTTAGGTGCTGACATGGATGATTATAAGTCAAAGTCAAAGGGGAAGTCAAAAGCGTGTAGTCTTCGGTTTGTTGACTTTTCACCTGGAAAAGAAGAAAACTTGATGGGAGTAATAACTGAAATGCTTGCAGAACTAACAAAAGATGATGGTGTTTCAACATTTGAATTCATTGGTAGTGGTGTTGTTGATGCTTTACTAAACTATTTCTCGTTTGGACATTTTTCAAAAGAACGAGTGTCAGAAGCAAATCTGCCTAAATTACGCCAGCTGGCGACTAAACGATACACGTCTTTTATACAAGTTGCACTCCCGCTAAGTGTTGATGCTGGAAAACAAGCGCCTATGAGTAATCTAGTTCAGAAGCTTCAACATGCATTGACATCTTTAGAACGTTTCCCTGTGGTGCTGAGTCACAGTGCCAGGTCATCAACTGGAAACGCACGTTTGTCATCTGGGCTCGGAGCGTTATCTCAGCCGTTTAAGTTACGACTTTGTAGAGCACACGGTGATAAGTCTCTCCGTGATTATTCTTCAAATGTTGTGTTGATTGATCCGTTGGCTAGTTTAGCTGCTGTGGAGGATTTTCTTTGGCCACGTGTGCAACGAAGTGAGTCGGGTCAGAAGCCGTCTGGATATTTGGGCAATTCTGAGTCTGGAACCACGCCTGTGGCCGCGGCACGCCATCACTCCACGAGGTCCAGGTCATCAGTTAATATCGGCGACTCCGCAAATAAAACGGAAGATAAAAACACAAGCTCTTCAAAAGGGAAGGGGAAAGCCGTATTGAAGCCAGGTCAAGAAGAGGGGAGAGGGGGCCCACAGACTAGAAATGCTGCTCGTAGACGGGCTTCATTGGATAAAGATGCACAGATGAAATCTGTTGATGGGGACTCTACTTCTGAGGTACCAAGTTTTATTATTTTTTAAATTATAATATATTATATACTTCAATATCTTGTCTGCTATAGGAAGAGGATTTTGATGCATCACCTGTTGAGATGGATGATGCATTAGTGATTGAAGATGATGACATTTCTGAGGACGATGACGAGGATCCTGATGATGTATGTTGCCATAGCATCTTTGTTATTATAGTATAAAAAAATTAACAAACTTTTTTTCTTCTCATTAATGTTGCTTAAGATTTTTTGCACATTAAAGTCCCCTCCATGGTCCACACGTTAAATTTCAACAAAATTGTGATTTTTTTTACTCATTAATACTACACGAGAAAAGAATTGATATGAATTAATCTTTTTAAATTGAACGCATGGGAAGGCAAAGTCTGTTCAATGTTTTGTCTTTTCTTTTCTTTTTTTGCCCCCAAACGTTAGATAATAGCAAATAATTTTTCAAAACATTATAATAAAAATACACGAGCGTGGATGACGCAACTCAAAATTAAATAAAAAACTAAAAACATATAAAATGGTTGTATAAATTGAAGATCATTAAAAGGTTGTAAACTAATTATTTTTTTGCTATTATAATGTAGTTTGTCAAATATTGTGTTCATGATTTCATTCAATCATAACTAAGAGATATTTTTTTTCTTCCAAATTTAAAAATGTTAAGAGAGACTTTTTTGATAAAAGACAGAAAGTGTTGGTTTTTATGGTATTTACCCTATTTTTTTATTACTAGTAGCTATAATAATAATATTAATGATATAATAAACAAAACGGTTAATGCAGGTACTAAGAGACGATTCGCTTCCCGTTGGCACGCCAGACAAAGTTCACGATGTCAAGTTAGGTGAAGAAAGACCCGCCGCTAGTGGTGCCACCAGTGATAACCATCCAAACCCCACCTGTGGCTCTAGCAGCAGCAGCCGAGGCGCTGCGGTTCGCGGGTCAGACTCGTTACACTCAAGGGGGAAAATGACATTTGCTGCTGCTGCAATGGCGGGACTTTCGTCAGCCAATGGTGGCAGAGGCGGTATTCGTGGCGGCAGAGACCGCCACGGGCGGCCTATCGTTGGCTCTCCAAAGTTAGTGTTTACTTCAGGTGGGAAACAGTTAAGCCATCACTTAACAATCTATCAGGCCATTCAGAGACAACTTGTTCTTGATGAAGATGACGATAATGGAAGTGATTTTGTATCTGGTGACGGTAACCGATTATGGGGTGATATTTATACTATCACGTATCAAAGAGCTGACTCCCAAACAGTTACAACAAGTCCATCTAAATCAGCTACCAAAGCAGGGTCCACCTCGAATAATAGTGATTCACGAATCCATCAGATGTCTCTTTTAGACAGCATATTACAAGGTGAACTTCCATGTGATCTTGAAAGAAACAACCCTACTCACAACATATTATGTTTACTACGCGTATTAGAAGGGTTAAACCAACTGGCACCACGTCTGCGTGTACAGTCAGCAACAGACAGTTTTGCTCAAGGGAAAATTTTAAGTTTAGACGAGTTGAGCATATCTGCTGGTGTTAGGGTTCCGTCTGATGAGTTTATTAACAGCAAATTAACGCCAAAATTGTCTAGGCAAATTCAAGATGCACTTGCACTTTGCAGTGGCAGTCTTCCATCATGGTGTTATCAGTTAACAAAATCATGCCCATTTTTATTCCCATTTGAAATCAGGCGACAGTATTTTTATTCAACAGCTTTCGGTTTATCTCGCGCGCTACATCGGCTTCAGCAGCAGCAGGGTGCTGACAGTCACGGGTCTATGAACGAGCGGGAGTTTCGAGTCGGAAGATTACAACGACAAAAGGTTCGCGTTTCGAGAAACCGAATATTGGATTCTGCCGCGAAAGTTATGGAGATGTATTCAAGTCAAAAGGCGGTTTTAGAAGTTGAATATTTTGGTGAAGTGGGGACCGGTTTGGGCCCCACTTTGGAGTTTTATACTTTACTAAGTCATGATCTTCAAAAAGCAGGATTGAGAATGTGGAGATCTAGTTTGCAAGATGCCAACATGACAGTGGAAGTTGACTTGGAGAAGAAATCTGGGAAGGGTAATGGAGATCTTGTTTTAGCACCTCTTGGGCTATTTCCGCGTCCTTGGCCCGTTAATGTTGATGCTTCTGATGGGACTCAATTATCTAAAGTTATAGAATATTTTCGGCTTCTTGGTCGTGTAATGGCGAAAGCGCTTCAAGATGGTCGGCTTTTGGACCTCCCGCTTTCGGTTGCCTTTTACAAACTTGTGCTTGGACAGGTAAGCGCTCTGTGTTTATTATTTTTGTGTTTTGTTCATTCGCTCATCTTTTATCGAACAAACGATTGAGGATGATCGATTAAATGAATGGAAATTTCTTGTTCACGTTCGTTGATAAGAAAAGAAAATTAATGCCTGTATATGTTCATTAATGATATAAAAACTCGTGACCGCAAACAAACATAAACGAATGAACGTAACTGAACATACTTACATGCATTTAACTTTGTGGACGAAAATTAACAGTAAACATGAATATCAATCTGTTGGGCCTAAAAAGTTAAACTTGATGAAATTTTTATAGACTAAGTTAATAAATGTATATTAACGAACATAACTAAACATAAACGAATGAACACAAACAAGCTTAAATACAAGAACTTAAACAAACGTTAACAAACATAAATTAACGAATAAGACATGTGATCATGTTCGTTGAATGAAAAAAATGTTTTTAGTATTCATCCGTTTAGTGTATAATGAACTTCCAGTCTAAACATTCACTGAGCGTTCAGTTCGGTTCATTTATGGGCTTACATTTCTTTTATGGCTTTATTTTTTGTTCCTTTTTTGTTTTGGTTTTGAGATGTGACTTTTTTGTGTCACAGGAACTCGATTTACATGACATATCATTATTTGATGGTGAATTTGGTAAAACATTGCAAGAATTACAAGCACTTGTTAGCCGGAAACAGTACTTGGAGTCAACAGATGACCAAAATGAAGTAGTCAACTTAAGGTTTAGAGGAGCCCCAATTGAAGATCTTTGCTTGGATTTCACACTTCCTGGATATCCCGATTATGTTCTCAAAACAGGCGATGACATTGTACTTACAACATCATTTTTTTGACTTTTTTTATATGTTATTTATGTTATTCTAGCAGTTTATTTGATCAAATTTGTTTGTTTACAGGTTGATTTGAACAATTTGGAAGAGTACATTTCTTTAGTAGTTGATGCTACTGTGAAGGCTGGTATTACGCGACAGATGGAAGCGTTTAGAGCCGGGTTTAATCAGGTAAACCTTTTTTCTTTTTGATGCGAATTTTATTCCTGAAAACCAGTTTATGTTTATTGTACTATCTATTTATCAGGTTTTTGACATTTCGGCTCTACAAATATTTTCTCCAAGTGAGTTGGATTATCTACTTTGTGGCCGTGGAGAGTTGTGGGAGGTAATTATTTACTTGTATTTAAACATGTTATTAAGCGTCTAAAAGATTAATTTAAGTTTGTTTTAAACGCAGGCTGATACACTTGTTGAACACATTAAATTTGATCATGGGTATACTTCCAAGAGCCCTGCAGTGGTTAATGTATGTATACATTTTCTTTAATTTCGTTTGTTTACTGAAAAAATAGTATTCTAATAAGTGATGTTGCGTTTAGTTGCTTGAGATTATGGGAGAGTTTAATCCTGAACAGCAACGGGCTTTCTGTCAATTTGTGACGGGTGCACCTCGTCTTCCTCCTGGTGGTTTGGCTGCCTTGAATCCTAAGTTAACAATTGTGAGAAAGGTATGAATACAATTCAACTGTTTTATAAATTACAAATCATTATATGACTATTGTACTCTTGTTCTTTTCCTTACATTTCGAACTCTCGTGATCTAAATGTTTACATAAGGGAAGTGTAAGTACGTCATATATATGAAAACGGGTAGGCCTGTAAATGAACTGAATGAACACAAACAGAGCATGTGAGTGCTAGTTCATTTAATCTTTGCTGAATAAACAATCGGACACGCACAATTAAATGGACGGGATTTTATTGTTCGTGTTCGTTTTTTAAGAAAGAACATGTTAGCGTTCGTTTATGTTCATTTATTAACTGTATAAACGAATGCTCCATAAATAAACATAACTGAAAATATACAAACAATTAAAGCTAAAACCAAATAAAGGTTTAAAACAAGTTGTAATGGGCCTAAATTTTTTAATGAATATATTAATGTGCGTGTAACAAGTGTAAACTAACACATTTAGGGGATGTTTTGGATTGCTTTTTTTAGCCAACTTATAAACTTTTTGCAAAATTTAAAAGGTGTTTGGGATTGCTTTTTTTTTTCTTTTTTTTGTGAGGGGATGAGTTGATTGTGTCACAATAATGTTTCTTATAACTTTTGGGAAAAGTAATAAGGAGGCTAAATAAGGATTCCTAAACACCCCTTTTAAATGAATGTAAATGAACGTAAACGAATGAATATAAAATGTAAATGAATGAACATAAACGAACGAACGTATATGGATGTGCACAAACATAAATGAACGAACAATGCATGTGTTCATGTTCGTTTGTACAAAAAATGCTGTTTGTTTTCATTCGTTTATTCAATAAACGAACCTCCTGCAGACAGGTTCAGTGAATGTTCGTTTGTTTACATGCCCAGATATTGTTCCAGGTTTTGTGGGTGATATATGGAATTCTCTTTAAATGCTAATATTTTATCAATTGATATTATAATATAATCTGTTTTTGTTGTCTGGCACAGCATTCTTCAACAGCCAACTCGGCTTCCAATGCAGCTGGGGTGTCAGAATCTGCAGATGATGATTTACCAAGTGTGATGACGTGTGCTAATTACCTAAAGCTTCCTCCATATTCCACCAAGGTATTATTGTCCTCTTGATTTGAATCTTCGATCTTTTAAAGTTTTTTATGTAACGGTTTTTGAATTTGTTTTGACAGGAAATAATGTACAGGAAGCTCTTGTATGCTATTAATGAAGGACAAGGATCGTTCGACTTGTCATGAGTTTTTATTAAAACTAACCAAATTGTGTATATTGTATCCTTTGATAAGTGGGACCCAATAAAGGTTGCTTCTTTGTCTTCCCCTAATTGTCAGTGATGGCATGGTTATGGTTAAGGTCAGTTATCGTAAAAGCATTATTTTTCTGTCTTGAAACTTATGTTTTATTTAGTTTAGGTTATAAATGGTGTTCTTTTTCCAGTTTAATGAAGATGTGGATTGGAAATATGACTGGTAATGGCGTGTTCAAGAAGGATTCATCAAGGGAACGAACAAGTTTGTCGAGCTGTTTTTTCTTTTTTATAAATTTACTAAAAGATTTTTGTAAATAAATAGTGGAATGTGATGCATTCTGTAGTTTGCTTTATTTATACTTCAAATTGTTGTTTATGCAAATTTATTTGGAACTAACTATATGTTTGGTTCTCTTGGTGGGTTTCATGTGTTTACTTTGTTTATGGTTTAAATATTTTGAACTTGTGTTCTAATTTCAAAGAGGCGTATGGACCCAAATGGCCATCAAAGTTTTTACTTTAAAAACAAATTTTTACATCTTTACATTTTTATCAATGAAATCTTTGTATAAATTCAACCTAAAATCTATTCCTAATTTAGTTGCTGAATTGGATTAACTTGATTGAGAAGATGGCATTTGATTTAGAATGATTTTATCTAAATCATCATGTGTAAAGGTTCCTTTTAAATTGCTAAGGAATTCAACCATTTATGATCTTTCACAAAAGACACAACTTTCTTTGAATGGGGTTTATGATTATTAGTTAATAGTTATAAAGGTTATCTTCCAAAATACGTTTTAGTTCTATCCAAAATGTCTGAACTTTTGTACTTGAAAATATTCTCTTTAGCGGGAGGTAAGTTCATACATCGAATGTTAAAAAATTTAAAATCATGAATTGTATTATCGTTGTTGGCTTGTTGCCTATGCTTATGCCGATGCCTCTGAGGTGATGAGGATGGTATTGGTGGCGGTGGTAGTGACTATGATGGTTGCACCCTTGAGGTATTCTATTTTCTGCAGTCAACCAAGTGCATTACAAAATCCAAATACTTTGTATATTTCTCGTTCTCTCTCAGTGCACACAAAGACCATGGATTGGATTAGGCATGTAAACATTTAGTGAAGTGATGGTTGGTTTGTAAATTGTAAAGGCGAAAAGGTTGGTTTTGGTGCTAAGTAAAATGTTATGGTGAATGTTTGTTTGTTTGTTTGTTTATGTCGGTTGGCTTTATTTATTAGTACAAGTTTGTTCATTCTAATTGTGGAGGAAATTATACATACACACATTCATAAACGAAGGAACTTAGTTTTCACGAATAGGTTAGGTTAATATTTATCTATTTGATGCTTAAACAAAAGAAAAGAATACAGGATGACGTACAGTCAAAAAGTATAATAATCATAATAATTGAAGGTTGAAAATATAGGAAAGATGAGGTCACGTAGAGTCAAAAAGTATTCTTGAAGAATTGGCTGGTCGGCGACAACGATAGAACAAGAGAAGAACAACATAGTGTCATTTTATGAATATATTTTGGATTAGGGTAAATGGTGGGCAGATTAGTAATTTTCTAATCAAAAAGCCAAAATTGTTTTTGAAAAGCTAGGATTTGAATCTGTTGGTCAAAACAAAAAGGACCTTGTTGTTGAAAAAGCCAATAAAAAGTTTCCCGCCTAAAGCACATGAAATCTCCCTCCCTCTATCTAAAATGTGAAGAGCAGAGCATATTACATCTCGATGGATCTAATAATCCAAATCAAACGCTGATACTATACTGGTAAGTAACATCAACCAATCAATCAATATGTCGACACACGGTGACGATCTGGATCTTCTTCTATCCCTTCAAGACCGGGTTCTAGAAACACCTCCTTCTTCTCCTTCACCTGGTATTCTTCTTCTTCTTCTTCTTCTTCTTGTTTCTTACTTGATCTGCCCTAATTTAGTTTTTATGGGTTTTTTTAATTAAAAAAATCTTTGCTTACCTGATAACAATGAATTTGGGATTTTAAGGGAGGGGTGTTTGGGAGAATAACTAACTAAATAAATAATCACATTCACATGTCAACAAGTAATAATGAATAACTATTGTAGTCAAATTACACACCTTTCCTTTCCTTTCCTTACTTTTAATCAAATCAATCATTATCTTATTTTAACTGCTCTAACTGGTTTCAGAATACACATACAAACATTTCTTTGTTATTCAACTTTGGCCATTCATTGACTATTACACCTGACTTGTTTATTTTTTTTAACTAAAACATTTGTGTTTTTTTTCGTAGTCAGTAATTTCTATGAGCTTGTAATTAGGCATGCTCATTTTATTTATTTTTTTAAAATTTATTACTCAAATCTGTAATTTGGGCTGTTAATCGTGATCCTGCAAGAATTTGTATTCTTATTTTGAAAAACTAAAATGCCAGTATGCGATATTATATGAATACAGGATATTTATCCGATGATGGATCAGGCAGTAGGCAAAGGGGAAAAGCAGACATGTCTGTTTTCAAAACTGCTGTTGAAGATTGTCTACATTATGAGCCCGAGACCTCCAACAAAAACCTCAAATCTAACCGTGCAAGGAGCTCAAGTGATGTTGAAGTTGAAAAATTCTCAGGTTTGAGAATCCAGTAAGTAGCTTTCATTTCTTGTTTTAAACAAACGGTATATCGTACCTTATATACATCCAATTTCATAATTTTAATCATTTCACAGAATTTGCCTCAAAATGTAAACTAGAAATTGTATCTCAGTTAATAATACTTCACACTTTGAAACTTCTCAAGTATGCATATGATATTGTAACAAACACACTTCTTACACAAACAGTTAATGAATATAAAGGTTTGTTTCCTAGGATTGCGTGTGGCAATCTGGCAGATAAATATCTTCAATATCATGCAATTTATACTAGATAGAAATGAAATAATATAAAATCATAAAATTAAGCAAATCGTAGTGCCCTGTTAATAATTTCATATTGCTTTTAATTTTTCAGGAACCAGTTGGTCTCTAAGACAGAATTGAGTGATCGATTTGCAGATATTCGATTTGTTCGCTTAACAGCAATAAAGTACAGAATACTACTCTACTAAGAATCTTCTTCATTTTAATAATTATTCAAATGAATCAAGTTTTTAACTTTTGTGGTATTTGTAGGAATCTTTTATCGGGGGACACTCTTTCTGGTTGTTGGGCAACTGTTGGAGTGTTATGTAACCCTGGTGAAAAGAGAATCAGCTCTACAGGGAAGCCGTACACTATATGGGAAATTACTTGTTTTAATGAAAAAAAGGTTTCGGTTTTCTTGTTTGGAAATGCTTATCAAAAGAACTGTAAAGAAGTAGTTGGAGCCGTATTTGCTTTCTTCAATTGTGGTGTTCGTAACGACCCAAAATCGGTAACAAATTTCAACTTTTTTTAATGTTATTGTCTTTTAGTTTGACAAATATTGACATTTTTTGTGTCTTTCTTTTTTTAGAAAGAAGGGTTTACTTTGACAGTTTTTAATGCTCCTCAAGTGTTGAAAATGGGAACTTCTCCTGATTTTGGGCACTGCAAATCTTGCACACAGTTTATTGACAAGTATGTTATCAGAAGCATTATATATATTGTTGTAATGAATGGTCAAATGTCAACTTTTATAAGTTATACAACTAAAGTTCTTGTCCATCTAAAATGAGTTACTTGTCCATTTAAAATGAATTACTTGTCCATTTAAAACGAACCGAATGTTCAATGAACTGGTCGGTGGAAAGTTCGTTTATGTTTGTTTGTTTTATAAATGAATGAACATTAACACATGTCTCTTTCCTTCATATATGTTAACGTTTGTTTATGCTTGTTTAAGTTTGTTTGTTTATGTTTGTTTGCGTTAATATATAATTCAAAATTTTCAGGCCTATTACACTTTAGTCTATTTTTAACATCTTTTTAGGCCCAATGCATTGTTCACATTTAGTATTAATTGGTTTTAGCTCAGTTCCTCAGTTATGTCCGTTCATTTATGTTTAGTTATGTCCGTTCATTTACGTTTGTGAAACGTTAATTTATATTGTCAATAAACGAATATAAACGAACTTAAACGTGCCCAATTTTTTAACAAATGAACACGGAGAAGAGAGCCTGTTCATTTGACTGTTCATGTCTGATGATTTGTTTGGTTAAAGCCAAATGAACAAATGGAGAATACAGTAAAATGATGAAACATTAAATCTCAAAAGAGTAATTATTTTCTTTTTCTTGTGTATTCTAGGCGTAAGGGAATATATTGCAGCTACCACAAAAAGGTATGCAATTATGAATGCACTTTGTTTCCTTTTTATATTTTCATTTCTGGGTACACATATACTTTTGCTGACTAATGATGTATCTGATTATTTGAACCACAGGATGCATCAAAAAAGTATACTAGTAAAAGAGTTGAGTTCACGGGAGGGTATGAAAAACATATTTGTATCTTTATTTTTCAACCAATTTAACTGTTTTTTCCCTACATTATATTAGCTGGGCACCACAAAACCATTAACTTTGACGTTCAAAAGGTTCATTGTTATGATTCAGGAATATAAAGGCAGCTTTTAACTTCAAAGATAAAATGCAATCGGAAGGCGTTTACATGGTTGAAAACCCAACAAATGTATCAAAACCTGGACAACTGAAGAAAATTTTGTCGGTTGAGGGATTGCGAAAGGCGTTAAGGTTTTAACTATTTTTAATATTGTTATCTAGTTAATTCTGAATCTTGATGTGTCACATAGCTTTTCTGTTTTGACAGTAATGCAGGAAAAGTGACAACTAATGCTTACTCGCAAGGAATAAGATTTTTATCTGAAGTTGCAGGTATTGTATTACGTTTGTTTGGCTCAAATTTGCTTATTTGTGATTACATTTTGAACAATCAAAGTCAATTTAACTAACAGGAAAACCAAGTTCAAGTTTAAATCAACCTATTAAGAGTTTTGATAAAAGGTAAACAGACTAAGAACTAAGAAGTCATAATTTTTTCATTATTTTGTGCTTGATTTATTTAAAAGATGGTATATTTCTAATCTTTTGTTTGTGGGTGTGAAAGGAAATCACCTGTTGTTGGGTCAAATCCGCCTGAGGTCAAAACAAGTCAACAGTTAAATGCAAAGAGAGTAAAAATTGAAAAGAGTCAAACGTCTGCGGCGAAAGTCAAAGAAGGTACACAAAAGATGCATGAATTAGAAATTATTCTTAGTTCTGACGATGAAGCTTGTCCTTTTTGAGATTTCTAAGTAGTATTGAAGAGAAATTGACCAGTTGTGTCTCATTGGATACAAGTGATGGTTTGACTTTGAGTAGGTTGACATTTTTCTCTATTGAAATTTTCTGTAAATTATAAGACTTAATTTGGCAAGAAATTTGATTAATATGCATGGCTAACATGAAGTCTTAATCTAGATTTTCATCTCATACTTGTTATGTTGTTTGACTTTTTCAGTTTGATTTTGACATGTTGGTTTACTTGACCAATTTTTATAATATTTTGTGTTACTTTCAGGCTTATGTATATTTTAAGAGGTAGTTTAGGTAACAGTGTGACACAATGACACAACAATGCAACATGATTCACCTAACCAGTCTTAGTCTGGTGATCAGATTAGCTAGTTAGCTACTACTTGAAAAATATAACAAAAGTCAATGTCATATGTTGACTTTGTTTAAATCATTAAGAAATATTTAATTTTCAAGCAAAGGGATTTGCTTAATTTAGTTAGTTTTTTTTATGCTGGGGCATTTTCTAATGATGTGGCATGTTATGTGGCATTTTTTAAAAATTTATGGATCTTATACTACCACTTCATCTTTAATAAAACCCTAACCTCTATACATAACCACCACTATCACCCACCCATCCACCTGACCACCTCCATCTCAACTGGTTGAACCCATTGTCTTTGCATCACCATCTCCCGCCACCAATGACCATCACCTAGACTAGTTTTGTCCAAATTGTTTAAAAACAAACTATTTTGTCCAAAAGATTTTTTTTTGAAAGGCAAACTTGAAATAAAAACCACATCCGGAAAGAAAAGCCTAACCGGGACAAGACAAAAATTACATGCTAAGTAACGGATTTTTGAGCCACGTCACCCAGTTCAAATAAAACTTACAATCACAAGATGATAACCACAAATACGTAACTGAAACAATCGAATTAAATAAAGTGTCTCTGTTATCATTGGGTTGACCAAAAATAATCTCATTCTGAACTTTCCAAATAGTCCACCATGTCGTATAAATAATCACCTCAATAACATTTTTTTTCTTTTTCACCCATCCCGAGGAATCCAACCATTCTAAAATACTTTTAGGCCCTTTATCTCCTGGAAGAGACACATCCAACCAACGACCGATAGCATTCCAAATCTTTGAAGCAAGGTGACACCCTCCAAAAATGTGATCCAAAACTTCCACCGAATTCAAACAAATTGGGCATAATATTGAAGGAATATCAAAACCTTTATGACTTAAATTAAATCTAGTCGAGAGACGATCTAGAAGCAGGCGCCAAATCATGATGTATGCTACAAATTGTGTCGAAAAATAAACCATATTGCATATTGCGATGTAACATTTGTACATATAATCCATGTTGTATGATTCATCTCTCAAGATAAGCATGTGAATGGTACCAATATAAACTAATGTCCGTACATGTCAAACTTCTAAGATGATAATTGACGAGTTTTTTCATCTAAATTCTTCTCCGTCATTGGTGGTAGATCCAAGTCGTTTTGTGACATCGTTTGTAAGCCTTTTGATGGATTCATGCAATCTCGTTTTGAACACTTTGAATGATGTAAATATTTAAGGGATAGAATTATGAGCATATATGTATTTAGACGTCCTTTAATTACATGTTATCATTATTTATCTCATCAAAATAGGTTAATTATACTCGGGCATGTGTGTGCCAATAACATATGATAACATCTTGGCATATTAAAAGTGATGTTATAAAGTCCGATACAACAAGAACTAACATAATGTTTAAATACATTAACCATACAATTTGCCTTTGATTGTAAGTAAATCTTTTTGAACAATCAAAAGTCTAATAATTAAAATTGTTGATTTGTTTACAACCTTTAGACAAATTGTAGTAAGCTTTACATATAATTTATCATAATTGTGTATATAATTATAAGTGACAAATGTTACACCAATTAAAAGGCATTCTTTATAAAACTTTTTTGCCTTGCACATAGAGGATTCTTGATGCATTGGAATGATTGGTTTATAAGGTTTGGCCTCCTAAAAGTTAGTTGGGGACAAGTTTGGTTGGAGGTAGAAATGAGAAGGTGATATTTGGGGATTAATTATTCCAAACTATGAACATTGACAAGTAGTTTAATCATTATTCTCAACCACTACTTAACTAAACCCTTAAGATATCATCCAAACTTTTTTTTTAATTTGATTTCTTTTTGGGTAAAGTTACAATAGTTTTATATATGCATTGTTTTAGGATAAGTTTTACTTGTAAATTAAGAAAACAGTAGATGTGCCAACTTGAACTTGTAACGGTATTAGCTTCTAGTTTTTGATTTTAAGAATTTTATTTTCCAATATAAAGAATTCTTGTAATTTTGTTAATTTATTTAATTTAACTTTGGATTTTTTTAACCTTGTGGCTTTTGGAATTTAGTCCGAACTTGGGCCCAGCTAATGGCTTCTTCCCTCCTTTGAAATCTTTATTGGCTTCCAAAAATTATTTTCAATATGAAATTTGAGAATCAAAGATTCAACATTTTTGCATTTCACTTGATATTTAAATAGTTGTTGAAGTATTTCCTAACAAGGCGTAAATTTTCAATTGTTGTTGCTAAATGAAAGATTCTCTAAGAACCATATTTTGTAAAGATGCATGATTTATAAAGTCAATCCACATGCTTAGAATCTACCATATCATAGTTTAAGTTGACATGATCATTTGTTGGTGGTTTTAATCTTATCATGATATTTTGGGTAATTAGAATTCATCTGAGACTAAATGAAAAGAAATAGAAAGTATATTGATACGAATTAAGAGTCAAAGAGTGCACATCTGAACGAGACTACTGCAATTGTTTATACACCTTTATCTTTATAGTTCAAGTAGGCGAAGCCCATTTGAAGAGGTAGGTCCCAGCAGAGCCCAGTTGGACCCGCAAGACTCATCTCAAAGAGGGACGTCTGCGCAGTTGAACCCGCAAGACTCACCTTCGCCAGGGACGTCTGCGCAAAGGCTAAACTCGCAAGACACCTTGAAGAGGGACGTCTGCGCAGAAACCAACTGGATCCGCAGGACCCACCATGCTCAGAGACGTGACGTCCTTACGCGCAGTACGCAAGCTGTTCCCGCAGGAAAAGCCTCCCAATGGTGAAGTACCCCGCCTGTTCCCGTAGCTGCGGATACAAGCCATCAGGGAAGGCTACCTGCGCAGCAAGGCTACACGCACAAGGCACTTAACTCTTAAATAATTCAGTAATGTCACCTGAAGAAGGAGTGAGCAAGCCGGGAACACTCCCGCACAAAGCCGGGAACACTCCCGCACAAATGAGCCAGTCCGTACGATACTGCAGGATCTTTTGTACTGTACCTGACGAGGTATGGACAAAAGATCTGACCAAAGATACGACAGCTCACTGACAACAGTATGACGAGCAACACGCTCTTGTACTGTATGTCACTATCAGCCGCTGCATACTCACCAACCTGTCGGAGGACGTGCATAGCCTGCAGTTGGTGGAACAAGAATAGTACACAGTCGGCCTGGTCACTATCAGCCGCTGCCTACTCACCAACCACCAGCATGGCACGTGCGTAGCCCACAGTTGGCAGAACATGAATACTATTCAGCCGGCTGTACCTGCTTGGAAACCTATCTTCGGCTATAAATACTCCAACACCTTGGAACGGTATTATGATCTCATCTCATACCATCATATCTGCTCTAGTCATTTATCTTAATATACACTTATATTCAAGAGCAATCTAGTCTGATTCTCACGCCGGAGGGTGGTCACAAGGAGGTTCCCCCCCCCCTTCTCAGTGACGAGCTCACGGTGTCTGTTTTGCAGGTCATCAGAAGAACCATCTTTGCCGGACCTAACCCCTCGTAGGAAACATCTATTTAACCCCCAGATTATCCGTAATCTGCCCGGGGTCAATTAGTGTTTCTTCATTAGCGCCATCCGTGCATAAAAGCTAGAACTAATTCTCAGTTTTTTCAAAACCTCCGAAAAGATGGTTAACGTTACTCAGGTCCCCAGGCCAGGGAGTAACCAAGAAACCCCGGTAACCACAACCCCAGCTACTGGGAGGAACACCGGCGAGCACACAAATTTTACGAACACTACCCCGGTTACCCGAGCCGGGGCAAGTGCAGTAAACAATCCTCCCCTGGGATTCATTGATACCCATGTGGAAAGACAATAGACGAGGCCCCCCCGCCAAATACTTGAACAAGTTAAAGCGTGGGCGAAAAAACGTCAAAGGGAATTCCAAGCTGAGTTGGATGAACGCTTACGTTCACTCCAACAGGCTGACGAATTCGAAAGCACTCAACAGCTCAACATGAGCAATGAGTGCGAGTACTTGGACGATGATTCGGAGGAATCCGACACCGACGCAAACCCTCGCCATAGGGCGAAAGAGAAGCGTAAGGAAACGGACTTCCAACCGAGAAGGAATTTTGGAGAAACCTTCAAACCAAAAAACGCGGGTGGAAACCCACGTGACTTCTCTAAAACCTTCAGACCAATCGCTGCAAATGCGGGAACCTCCAAGTTTGCAAGGGACATTGCGGAAGCAATCGCCCTAAGAAGTGCCAAACAGATGTCCAACATCGGCACTTATGATGGTATATCTGACCCAGACGATCATTTGAACAGATTCATAGCGGGGGCAACCGTCAGCAACTGGACGGAACCCACGTGGTGTTATATGTTCCAGATGACGCTGGTTGGAGCAGCCAGAGCGTGGTTCGACCGTCTACCGGTCCACCACATCTACGATTGGGCAGACTTCCAACAGAAGTTTAGCCAACACTTCAGCCAACAAAGAAAGTATATCGAAGAGCAATGGACAATCCTCAATTGCATTCGAGAGGAAGATGAATCTTTGCTAGACTTCATCACTCGCTTCAACTCAAAGAAGCTAAGTCTGGGTAGTATTAGGGAAGATCTTGTTCGCGCTGCTTTCATCCAGGGCGCGAAAGACCCAGAGCTCATCCGCACCTTAATGGGTAAAGATGGCATGCCATCCACATGGGATGCCATCATGACAGCAGCTAAACGCTTCGCGGAAACGGAAAAGCAATTGGGTAGAGATCTTCCCCAGAGCACAAACCTCTACACCCAGAAAACAAGAGAAAACAATGTCCTTACTGCCCGATTAAACAAAAAGAGGAAGCTAGGCATTTGGCAGTCAAGGGTGAACTTTGACACCTCATCCGGCTCACACCCTCTGTTAGGCGGAAAGGATAACATGCCGTCGTCAAACCGGAACTCCAGATGGACGCCACTTACCAAAAGCGTCACCGAGATATTCGACACCGAGAGACTCCCATGGCCAAAGGCTCCAGTAATCAGATAGCGTCACAACGCTGATCAGAGCAAATTCTGTGACTTCCACAGGACAAGAGGCCACAACACCGAGGAATGCGTAGACTTGAAAGACATCGTCGAATCATTTGTCAGAGATGGGACGCTCACGCACCTCGTGGCGTAATGAACGCTGAGCAGGCTAATGCGTGTAGAACCCCAGTTGGGGAAAACACGAATAAAACTGAAGCTTCAATGTCGGAGACTACATACTGCGTAAACAACGAGATTCCGAACCAAGTGCATATCGGCTCGAAAGGCTCGATGACACTCCCAATAACATGGAAGGGAGCTCAATTACACAGTCTGCATGTAGATCAATTCCAAACTTGTAAAAGAAAAGGCCCAGAGCCACTTCTAATGGAAATGATTCTCCTTATCACATTGACGCTGATGGTCTTACATTTATACTTAATGAACTTTCCACACTGATATGCCGGTCTTCACCGCATACATAAGTGGGAAAACAAGTCGTTGCGTGTGGAAGGCGGCAAAACCCGCATAAACACAAAAAACGGCAAACCTTCACGCAGGTCAGTCATAGGTAAAGTTTGATCATCCTACTAAATGAAAGTGCCGGTCCTAACCGCACAAATCATGATAGAGGACACCGAACTAACCTATTGACAACCGCGCGTCGAACGGCTAATTTATTCAAAACACTGATGCAGGTTTTCACCGCATAAATAAGTGTGAACAAGTCGTTGCATGTGGAAGGCGGCAAAACCCGCATAAACACAAAAAACGACAAACCTTCACGCAGGTCAGTCATAGGTAAAGTTGGGTCATCCCACTAAATGAAAGTGTCGGTCCTACCCGCACAAATCATGATAGAGGAAACCGAACTACCCTATTGACAACCGCGCGTCGAACGGTTAACCTATTCAGAACACTTAGAAAATCTCTTCAAGGAAAAAATGAGAAAAACCTCCACGCATGTCAGATATAGGTAAAGTTTAGCCATCCTACTAAGTGCAAGTGACGGTCTTACCCGCACAATCACGAAAGAGGAAGCAAAACTTTAACCTATTATCTGTCACGTTGATAGGTTAACTTATTCAAAGTACTTAAGAAATTGCTAAGTTAAACTAAAGTATGCACAAGCGAATCATATATTGTTTATGCGGCAAAACAAGTGCCAAATTAAACTATAATATGCATGAGCAAGTCGTATAACGTTTATAAAGCAAGAGTGACAGT
This sequence comes from Bidens hawaiensis, assembly GCF_021521415.1. NCBI lineage: Eukaryota > Viridiplantae > Streptophyta > Magnoliopsida > Asterales > Asteraceae > Bidens > Bidens hawaiensis. Next base: position 528,810 of record NW_027492290.1, read on the forward strand.
CCTACCCGCACAAAGGATTTACATTCCATAAAAATTCAAGTATTACAAGAATGGCCGGGTATCTACCCGCTTACAAGAGTGTAAATCTATACAAAAACAAACCTATCCTAACAGTGGAAAGGGATCTAAAGGTTCAAGCTTCAGGACTACTTCCTCCAAACCCACTTGTACCCGCACCATCACTTGGCTGTGGCGGTTCAAAGAGGGTCTTGAGAATGGTTAACCCATCATCAGCAGCAGCAACTTCGTTCACCTTCTCCACCACTGGATGCGGGAAGGCAGCATACTGGTTCACTGCTTGGTCATAAGCAGCTTCAGTATCCACATCATATAAAGGGAAGTTGGAAGGCGGGATGCCCTTCTCAACGAACCCTAAACCAAGCAGGAAGCCAGCCTTTTCCCCATCCTCATGAGAAGCGTTGAGGGCTGCGCTCATGGCATCGTCATATGATGTGTCCGTGAAGACCCGACGCACAACCTACAAGAAAAAATACAGGTATCAAAACCTTTTCTTAGTACAAAGAAAAGCGTAAAGACGTTATGAAGCTAAGCTTACCTGCGACAACGCTTCTCGTAGAAGCCATTCCTTGGTAACCAGAGCCTCCTGGAGGGCAGCTTGAGCTTGGTTACGGGCGCGTTCGGCTTCACTTTTGTTAAGGTTGGCAAGCAACACTTCTTTAGCCGCAGCCTCTTCGACGCTCTTTAGCTTACGCTCAGTATGATCAAGCACGCCCCTCTGGTCCAAGATCTCTTGGAGCTTCTTGGCGTCTTCCATGGCCAAGGCATCATGAGCCTGTTGGAGCCTCTCTAATTTGGCTTTAAGCTCCTCATTCTCGGTGCGTAGAGGCTCAGCAACAGCTTCAGCCCTGGTGGCCCTCTCAGTTGCGTTCCGAGCGGTTTCCTTAGCTAACCGAAGCTGTTCGTTAACAGCTTGGGCAGCCTTGGAACGGGCCTCGAGACGGGCCTGAACTTCAACCTCAAGGGCCTTGAAGGACTTTTCCTTCTCCGCAGCAACGACGGAGAGCCTCATGTTCTCCTCCCGGACAGCCCGCGCTTGAGCTACTTCTTGGATACGAGCTGCTTTTAACTTGTCGTTTTCACGACAAAGCAGCTCGACGCGCGGCTGCATCCGGGCAAGGAGAATTCGAAGCTCGTTTGTCAGCCTACCATCCTGGTAGCTTGACATAGCTTCTCCCAGTGCACCACTGGGGGCGGCGTGGTGCGCCCACTCGACGCAGTCCACAGCCGTCCGAAGGGTGGTTCCCCGGCGGATGTTCCACCGCGGAACAAATACCTCATTTGAATCCGACACTGCAAAAACAAAAAGCAGTTAGGAAAAGATGATAAAAAAAAAACATAACAGGCCAAAATAACCCTACGCACCTGTAGGGTCGACGACAGGCCTGTAGCCGCCGAACCCATCACCCGAACCTAACGGATATCCATCCATGAGGTCAGGCAGATGGGAAGGAGGCAGAGATTGGCTAGACGCCGCAATCCCGGACATACCTGAAGGACCGGCCGTAGTCACCGGCGCCGGAGGAGGCATGGCGGAGGCCGCCGCGGTAGAGACCAACGGAGGTGAACTCACTGGAGGTGAACTCACAACCGCGGTCGTTGCTGCGGAAGAGACCACAGAAAAACTCACCGCCGGCTCAGTGAAAGAATCAGTGAATATGGCACTGACAACCGGCGGAGACGTTGTCACAGGTGGAGCAGTTGCCTCAACTGAGTGAGCAACTGAACCAACTGAAGCAGGTGCAGCCGCCTGGGTCATCGCCTCAGGTAGGTTGACCAAACCTACCATCATGGGTCCGGAGGTGCTCCTCCCCGCTTCACCCTGGAATGCGGTAGCATCCACGCCTACACGAAGACAAGATATATAAGTATAATGGCGGAAAGATATGAAGTTAAAAGTAAAGGAAGTTTGTACTTACGAGTCCTTTTGAGCTTGAAAGGTACGAACAGGCGGGGATGAACCCGATGGAACCGGCCTCTTTACGCCGGTCACCGTCGCTGTACTTGGCTGCCCGGAGGTGACAGCCGTCTCAACCTCCGGAGCAGTGATCTCAACACCACCAGGGTTCCCCGCCACCTCCTCGCTTTCGGTCTCTGAGTCAGACCGATTCACCGGATCGGCAGTGGAGGCAACCTTCGCCTTCCCCTTCCCGCCGGCAGCCTTCTTCTTCCTCGCCAAGAAAGGACCATCTGCGGATTCCTCATCAGAAGATGACAAAATTAGAGGAATTCCCGTAGAGGTTTGAGCATTGAGAGGGCGAGGGTCAAAAAGTTCTTTACCTGGCCGCCTGGCGCTTAGAATCGGGTGGCCCGGCGGGTAGACCTCCACGAACCGATCCGCCGTTTGCTCAATGATGGGCAACTCGTTCTCATCTAGAGCACGAGTACCCATCCGAGCGGGACCATCACTCTCCCGCGGCTGCAGGAGAGACTGCAAGTCGTTTCCATCTGAAAACAAAAAGAAAAAACGGTTAGAACAAAAACCCTAAATTAACGGATAATATGAAGCATACCGTAAGGGACAGAGTTCAAACCGTATTCGAGGACGATGGGAATCTGTGACGCCTCCTTCCACACCCGGCTCATCCCGAGCATCACCATCCCGGACTCCGCAAAGCGGTAAACCGGAGACTGGATCCGGGAAACCTTGGAGAACCATTCCGCCTCCTGGTAGTTGGAGGCGTGAAGGTTCGGGAGAGCTCTCCCGTTCTTGAACGTCATCGCTATGGGGACGACACGAGCGGAGATATAGAAGAACTCCCGCTTCCAAGATCGAAGACTGCGCTCGGTAGCGCAGATCTTCAAACCCTTGATCCGATTGACCAAGGTATACCACCCCTGGATGCACCTCCAGGAATAGAAGGTCATCAGGCGGTCAACATGGGGCTCCACACCCAGAATGAGACACACCCACTCGAAATGGCGGATCTTGGCGATCGCCATTGGGTGTACCTCAGTCAGATGCACACCGTGTCTCTCCAGAACACGGTATACAAACTTCGTCAATGAGAACCTGAGATTCCCATAGACGAAGAATGCAGCTTACACCCCTATCTTGCCCTTGGGGGCATCGTACACCGTCTGATGAGGTGCAGGAAACTCAGGCTCGAAAGGCTCGAGCATGAACTTCCTGACGACGTACTGATAAAGGTCGACCGGAAGAGCACACTGGCACTCGCCAGCAGTACTCTTGTCATCCTTGTCCGACGTGGAGGACGGATTCTCGAGGTATACATCGGACTCCTCGACAGTAACCTCAGGATCATGAGAAGACATGTTTGGGAAGTAAACAACAACGATTTCAGGAGAATGCTCGACAGAAAAGTTAAAGTATTCGCCGGAAATCGTTTAGAAGAAGAAGAGAGGTGAAACTGTGAGTTGAGATGCAACCTCTCCTCCCTTTATATACTCATCGCAATGAATGCGATGAATTTAATGCGGAAGAGAGAGGAAAACGCTGGTGCAATGAAACTATGACACGTGGAAAAAGCAAGCTGGCAACAGCTGTTGACAGGACGCGTGCCGTAAACTTCGCGGCCACGCGCCCGAAAACTCGCGCCCACGCGCCTGAAAAAGCGTCTGGAATGACCATATACTGACGTCGTCATAACTTCCTGCACGTCCTGACACTGTCAGAAGAAACCGTCGGACGACGTTTCAACAGTTTGGACTGTTCTTATCCTTTCACCAACTCTTCGAATTTCAAAAAGATTCAAAAAGTTTCAAAAGTAAGCGGGACTATACCCATTACCTTGGCAAACAAGTAACTATAAGACAGGTGCGAGTACAGTGTTAAGGCAAAACCCTTCAGATACTTAGCACTTGCAGGGAATTGAAGCCAAGAATACTTCGGCGACTAAGTAACTATAAGACGGGTGCAGGTACAGTGTCAAGGCAAAACCCTTCACATACTTAGCACCCGCAGGGAATTGAAGCCAGGAATACCTTGGAAGTAAAGTAACTATAAGACGAGTGCGGGTACAGTGTCAAGGCGAAACCCTTCACATACCTAGCACTCCGCAGGGAATTGAAACCAAGAAGGATCTTCTGGGCCATGCTTGCGGAAACGGGAATAACATCCCCGCATAGCGGGAACGTCGAGAACTAGATTGTTTGAAGCTCCAAGATGGAATTGGTTGTTTTAACATAATTGATCACTATGTTCAAAACTACCAAAACCTCATGGAGAATCTATACAAGTGGAACTCAACGCTCCTGACTTGCGAGGAGGTTACAGACCTACCCGCATCATACCCAAAGATCAAGCAGAAAAGTCAGGAATTTCTGCACGTGACATTAGGACTTCCGCGGGAAGAATCCCCATGGAAAACCTTAAAACTAAACCCTTTTCAAAACCCTTTGCTTAAGTCCAAAAGTTCACCTCACTTATTAACAATTCATGAGAAGAACATTGGACTGGGGGGACTTGAAGAGGTAGGTCCCAGCAGAGCCCAGTTGGACCCGCAAGACTCACCTCAAAGAGGGACGTCTGCGCAGTTGAACCCGCAAAACTCACCTTTGCCAGGGACGTCTGCGCAAAGGCTAAACTCGCAAGACACCTTGAAGAGGGACGTCTGCGCAGAAACCAACTGGATCCGCAGGATCCACCATGCTCAGAGACGTGACGTCCTTACGCGCAGTACGCAAGCTGCTCCCGCAGGAAAAGCCTCCCAATGGTGAAGTACCCCGCCTGTTCCCGCAGCTGCGGATACAAGCCATCAGGGAAGGCTACCTGCGCAGCAAGGCTACACGCACAAGGCACTTAACTCTTAAATAATTCAGTAATGTCACCTGAAGAAGGAATGAGCAAGCCGGGAACACTCCCGCACAAAGCCGGGAACACTCTACCACAAATGAGCCAGTCCGTACGATACTGCAGGATCTTTTGTACTGTACCTGACGAGGTATGGACAAAAGATCTAACCAAAGATACGACAGCTCACTGACAACAGTATGACGAGCAGCACGCTCTTGTACTGTATGTCACTATCAGCCGCTGCCTACTCACCAACCTGTCGGAGGACGTGCATAGCCTGCAGTTGGTGGAACAGGAATAGTACACAGTCGGCCTGGTCACTATCAGCCGCTGCCTACTCACCAACCACCAGCATGGCACGTGCGTAGCCTACAGTTGGCAGAACAGGAATACTATTCAGCCGGCTGTACCTGCTTGGAAACCTACCTTCGGCTATAAATACTCCAACACCTTGGAACGGTATTATGATCTCATCTCATACCATCATATATGCTCTAGTCATTTCTCTTAATATACACTTATATTCAAGAGCAATCTAGTCTGATTCTCACGCCGGAGGGTGGTCACAAGGAGGTACCCCCCCCTTCTCAGTGACGAGCTCACGGTGTCTGTTTTGCAGGTCATCAGAAGAACCATCTTTGCCGGACCTAACCCCTCGTGGGAAACATCTATTTAACCCCCAGATTATCCGTAATCTGCCCGGGGTCAATTAGTGTTTCTTCATTGAACTTGGAAATCAAAGTTCAATGTGGTATAAAGTAGAGCTAACATTTGGGACCGTAAGTGTAATCATCCGTAACGGTTTTTTTTCTCAGCGGGATCAGTATACAGTGTTTTAGATGATAGTGAAGAAGAAAACAATAGTTGAAATTTATAATAAAAGAACAAAAGTCTCTCATCATATATTTACAAATAAAATTAATCATTATAGTTGAAATTTAGTATCGTTTCATTGCAATAGTTATTGATCGTAAACTATACCATGACATAAATATGATATCAAATTAAGATTCAAACAAACAATAGTAGAATCTTATATGTTAACTACAATTGAAATAGTAAAAACTCTATCTATAGTATTTAAGTATTTATGAACTTATTTTTAAGTAGTTTATGTATTAATTTAAGAATCAAAATAACTTAATTGAATTAAAATACATAAAAAATAAAATTAATTCATTATGTATATGTATACAAATAAAACAAAACAAACTAGTACTCTATATATCACGTGTTACCTCTTGTGATAACATTTTATTATAATTTTAATTGTCACTTTCTGAAAGTTTGTAATAAATAAATATGATAAAGTTAATTTTAAAGATTTAAATTTCGACTCAAATCACACTAAATTTCTGTTTTCGACACATATCTTTTTCATAAACAAGTTACAAATATATTGATAACGATTTTTTTAGACATAACTCGTATCTTTCTAATATGGCATATTAGTTTCTCTCCTTCACTTTTTCTATATTTACATTTTGTTAACAAACATGTAAAAATATTTATTATAAAAATTAAAGTGACTCTAAAATTATAGCATTTATTTTAATATTATTGACCAAACACAAATAAAATATCAAAAGTAACACATACGATTTTTAAACCCACTAATTTCTCTCTTTAGTCAATAAACTTACATGCTATGTCTAAATGAAAAAAAAAAATCAAAACTCATCTAAATAAAAAACACAACATGTTTTCTATAAAACATTTAAAAATCTTACTTAATGTTTTCATAACCAAATCTGTTATCAAACCAATTGTTTCATCATTTTTATTGGACATACACGTTAAAAATAAGATATTATACATAATATAAAACTTTTTAGAATACACATAACTAACTAAAAACAAATTTGAAACTAATATTTTAGTCGGATTTTCAATATTAACAAGATATACAATATCAAATAAACAAAATACGAAATCTTAAAAAACCAGTAAATAAGATTTAGAAAAGTATTATTTCCACCCACTTAAAGAAAGACAGTTCAAATAGACTCAATCAGACTAATTATATAGCCGCCTAGCCGGCCCCGGGTCCAACCCATCTATCCGATTGCAAGAACACGCGTTATCAACCGTAAAATAACCCAACAAAATAAAAATAAGAATAAAAATACCAAAAAAAGTAGATTGTTTTAACATTTAAAGATAAAAGGATAAAATGGTCTCACAAAATTTGGAAATAAAGGGATATGAAACGAACCATTTGCACTTGCACTTGCACTTGCACTTGATAGCTAGCTGTCAACTAACCTACTCTCTTCTCTTCTCTTCTCGCCGGACTTTTGAACTCCGGCCACCGGAAAATGAGTGCTTCTCGGTTCATAAAGTGTGTGACTGTCGGCGATGGAGCTGTTGGGAAGACTTGTATGCTCATTTCTTACACCAGCAACACCTTCCCCACTGTAAGTAAACTCAATTCATTCTTGATTTGTTTTCAATTATTTTGATTTTAATTTGATGGGTTTTGTGTGAATTTGTCTGAAACTAAATGGGTTTGTCCAATTTGGGTTTCTTAGATTTGGATTGATAAGTTAGGGTTTTGTTATTAGTTTTAGGGTTTTTGTCTGTTTTTCCCCAAATTCAAGATTGAAGCTTTTTATGTTCAATTGGGATTAAAATGAAGGGTTTTGGTTAAATTGTGGTTAATGTAGATTTGTTTTTCTTGAACTATAAATGTTTTTTTTAATCTTCAATTTTTTTTAAGATTATAATTTTGTGGTAACTGGTAAATCTATCTGTTTTCCCCAAATTCAAAAGTGTATCATTTTATTTTCAATTGGAATTAAAATGAAGGGTTTGGTTAAATTGTGCTTTATATAGATGTGTTTTTTCTTGAACCATGTTTTTTTTAATCTTGAAATTTTATTGTTTTTTTTAAAGATTATAAATTTGTGGTGAGTCAGATTTAGAGACAATTTTGGTGAATCATGTCAAAAGAAATTGTGGATTTTGATAAAAATGTGTTTTTTCACCAAACAATGTTTATAATCTTTAATACTTTCTTGTATGTATGTCTACTTTTATGTTAACAGGATTACGTGCCGACTGTTTTTGACAATTTTAGTGCAAATGTGGTGGTAGATGGGAGCACGGTTAATCTTGGATTGTGGGATACTGCAGGTTAGATATTATTTTTCATGAAACAATACCATGTGAAAAAATGTTAACTTTTATCAGTAAGTTGGATTTATTTGTTTTGTCTGGTTATTTTGGGATTATTATAATTATTTCTTTATTTTTGGTTGGAATAGGGCAAGAAGATTACAATAGATTGAGACCGTTGAGTTATCGCGGTGCGGATGTTTTTATACTCGCCTTTTCTCTCATTAGCAAGGCCAGCTACGAAAATATCTCCAAAAAGGTGATTTGGTCTTTCTCTTATTTTGAAGCTCTTTTAATTGTTTCGTAAATAGTTAATGTTACAAATTTTGATTATGTTAACGGTTATTTATATATACTTATAACTGCGGGTGGTTGATATTTTCATTTGATGCGTTTGTGATAAAAACACAACCCTGGGGAAAGATAATATCAATGGAATCATAAATACACTATCAGTGACTTAAAAAGATACTTTTGTTTTTGTATTTGTTCTCAAATTTCAGAAAAAGATACGCGACTGATATAATAAGTTTTGATTCGACTTTACTCAAATCTAGATTACTTCTTTTGTAGATTTTTATCATAAACAGAACTATATCCAAAAGTTCTTATTATGAATCTAAATTTCTTCTGTTTACGCGTTTTAACTTTTTAGCGTTATCATTTGTGGGTCCCGTTTATGTCGGAAGGATAGCTAAGATGTGAGTATTTGCATTGTGCAGTGGATTCCTGAATTGAGGCATTATGCACCCGGGGTTCCAATAATCCTTGTTGGAACAAAGCTTGGTTAGATTCTTCTATCCATATATATACTTGTGTTTAATTACAATTATGCCATTTGAAATTTGATACTCTTTTTTCCGACTGTTTATATTTTGATCCGGCTTTGTTAGTCTTCATTTATAAAATATTCACACGTCTGAAAACTTATCTACTCTTTTATAAAATATATTCACACTTCTGAAAACTTATCTACTCTTTTTATCAGATACTTTTAAGAAATATATAATCTTTTGTTTTCTTTTGCGATTAGCATTTGAGTTTATTAAATGGAAATGACAATTGAAGTTTGTTTCTTGTAGATCTTCGTGATGATAAGCAGTTTTTTACGGACCATCCTGGTGCAGTTCCGATCACAACGGCTCAGGTTGACTTTGTTGACGTTTTCTACTCTTTTCATCAAGTTTAGTTTTTATGCATAAAATTTTCATCTTTTTATAAATGAATTTCAACTACTTTATTGTATTTTAATAGGGAGAGGAATTGAAGAAACTAATTGGTGTTCCTGCTTACATCGAGTGCAGCTCAAAAACACAGCAGGTGACATTTTATTACATGTAAACGAGCCGATTTTGGCTCGTTTAACTTATGAGAGCTCAAACTCACCCCATTTCTAGCTCTATTTCTAAAGCTTGAACTTGACTCACATTTAATTTATATTTATATACATTTATAATTATTTTTTTGTATGTTTATAATATTAATTTTTATGTGTAACATAATATAAGTTATTAACTTATTTTAACATTATATATAATAAATTAATAATAACAGTTATCATGTAAATACATATGTAATGTATTAAGTAAAGGCTATACAAGTATAATGTTATAGGTTCGTTTAGGCTTGCAAGTCTTCTTGTGCTCGATAAGTAAATCTCAGGCTCAGGATCGTATACTAAACGGGCTTATTTTTAGACTTTAGCTCATACTAGCGCAGCTCAATGTGAGCTTCACGAACTGATTTCAAGTAGCTCACGAGTGGCTCGGCGGCTTGTTTACATTACATATTATGTTGAAAACCTTTAGAAATCATATGTTGTAATATGGTTATCGTTTTTAGAGTGAAGAGATTAAAGATTTTGACTCAAAAAAGTCAAAACTTTATGTTGACTGAAGTTTTGCAATTGTTTCTACAGAATGTGAAGGCTGTATTTGATGCAGCAATCAAAGTGGTTTTGCAGCCACCAAAGCAAAAGAAGAAAAAGAAGCGAAAGGGTCAAAAGGGGTGCTCCATATTGTGATTTTAGTCTCACTAAAGTGGAAAATGGACAATGGGGTGCTAATTACCATTCTACCCTTTCTAAAGTACCTGATAAATTGATCACTTTTGCTTTTTCTGTCTCAAGAAAACAAGTTGTGTTGTGCTAAATATGAAATAGATTGGAGGTGTTTGTAATATGTATATTGTTGAGGGTATTTTTGGTATTTGTAGTTTGCTCTGTTTGGGTGAAGTTAATTTGGTGTGGTTTTTGTAAACCCTAATTATATGTTTAATGACAGTTTACTTTGTTTTATTGCAACTAAATTTTATGTTTTTGTTCTTGGTTATTCTTTTAATTCTAACAATAGGCCTATTTGGCTCATGATATTTTTTGCTTAAGTTGTCAGAAGGGTTTAAAGAAATTGGATTTAGTATTCAAATATGTTTAATAAATTAAATTTGTAAATGTATTAAGTAGATAATATATTTGTTTCTTTAATTTGTTAAAGAAATTGGAATGTGGTGGACCTGTGGTGATGGTGTTGAGGTGTTAATTCAAAGTTGAAGGAATTTGATGGAATGAATTGAATTCAAATCCAAATTTCATGTATTTTATAAAACTTATCATTTGAAAATTGATTTAAGATTTCAATGTGAAAGGACATATTGTTCTCTCATATGGTACCAATACCATGAGCTTATGATGCTTTATATCATTTTCCAGCTTGATTTTGAACATTTTCTAAGTGTTTTCACTTTCGTTCAGTTACAAAATCTATATGTTGTTATTTATCATTGTTAATATGTGTGTATGTTGTACATAATATATCGTTGCTAAGCATGGGTAATAGAGCCCTAATGTGGATTAGCGTAGATGTATCACCTCGTTTCATTATTGCATATGCCAAGCTTCTTTTAAATGTGTTTATTCATAACTTGCACGATCGATTTTGAAGTTGTATATCAGTTTTCGTATACACATGTTTGAGAAGCTTTTGTAAATGATTGGAACTTGCTAATCATCGACTTTTGACCACTAACTTTTGAAGGCCGTCTTTTAACTAGTCATCTCTTGTTTTGTCTACAAAGACTAACTTCATAGCTTCAAATTAACGACAACTGCGAATCTCGTTTTCAAGAGTTAAAGCTGTTATATGAAGTTACTAATTCCAACTACAATATGTGATAACAGATGGACAAGGTAAGCCTGAGTCACACGACCCACACCAAAAATTTAAATATATAACACAACAATATAATATATATATATATATATATACCATATCAAGTTCATTAAAACCTGATGAGGTACTCCCATATTAATACAAGTTTATATTAAAAGTTGGATCACATACAATTAGAAAAGCAAGACACAAAGTCAAGGAATAGTGCAAGTGTAACATAATGTATCCAAAACTACATGACACTAAATAAGGGAATAGACTTCCATTGGGCTTCTTGTGCCCACGGATTTCGGCCCAATCCTTTTTTTATACAGAACTACATAAGAGAGTGATACTGTGAAGTCATAAGTCACACCCAAGGAAAAATATTCTATATCTCATCTGGGAGTGACAAGTAGATGGCATCACTAACATCACACAACCATGAGTCCATGACCACCATTCTTTAAAGTTCTTCAGTGCATAATGTATAAAGATCACTGTCAGATTGAAAGTTCAAGTAGATAATTCATATAGAATAATAATGAATATGTAGAATCTGTTATAAAAACACCATGCCAGGATTAGACCAAGGATCTTCTTTCAACAGGTGACGGGCCATCACAACTTTTCTGTCACCAGCTGTAACTGTCGACAGTTAAACAATTACATAAGTGGAAATTATTATATCAGCGATAACTCAGTTACCGCTAATAGCTAAGTTACTACTGATGATAATTTTCAATTGTCACTACTGAGTCAAGTTCCTACAAATACAATCCTACATACTATGGTTGCAGCTGAACGCCAAGTAGAATGCATCTTCATATATGAATTGGTTGGACCTTGCATAATTTTTAATGTAAGATATGAGACATAACAGTTATTATCACTGTCAATGCACACCTGGCATCCTGGTCCAGTTCTAGGGACCGACCGAGACTTGCTAGACATGCACGTTGAAATCATTTGTATATGGATATGTGGGGCCTGATGAATGTGATATCACTAGCAGAGCCCAAAGGGAGGTATTATGCATGATTTGATTGCTGGATTTTAATTAATTGTGACATTACTGTTTATTTTTCTACTGGGCTTGCACCTATGTTTGCTGGATTTTAATAAATATTCGTACATATGACCCGAATTGGCCTGGCACCTCCATATCCCATAAACACCAGAGACTTGTACACCATGTTTGCTTCTTTTTTTTTCTAGTGGGTTTCATCAGTAATAGTGTAATACTATATTTAGCTAACCACTTTGCCTTAGTAATAAGATTAGTTCTTGTCGAAGCATGAAATGAATCTGACCTGATCCATGACGATGTTTCCACGGATTTTCGAGATGAACGAACCACGTCTTGATCTTCTTCATCTGCTTGTTTACAGACACAAAAAAGTGGTGGTGGCTCTTATTGAGCATGACCTCTTGATAAGGAGGTGGAGACCTCCTTATATAGAGAGTCTCATGGCCACCATCATGGTACCCTAATGGGCCTAGCCCAATTAGGGTTACTTCCACAAAACCCCCTCAGCCCAATAACATTGTATTAGTCCATGTAATAAAATAAGCCAAACATAATAGATTTAGGGTCGTAAAACCGGGTTTTAGTACCATACCCCTACAAGCCCCCCAAGTCCAGCGTTGCTCCTGGGCGTGCAAGCGTCTAGGTGGAGCGCTGGACTTTATGAGGTGTGTTAGGTCGTGGGGCGGTTTTTTCCCTTTCCTTCGGCCTTGTCTTTATTGTCTTTGAGTTTTGGGAGGTTTTCCCCATGATGGTGACATGTTGCGGTCCTTATAATAATGATGGTGCCCTGTCATAAATAAGATATAGCACGCATCATAGTAATAATGAAGCTTGCGCGCGAGGCGACTTATGAGCTGTAAGAAAAATAAAGCCTGCGCGCGTGGCGACTTACGAGCTATAATAATAATGAAGCTTGCGCGCGAGGCGACTTATGAGCTGTAAGAAAAATAAAGCCTGCGCGCGTGAGGCGACTTACGAGCTGTATGAATAATAAAAGCTTGCGCGCGAGGCGTCTTACGAGCTATAAGAATAATAACAGCTTGCGCGCGAGGCGTCTTAAGAGCTATGAGAATAATGAAGCCTGCGCGCATGGCGGCTTACGAGCTATGAGAATAATGAAGCCTGCGCGCATGGCGGCTTACGAGCTGTATGAATAATAACAGCTTGCGCGCGAGGCGTCTTATGAGCTGTATGAATAATAAAGCTTGCGCGCGGAGCGTCTTACGAGCTATAAGAATAATAACAGCTTGCGCGCGAGGCGTCTTATGAGCTGTATGAATAATAAAAGCTTGCGCGCGAGGCGTCTTACGAGCTATAAGAATAATAACAGCTTGCGCGCGAGGCGTCTTATGAGCTGTAGGAATAATAAAAGCTTGCCCGCGAGGCGTCTTACGAGCTGTAGGAATAATAAAAGCTTGCGCGCGAGGCGTCTTACGAGCTGTAGGAATAATAAAAGCTTGCGCGCGAGGCGTCTTACGAGCTATATGAATAATAAAGCTTGCGCGCGTGAGGCGGCTTACGAGCTGTAAAAATAATTAAGCCTGCGCGCAAGGCGACTTACGGATCTATGAGAATAATGCAGCCTGCGCGCGTGGCGTCTTACGAGCTATAAGAATAATAACAGCTTGCGCGAGGCGTCTTATGAGCTGTATGAATAATAAAAGCTTGCGCGCGAGGCGTCTTAGGAGCTGTAAGAATAATAACAGCTTGCGCGTGAGGCGTCTTATGAGCTGTATGAATAATAAAAGCTTGCGCGCGAGGCGTCTTACGAGCTACCTTATGTCCCGCGCCACGCGCAGATGTTGCATGCGCGTGCGTGTAGGCTTTATGTCCCGCGCCGCGCGCAGATGTTGCATGCGCGTGCGCGTAGACTGTGATATGTGTGAGCATGTGATGCGTAAGCATGAGTAATATGCGTAAGCATATGTGATGCGTGAGCATATGTGGTGCACGAGCATGTGGTATGAGGATTCCCAACCCTTGAGTTTGGCGCGTGTCCATATGGGATATTATGAGGATTCCCAACCTTTAAGTTTGGCGCGTAGCCATATGGGATATTATGAGGATTCCCAACCTTGAAGTTTGGCGCGTAGCCATATGGGATATTATGAGGATTCCCAACCTTGAAGTTTGGCGCGTAGCCGTATGGGACATTATGAGGATTCCCAACCTTTAATTTTGGCGCGTAGCCATATGGGACATTATGAGGATTCCCAACCTTGAAGTTTGGCGCGTAGCCATATGGGATATTATGAGGATTCCCAACCTTGAAGTTTGGCGCGTAGCCATATGGGATATTATGAGGATTCCCAACCTTGAAGTTTGGCGCGTAGCCGTATGGGACATTATGAGGATTCCTAACCTTTAATTTTGGCGTGTAGCCATATGGGACATTATGAGGATTCCCAACCTTGAAGTTTGGCGCGTAGCCATATGGGATATTATGAGGATTCCCAACCTTGAAGTTTGGCGCGTAGCCGTATGGGATATTATGAGGATTCCCAACCTTTAATTTTGGCGTGAGGCCTGATGTGCGCATGCACGGCGATGGAGCGGTGACTCGCGAGTGCGCGTGCATGGCGGAGGTCTCTTGCGCAAAATCCACATGGTGGTTTCCGCGGCGGCACATGCACGGCTGCGGAATGAGAATCCGCGGGCACGCGTACATGGCGGCGGAAGTCTGGTAATTTCTGGATCTGCAATTTTAGAGTCAGACCTGCAACTTTAGACCTAAAATCCAGGTCTGTAATCTAGATCTAGATCTGTAAATCAGATCTAGGTAGATCTGAAGCTCGGAGCAGATTTAAAACCATCACAGATCCGGAGACCTGATCATTCGAATCAGGCTGTTTCTTTTTGCACAGATCTGGAAGTCTCTTTTAGATCTATGGATCTTTTTGAGCTTTAATAGAACAAGCCTTGAAGCCTTTTTCTGTAAACTTCCAGATCTGGGTTTTTCCTGTGAGAGATCTGACAGCCGAGATGAAGATCGAAGGGTAGTTCGTTGCCGTCCCACGGATGGCGCCAATGTCGAAGCATGAAATGAATCTGACCTGATCCATGACGATGTTTCCACGGATTTTCGAGATGAACGAACCACGTCTTGATCTTCTTCATCTGCTGCTGATGACCTGCGATGGCTTTTTGGGGGTGTGGAGGTGACTGCTAAGAAATCCTAAGATCTCTTGTTTACAGACACAAAAAAGTGGTGGTGGCTCTTATTGAGCATGACCTCTTGATAAGGAGGTGGAGACCTCCTTATATAGAGAGTCTCATGGCCACCATCATGGTACCCTAATGGGCCTAGCCCAATTAGGGTTACCTCCACAAAACCTCCTCAGCCCAATAACATTGTATTAGTCCATGTAATAAAATAAGCCAAACATAATAGATTTAGGGTCGTAAAACCGGGTTTTAGTACCATACCCCTACAGTTCTAGATGTAGCTAACCATTCACCATTGTGCCTTAACCGATCCAGACCGATGTTAGTCTTTAACCTACACATCAAATCAAAAGTCAGACCATATCAATATTGGGATCAGTTGTCAGATTAACATTTTACCACACTGTCAACTTAATAAAAAGTATAATATACTATTTTAGCAAAAAGTTATATATAGTACAAAGACATGGATTCAAAAGAGTAGGTCCTTGGTGATTAGTCTTTTTTGAAGTGTACCAAAACGTTAAAAGGAAAAAAGAGAACTAGAAGTGGACCAAAAAGGAATAAAACACTATTTAATATGGTGGTCACTTAGTTTTTGTTGTTTTCGTGGATTATTCATTCAACCATGATGCTTTATTTTTTGTATTTTGCATAAATATTGATACACGTTACAGAAGATATTCTTTATTAAAATGAAAATAATTCCTACAATGAAAGGTGACAACATCAAAAAAGCCGTTTTACGTGGTACATGTTTCTCAAGAGTTAAAAGTAGAAGTAAGCACATATACAAGAACATATATCACACGATCTTAGAACTCTGCTCTATTGAACGATTCAAAAACTAAAAAAGTTAATGCTTATTTATGATCTTACGAGGTTAACGATCATAATCTTGATACAAGTTGTGATTATAGCGTATGAAATAGTACGTAACAAGATAAATTCAATGAAAAGGATAATGACTCCAAATGGACCCGATGAATGGCTCACACTACTCATTATATCTATCTCCTAAAAAGGAGAAGTTTATTGGAGTTATGTGTGGAGACGTTTCACAAGAATTCAATGGATAAAGCAACTAAAACTAAATATATGGATACCAATGCTTCAAAGGCTATCGCTTAATATAGGAGTATCAATTAAGTAATCTTGCATAAGATGATCATGTGTAACGTCAATAAATGAACTCCTGACCTTATGGTAATGTCAATATTTAACTTAATTACGTAAAGATGCTCCAATGGTTGTGAAAAACTGGCAGTTATTAACAAATACTCAATGTTCAAACTTAATGAACTAGGGATTGAAGTTGGGTCTCCACCGAATAGCCCAAAACTTCCTACCACCTAATTGAATGCGCTAACAAGTTTAGTTATAGATTAAAGCCGTAAGAGTTCATGTCAATGGTTGTGGTGGGGTGATGGGATTCCTAACGATAGTGGTGGTCCTAGTCTATATTATCTTGTTTTAAAGTTTACAATACGTCATATTTATATGCAATTGTCTCTTCTACAAAAATGACACCACTTTTTTAAATAAAGGACCAAAAATATCATGCCATTCTTTTACATGGATCATTTCACTAGGATGCGTATAGACCGGTTTAAGTTATTTTGGACCTAAAGTTGGAGTTTAAAGCAAACAAAAACCAAAATGTCAATTATTGTTTCGGTTTTCGTCTTTACGTAGTAGTTCCATTCCATTACGGACAAGTTTCCAGTTTTTCATTTGTAACTGAAACGTTTGAGTCCAAAAATGCTGGCCTAAAATAATGATTTTGAGCCAGAAACTTTTGGCCAAAAGTATATGTAGCTATTCAGTAATAATCTAGACTGTTCCATAATTCTCATCAGTTTGGTTCTGGAACAACTGACCAAAACCAAATCACAATTTTCAGTTAAAAAACAATACAGACCATGGGTTATTAGTTTGGACTAGTTATTATGATTAGATTTTACCAATTGTTTCAATTTGAATACAATTAATAATAATGATGAATGTTTTTCACTTAATGAATAAAGGGTATGGGTATCCCAAAGAAAGGAACATTTTCATATTTTATTAAAAGTTTTCAAAAGACTCCTGCTGTCCTTCGTCGGTGAAGGTCAATAACGGGACGGATATGCAACTTACTTTACTTCCGGTCTCTTTGTCTTTTAATCTCCCATTCAAAGCCAATATCTTCACGTAATTCTTTCTAATTTATACAGTTAATTATTACCTTTTTTATCCCTCTGGTCAACCAGCGGATTTAGTTTGCAACTCCACTTTCGAATATAAGCCATCCGCATTCCTGTCAAAATCTATACGAGCTGTATATAAAAAAATAATTATAAAAGATTGATTGTTTAGTTAATTACAAAAAGTTAACAAATTCAATAATTAAAAAAAAAAATTAATTTATAGGTGTAAACGAGCCAAGGGTGTGCAAAGTCGGTTCAGTTGCGAGGCTTAACCATATCCAAAACCAAATTCAGTTATGGAAAATTAGGGGTGAACATATGGTATCAGGTACCAACCATACCAAGTATTTTCGGTAGCAATTAAGTACCCATTTTTTGTGTTTTTCAGGATCGGTACTTTTGGTACTGGTATTGGCTCGGTATGATACAAGTATTTTGGGTTGATTAGCCTTCAAATACCATACCGGTACCCATTTTGGTGATTTTTTGGGATCGGTACTTTCGGTATGGTATCATTACTAATCTTATCCATATGGAAACTGCTTAGCCATAGCCATAAGTCCATAACCATAATCGGCCTTAACTGTAGATTATGGGTTGGTTTTAGATAATTCGTTTAATCGCCCAATACATTTTTTTTTATGTTTTTGTTCTATTCTAATTGAAATTGGTTCAGTTATGATATTCCAAGCTCAACCAAAAAGTTTTGAAACTCACCGGTTTCAAGCTTAGTTATAATACTTAAAGCTATGTAATAGACAGTTCTAACATAAATTTAAATGTTTGAAGCTCGAAACAAAGAAATAAAATTTAGAATAGTCAAAACATTCAAGATTCGATTCGACCATAACCATAACTGAACAGTTAGTAGTGCGTCTCTAAACAAGAGATCTACACGAGTAGTACAAGGCTATACGACTCGAATAGGAGTGACTTTGTTTCTAAATAGCAGGGCCCCTCGAAAATTAATATGTTTTCTTCACGTAGACGTCAATTGTTTATTAATTACTTCTGACACCTCTCGATTGAATTTAATATCATAATATTATTATGGTGAAAAAATTAAATGGATCGATCCCACCAATTTTCGCGGGAAATATATTTGATGTCCGCCTTCAATTCTTTCATACACACACCTCTCAACGATTTCTACTTCTTTCTTGTATTTTAAACCCATTTCGTTTCACCATTTTTCTTTCTGATTATTATTAAACTCTTTTAAAAATTTAATAATAAAAAAACCCTAATCAAACAATTTTGTTTTAGAATAAATTGTTTGATAGTTGGAGTAGGTGGGTGGATTCGATTGATTTTGGAGGCAACTTCATCCAATTTCCAATGACGATGGAGTTGCATCACAAATCCTTCTTGATTCTTTTCGGTTAGTTTTTTATTTATTAATACCTGTTTGTTTCATTCTTTTTGTTTTGTTGTTGTGTTGTTACCCACAATTTGAATTTTTCTTTTTGTCGGTGGGTTGTTTTTTATCTTTTAATTATAATTTATGGTAAAAATTTAATCTTTTTGAAATTTTGCAGGTGGGGTTTCTTGAGAATATTGTATCTTTTGGAATTTAGCCAAAAAGCCCACGGATTTTGAGATTGCTATATAATTAGAATTTGCAGATTAACAAGATTATATTCTATTTGGATTTGGCTGGTTTTGCTAGTGGCTCTGCAAATTTAGTGAAGAAATAGAATATCTGTAGGAAGAGTTTGCAGAGTTTTGATTAATATATTTGAAGAAAAAGAGATAGCACGATGACATTTGAAGCAGTTGATCATAATCATAACCATAATCATGATCATCAAGGTGTTGAGTCCAAGAATGTTTTGGTGGGAGTTCGGTTGGATGAATATGGAAGAGAGCTTCTTGATTGGGCTATGGTGAAAGTTGCAGATGGAGGTGATCGTGTGATCGCGATTAATGTTTGTCGGAATTCAGGTGGTGTTTTCTTGTAATAAAAATTCAAACTTTTGAGTTTTCTTGAATTTCTTGAAATAAAGATTCAAACTTTGGGTTTTTGATTATTTTGATGCTGTGCAGATTCTGTAGCAAAGTATAAGGCATTGTTGGATGATTATTTGGCTGATTATGAAGGTCTTTGTGACCACAAACAGGTACTTTTGTTTTCAAGATCTCTTTTTTAACTGTGGTTTTTAATAGGGGGTACCAAAAATCTTGAAATTGGTTCGGTTTTTGGTCAAAGTTTGATTCTTGAAGATGGGATTTGCAGGTGGATCTCACCGGGCAGGTGTTGCGAGAGAATTCAGTTAGAAAAGTTTTGGTTAGAGAAGCAAAGTTTTATTCTGCAGCTGCTGTTATTGTTGGGGTCAGCAAGATCAAGGCTTTTGGGTATGTAAATCTTATAAAATAAAAGGAGGCCTTGGCTAGAGAAACACTACCGAGTACTGACACAGTATTCATACACAACTGATGTCTCATACAGGTTGTGTGGTTATACGGCCGTATGACCTGCAAGAAATGGTCATAGAGGCTGTATGAGATCGTGTTCGTCAAACCATACGGCTCGTATGATGTGTTTGACTGACATAGACCAAGTCATATGGCCCGATGACCATTGATGTGACAGGCTCTAGTGTACCGACTTGATTTGACATCAAACGGCTTGTATGACAATATACGGCCCGTATGATGTGACAAGAACACTAGTGTACAGATTTGGAGATGGTGTCTGTTTAGCAGCACCCCTAAAAACGCACTCCTATTATTTAGGAATTCAAAAGAAATGAATCGATTTTGCTTCAGACACTGCGAGTTCAAAACAGGATGTTATTTTTGCTCTTATTCTTTTGTTTATATTTGTAGGGGTTGGCTTTCAATTGCCAAATATTGTGCCAAGAAACTACCTTTAGCTACTGAAGTATTGGTTCTCCATAACGGGAAAGCTGTTTTCAAGAGGTTTTCAAATGGCAAACTTTCAGGTATTGTTTTTTTTCATCATTCAAATGAATCAACATCTGACCTTGAGCATGCCAATATAAGCAAGTTGGATGACAAAATATCCCCAATTCATCATTTCCCCGACACAAATAAGCAATCATTGTACGATAAGGTTTGCTACGTAAACGAGGAAAATGTTAACAGTTTTACTACATAAAATAAGAAAAAGTAACAATTTTGTCATTAATTTGGAAGTGGGCTAGTATCCATGTGACTTTTGGGTTGGGGCCTTCTCATTTTTTTGTATAAAAATTAACACTTCTGTGCATCTAAACAATGATTCGGTGGGCCTCCCCCTCTATTTCGTCTTGGTTTGCATATGGTTAGGCAGATGGTTTGTGCACTACAAAGAAAAACATAAAAATGCTAATGTTGTTTTTTCTTTCAAAAGTGTCAATGACAGATCCAAAGCCGAGCTTCTACTTAATTGGGAACACGCATTTGAAAGATACTCAGTCCGAGTTTTGTGAATCCGAGGCATCCGATATGGGCAGACAAAGTGTTGAAGGGGCTCAAAGTTTAAAAAACGGAGACTTAGGCTCGTTTGAGTTGAGAAAAAAAGCTTTGACCTCGGTTTCTGTGGTTTTAGAAGACTTTGCACATCAAAGGCCCGGTTGGCCTCTACTTCGGGCCAATAGTGTGTTGACCCCGTCAGCACGAGAAGCTAGAAAAATGTCAGTGGTCAAGTGGGTCATGAACCTGCCGAACCGGTCTGCACCGTGGACACCTAGGACCACTTCTTCGTCTAGCAATGAAGTTAGCCCAAAGAGTATGGGTTCTGATTCAAGATCTGAATGCAGCATATTTACAGATACAAGTAATGAAACTACCACACCAAAGAGCCATGAGTTGCCTGAAATCTTGAATCTTTTACTCAAAACTAACTCGTCTCGGTGCCAATGGATCGGGTTTGATCTACTCAAAGCCTCAACTTCTAACTTTGCATTAGGTAGTTACACATTCTCAAGCCCTGTTTTTTTATGGTATTGAGTTTTGTATTGTGCTTCATGATTTTTTGGGCATATTTCGAGAAACCCGAAACCGCTGTGAGTTGTTTTGTTTTGTCTAAAGTTTTCGTTGTATTTCTTGATTTCTAACTGATCTGTGAATGGTTTTGTATTTAAAGTTTTGCATTGTGTTTCTTGATTTTAAAGCATTTTTCAAGAAACCCAAAACCATACAAGCTGATCTGTGAATGGTTTTGTATTTTCTAAATTTTTGCATTGTGATTCATTGATACTTGACTTTTAGGGCATATTTCAAGAAACCCAAAGCGGTACAAACTGATATGTGCAAGGTTTTTGTATTTCTAAAGTCCGGCATTGTGTTTTTTGAATTTTAGGGCATGTTCAAAGAAACTCAAAACTTTATAAACTGATCTGTGAATGGTTTTGTGTTTTCTAAAGTTTTGCATTGTGTTTCTTAGATTTTAGGACGTCTTTCAAGAAACCCGAAACCAAACAAACTGATCCGTGAATGGTTTTGTATTTTTCCCCCTTTTTCTTGCTTACCAAATTTTTTGACTCTGATTGCATATTTCAAGAAGCCTAACAAACTGATTTTAGAATGATTTAAATATTTCTAAAACTTATGTTTTTGACAGAGAATCTGATAGGGAAAGGTGGTTGCCATCGTGTATATAAAGGGATATTTCCTGATGGAAAATCAGCTGCTGTTAAGATTAGAAAGTCTTCAAAAGATGCATGGAAAGATTATATTTTGGAAATCGACATTATGACATCACTAGATCATAAAAACATCACACCACTTTTAGGAGTGTGTGTGGAAGATGATAACTTAATCTCCGTTTATGATCTCGTGCCTAGAGGAAATCTAGAGGAAAATTTACACGGTATGTCTTTATTAAAAAAGTCAAATGATCATGTTCTTAGTATGTTTTATATACATTTGTGTAATGATCATGATGCCTTTTTTTTTATACAGGTGTAATAAAGGATAGATCTGTTTTATCATGGGAAAAAAGATTGAATATAGCTATTGGAGTTGCTGAGGCTTTAAATTATTTGCATAAAGAATGCATTCGGCCCATTATTCATCGTGACATCAAATCTTCAAACATTCTTCTCTCTGATGAATTCGAGCCACAGGTACGGGTCTAGATTTCCATCTTGACCCAGACCAAAAATAACCCGTTTTGGCTTGTTACCAAAAACCAATACCCGCCCATTTTCCTGTCCCTTAAGTAGGGGTGCGAATTTCAGTAATGACACAAACCCAACACAAAATTTGTGGGCTCGGGTTTAGTGTGTAAACAAGTCCAGGCCAGTTTTAGGTCGAGCCCGCCAACATGTTTAGCTAATGGGTCGTGTTTGATTCAGCCCGGCAGGTTTGCTGGTTGACCCATTTAACACCCCCCCCCCCCCTTTTATTTTTTTTTACTTTTTAAAACAGGCATTCTGTAATAACTTAAACTCTAGCTATTTTTATGCCAAAAAATAAAAAATTTAAAAATATTTGGCATAGTTTAAAAATAATTGCTTTAAAAAAATAAAAATAATATTTATTTTAGAATTTTAAAGTATACGTGGCAACATGCGAATACAAGTGTCATGTGTGTGACGTGATTTACAGGTAGATGTAAAATTTTTGGGTTTGTGTTAGATCCCCCAATCCGCTAACACGACCCATTTAGCAGCCTTAGCTTTCTGGATTTTTACCCTTGATTTGTTTGTGCAGCTATCAGATTTTGGGCTTGCGATATGGGGGCCCACAACTTCGCCATTCTCGAGTCACTGTGATGTAGTAGGAACTTTTGGGTATCTTGCCCCTGAGTATTTCATGTATGGGAAAGTTAGTGAAAAGATTGATGTTTATTCTTTCGGGGTCGTTCTTCTAGAACTTTTAACAAGAAAACGACCCATAAGCTCGGATACCATTAAAGGTGAAGATAGTTTGGTTATGTGGGTGAGTATCTTGATCCCATTCTTGAAATCTTGTAAAAATCAAAACTTTACAGTCTTTTTTCGGTTTTAATAATCTTTAGTGTATAATCTAGGCAAAACCGAGGCTAGAGAACGGTGATCTTGCAAGCATATTGGATGTGGACCTTGACAAAGAAGTCAACAAAAGTCAAATAGTTCGAATGGCGTTAGCAGCAACGCTTTGCCTCACTCGTTCTGCTAGACGTCGTCCTACCATGAGCCAGGTTTAAACGCGCTCAAACTGTTATTTAACCGTAGTTTGAACATGTGATTCATTTTATGAACATGTTTGTAGGTTATAAGAATATTAAGAGGGGAGCATGATTTGGATGAGAGGGGAACCAAGAATGAGTGGCAAGTGTCATGTAACAATGGTGACATTGATCTTGACCATGATGACGGTGATGGTGATGGTGATGATGATGAGGTTTATCCGGAGTCAAATGCAGAGTCTCATATGACTCTTGCATTTCTTGACGTTGACGAAAAGTCAACGTGGTTTGGTAGTGTTGATGTAAAGCAAAATGCCCAGATTTCATTGGAAGGGTATTTGAGGGAAAGGTGGTCTTGGGGAAATGTAAATAGTTATGTATAGTTTGAGAATATGTATATGAAGAGTACCCTAAAGGTTAATAATAAGTTATAAAAAAAGTAAGTTATCATTATTTCTTTTACGTTTCTTTTAATATTTTTTTATATAAGTTTAAGGATATTTTTACCGAGCTTATATGATTTGACATGCGGTTTTTTAGTTAGTATGTATGATAAATGATAAGAGTTTCTTATTTTGATGATAAGTATGACGTTTTAATTTTATTATATCATTATATGAAAAATGATGAAGCACGTTTTAAACAAAACCTAAAATGCGAACTAGTGCACTTTATTGCAATATCATCTAGCCTATTATGGACGGCGACAATTGAATGTCTCTGTATCATATATATTTTTAATTGGTTCGTAAAGACTACTATTTCAATGCAAATGAATCACTGAATGCCATAATTTCAGAATAAAGTGTCGTTCTTTATTACCTATCAATTTTTTAGAGGCCATGCGCAAGTGGTTGGTAAGGTCCTTCAAATCGAAAACACTTGGACCAATAGCAAGTAAATTTGATTTAAGAAAATAGACGAATTACACTTTACAAGTTGCACTTACAAAATCAATTTGATTCATAGGCAAAGTCTTTTCTTATTTCAACTAAACGTTGTATTTGTTCCCAATTGTAAAACACATGTCTTTTCACAACTGAATTTTCATACTCATTCTTGTTGCCCTTCGAATTATTTGATTAAGATCCTGAGAATACATCAAAAATACTTGAATCCAAAAGTGAACGATTCAAAATACATTTCCAAACTATAAAACCTAGTCAGTAGCCTAATTAATATAATTTTATAGTTAACTTGTGTTAAGTGAAAAGGTTCCTATATTCCTCACCTATAAATAGAGATGCAAATGCCTGTGCACAAGCACTTTGAAAAGAGAATAATTACCAAAATTAGCAAAATTTGGCAACTTATACTAACCTCTCACAAAGGTGATTTGTATTTGTCTTTAGTCTTTTGCTACCCCCCTTACACCTACCATCACCTTTTTTTTCTTCTTTCCCTTTATGTCATTTCTTGTTCTTTGTCTTTTAATGTTTTTGTCCTTTATAATAAGTTTAATAAACTCCTCAAGCAAACATATTCAAAAACTTAAATCTCATTTTCACATATTACACTTTTATTACCTAATAAATAAACATCTTACCAAGCCCATTACAAATCTTTAGAATACAATCATACTCTTCATGTCACATAGCTCACATGATAGCACACGCATTTGTGTTTTCATCACTAAAAGCTGTGGTGTACCGAACCTCAATCGAGCTGGCACGGGCCAATTGGTTCCTAGACGGGTCTTGATCATATCTCACATATCCAGCTGGCGCCTTCTTATCATACACACCCTGAGCATAAGGGTGGGCCACCATGTCATACGGTACATAGGGCCACAACTCCACCTTCTTCCCAGTCCGATAAGCCACACGAGACACAACCTTGTCTGGCTCAACATAACCGACCACCGTGAGCTTGTTTTGCTTCGGCTCGATGGTCACGGATGACACACCTTTCATACCCTCAACCGATCTCCTCACTTTTCGCTCACATCCTTCACAATCTATCTTTACTTTAATCTCCACCGTCTATTTAATTCAATGTATTTTTATTATAAATACAAAATTAGAAGTCATTTGTCAATCAAGTGAAAGTGTGGAACCCATATGAGTAATAAGTTGTTGAATTTGTGGGTCCGTTACGTATCTAAATATCTAGAGTTGTTGCTAGCATTTGTGTCATCAATAATTCACTCACTTTATAAATTACTTTTCCATTTAAACTTTATATGAAATATATTTGTTGAAAATAAATGTTATTAGTTGAATTAGTAAAAAATTAGTGATGTTTAGGTGGGTAATAATGTTGTCATGTATAAAAAGCAATATGAGATTATGAATATTATTACAAGGTTTGGATTAAATATAAAATAAATAAACATGTTATGCTAATTGTGTGAATCAGCTAGTGTAATTATAGTGTAATGTAATTATACGACGATGTAATTACATAACCGCACTACTTGATTCGCACAAATGACACAATTTTTTAGTTTATACGTTAACTTTCTCCTATTATTACATTTTTAAGTAATAAAATATTGATTTGTTACTAGCAAAAGAGTTAATATAGCATTCACTTCCATAAAGAGTGTGCGAATAATTAAGAATGAGGAAATGATACTGGGTATTGATACCAAGCTCATATCTATTAATAACCAACTTGTTTTGTTTTGTTTTTTTTGGAAAAACTGATAGCCAACATGTATAGTTAATTGCATTATCATTTGTTTTAAATAAATTTAAAAAGTTTAATATTCCAAAAATATTTTTACAAAATACGTAATATGAATAAAAAATTCATTTACCTTATATTGATAATCTAAACAAATCTAAATTCTGAATTTCTGATCAAAGTCGAGCTCAATTAGCTAGGCTTGATATAAGTTAAGCTCAAGTTCTGTATCTAAAGCTCTAGTCCAGAGTTACAAACACAACTCATTTATTAAAAGCATTGTTTTTTATTATTACAATGTCACATCAATTTTCTAAACCATTCTAATTTCGATCGGTCGCTTTTATTTGTTTTTATTGTGTCATCCAAAATAATTTTCACGGAGTTGTATACGGTACAAATATACTTGAGGTTGTTCTCAGAACTCAAAAGCAAGTTAAAGACAGAACCACCGTTCACTGTCACTGTCCTTGAACCCTTATGTTCAAAAGAAGCAAGAGCTAGTACATAATCGTGCAACTCACATTGCAATAAGTACAACAACAACAACAACAACTTCAGATCCGGTTAATAAAGTAGATACAGCAGTACTAGCTTGATATGAAAAGCAAGAAACTTTAAAGAAGGAATAATAGGAGATGTTAATATATTACCTGCAGTTGTTTTTGCTTTTTGTGTTTCTTGTGATCTCCACTTGAGCAATCAAACATGTTGGAGAGATGATCCAAAGCTCCCATGCTTATGACAAGAACAACGAATGATTTTGAAAATCTTTGGTGCTTTGTTTCATTATTTATGATGATGTCTTATTACTTGTTTAGACTTTAGACCCCCATCAAAGTTTTCTTTACTTTCTAAGTCCTTTACTTTGAAATATTGACGGTGCAAGTCCTTTAATCTATGAGAAGTTTATTATAATGTGCTGTGGTTTTTTGTTTTCATAATTTCAATTCAAAGCGATCAATAGGTATTTTACTTGGTGATTCTAGTATGAGTTTTTTTTTTCTTCGATTATTTTAGATAGGGGTTCCAAAGCCTAAAAGGAGGATGCGGGGCGTGAAATAAGAAATATATATTGAAATAACGTTGATTCCAACTTGATGTACTTATGTAAGTGAGAGTGGTTGTATTGAACTATTTGTGTTAAACTAATGGGAGTTTGTGCTTAGGGCATGCGTAGTGGGCCCACACCCAAATCCACCTTTGCTTGAAAATGCCATTAATAGTTAATAACATTACAACATCTCTAAAACCCATGTGTTGGTCATTTATGTGGCGTGGAGGAAACCATGTGAACCTAGGGTGTTCCCCTTCACTGCCTGCTATGAATTAGTTTTGAGTTGCATGTAGCATAACCTATGCTGAAAGTTGTCCTATTTTATGCTGAAGGCATGTCAACGTAGACTACATTGAACCCAACGTAGTATGCATATAAATCGTTTTAACTTCAAGGTTTTGATGTTTTGTGTTGGATCTTGCATGTCTTGTTCACTTATGAACTAATACACCATCAAAACCATCTTTTGGTATTACATGAGGTGGTGGATGATGATCAAGCAACCAGGACTAATATGGACAACACATCTTGTAATTGGTTTCATATATAAAAACTAAATCCTAAAGTTTTGAAAATATATTGTGATGACACCTTGATGTTGACGCTGAAGCCAAACACCTAACCTTATAAACATAAGCAATTTTTTGGGACCTACTTTTCTTGTTCTAAACGATGACGTCTAGTATTTTCAGATTTGGTTGTTACATGGTCGTGCTTTGATAATAGATGTGGAACACGATAAGTCTAAGGAGTGTTGGAATGGGGCTGGCCAGAATAGTGTCGACGGAAAAGAAGAGATCGTTTGTAGAGCAAGATATTATGGAATTATATGACTCCAATACCATAAAAATGGTTTGTTTGAGTATACGACTATATGTGGAGATTGGACGACAATCTAATATGTAATCATAACTGTCTCAACCATAAATTACGGTGTTGCAAAAATTTCTATTAATCCCAATTAATCGCTAGTCTTTACCTCACCGACTTGTCGTCGATTAATCCCCATTTGTCTAAAATCGGTTACAATTGATATATATATATATATATATATATATATATATATATATATGGTTAGATTAAAATAAAAACCCACTTGAGTTGTGAAAACTCTAAAAACCCATTCTCAACCACATGTTTTTAATTAAAGTTTAAATCTTGTGGTCCACAATTAAAGTTAATAAAAAATGTAAACATATATTATAACATTTTCTCTCTCCTGAAAACATATTTAAAAATTAGTAAAAAAATGTTAAAAAATAGCAAAAAAATGTTTTTTTTTGATTTTTTGATGTTTTGTATTAAATGTAACAACACATATTACGTGTGTAACAAAAAAAAACGATGTTACATAGGGTTTCACAACTCAAGTGAGTTTTTATTTTATACTTCCCCTATATATATATATTTGAAAATTTACATGTAAATTTCAACCCGATTAATCATGACTAATCATATTGATCCGATTAATTGCTAGTCGTTACCCCAACACCCGACTAGCGCTTGACGATTTCTACAGCATTGGCGATAATATACAAAACCCTTCATCTTCCTCTCCCTCTATGGTGCCACAAAATTTGACCATATATATTGAATTTATTTTGAAAGTTTCGGGCAAACGTGTTTGCTAACACTTGCTAATGAATTTGGATCTAAATTCATTTGCCAAATTAAGGAGTTAGCACAAAAATTCCACTAGCATACCTACTAAACAAGTCCAGTTTCACTTTTTACTACCGCCCTTTTGAGTTCGGTTCAGAACGAGCAAAACTAAAACCGAACCGTAAGAAAAAAAAAAGTATTATTTTGATCCGGTTTTGTTAATTACTTCAACAAACCGACTTCTTTCCCCAACCCTAAAATTATATTAAATTAAAATTACAATATATATACAACTTAAAATCCCCAAGGCACCCAAACGTCGTCTAATCAAAATCCCCAAATCCTCCTCCGCTAGGGTTAGGGTTTCCATCCAATTCATCAAACATGTCGTCCTCATCAAAGATCATCGTCCTCAAGAGCTCCGATGGCGAAACCTTCGATGTGGAAGAAGCCGTGGCGTTGGAGTCGCAGACAATCAAGCACATGATCGAAGATGACTGTGCCGACACCAGTATTCCTCTGCCCAACGTCACCAGCAGCATCCTCTCCAAGGTTATTGAGTACTGTAAGAAGCATGTCGAGGCGCCCAAGACCGAGGAGAAGGCGGCTGAAGATGATTTGAAGGCGTTTGATGCGGAGTTTGTCAAAGTGGACCAGAACACGCTATTTGATCTTATCTTGGTTTGCTTATTTCTACTATCCTTATTGTTTGATATTGTGATTTGCGATATGTTAATATTGTTTGGGTTATTGTCTGTTATGATTTTGATTAGTTTTGTGAATATTATATGAAATTCTGTTTTTTTTTTCTGTTACTGATTAATGGTTTTCTTTATTAACTTAAATAGAAGTCTAAAAGAGATAAATTTCAAAATACATAAAAGGCATGATGTCGGCGATAACAAATGAGCTTTATTTGAGGCTTGGGCACGGCTCAAGCTTGAAGCAGCTTGGCTCTTGTCTAGTTTATGTTACTGATTCTAGCTCGAGTAGATCGCGAGCAGCTTGGCTTGTTTGCACTCTTTGGGTCTTGTAATGATTAATCTGGTTTTCCGTTATGTAGTGATTATTTTTTAGGAACTGTATATAAATGCTGTGTTTTGGTCACTGATTAAAGCTTTTCTTAGGGTAAACTTAATTAGAAGGACAAAAGAGGTAAAGTTATGAATACACAGGCTCGTTAAGGCTAGACAAGCCAAACGAGCGTCCCTTGCAAGGCTTGAGCTAGGGCTTGATAACTATATAAGCTTTATTTGAGGCTCAGGCTCAGAAAAGCTCGCCTCGTCTCGAGTTTTTTTTATCGTTCTGAGCTTGAGTAGCTTGGCTTGTTTGCACCCTTAGGGTATTGTAATTAAGCGTAGAGGATTATAAAATATTGTAATATATTTTGAGTGTTAGCTTGTGTCACTAAATATAGTTTATGGTGTTTGCTTATCTTTTGAATGCAATGTTATTTAATAAAATAACAAAAGTAGTCATTTTCTTGGGTGTGTAATATTTATTAGCATACTTAAGTCATATGAAATGCAATTTTATGCTCTGTGTGAATTACATTCTCGATATTGTGAATTTGTGATTGAATCTGTTGTGTGTTATCAAGTTTTACTTGGGTATTATACTTTTTTTTGGTGCTAAATATGCATAATTTGTATACGGTTTATATTTGTTAAGGTTTGACACACATTATGTTTTACAGTTTTTCTAAGTGTTTTTGTGTCTGCTTAAATAGAAAGCATTGGCTAACTAACTTAAAACATCATAAGAAACTCTTCTTACACAAAACACTTATATGAATTCAACATAGGCTTGAACCAAAATTATGTATGAATCTATTAGATTACCTGTTTGAATTGGGATAGATAATAAGCATATAAACAACGAAGATGCATCATAAGATTATTACAATAACCTAAGTTAAATGAAGATAACATTTTTCATTGATGATTTTCCTTGCTTTTATATACTATATGGATCTGTGTTGCATGTGCATTGAATTTTGTCAACTGAATGCGAATTCATTATGGCTTTTTTTCTTTTATTTTGGTTAATGATTTATTTGGGTGCTATTTGTTGGGTTCAGGCTGCCAATTACCTAAACATCAAGAGCTTACTTGATCTGACATGTCAAACTGTTGCTGACATGATAAAAGGAAAGACGCCTGAAGAGATTCGGAAGACATTTAACATCAAGAATGATTTCACACCCGAGGAAGAAGAGGAGGTTCGCAGGGAGAATGCATGGGCGTTTGAGTAAAATCTATTTAAGTATGTTGAACCGACTTTATTTTATCATGCAAGTAGAAGTAGTATATAATTTGGGGTCTGTTATGTTTTTCCTAGGAAACATCAAACATCCGTAATGTGGTCTCTGTTTGGATTCTGCTGTCTTTGTTTTGTCGGTTTTAATTTTTTGAACCGTTTGTTGGGAGGTTATGAAGCTCATTTTGAACCATACTGGATGATGTTTTGAACTGATCAAGTTTTATGTGAAGGAACTGTTTGGATTTTTTGGGTTTGTTATTTTGGTTGGTTATGGCTCTACATGAATGATCATGTTCGGTTACATTGTGGTGCCTGGTTTTTATTGAAAATTAAAAGCCAAATTGCAGAAAAATAGATACCGTACTGGCTGCATTGGCCAGACCAACCGGCTTTTGTGATTGGAACCGATTTTTTAAAATGATGAAATATCATTCATGAATACAATGCATTTTTTTTATAACCAAACCGTAATATATCAAGGTTTGTAAAACCTCAATGTGATTGTCGATTTGTATTTTCGCTTATACAATCTCTGCTACGTCAACCTGCAAGGTTTATGGATTGCACCTCACAGTGATTCTTATCGACGATTGACTCCCCTGAAGTCTTCAATCTTGATTAGTTGTCCTCTTTGCCTGATAACATTTGATTCATTCTTTGTTCTTTTTAACTTATAAACAAAAACACCTAGAAACGTGAATCTTGATGATTTGAATTAATAAGAGATCTTGGAAATTACATCACGGCATCTTTTCAGAATCGCAGAATCGTTGGCTTCCTTCCATCACTTAAAAAGTTATGGTTTTTCTCTATCAAATCTTCACATCTAAGTTTTATGAACTACCTTTGATGAACACTCGTACATTTCTAATCGGTTTTGTGATGTTAATTTTGGGTTTCTTGGTGATTAGTTTTTATAGCGATGTCACATACGAGCGAACCCAAGGTTGTAAAACTGTGGTAGCATAAAACGATAGAGCATTAACTCAATTGCATTTGGTATTTAACTTTGTTGACAATGATCCTTTATAATGATGTATACAGTCCTAAAT
The DNA here is from genome assembly GCF_021521415.1 of Bidens hawaiensis. Lineage (NCBI taxonomy): Eukaryota > Viridiplantae > Streptophyta > Magnoliopsida > Asterales > Asteraceae > Bidens > Bidens hawaiensis. Next base: position 560,950 of record NW_027492290.1, read on the forward strand.
GATCGGTGTTGATTATTGTTAATGATGATACGTGAACTTACGAGTAACAGAGTAAGTTACTATGATGTAAGATTAGGATGATACTGAAATATCCGAGGACTTGCTAATGATGACAAGTTGTTACTATCGAAAATTTTATTGTTGATAGTAAGGTAACCTTTGCTTATAAATAGTTATTACTGAAGAAAACCTTGATGTTGAACAAGTGTCAGGTGGTGAAAGGCTATATTACGAACATGCAACAAATAAACAAGGGCAAGTAGACAAAAGTCTTTACAATAATATAAAAACAGGATGTAAGACGATTAAGGCTAAAGCAAACGAAAGTGTAAACCATGTTTCCAAAACAGGTCTAACGCAAATCTATACACTATGTTAAAATCCATAACCTTTATCCTACATATACAAAAGCTCCTATTCCTGACCATGTCCTCATAGAGACGTCTAACGAATCTTATCTAATATGTTTATTTCTATTGTTAGGGCTTCCATCTTTATCTTATTGTTTTTCAATCAAACAGCGATATTGTTCCACTACAAAGGTTTGAAGTTTGAAACCATAAACCGAACCGTATAAATCTTAAACTGGCCAGACCAACTATTTTGCTTTGATATAGTCGTTTCAACATATGACCACCCCAATTGCCAAAAATACCCAAAATGTAGTGAGTGAAGCAGTGTCTAAAATTAATACCAGAATACACTCACTGCTATCATTGCATTAGACTCAAAAACAATATAACATCTGCTTACAATCCTGTAACGAAACCACATACGGCCATCATTCAACTATCGTTACACATGAAAAGTACACAAGTAATCCAGCCACCTTTTAAATCAAAATCAATCTGGCAAAGCCGTTCCTCTCTCGAGATTATTCTTAATCTCAAGCGTGTATCTGCCAAACGCACGTTCAATCTTCTTATTGAAATGCTCGTTACGATCATTAATGGAGTCAATATCCTTCTCTTCATGAAACTTTCTTCTCCTACTAAATGCAGCCCTCTTCTCATCTTTGTCTCTAAGCTCCTTCACCATCCTCTCAATCTTATCCTCTGAAACCTTAGGTGCCTGTCGTTGTACAAACATATTTATTTACGACCAAAATGATAGCAATACCACGATGAATGTTAATTCATGAACTTATAACTTACCTTTCCATATTGAAGACTTGAAGCTTCTCTGTAGAATTCAGGATCCGCTTCCTTCATTTTGTTGTACTCTTCAAGGTCAACATCAATCTTCTTTGTCCTTTTCTTGTGTGCATCATACAAGGTTTTCTGATTAAAAACTGTTCAAAATTCAACATCATACTGGTTAGCAAGGTATTGGCGGCAGCCATGAGTTCTCTTGGTTCTCACACTTATCAAAAAAGAAAAGTTATATATGACCAAAAATTGGTGAAGAATTTCATAAACCCTACATACTTGTTGAATGCATCCAACCCAAACTTAAAATAGCATATGTGCCCTTAAAAACTAATTAAAATATCATATTTAGCATATTTCTCAAAAACAATCTAAAAATGACCATTTTACCCTTATTTTCTTAAACAATACACTTTTATATATACCCATTCTAACCTTAAAATTTTATTTTCACCCGTCAACAAAAACTACAAGATTTACCCATATTATAAAAACAAGTCATTTTATTATCCTTCTCATTTTCTTTTATATACCCATTTTAACCTTAAAAATTTCATTTTCACCCGTTACCAAGATTTTCCTCAAAACTATTAGATTTACACATTTTATAAAAATACGTGATAAAGTGAATATCATTTTCTTACTATGCAGTATGCACCAAAAAGGTTTTTTTTTATGTTCATAGTTTTATTTAAATAAATTATGTTTTTTGTGTTGGGCTTTCATTGATAAAATACGATTATGCTAATATTATAAAAGATGCGTAATAAACTTATTTACTACGCTTATAAAAAAATATTTAACTGAATAAAATTTAGCGACTACAAAACTCATTATATTATGAAATATTTACCAACACCTTTCTTTTCCTTATATGATTATAATTTGAGGGTGTTTTATATAAAGACATCATACATATTTGATAAGAGGTAAAATGGTCATAAACTATAATTTCATTTAAATTGGGCATAAAGTTCGGGTTGGATGTATATGATATTTCACAAGTTTGTCGGGGTATATATAAAATGCTCCAAAGCATTAATAATATAAACCAAAAATATTGATTAAATGCACTTAACAATTTATTAAACGAAAGCCATACTAAAATTAGATTTATTGGCTGTTAACAGGAGATGAAAGAATATGAAAACACATACCATCCCAACCGGCTGGAGCAGGATCCTTTTCCCACTTCTTATACTTAGTTTCCGCCACCTGTTGTGTATCTAACATATACGCTTCTTTCATATCCAGACCGTTTGCTTCAAGAAGCTTCCCGATCTTTTTCTTCCTCTCATCCAACCACTTCTGTTTGGAAATCCCTCTTGACTCTTGTGGACCCTCCATTCTTTTCTTCTCTGCCACCATGGCACTTTGATTGGCTTTCCTTGCCTCATTCTACATACACATGAATAAACATTTAAGCATACATATATGATTATAACGTACACTAAACAAAAAAACTATAAGTTAAGAAAAAGGTACTTACCATCCTCAGCCTTAACTCAAATAACTTCTTTTGTTTGCCAGTAAGTGTAGCGGGGTCCACTTGTGGTTCATCATCGGGGGCGTTGTTGTCATCATCTTCACTTGGATGATCATCAGGTTCACTTCTTTCATTATCGGGTTGAACCGGTGTTGCAACTGAAGTCGGTTGAGAGCTTCTGGCTTCAGCTTTCAATCCAGCTAAAAGATCAAAGCAGTTAGTTTAAATCCAATAAAGTCTTCATCTTTATTAATAAGTTTTTATAATAAAGATAACGAATGCGTTTTAAAAACTTTAAACTCACCGGGTTCGTTTATGGCGGCCAATTTCTTGGCCTCGGCAATGAATTTGAAGCAAAACTCAGAGCATTCATGGTACGGGTTTGAGGCATTTCTACAATCGGGGTGTACTCCGGATTTCGCAGTCATCTGTATACTCTGCAAATACTCCTAAAGTTATATCTATGGAACATAATCATCTAATCAACAAAGCAATTAGGGCAAACTCACTGAATAATTAGGCCAAAATCTTATGAAAGTAACTAATGGAATTGATTAGGGCAAAACCCCTAAAATACTATACTAGCTTCGTAGAAACCCTAATCGCAAAATCAAGGAAGAATCATAGAGATTTTTGTATATAGATAAATAAATTAACATAACATGAATGAATCTATAAGAATTAATACCTTGGAAGGAACATCGATCGATCGATCGGATGAAGAAGATAGATGAGTGACGGAAACCCTCGATTGGATATTTAATTCAACAGTTTGTGTTGCAAACTTAAAATATGAAATATTTTATAGTAAATTTAATATAATCTTTTATTTTATTTTTATTATTATTATTATTATTATTATTGTAATTTGAGTAAACGGCTAAAGTCATCCCCGAGTTTGGTTATAGTTGTCACTTTCATTCAAAATGTTCCTTTGTCAGTCATCTAGAACCATAAGGTATTATGAATTTTTCTTGTTATTTTCAATCCGATTTGTTAAGCCTAGTAATTTTTTAACGTTAATTAAGAGATAAGACTATCTTTTCAAATAGTTGATTGTTTTAATCATTTTTTTTAATTTATATGTTTTTAATTTATCTATTATCACCTTTTAATGATTAGTCAGCACCTTGCCATCGACTAATCCCAAACAGACCGAACAAACTAAATCAAAAGAACTAGTTTTTTTAATTGAACCAACGGTGTTGACTTGTGACAGCGACGATCTCAGGCTGGGCTATTGGTACACAGTGGTGTGGCTTACCCTTACACTTTATTATAATTACTCGTGGCTTCTTTTCTAGTAACGACATGTTTAGCTCTGAACTTTAATAAGTTCTTTTTTTAATTCCCATTGTTTACCCTTATACTTTGTTATAATTATTATTTAGAACCTCGTCTTTTAGTTTTTCTTTCTTTACATTTTATTGTACTTGTTATTTAGAAACAGACATCCATGCTTGAATGTTTTTATGTATGTTTTTTTTTTCATTTGTATGAGCCACTTCAGTTCCTATTTAATAATGGCTTGAATGGGTTCAATACAACTATTAAGTTAAACGAATTAGTTTTTTCTTTTTATGTTTGTACGCCCCCGCCGCAACGCAGTACGCAACATAGCGGCAAGATTCACACTATGAAAAAGAAAAATGAAAAAAAAACAAAGCTAAATCACCTGGTTTATTTTTAGCAGCAATTTCTTACCCCCAACAATAAATTTGAAGCACTATTTCATGGTACGGGTTTGATGAGTATGAGTATCTATAATAAAGATGCATTGGTTACAGCTTTCAATCCTTCCAGCTAAAATACTAGCAATTAGTGAATTGAAAACCTGTTAAGTTTTTTACTTTGGATGACAAATTCTTTTTCTGTTATGAGCAACACTGGGCTAGCAAGGGTAACGGTGACAATGGCTAGTCGAGTTACAGATTCACCACTCAATCATCCATAGGGCAACGATTTATGTTTTCGGGCACAGATTCACCACTGATGAACAAAAAAACTGTGATATGCTGATTACTTCTTGAAGGCCAATTTAAGCTAGCAAGGACACAAATGAGGATTCATGTATACGAAACCAAAACATAAAATTGTCTTAAGTTGCCATTTTTCATTCCAATCATCAATCACTAACACAGAGAATATTATACTCACGAAAAAACAAACTAATCCATGACTCCCACCACTGCTGAAATAACTACAATTGACGGGGAACAAAATAACACACGATTAACAACAAAACGGCCAAATTAAACTTCGGAGTTTGCATGAAAGGTCGGTCTTCAACTGTTCAACACAAGTCTTCTGCATGCGTAAAATTGAAGTGAATACAATTTACAAAAATACCCCTAGAAATTGTGGCAGTGGCGAGTGTAGGTACTGGGTCAACATCATTTTCCCCTAACTTGATAAAGCAACATGAATCAATCACTCAAAATGTGAAATAACAAAAGGTAAGAAACTAATTATATGCTCACATTAAAGCTAAAGAAAGTGCATTTAAGCTAACCTGGTTCATTTTTAGCAGCTAACTTCTTGGGCTCAGCAATACTCAACGCATAAATGGTACCGGTTGGATGGATATTTGCTATCTGGATGCAATTTCTTGGGCTCAGAAATAACTTCGAAGCAATATTCAGAGCATACATGGTACGGGTTCGATGAATATCTGCAATGTCGTTGTACTACAGTTTTCTTGACTTGAACAGATGCTGCAATTTTCGTCGGTTGAGAACTTCTCGTTTCGGCTTTCAATCCAGCCAAAAGATTATAGCAAATTAGTAAAATTATTGATCAACTAACACCGATTCCTTTTTTTACAAATGTCTTAAACTCTTAATTGAAAACCTATGTAAGTTTTTACTTTGTGTAAAGCAGCATGCATCAATCATACAGATGTGGAAAAAAAAACTGATGATATGCTCACATTAGAGTCAAGAAAGTGTGTTTAAACTAACCTGGTTCATTTTTAGCCGCAAATTTCTTGGGCGAAGTAACTTCGAAGCAATATTCAGAGCATACATGGTACGGGTTTGATGAATATCTGCAACCTTGATGTACTCCGGTTTTCTTAGCTTGAATAGATGTTGCAACTGAAGTCGGTTGAGAACTTTTGGTTAAAGCTTTCAATCCAGCTAAAAGATTACAAAAGTTAGTAAAACTATAATCAATGTTCAGCTATTCCTTTATTTTTATCATCTTTACGAACAACCTATCTAAGTTTTTACTTTCTACAACAAATTCATTTTCCCCAAAGATGATAAAGCAACATGGGTCGATTACTCAGATCATCATCATCATCATCATCATCGTACTCAGTATATCCCACCAATAGCAAAGCTATAGTAGGGTCTGAGGAGGGTAAGATGTAGACAGCCTTACCTCTACCCCATAAGGATAGAGAGGCTGCTTCCGGTGAGACCCCCGGCTCGATAGTAGTTTTGCATCAAGCCTTGGACATAAGGCACATAGCACTCAATCATCGGGACACCGGCTGATCGGTGCATGTACCCTTGTCTTTCGGCTATCAACGCCACTACATGATGCCTGATTAACCGTCCGTCACTTTTAACGTTATTTTCACGAGATTAGTAAAATAACGTCAAAATTGGTGCAATTTCACTTTTGCCCACCCGGGGGTTCACACATATATACATCATATGTGCGCACCGCAAGCAGGGCTAAAGATGAAGAAAGAAAGTAAGAAACTGATGATATGCTCACATTAAAGATGAAGAAAGTGCGTTCAAGTAACCTGGATCATTTTTAGCCGCAGATTTCTTGGGCTCAGAAGTAACTTCGAAGCAAAATTCAGAGCATATATGGTATGGGTTTGATGAATATCTGCAATCTTGATGTACTCCTGTTTTCTTATCTTGAACAGATGTTGTAATTGAAGTCGGTTGAGAACTTCTGGTTTTGGCTTTCAATCCATCTAAAACATTATAGCAATAAATAAAACTATTAATCAATTGATGCCAATTACTTTATTTTCATCAACTTAAATAAAAAACCATGCAAGTGTTTACTTTGTATAACAAATTCGAATATGAATAAATGTAAGAAACTAACGATATGCTCACGTAAAAGATGAAGAAAATGCGTTTAAGCTAACCTGGTTCACTGTTAGCCACCGATTTCTTGGGCTCAGAAGTAGCTTCAAAGCAATATTCGGAGCATACATGGTACGGGTTTGATGAATATCTGCAATCTCCATGTACTCCTGTTTTCTCAACTTGAACAGATGTTGCAGTTGATATTGAAGTTGGTTGAGAGCTTCTGGTTTCTGCTTTCAATTCAGCTAAAAGATTGTAGCAAATTAGCAATAAGTAAAACTATTAACCAATTGACACAAAATCGTGTAATCAATTACTCAGATGTGAAAAAAAGGTAAGAAACTGATGGCATGCTCACATTAAAGACGAAGTGACTACGTTTAAGCTAACCTGATTCATTTTTAGTTACTGATTTATTTGGCTCAGAAGTAGCTTCAAAGCAATATTCAGAGCATACATGGTACGGGTTTGATAAATATCTGCAATCTTGATGTACTCCCGTTTTCTTAGCTTGAACAGATGTTGCAGTTGATATTGAAGTCGGTTGAGAACTTTTGGTTTCAGCTTTCAATCCATCTAAAAGATTAGAGCAATAAGTAAAACTATTAATTAACTGACACAAAATCCTGCAACTCTTCAACTTAATATGAAAATCTAAAGTTTTTCCTTTGTATATCAAACTCTTTTTGCAACCAGATTGATAAAGCAACATGGATCAATCACTCAGATGTGAAAACAAGTAAGAAACTGATGATATGCTCACATTACAGACGACAAAGAGTGTGTTTAAGCTAACCTGATTCATTTTTAGCCATTGATTTCTTGGGCTCAGAAGTAACTTCGACGCAATATTCAGAGCATACATGGTACGGGTTTGATGAATATCTACAATCTCGACGTACTCCTGTTTTCTCAGCTTGAACAATAGCAGTTGATATTGATGTTGGTTGAGAACTTCTAGTTTCAGCTTTCAATGCAGCTAAATGAGTTCAGGAATAAGTAAAAGTGTAAAACTATTAATCAGTTGACACAAAATCCAGTAACTTTTTCATCTTAATATGAATACCTACAAGTTTTTACTTTGCATATTAAACTTACTTTCGCCCAAACTGATAAAGCAACGTGAATCAATGAATCCATCACTCAGATGTGAAAAGAAGTAAGAAACTGATGATATGCTCACATTACAGATAAAAAAAAGGGTTTTTAAGCTAACCTGGTTCATTTTTAGCTGCCGATTTCTTGGGCTTGGAAATAACTTTGAAGCAATATTCAGAGCATACATGATACGGGTTTGATGAATGTCTGCAACCTTGATGCACTCCGGTTTTCTCAGCTTGAACAGATGATGCAGTTGATATTGAAGTCGGTTGAGAAGTTTTAGTTTCAGCTTTCAATCCAGCTAAAAGATTACAGCAATAAGTAAAGCTATTAATCAAATGACACAAAATCCTGTAACTTGTTCATCTTAATATAAAAACTTAAAAGTTTTTTACTTTGTTTACCAAACTCAATTTCCTCCAAATTGATAAAGCAACGTGATCAAAGATTCAAATTTGAAAAGAAGTAAGAAACTGATGTATGCGCACATGAAGAAGAAAGTGCGTTTAAGCTAACCTGGTTCGTTTTTAGCCACCGAATTTTTGGGGTCAGAAGTAACTTGAAAGCAAAATTCAGAGCATACATGGTAGGGGTTTGATGAATAAGTACAATCTCGACTTGCTGCGGTTGATATTGAAGTTGGTTGAGAATTTCTAGTTTCAGCTTTCAACCCATCTAAAAGATTATTATAGTAATAAGTAAAACTATTAATTAATTGACACAAAATCCTGTAACTTGTTAATTTTAATATGAAAGCACCTATATATAAGCTGTTACTGTTTGTAGTTACCAAACTAATAATATTCTTTGCTATCAAATTGGTAAAGCAAGACGTATGAATCACAAAAGAAAGTGATGATATGCTTAAAAAAGTGCAAGAACCTGGCTGATTATTAGGCGACAATTTGTTGCAATGTTCAGAACAAACATGGTAGGGGTTTGATGAATGTCTGCAATAGGGATATAATCCTATTTTCATCTCAGGCATCTGTTTGTTTAATTGGCTGTTTGTATAAGCAAAAACTATATCAATGAACTAATAATAATAATAATAATAATAATAATATGAAACGCAGAATATAAGCAAAACCCATGTCAGATGAGAAGTAACTAGGACAGAACCTTACTATTGGATTGGATGAAGATGAGTGTCTGGAACCCTCGATATGAATTTAGACCACTCACATCGGTGTGTTTTAACTACTTTTATTTAAGATATTGACGACTGGTCGGCTAATTATTTATTTAAACAAATATGGAAATTACTTTTCCAATCAAAAGTCGCTCCACTGCTTGGATGGACACTTCTTTTTATTACTATTATTTATTTTCTTTTAATCATCTTTCACACATGATTTGATGGCATGATGCTATTGGTTCGGTATATATTTAGGTTAACTAACTATACTTTCATAAAAAGTTTAAAAAATTAGATTTGAGGGATGGAAAAAGATGGGGGATATTTTCAATATTTATTTTTTTCATTATTTTCCTCTAAATTTAAGAATAAAGTTGGAAACGAGAATAACATGTGAAAGCGGTGAAAAGTCTTATATATAAATTTTAACTACCTATAGTATTTTTTTTAAAGTTGTAAAGAATGAAATTGTGGTATTAAAGCTTATAAATAGAAACATATATAAAAAATATAAATCTATATATTTGCATCATGATATGAGGTAAAGGGGTCGCAAACTCGCACATATCACGTTTTCTAAATAATCAAGCCAAATAGCATGACAAGTATTATTATTAAATAACATGCATAAATTGTTTTTTTGGATAAACATAAAGTCATAAACAATTAAAATGAAATTAACAAAAGAAAAGTGACTTGCTAGCTAAAGGGCGCGTTTTTATTATTGTAGAGTTATGAGTTATCCATCATTGAAGATTGTTATTGTCTATGGGTTAAGGATTGTTATTGATGCAGGAAATGTACTTTTGAGAGGGCCTAACTTATTGACAAAAACATTTAACTCATATGAACATAAAGGCCCAACTTACGATTAAAAAAACTGGAAATGAAGTTCATGTCATACAAATTGCGTTATGCGACAAAATCCACATTTGTTGAAATGTTTAAGCACTAAACCACGAAAGCGTCTGATTCAACGTAAGTGGTTGCTAATCAATTCTCTAAATACCCTATGAATTTTGATATGAGTTTAATAAATTTTAAGAGTTAAAGCGACTTGAATTTTAGACTTAATGCAACTACGACAAAAAAAAAGTTTGATTAGTAACTATGGAATTACACCAATCCGAATATGTAATGTACTTTTATGTTATCTTAGAATCCCGTTTGTAAGAGTATGCATAACGGGGCGACATGCATGGTTTTTTTGGGTGAATTTCGGCTACAACACCGCCCCTAGGCTACAAAAGAGGGGGGGGGGGGTGGGAGAGGTACAAAGGTATGTCGCCGGATTTGGAATGGAAAATAATAATATTACAATCATGTGTGTGTGTGATATATATATATATATACACACACACATAGGGAGAGAAAGAGAGAAAAGATATAATACAATAATCATTAACATACAAAAATACCTATTCATGAAATTGGTCCATGAAATCACATCACAAGATCTCAAAATTGTCAATATATATCCAATTAATCATCGGTTCACCGAAAAAAACAGTTTTGGATCGGTAATTGATCAACTTTTTTACTTTTCCTCACGAAACCCGTTTTGAGCGTATTATGGATTTCTTGAGCTTTTTTTGTATTTTGGCTTTGAGTGTTTTTGTTTTTTTGTCTTTGAGCATTTTGTTTTTTTTTTTGCCTTGAGTGTTTTGTTTTTAGCTTGAGTGTAATTCGCTTACGTTTTTGTACGTTAAGAATTATTGTACGATAACTTAACCCTCTATATATAAGGTATGGTTAAAAGAAAAACCCACTTGAGTTGTGAAAACTCTAGAAACCCATTCTCAACCAAATGTTTTTAATAAAAGTTAATAAAAAATGTAAACATAAATATAGCATTTTCTCTCTCATGAAAACATATAAAAAAATTAGTAAAAAAACGTTAAAAAATGGCAAAACAATTTTTTTTTTATGTTTCGATGTTTTGTATTAAATGTTACAACATATATTACGTGCGCAAAAAAAAAACAAAAAAAAAAAAACAATGTTACATAGGGTTTTCACAATTCAAATCGGTTTTCATTCTATACTTCCCCTATATATATATATATATAAATATATATATATAATGTGATTAGGTAATATTGGGTTGCAAACCAATGTACCCTAAAATGAAAATCGTCTCCCTTACTGACGTGGTGTCACGTGCCAAAATAGGCACTTGATGAAGGGAGCCACTTGATGAAGTTTGGTTTTACCAAAGTATGCCACTTGATGAAGGGAACCAAATAGGCAAAATGGCAAATACAACAGGGAAAGAAATGAGGGAAACGACAAAGCATAGGTTAAAGTTAAAGACCTATAATGGGCGAACTAAGTATACAGTTTGAAGAATAAAAATAGACCAATGGTAGACACAAAATTCTTCGAGATACTCAACATTTTCGAAAATGACGAAAGGTATCTCGTGTTATCTATTATCACTTTTTAAGTTCTTATTCTTTACTATCTATTACGGTTTCTGGTTGGATTGGTCCAATGGTTGTATCATTTATTTTTATGTGAGGTTGTGGGTTCAAGCCTTATATGAAGTATTTTGTTCATAGTTGAGCCAAGAGATTTTTTCAGTTGTGGATTTCCTATTGGGAACACGTTTTGTTCTTTGGATAAAAAGGTGATCAATTTGCCAGTGTGATCTTGGATGCCCGGCTATTTGCTATTCGAAAAAATAAATGTCATATCATACAAGGTAGATTTAGCTAAAGGACATAAGTGAAAATGTAAAAGGTGAAGACAATACATGGTACGGGCATGGAGAGGGTTGGTTGTAAGGGGGTGGGACGATGACATAATAATGGGTAGTATAGGGAGAAGGTGGGGTTAGCTCGCTCGCTCTCTCGCTATCTCTCTCTCTCTCTCACACACACATATGCATGCATATAATACGGTAAATAAGCTTTAAATCACAACGATGCTTTATGAAGAGGGGCTTTAAAGCCCGTTTCCTACGTGTCGATGACATGAAGTGCGGTAAAGCCCCTCCACAACACACAGTCTTAAGTGATTTATGCTCATAAAAATCTATTTATTCCGATGAATTTTGGCTTTCTATTTTGATTCAATTCGGCAATTCAATTTAACTGATTCAGATTTCGTATTTCATTCATTCCTTCTACGGAGTTATACATCCCTTGTAAGTCGTCAATTTGACAAATCAATTTATTTGATTCAAATTTAAGATTACATTCATTCTATGGCTTTTCGCATCTCTTGCTAATTTATTTTTTTCTTTCAAACTCACAAACTTTCTATTCTACATACACATATTCGTTTGTTTACAATCATGGGCCTTAAACCTTGTTCCTTAAGAAACAAGTATTATCCAACTCTTTAATACTATCACAAATAGACCAAAGACCCTTTTGTGGTAGCATCATTTGTTACATGTAACTTATTTATGGTTTTTCTATACAAATGTTTCCTCTGTACAAATATTATCCCTTCTAAGTTTTGTGTTAACCAAGAACACTCAAATCTTTTATAAAAGACCAACAAATTCATGCATGCTCTTAACCATTTTCCATCAATTGTCATAAAAACCCATAGCAACTCGTTTGTATTGTTTAGATGAGTTCATAAAATTGGTTTGTAGATTTGCAAATACTTAATGCATCAAACAAGTAATAGCCATATACGCAAAAACTACAAGTAATACATGACACAGATTCAAGTACGAAACAATGTTCATCAACCTCAGGTATGTTACTCATGATACGCAATGAAAATGCTAAAGTTGATAAAGAGACAAGTATACTGTACCGCGTAACCCAATATGCATCAAAACTCAATATCTCCCCTTGTAAACAATTAATCCTAAGTTCTAAAATCCAACTCACATAATAAAAGAAAAACAACAATTAAGCATTTCAATTTGGGGCATGAAATGTTACCACTGAACACAAATTCATCCTGCAGTTATTATTATTATTATTATCATAATTATACAAATCTCTTACAACATTTAGCCCAATCAAAAACAAAACTAAATCATAGACTGCCTTTAATAATCTGCCTCCTGGCCAAAAACCTCGCAATCGGCGGAGTCACCGCAATCGTAATCGGAACCCTAACAGGAAACAACGCCTTATTACACAGCACAGCCAAAGCCAACGCGCCGCCGCTGGACGCCGCCAGCTCCGCCGTCCGGTTCCTGTTCTTCGATTTCGGATCTGAATCATCAGGTTCCTTAGGGCCGCCCATACCTACTTTGTCAAGGATGGATTCGAGCTGTTTGAATCGAACCTTCTCCAGAGCTGACTCGACGTCGAGGTTGTTCTTGATGGCGATGTAGAGGCCGGTGATGCTGGCGGCGGACACGGAGAGATGGACGCCCAGAGCAACCTTGCCGTATTTTTTAAACAGCTCGCGGAATCGACCTCCGGCCATTGATTTAGGGTTTTAGAAGTCGGAGAGGATGAATAATAAGTGGGACTGACCAGCCGCCGGCGTACTCTACTCTTTTGTAATGTAATTGGGCTGGGCTGGGCTTTAGCAGTACGTTGTATTTGTAATAAGAAAGCCTAAATTAATAGATGGGCCGTTGAAATATATTTTGTTAATAGTCGACCCGTTAATCCAGATTGGTTAATAAACAGGTTTTCAAAGATAACCATACCTAGAGGTGGGGGGAAAATACCCGGTTCCCAATCCGCGGGTACAAATTATGTATCGGTTCCTTTGAGAAATGGAATTAGGATCCCGCGGAACCGATTCCATCCCTACCTTGTCAAAACCTGGATCCGACCCAACCAAAACCCAATAAAACCCAGCAAACCCGATCATACCCTAAACCAATTTCTACCCAACACTGTTCTTACCCAGTTCTGGTTTTTAAAATACCCGATTTGTGCACCTATAACCATAACTCATATGATCGGATATAATCAACTTTAAACCGGATTAAAAATACGGTTTAAACCCCAAACCGGTTTCAAAGCTTGATTCCAAGTATATATAACCAATGCATATTATTCAATGCTACCAACTGACCACGCATTCCTGGAAAACTGTGTTTCAGTTCATGCAATTTGTATATTTTTTGGATGTCGGTCGAAGTTGGTTTACGTAAGATCTCTTACTATATAGCTTAATAACACATCTGCAGAATTTATTGTACATGTTTTTTTCCCGACATTTGAATATACCCATAAAAAACATCATATGTCATGTCGTATGCCATATGTAGAATTGTTGCAGTGCACTTTTGTAAAAAATTTCTTCTCTCTCGCATCTCAATGTAATGTAAAAAAAAACGAATCCGTACTCTATATGTTCTACGATTTTTAGGAATAGTTGTTTACTTATTTGGAACCGCCACTTACACTGGTCATTCGCAAAAACCAGGTTTTCAGCAAAGCAATAGGAGATACAAACGGTTTGCCCACCCTCACCATTTTGGTTTAACCGAGCTTTTCTAGTTCTTGGACATGATGTATGTTCATCATCAAATAATATATGCACCGTGCATTTCATTGATTCAATAAAGTAATCGGTATGTCAAAATCTTGTTAGTGATAGATTCATGATGTTTAAATGTTGCAGAGGGTGAAAATTTTAGAAATGGTTTGTTGAAATGGTTTAAATGGTTTGTTAACCACCTTCCAAATGGTTTGACACCTTATAACACAATAGGTAAGACCATAACTCTTGAATAATAGCACCACAATGATCACTTGTCAAATAAAAAATAAAATGCATAAAACAACTCAACAATAGAACCCCCACACCATTAAGAAAACTTTACACACCAATTGCCCACTTGAATATCCACCATTTTTATACAAACTCATTGGGACTAACTACCCATAGAGATTTGCAAGAAATGGTCAGGTTTCAGTTTTAACCAACAAAATTGTGAGCAAAAACACCAATGGCCCTAATCAAATCTACCAACAAGAACAAATTAATGAAATCAAATTCAATCGCGAATGCGTCTCAGCAAGAGGCTTCGAACACAAATCACAATCTAATGTACAACAATCACTAAAAAATAACCAACACAATTACCTCAAAGAATCCTTAAACAACACAAAAGTAACTATCTTTGGTCATCTAGTGCTCCCATCTTCTTGGATACAAGAAAAGTTTTCAACTTTTTCAGGGTTCTCACGGTTACCGACAAGATCACTATACATCTTTAGTGACCCTTTTGAGAACTCTATCAAATCCTCAAAAACCCGACAAAACCCGTTTTGAAAACCATTTAACGTGATCCTTTGAGTTTCTTGCATACAACTTTGATGTTTCCCTCTTTCAAGTTCTACTTTTGCTCTAAACTCGTCTAAATACTCTTTTCTTGATTTCAAGTAATCTGCTTTTTGGTCAACCTCAATCTCACAAAGCTCAAGGCCCGGCATCTTGGTTTCAAAAGCCCGAGTTTCGGTTTTCTGAAAAGCAAGAATCTTGCGGTCGAGTTCTTTAGACAAGCTATCAACTTTCCTTTTCTGATCTTGTTCTTTACCTTGCTGGATCCATAAAGAATGTAAATCTTTTGAAAAGCTTCTCATTGCAACATAAACCGATTTGTCAGGTAATTTGTCCATAAAGTTGAACCAATCTTGACAAATCATCAGCAACGGGGGGCCGTTTACTGTTTGAAACGGTTGAGATGTGTTTCTGCTTTTTGAGTAGAATTCAACTTCTGGGACTATGAACTTTGATAGCCAGCTATAAAGGGCTCCAACATATTGTTTTTGTGCAGTTAGGTAGTCGCGAAAACATGCCCGCCAGTTTTGGAATTCGACCTCTAGTTGCAGGGTTGCGAGACGGTGTGTGTTGTTCGAGAATTTCCCATATGTTGGATATGTGAAGAGTTTGACTTCTGACATGATTTTGTTTTGGATTTCGTGTGATTCCAACATAACCTTCCACATGTTCATCATGCTGCATAAACATGACACGGGTTATGATTATGATTTACCACTGTTATTGTGTATGGTGCAAACGGGTGATGCACGTGAATAACGAGCCAAGCTAAGCCCAAGCCTAGGTAAGATTGGCTCATTAGCTCGCCTGTTAGGCTCGTTAAGCTGGCTGTAGTCTCAGTCGTCTGCTCGTTTAACTAAAGCTTAAATTTTTTAATATATGTATATAAACAATATAAACTATAACCAAAAGTTTAATATATATAATACAAAATGTATAGTTTATCAGTTATGCATTATGTGTATTTTATAAATAATAATTTTCTTCTTTATATATATCAATGTATAACAATATAATTTAATTTAAAAAAAAAGGATCCATGAGCCGGATAGAGCTTTTTACAAGCTGAGCTCGAGCTCAAAAATTCTGCTCGTTAAGACAAACAACCCGAGCTCGAGCCTCAGCCCAACCAGGCTTGTGTGGCTCGACTCGTTTACAGCCCTAACTTGTACAAGTAGTCATTGAAATATTTGATGCATACCCGTGTAAAAGCTCAATAATTTGAGGCTGCAACTCTTCATCTCTAAGTTTCTCAATTCTTTCTGAATTTGATTCGGCACTTCGAATCGCAACCAAGATCCGACTGTACAAATCTTTAACTGCAGCCCGTGTTTTGTCTATGGTTCCCCCCTCATCCCCCTTCACATCTTGGTTCCTCAATTGACTGCATTTTCTCTCGTATAACTTCCGAGTGTTGTCTCCAGCCTAAATATCATGAAAATGTCTCACTTTTATTCACTTTGACCAGAAAAGTCAAACTACAGGTCATTTGCAAGAAAGCAAATTCCAAACGATTGACATGAAGTACCTTAACTTCTTCATATAACTTCTTTTCCCAAGCATAGAGTCTTCCCAATGTTAATGAATGGCTTCCTGAATTCATCCCTCCGCCATCATCAAAGAGATCGTTATCGAATTCGGTCCACATGGAAGCCGTTTTGGAATTTGATGCTACAAGACTCTTACATGTTGATGACCGGTAAGATGTTGACAGTGATGTGATTGCTTGAATGAGCTTAGTTGAATTTTCTGCATTTTTACAAGAGAAATTTAGTCTTGAAAGTTAAAAATGTGAACTTTGACTCTCAAAAGTGAAAATGTGTAGTATCTTGAAATATATGGTGTAATTACAATTAAACAAGAATAAGAATTGGGAAATCATGCCAAATTAAAAGCTTGAACGGATGTAAGAACGATAAAGTAACCGTCTTTGAACTTGTGAAGGCATTAGGTTTGACTCTTGAAAGTCAAAATGACAGTAATTCTTGTAAAGTATGACAAAATTAAAAATTTAATGATGTAAACAATGCAGGAATCTAGAAAATTTAAATACTTATGGATAGAGGGAGTAATTTCTAAAGGAGGGGTATTGTGGTCATTTTGAGCATATATTTTCTACTTGCAAGTCCATAATAATCATTTTGGCCTCATGAAACAGGACCCACAAAATGAAATTCATGCTAGCAAAAGTGGCTAAAACAGGAGCCTAAACTGATCAAGGGCAACCTTTTAATTTTTTGCACATAGTTAGGGGACAACTAAAACTGTAAGGAAAAAGGCATGCAAGAAACAACAATAGATGAAAATTTCACATTTGACTTAAGATAGTCAAACAAAATATTACTCAAATTAGAACTCAAATAAAGCCTCTTTTAGTATTCTACATTTCTAACCCTCAAATAAATTTTCAGCTGGTGGTTTAATATTTTTTAAAACAAGATAAGTTACGTTGACTAAATATTTGACCTTTGCCATGATGAAAAACTAACATGAACCACATACTTTATCAGAATTCAGAGTTGATGATTTAACCTCATCAGCCAAAAATCAAGTGGTCAAGAAAATGAACTAGATTTGACTGAACTATTGCAACTCTGAAATGACTAAAAAGTCCCTGCCTTTCAAACATTTTAACTTTCCATAGTCAAACCAAGCACTTTCCAAAACCAGAACTCAATACTTTTCTAGTCCTAAAAGTTTTTCTTCAATTGCATATTACTACATGTATGAACAAAAACTTTTATATCCAAATAAAAACAATTTTATATTTTTTACAAAAAATTAATAGTGGTTCATTTGACCAAAGTTTTGACCTTTTCTGAAGATATAAAAAGGTTTTAATAGAACAACAAATCTGGAATGGGTGTGTATGTGTGTGTGTTTGATATGCAAAATGACCAAAAAGCCCCTACCTTTAATTTCTTCCAAACCAGACTGTAACTGGATCCTGTTAGATCCCAACATCTTGGATACACCTTTCCCAGAATCATAAACCCTAAGAAAATAGTCTTCAATAGCCTTCAATGTTTCCAACAACTCCCTCCCATTTTCAGGTGTGTCAATGACAGTCAAACCCTTCTGTGCTTCACCCTGGCTCATGTTAGCACAACCCACCACTTCACTCCCACAGCTCTCCTCTTCTTTCACACTTTCTTTCTTCTTCTCTTCAACACTCACCACTTTGCTTTTCACTTCTTCAAGCTCTGGTATACCTTCTTCCCTAACTACCCTCAAATCTTCATCAGAATACCTATTATACCCTCCCATAACTTCTGGCCTCATGGTCACAAAAGGGTCAAAGAAATCCCACCCAAACTCTATGTTTTGTGACTGCATTGGTGGCATACATGGAGCAGGTGGGGCCATGTAAAAATACCCACAACCCTCTTCTTGTTTCACCTCTTTCTCACTCCTGAACTTACTTTCTCTCTCCTCATCCTCTTCTGAAGAAGTTGAAGACGATGAACAAGAACAAGACCCACATGCATTGGAATCTTTAGAATCTTTAACCTTTTGGGTAGGGCTTTGATCATGGTTTTGTTGAAGAAACAAAGGGTTTGACACAATCTTGTTTTCTTTAGGGGGTGAGGGTGGTGGTAAGGTTATTAAAAAGGGTGATGAAGCTGATGAGTGTCTTGCAACAAACAGTTTAATAGCAGCTGAAACACCATAAACTGATTGACAGTATCTAAAATATGCATCTGCAAGATTGTACCTTTTTTCCACAGCTAACTTCAAGAACTGTTTTCTCTCTCTGCAAATGGTCACCACTTCCTCTTCTTCTTCCAACTTTGTAGCAACAAAAAACATTTGAAACTAAACCCTAAACCCTAGAAAGGTATAATATAAAAAGAAATGATTTTTACAGTGGGTTTGTGTGGAAAAAGGAATCTTTTTTGGAGGTTCAAGAAAATGCAGGTTTTTAAAGGAGGAAATCAAGAACAGGCTCATTTGGTAACAAGATTCTTGATTGATGAACCCTGAGAGAAACCCATGTAGTCAAAATCATTTTTCTGAAGAAAAATGGAGAGAGAGAGAGAGGGTGGTGGGTTTACAGAGAAACGGAGGAGAAATAGTAAAGTTAGGTTTTTTTCTGAAAATGGCTTGTCAAACATATGAGAGAGAGAGTCTGTGTGTGTGATTTATTTGTTTAAATTTCAAATATGGAGTAATGTGGCTTCTGTGATTTGTACATTAAGCAGTAGCATTTGTACTTGGTTCATGGATAGTTGTACATGGGGTATAGAGACTTGTAGGCATGCCTTGGATTTTGGATTTTGGATTTTGGATTTTTGACCACCAGTGAAAGGAGTGAATTTGGTTTAGATTATGTTGTTTTATATTGCAGGAATAAACTGTTGGTATATGGAATTTAGCTGTTGATATAAAAGAAATGTTTTTTTTTTATTTATTCAAGGTTATGTCTCTTTTTTTAAGACCTCTACTTTTTAAGAGTAATATATTTTACAAGGAAATTAGTTTATGGGCTTAAGATGGTGCATTTAATAAGAAGATTGTATGAGTGTAAAATTAATTGTAATAACGAAAATGAAAATTTAAAAGTTATGTTTTTTTGAAAAGCAAACACATTTAAGGAAAAAAATTTATAAATATTAATTAAATGAAGCATGTGTTTTTTAAGTTTCAAAGATTCACAGACTATATTATTACCACTTTATCTTGTCACTAATGTTGGTAATGATAACCAGTTTGTCTTGTTTCAAGTATCCATTCAAATCGACCCAATATATTAGTGTTCATAGTATTTACAATGGTGAGTGCATAAGAACAATTCGTTTGCATTATCTTGATTCTTTGGATCTGCATTTTGGAAATGTAAGGAGCTTCAAAGAAAACAGTTATATAAGAGAAGTTATTGAAAGGGTGTGTAAGATGTTGGAAGAGGTGATCTTTACATAGCTAAGAAAAGAAAGTGTGAAAAATGGGTCAGTACGCGAAAGGTTAGTGCCATGGTCTGATCATGCATCGACTGTGAATCTTTGAATACAATTATCTCCTAAAAGTAAATACGTGGCTATGAGTCCAGATTTGAGGGTAAGGTTTTGATTAAACATTAAACAATGAATCAGATATAAAAAGTGGGATTAGTCTTGACAAAATAGGAGAACGATTGATTTTCGAACTGTAAGGAGCGTCAAATATCACTTTGAGATAAGTATGTATTTTTATATGATAAAATGATGAGTCAAAATATTGGAAGAGCTATATCTTAACTAGCCAAGATGAGGGAGTGTGAAAATGGGCCAATATGTAGATAGTCGGTGCCATTGTCTGGCCAACAACGTGAATCTTTTGAACACATTTTTCTATTATAAGCCAATTTGTTTTGATGAGGCCGAGAATGGTTTTAAGCCTTTGATTAGGCCTGTAAAGCACTAAAATTAGATATATAAGGTGGGATTCATAAATAGAAAAAGGGATGATTTTGGCATTTTAAGGAGCTTCCAAGATCACCTTTAGATTAGATACATATATATTTGTATTTAGCAAAAATGTGATTCAAAGTGTTGGAAGTATGGTCGCTGCCAAGAGGGGAGAAAGTGTGAAAATTTGGTTAGTGCGATATCATGGTCTAATCGATGCATCAAACGTGAACTTTCAAAACCAATTTTTTCTCTCAAAAATAATCTTTGCAACGGGTCCAAAATAAATTTAATGCTTTTGATTAGATCAAAACTCTAAAGCAAACCCTAAACCCATTTTTATATAAAAAAAATAAAACAATTTAGTTCAAAAAGTTTGAAATTTGGTGGCATGAGAAAATTTCATCGAAGAACTAAGCATGCGAAGACCTCACAAATGGGTGAAGTATAGGTTTCTACTATAAATTAGGAATTTACTGTTTTGTTTAGGTATGTATATTGTAGTGTGAGATCACCAACCCTAGCGGAGCTCACCTAGGGTTGTCGAGGCTTAAACATGTATGTATGTGTGCATGTATGATGCAAAGCATTCAACCACGATGTAATTATTTAGCCATCAATTCACATATGATTTCAATATTATTTGTTGTTGTTTGATCAATCTCACACACATACCTGTCTCACTTGCAAAATCAACAACAATCATGGATGATTTATGTCACACCCCGACCAAAGGCGGCGGAACATGCCGAGGTGTAACGATTGTCCATAAGCACATGACACTAATTAAAGTGACAGTATTTAATAAACTCATTTCATTTTACAACATCGAAAATGTCACATAACAATTATCCAAAAAATAACCATAAACAAGATATCACAAAATATGGCAAATTGATATTGTTCATTTTTACTAATATCCTAAGGTCTTTGATGTCGTTTTCTTCACAATCATAAATCAACCAAGATGCAAACCTACAACATTTCATAAAATAAAGTTGTCAACACAAAGGTCGGTGAGTAATTCATAAGTTTAATCATATTAGTATATAATAAAGATAGGCACAAAACTTGCATACGAAACGATAAATAAAAGTGGTAATTTGGATAAATAGATATCGCTAAACACATTAGCGACACCTAGCTATAAGGGGATGCCAAATAGTCTAGGATTTTATAGTTATCGTTAATTGCATTACGTTAACGACACCTTGCTATAAGGGGATGCCAAATAGTCTAGGATTTTATAGTTCCACCAACCAAAAGCGATAAACACATAGGCATATAAGCATAGAACACCAAATCGAGCAATTATTTAGGTAAAGTATACAACAACGTTTGTGGTTTAAGATTCAAATATAAAGCATTTTGTTGAATAAGTATGAAATGTCACCCCCAAAATAAAAGATGGAAAATGGGGTATGAAGTACTCACCTTCAAGTGGTAAACTTGAAAGATGATAATTTGGAGATTTGTCGGAACGACGAGTTTAACGCACAATGCCTAAAAAGAAAAGAAGTCTTGAATTTAGAAAGGTTGTCTTGAAGGTCTTTAAACAAGATAAATGTTGAGAAATGTAAATAATTAAAGTTCAAGGTTTAAAATGTGACTATTTAAGAATTTATAATAATAACCCTTTAAAAATGTAAGTTTGCTCGAAACCGGGTTAAAGTATCTAACCTTAATATTTACTCAACCTATGTTAAGTAATAAGGTGGGTAAAATGCAAGAATGCAAATCCCTTTGGAATAAAGATACTAAAAAGGGTTTTTTTTTATCGAGTGTTCAGGTTGTCGGTTCGGGTCTTGATAATTGGTCAAACCCAAAGTCAACTTTCCAAAATATTGAATGTTATGAGATAACTCAATAAAATTTAATAAGACTTAACCAAGTATGTAGTTCCATTGTTTTAGAACTAACAACGCACGTTAAGCGAGTGTTCGGTTTTGTCGGTCCAAACTTTGTTATGAGATCAAGTTGGATCCAACATTTCCAAGTACTTAAGAAAATATTTAAAAATCAATTTATAACTATTTTTAAAGAAATATACAAGTCTTGATGGCTAAAAAAAACACACTTGTGTGTCTTAAGCGAGCAAGAATCGGTTTGGTTCGGTTTCCATCTTACAACAAGTTCATAGATGGTTTCCACATGTCCAAACACCAAAAAACTTGTATAATAATGTACAAATAAAAAAATACCAAAAGTTAACAATGAAGTCTTTAAAAAAAAGTTCGGTTTTCGGTTCGGATCGTGTTTCGGGTTAAGACCGAGGTAAGATTCTACAAACCTATAACCATAGAATTTGTAAAAATGATTTTAGAAACTTAGATCTAACACTAAGTATGTTTAAACAAACAAAAACTAGTAACAAAGTTCGGTTTACGGTTTAGAGCTATTTACGGTTAAACCGAAGCATAGACTCTTAAAAACCCATAACCATGGAACTTGTAAACATGACCAACAAACTAAAATAAGCAAGATTAATATGTATGAACAAGTTATATAGATGTATATATATCAAGGACACGAAGTCCTCCATGAAGCCTTGCCTTATGGGGTCCGAAACCTCACCGACCGGAATCGGAGAAGTAACTACCAAAGGTAAACAAGGGGTGTATATTATATATATGTTGCACAACCATAAACAAGTATTAATAAGGCTACATAAACTAATTAAGATGAAAGACCAAAATCCTTCAAGAACACTTAAGAAGATAACCTTGAATCTTTGATGTTTGAGAGAGTTTTTTTTTTTTTTTTTGGAGTTGTAGCAAGGGAAAATGAAGAGGAAATGTCACACCCCGACCAAAGGCGGCGGAACATGCCTGGGTGCAGCGTGATTGGACAAATACACAAGACACTATTTTCCCCTTTGTTTATGAAATGTCCATATGTGAGAGAAAATTTGATGGTGATGGTGGTCGGTTGAATAACTTGTGAAAGTGTGCAAGTGTAAAATTACTTAGAATTTTGAGACTTCTAATGGTTCATGATTCTTTGGCATATATTTTTGGTGGTTTAGTTATTTTTTTTGTATTAATTATACAACGTTTTTTCGGGTTGGCCTAATTTTGGGTTAACTAAACCGAGCATACTTAAAGAACAAATACTTTGGTCATTGGATATTAAAATGCCGGGTATATGACATGATCAGTACTCAAATGTGTTGACTCATATAACAATTACTATTTAATGGTAAATAGAAAATAAAAATAGTTATTATATTTGGGTGATGCCGATCTCATTTGTAGTGGTCCTTAATGCCAAGGAATAAGTGCCCTTAATCACCATAGGAACCATGAATCTGAATCCCCTTTGGAAGACAAAGAATTATCAAAATGTATACATGGAAATTATTATTATATTGTAATAGAAGTATAGCAAAATGTTTGGTAGCAAGAAACGTAACAATCTGTTTGGTTCATGATTATTATCAAGTGTGAGATTATAGCAGTTTGGTTAAGTTTGAATTTTATTAATTTGGAAAGATTTAATCTAAGGGTAGTTATTGATTGTTTAATTTGTTGAGTTTGAAGAAGAGATTAAAGACCATAAATTTTTTTTAGAATGCAAAGAATTCTTTTTGTCAATATGACAATAAAATGTCGGTCCACCGAACTCGTATAAAATTAGTGAAGAAAAAAAACAAACAAATCCAAAAGATACCGGTTAACACATCAAAATACAATCATGTATGCACTTATTATTTCTTATGACCTTAGTATCTTATTCAGACATGTCTTCATCTCATTCATGTTACTAAATTAATATAGTCGTCACATTCCTGTGTTAATGTTCCAATCTACCGGACGGGTAAAGTACTTCCAAGATTCCAAGAGTTAGTGTCCTAAGCCATAACCTGGTTGTTCGAGTTTGTCTGCTTTTCATATTGGTAGAATGTACGCATTTTATTTTTAATTAACTCTATGCTACTTTTTTAAGTTTGGTATGCCAAGTTTTTTCTAAATGTTTATTATAATTGTTTTGATGTCTATATTATATATTAGGGTTTAAACATGCTATGAGTGATGCGTCATTTGTTTACAAAATACCATTAATAACTATAACAAGGCTGATAAGAAATATGAACGTTGCTTATTACATTTATTAAGTTATTACAAAATAGTAGGGGCTTATGGTCTTCATTTAAAAAAATTATTTTTAGATCTAACAAAAAAATTAAGTACTAACAATGCGTGTTGATCCTAAACACAAGTTGACAAATTTCTAAAGTTGATGAATTATTCGGGTTGGGTAAATATGCATTTAACAAGGTTTTTTTAAATTATTTTTTGATCTAATAAAAAAATTTAAGTACTAACAATGCGTGTTAATCCTAACACAAGTTGATAAATTATTCGGGTTGGTAAATATGCATTTAACAAGATTTTTTTTTTTTTTTTTTTTTTTGGGTGGGGGTGGGGATGGGGGAGGTTTGGGAATATGCAACTGTCTTTTATTTATAACGGTATAAGCGTCATATTCCCACGTCGATATTCCCGTCCACCGGACGGGTTAAGTGCTAGTTCAAAGAGTGGAAAAAGAACAAATGGCGGCAACGCCTTGGACCCATGCACAACAACATGGGCAACACTCCATTTTTTACACAAAAGTTGTAGGGCTGATTGGGCGTGGAAATGGTGAGATAGACAAAGGGTCAGGACTCACTATGCATGATCTTAAAGCCCATCTAAATCTAAGCTATGCTGCCTATGCCTACTGTGATATATATATATATTGTAGCAAACAAAAAACTCCTTAGTTACACTAATCCAAAACCTTTAATGTCGGGTTGAGAATCATTAAACTATAGGATAAAAACTTTGAGGAGCGAGGTTGGCTCCTTTTTCATTTTCTTTTTGAATCGCTGCAAGTATATTATAAAAATCCAAATCTAGCATGTTGTATTAGAGAAATCTAAAAACAATTCGTCACAAAACATGGTATTTGATTTATTCTCAAAAACAGTCAATTAAAAAAAGTCAAATGATTGAAATTGATAAACAAGAACAAACGATTACAAACTACTCGAAACATTACAAAGAATTGTAGACTACTCTCATCGGATTGATTACTGATGAATACAATTAACGAAAACTATAAGATCGATTATGCAATTTTGGTGTATGTCTTGGACCGCATCAAAGGTAGGAATTTATAGCTTCAAAGGACTCCCTTATTTGAAGGAGGACGAACAATTAGCAACAGTTATGGGATGTTGAATCAGTTATGGAAGGAGCCGTTGGAGAGACTGACTGGATCCAAGAGACATCGAGAAGTTGTGATGAGGGCGGAGGCGATGAAGCATAAGCATAACTCAGGCCACGAGAACACTCTTACATAGAGGTGCACAAGCTAACCCCTTAACCGGTTTCTACCCGGTTAGTAACTGGTCCACCACTAACCAGTTTATACGCAGCTCTAACCATTGATTAGAAACCGGTTTATATTATTGATTTCCGAAATCGGTTACAAACTGGTTAACCGAATCGGTTAACCGACTTTTTTGTATTTTATAAATAACGGTTTTTTCCAGTTATTCACCGGTTCGGTTATACCCGAAACAGGTTATACCGGATAGGGGTATCTTGTCTCAAAACCGGTTAGTGCCCGACCCGAATAACCTGTCTAACTGGTTATTTCCCGCCAAATGCCAAATAATTAACCGGTTAGAAAATTAACCAGTTATTGGTTAACTGGAATGTGCACCTCTACTCTGACAGGCTGAAGCAAACTGGGCCGAGAGACAAGCTTGAACAGAACGTTGGGCTTGATAGCCCATTAAACTAAAGAAAAGCCCAAAGTACAAAACATGAAAAACAACATAAACATAGCATAGCAAGTTATAGCATTCATCATCATCGTACTCAGTATATCCCACCAATAGCAATGCTATGGTAGGGTCTGAGGAGGGTAAGTTATAGCATTAGTGTTTGATATTAAATTGATATACTATTTACAAAGTAATGTTTTGAAACCCAGATTAGACCATAGATCTCACTCTAAAGAAAACAAATTTGACTTGCTAGAAGCCTGGCAATCGAAAAGTTCTTGTTAGATACAATAAGCTGATTCCTGGCCCTCGGCAGCATCCAACATGCGGTTAAAATCACAGATTGGACCAATCTTTTATTTGGAACTATTTGTTTGTAAATTGTTATAAAGGTCCAAAGGATCTCGTATTGAGAAGGCAAATATGGTTGTAACCCACACGAATTGCTTATAAACTTCCAAACGATCGTCGACACATAACATGAAATAGAAATATGTTCCACCGATTCCTCTATTTTGCTAAGTAGTTTACCTTTAGATGTAACCAAGAATTACAACCAAAGTGCTAGGTGCCAGGAAATACAAAAGTGATCAAATGGATTTAACCAAAAACTTACCTGATTGGTCACTAATGCATGTCCATTTATTGGTTAGATCTGTGAACTTAATTTGACTGACCAATGATAAACATTCAACAAGCAAGCTGCTGTTGCAGTACTTGACTCGTGGACGAATATCATAACTACCTCCATGTACAAGATATTACTAAGTTTTAATGAAAAGGGCCCAAAACTAAAATATGGTGACTTTCACTTTCACACCGTGCCTAGCATAAACTATAACGCTTGTCTATGTCAGGTGTTGATATTAATTAGTATTTCATGTTACATCATACATTAAAGAATTTCGACCTTCGCAAACTACCGTCATAATAACACGGTGCACACGTTGCCTTTTCTTCTCGGGTGGTATATATAGTACAAGATATTTTTAAACTAGAGACTGTAGATACATAGAGACCCGGCCCGAACATACCATCAAGCGGGCCCGGGAGCAAGGGTGTTTGGAGGCAGGCTTACTCCTGCCCCTTTCACAGATATGTTAGGGGTTCTAATCGAGCTAGCCCTACTCAGGAGGCTTGAGTCGAGATATAGCACGACCACGGTGATGTCATCATGGAAATGACGGCGGACCCCACGGTCGATCCTTTTCAAGTCCGAGTATCTCATTTCCCTCTTCTTTGCTGCCGACTGCAATGCAACTTTTATCAATCTCTTAGCGCTTCCCTGCGTACAAGGGTAAAATCGTCTTTGTGGTTAGAAAATAGTTGGTAATAAGAGCTTTGACCACGTAAGTGTATTCAAATCAAGAACTACCAGAAAAAATGACTTTTGACTTTTGAGGTCAAACCCGAACA
This sequence comes from Bidens hawaiensis, assembly GCF_021521415.1. Taxonomy (NCBI): domain Eukaryota; kingdom Viridiplantae; phylum Streptophyta; class Magnoliopsida; order Asterales; family Asteraceae; genus Bidens; species Bidens hawaiensis. The sequence goes on from NW_027492290.1 coordinate 588,676, forward strand.
ATTTGACCGCAACGTTGATGTTGAATTAAAAGTACTGCAAATATAATAGACAGTGATAGTAATTTTTATAAATTTTCTATCTTTCTTTGTATTTCAAGATTAGTAGGTTTGAAAAGTGATGTTCCAATTCAAATTGCGCGTGCAAGGGTAAAATTGTCTTATTTGCTTAGAAAAACAAATCGACTTTTAGGTCAAACCAGAACCGTTTGATCACAACATTGATGTTAAATTATTATTATTGTTTGAAAGAATGAATCAACATAAACAAACTTTAAATAAAAATAAATACATTTAACCATCTTTGTATTTCAAGATTAGTATGTTTGACCTCTAAAAAGTCAAACATGATCACGAGCGTGTTTTGAGTTAAGCATCTTACCGAACGCGGGTGATTTTGAACAATGTCAACAGCTTCTTGGTTAGTAAGGTGCTCCCAGAGTCCATCTGAAGCAAATATAATAAACTGATCGTGTGGCTGCAATTCGTGCACCGAAACAGACGGATCCGAGCTCAATATCGGGTTTTTAAACGGTTCACGAAGGCGGAATCGCGCATACAAAGGTGCCCGATTATATTCAGCCTTTTTTAAGTATACATCACCTATTGATCTTGAAATCTGCACACAAAACATAAGTTTTAAAACTTGAATATTATAATAAAGAGTAAATTTCGCCTTTCGTCATTGTGGTTTGTCAAAAATAAGCACTTAAGTCCATTCGTTTTGTTTTGGTTTCAATTAACTCCAGACGTCTAACACTCATCCATTTTATCTGTTAATATATAGCAACCTCTGTGTTAAGATCATTTGGTCAATAACTACCTGTATCAGACCTTTGACCCGCCACACGTTATGTTTCAAAACTACAATTTGTGAATCATCTGGATGTGCAGAGTGCAACTCCTGTCTAACAGACTCAATACACGCGTTGTGTTCAGTTGAAAGCTGAGCTGCAACGGTTTCGCCGGTTGCTTTCATAAGTTTTCCCAGAACAACTCGGGAATCTCCGAGATTGGCTATGTAAAGGGTCCCGCCACACACGACTCCCACGAGGCAGCATGATCCAACGGCTGCTATTTGTGGTTTTAGTGGCCACTGTCTGATTACCTCTATTGACATTGATTGGTTCTCTGAAGTGAACCCTGAGAGATTAATAATAAGCTTGTTGGTTGATTATTATGAATCTTGAATTCAATTAATCTGAGGAAAACTTTGAAGGTGAAAGAGTTGGATAAAATCAAACCAATTGGTGGTTGAATAATTGGGCGATTGAAGGCAGTGAGGAGAGTGGATGATATGGGTGGTAATGTAATGCATTGTATGTGTGTGTGTATGTTGGTATTTATGAGTTGGCCAGGAGGACGTGCACTTGATATCAAGACAAATGGCAACGTAGGCTTACTAGGTGGTCCCATGTTATTTATTATTATTTTTTTTAGAATAAAAAGCAATGTAGGTATTTCGTACGAAGTGACCCAATGGAAAAAGGTCACCGTTAGCTGGTTCAATCAAGTCGTACGGAGCTCTTAAACGCCTCTAAGTTATCTCCAGTTTTAGAGAAAACTCGCCCGCCCGAAGGCCCACTAGTGGTAAAACCCGGACACCATATGGATCCAACTTGAGATCACAAATATCTCATTCTTCCTTCATTGAGCCTCTCATGCCCCTAAAGTATTGTTTGTGAGGATTAATCTGAGTCTACATCGAAAAAACCCATACGTCTTGTTAGAGGTGGCAATATGAGTGGGTTGGGTTGGGTTGGGTTGGGTTGGATTTGGGTGATTGGTTAAAATGAGTTTGGGTCAGGATTAATTTTTAAAATAGAGGGTCAAGATCAATAAAGTTAATCCATCTTGACCCAAGTAAAGGTTAAAATGTAAAGGGCTTTAAAAACCCCTAAAAAGTATTCAAAAATTTAATGAATAATTAATAACTCAAAATATAAATTAAAAATGCAAAAACTAAAATAACTAAAATGTCTCCCCCGTCGTCCTCGTTCATAAAAAAAAAACTCGGTTTCGTCTGGGCTCAAGTTCGATTTTTTTCGGTTCATTTTTGGTTTTTTTCCGTTTTGGTATTTATTCGGTTTCAATGTTTTCGGTTTTGTTCGGTTTTGATTTCTCTGTTTTATTCGGTTTAAGATGGGTTGGGTCAAGAATGGTAAAGTTAACTCATCTTGAACTAAATAAAGGTTAAAATACAAAGAATTTCATAAACCCCTCAAAAAATATTCAAAAAAAAATAATAATAACTCAAAATATAAATCGAAAACGCAAAAAGTAAAATAACTAAAGTGTTTCCTCCGTCTTCCTTGTTCATTAAAAAAACTCGGTTTTGTCTCGGTTCAGGTTCAGTTTTTTCATTTTCTTTTTTCGCTTCGGTTTTGCTTTTTTTCATTTCGGTCGGTTTCTGTATATATTCGGTTTCAATGGTTTCAGTTTTGATTTCTTGGTTTTTATTCGGTTCCGTGGGTTTTGTTTGAAATAAAATTGAATAAAGCTTGTTTTAGTCCATTCTAACAACATAAACAAACTCATTCTAACCTATAACAAAAAGTCACTAGTATCTTCTCAACCCATCTTGAACTTCTTACAAAATTCTTTTGATTCATCCTAACCTATCTCAATTTTAAAAGTTATCCAAATTGACCCAAAATAACCCATTTGGGTTTGTTTTGTCACCCTTACTTCCTGTCATGTATTGAAAAAATGAAAATCATATAAATTGGTATAAAGCGAATGGGGTTCCTTGTGTAACCGTTGATTGGATTCATTTATCAATCAAACACTCATTTTCTCATTGCCTCTTAATTGTACATTCAATTCTGCCTGTCATTACTGCACACCAAATGCTACCTTAATATCTTCAAATACTATGAGTGTACGAAGATTGATGGAGTAATGAAATATGAAATGAACTAATTAGAGGTTATGATCTCAAAGTTCCAAGATTTTTGAAGATTTATTAGAATGCTTAAAGATTCGTTGATGAAAGAAATAAAAACTAGAAAAAATAAAATAAAAGAGAAGATAAGTATTTGATTGGTCAACCCCTATCTCTCTCTCTCTCTCTCTGCCTCCCTCCCCTTTCGGTTTCATGAAACCGAAATAACATGGAGATAGTGTTTGAAGAATTGTTAGGATGGATGAAGAATTGCAACTGTGTAACTAGAATGGGTTACCAAAGATTACCATGTATATAACTGCAAAAGATTATCGTACTGATACGTTTATAAAATTTAGCATATATCAAATACTAGTTTAATACCACTGCATTACATAGGTAATTCATGGAAATATTAATTAAATACATAACCTTTAACAATTAAGTGTGTTACTACTCGCTAACTACAAGCGTTGAATAAATAATATAATGAAAAATAAAATTATAATATAGTGTTAATAGAATAACGCTTTGCATTAAATTACAAAAGAAAAGAAACTCGCGTACTGCATGCGGTGGATAAATAATAGAATGTGATATCTTGAATAAATTTTTCTTATATAAAATAAGGTATAAATTGGAAGTGACTCAATAGTAGAGCACTCACTTTACTAGTGAGATGCAGGGAGATTAAACTTACTATCACCAATTTATATGGGAGATATGAGGGATGACCCTGGTTTGCCAGGGTTCGAGTCCTGAGCTCACCCGGTTTACCGGCTCATCGCTGTCGTGCTGTTTGGCGGGCGTGGGGGTCGGGTTTTATCCGGGGAATCCCTTAATAGGTGGACCGTTAGGGGCTCCGTCCGTCCGGACTCGTGGCCGGCTTGGGCTACATCTAACCATTGGGGGTCGCGTACGGAGTACCTGGCGTTACTTAGTTGGTCGTTCCAATAAAAATATATATATAAAATAAGGTAATTGTAAATTTCAAATATTTACGAATAAATAGGAAGTATATATTAAATTTACAATTTTTAAAGCATAAATTTTAGGAACGATAAGAATGTAATACCCATTTTTTTTTGTCCTTTTGATTCCGTAGGTTATGATAAGTATTTTTAAATTTATTAAAAATAAATTTAAAAATGATGAGGTTTAACCAGAAAATGACAAACGACAAAATCTACAGCTTTCTATTAAAATGTTAAGAGTATAGATATCAGCTCTCACACGGAAAACATGTTTGTTCTAATGCAAACAACCAATCATAATTAAACAGGAATACCAATACGAATAAGTTCATCTTAATCATCAGTTGTACAAATTAAAAAATTTAAGGTAAATTAAAAAGAAAAATTGGTTTTAAATGATCCCAACTATCACCTATTGGCAAATAACATGCCCAACTTTGCACTTGGCTGGTGGCGGTCCTAACTAAAGGGATATTTGTTTTTAACGGTCCGCGACTAACGGATGATTAACCCCGTTAGTATGTTGCTGAGTTGGCCATCTTAGCTGTTAAAAACCATCCTACGTGGATTGCTTATGTGGCGCTGGACTCTTTATAAACATTAGGTGGCATCGTTGCACAAAATCATAACCCTAAATCACCTAATAGAACAACTGAAAAACCCTAAAACACCAAATTTGATGGAACTGAGCTCATCCTCGACTTCTTCATTTCCGTCGATCTGAGCGATGAGAGCGCCTACACCGTCAGCTGGGCCGTCTAGAACTACCTCTATCCCGACGATTCCGTCATCCTCCTCCACGTCAGCCCTACCTCCTTCCTCTACGGAGCCAACTGGGGCCCCGACGACAAAACCCAACAGCACGACTTCGACTCACTCACCTTAACCAAAATTAACGACCTCGCCAAACCCTTAATCGACGCTAACATCAATTACAAAATCCATATTGTCAAAGACCATGATATGAAGGAGCGCTTGTGTTTGGAGGTTGAACGGTTAGGGCTAAGTGCGGTGATTATGGGTAGCCGTGGCTTTGGTGCTTCTTCTAGAAGGTTGGCCAAAGGTCAGAGGCTTGTGTGGCATCTGCCCCGATCCGACCCGACCCAGGTACCCGTTTCTCTGATCCGATCTCTTTCTTTTATGATTTAATATTTATTTATACTTATATTTTACTTTTAATAATAATAATATATTTTCCTTCCCGCCTCTTTCTCTCTCTTTCTTTCCGCCGTCCCGTCCCTCTTCTTCTCTCTTTCCGCCTTCTTTTCCCTCTTGTCGCCGTCCCGCCCTTAAGCCTTGAACCCCTAACTGTCCTTTGTTCCTTCCCGCCTAAGGTTGCCTGCGCAGCTCCACGCGCCAGACTCCTTACAAGAAAGCCTGCGTGAAGACCACCTGCTACTGCGATACGCGAGACGAACTGTCCCCGCAACGCGCTAAGGATTTTAGTTCTTCCCGCGGCGCGCTATGGATACCGTTCTTCCCGCGACGCGCTAAGGAATATAGTTCTTCTCGCGACGCGCTTAGAATTGAAGTTCTTCCCGCGGCGCGCTTAGAAATGTAGTTCTTCCCGCGACGCGTTAAGGTTGGTTCTGTCTGCCTTCGCGCTCGCGCACTCTTGACCTTCTGTGTCTGCCTTCGCGCTCAAGCTTTCTCGCGCTATGTCTTGAGTCTTTTCTTCTGTTTAATCCAGCCGTTTACTTTTGTGATGTCTTATCCTCTGTGCTTTTGACCTAACCTATCTTATGTCTGAAAAGCCACTTTTGGCGCAGCATGCGCACCAACCCCATTGGTTGACAGAAAAAGTGACTGACATTATCTTTTGAGATCTGCTTTTCCATGCTTGACCAGTACCTTTATCTGACCCGCCCATGCCTGTTTACTGTTACCTGTCAGCTTTTCCTTTGCCCCCTGCAGCTGCCATATCTTTTGATATCTTTTGCTTTTGGAATCTTTTACTTTTTGGAGATCTTTTCCCCTTTTCTAGGGATTGTGTTCCCTAGGGTTTCCCTATAAATAATAATGTTAATTTCCTAACACTACACACACAAAGCACTTAAACTCTCCTGTTCTCTCTTGCTCCTTGCCGTTGTTCTTCCTCTGCCGTCTCCTCCCTCTTTGCCTTCGTCTTCTATCCTGTTCTGCCCTGCTTTTCCGGTAATATATATATTATATATAATAATTTACTTATTAATTATGCTAACTTATAATCAAGACTTAAAACAAATCATTAAAACAATAATCTTATTTATAGGTTAACTTGTGCTTGTTTAAAGTTGGTTCTTGCTTTATCTTACACCGCATCGTTTATCAAGTGAGTAATCTCGTACCTAATCCCTTTTTATTTTAATGTTTTGGGATGTTCATGTGTTCGTACAAACTTAGAGTCTTAATCTGTTTATGAACTTTAGTCGCGCAGTATCCCATGTGTTGAGGACGTAGACTTGGCTGTTTATTTGTATGTGTGGATCATTAACCGTCTTGTCGGTCTATTCCGCAGTTCTCATGGTACCATTAGATGAACACGGGAGAACTATCGTTTATGATTTTCTCTTTTGTTTACACTTGCACAGTCTTTTCTTGTTTGTGAGCTCAATCGTGAGCACTGGCAGTCTATGAGTATGAATCTTAGAGTTGGTCCCGATCGGATTACACCCTTGTTGAAAACCAGACATACACATGTTGCGCGCAGATTTATTGTTATCTATGTATTGTATTAAACTTGATTTCTCACCAACACGCAAGTGTTTAACGTTTATTTTAACACATGTTCAGGTTTGCAGTAGCTGTTTTGGAGCTCGAGGACACGTAGGAAGTTTTCTTTATTTTGGACCTAGATTAAAATGTATCAAGACAAGTTATTGCTGTTCGAATATTATGATTTATAATATATTGATTTATGATGATTTATGTTATCTTATGTCTACTTTGCGCGTGCGCGAATGAATGTATTTATTAAATATTGACACCCAATACTGTCACGAGTAATGAAACAATATGTGGCGCCCCGATGTATAATCCGCCTTTGGTCGGGGTGTTACAGCTTGGGAGTGTGAGTGATTACTGTGTGCGTCATTATGTGTGTCCCGTCGTGGTGGTCAGGTTTCTAGATGACAAGGATGGTGACACGGTGTCCGTTGGATCGACTTATACTTAAAAAGATAATAAACATGAAAAATTATGCCACCTAATGTTTAGAAAGAGTCCAGCGCCACGTAAGCGATCCACGTAAGATGGTTTTAACAGCTAGGATGGCCAACTCAGCAACATACTAACGGGGTTAGTCATCTGTTAGTCGCTAACCGTTTAAAACAAATACCCCTTTAGTTAGGACCGCCACCAGCCAAGTGCAAAGTTGGGTTTGTTATTTGCCAATATGTGATAGTTGGGATTATTAAAAACCACTTTTCCAACTAAAAATAAATAATTCCACATTTTATGTATTAGCTAATAATAATCTCATCTTTAAAAATTCTTGCTAACGGTTCAACATTTCGACTATTTTTCTCTCAACGGACCTCAAACTAAAAACACTTAGCATTGTTAAGTGTTTTCCCAAATTTCAAACCGAGTTTCGGGTGTTTGAATTTTCAATTAACAAAAATCAAGCCATTTGAATCACCGTTTATATATAAGATTTACATCAATCGCCTTGTATTTTTCTTCCGATCAAAAACCCTAAAACATTGGTTTGAAATTCGGAAAAAAATTAACGACGTTAAGTGTTTTTTAATGGATGTCCTTTGAGAAAAAGATAGTCGAAAGGTGAGAACGTTCGTAGGGATTTTTAAAAGTGAGATTATTATCGGCCAACACAAAAAATAGGATTATTTTTTTTTAATTTGCCAAAATATTTAAAAACATGGTCGATTTACAAATTATGCGTACACAAAATATACAAACAATGGAGTTGAATCATTTTAAATTTATAAAACATAGCAATGCTCTATAAATACACGTTATTGAATAAATTGTAATATCTCACACCTCAAAATTATAATATCTCACGTTATTGTCAAGGCCTTGTGCAAGTGACATTCATGAATCATGATAGTTTAGGTACAACTAAGAGTGACCAATTTCATTTTCTTCCCTTCATGTGAAATAAAGTCATTACTTTCGGATTACAACAAATATGCATCTCCCACGTTTACCATTTGAAATAAGTTTGTCACCGGAAAGCTAATGTTTTTGGTCAGCGTGTGATTTTGGATCAGATCCCGACTAGAGCTAATCTTGTGGGAAAAGGATTTAATGTTCCTTTGGTACTATATTTGTTTGTGCGATGTCAACATAGACAAAGGAGGCCGTGTTTTTGCTTATTATTCGGTTTCAACTAGGCTTTGGAGGCTCATTGGGAAATGGTTTAGTTGTTGATTTTTCTACACCAAGAGACTAATCAACTTTGTGGATTGGTTATTAGACAATGCGGCGTTACACATTGGAGACTATTATGTTGATGACTTTGTGGGTTATTTGAAATCTTATAATTATAAATGAAGAACTTTTTTCACACAAACAATCATCAAAGAGACAACATCCTTGACCGCATAGTCAATTATTTGTTTGTTTTTTGTTTAACTGTAGAAACAAAAAACACAGAATCATTTGGGTCGAGTGATCATAAACCCTATGTTGACTTCGTGATTATTGTTTTCACCTCGTTCCTAGTTTCTTGATTTTGATAGTCTGGAGTTTTAATATATCGAATGTTAGAAAAACAAATATGCATCTCCTAACAACATTGAGAGAACGTAAATATATGGATAACATCAATATACATTAAAACAATATAAAAATGTCTGAAATAATTGTTATACACGTTTAATAAGTCCTTTTCAGATATGTTACATGCATATACTAGGCAGAATTCTAAAATGTCATTATTTGTTGACAATTTCTTGTGAGAAGGACATGACATGACAAGCCAATAAGCCATATAGCTTTTTACCTATGGAAAAAATAAAATCCTTATTTTATACATAAAAAATGTTTAATATTTAATATTAAGATATCAAATTAAGTAAACATCAAATAAAATTCGAATGAAAAGTTCAAACTTTTTGTTTGTGCAATCTATTTATAGATTGATTTGAATATCAACTAATTACGTCCCGAATTAGAATCTAATCATGCTGCTAATCACTATTACAATATGATTATTGAGATCTTCTCCCACTAGAAAAATTGGTTATAGACGTTACACCAATATTTTATTTTCTTCTTTTTTGAAAGACAAATATTATTAAAAAGCGGATTTTGGCAAGAAGCCGAAATCAAAACGAACAACTTACACCAAGAGAAGATGGTTTTTCAACTACTCGTCTCAAGAATACAAAAGCTTTACGGTTTCTATGGGTATATCATAGATACGACTTACGAGTAATGTAATATACAATAAAAAAATCTCCCATTCACTTATGTTGGTTGGTTGAAAGATAGACGTGCCCATGTATCTCCAAAGTACCCACCATGTTAAGAAATATACTAATTTTGATGTATTAATAATATTAAAGTATTAATACTCATTCTCCATAGGTTATATATACATATCTGGCACTCAGATGATACCGATGCATGAAGTATTTTAAAAAGGTAACATTATTAAAAGAAATTTCTAAGCTCGCTATTGTTAACACTATTCTTTACATAAACATATATACTTTGGGATGGCCTCGAAGTTGTCAATATCATCTCATGGCGACTAAATTATTAGCGATTTTGATATCATAGCCCACATTGCTTCGCTGTCGATCCATCTTAATTAAGGGACTGTACGATGAAACGAAATGATAATGCATGGATGGTCCTATATATGCACCCATATTATTTGAACCAATCACCTCTCATCTATAGGCCAACAGTCTCATTCTAGTAAGATATTACTCTTTTCTAAATATATTTTATCAAAAGGGATGGTCCAAAAGTCGACCACTTTGCTACAAAACTAATTATGTTTTTAGTTTTCTAAATCTTTATTGGATGTATTTGCCGACTAGGTTTATGAGGTGCAATGATAGACTCAATACGCTAATACGCATAAAAAGTTTCATAAACAAGGGGGCTGCCAGGCTGGACTCAAAACTTTCAGAAGAAAACGATTAAATTTACATCACGTATAAATAATTTGAGAAGAAAACTTATAAATTTACGCTACTTAGCAAAAGAAAGAGGGGGGGGGGGGTAGGCCATGATTATGTTTCGCCCTTGTTGACACAGTTATAAATGAACACGAGAATTTAAGATGGTTTGGTGTAAACTGATCTACCTCAATGGATGGCAAATATATATTTTTTATTAAGTGACAACGATTACAAATACATAACATGATATAAATAGAGACTAAACTATGCCTATGTTTACAAATGCAATCGTCTCCTTTTCTTTTTTACTTCAACTAAAACCAGGGCGCAAACAAAGGAGCCCAACAATTTCAAGGTTTACGAAGTTAACCGATCAATCAGAGTATAAGTTGGTCAACCATAATTGAACGGGTCAATTTACAAACTCTTAACTAATGAAAAATAAAGCCATCTAAATAAAAACAACTAAAAATCTTTCACTTAACAAAATGATAGATTCGATTGCTAAACGTTACAAACAAGTTTTAGTCTGTTGATTTCCAAATCTAGGAAATTATTGAACTTCCCTCTATTTTAGAATCTGGTCCACACCAAGTGAACACATTTAATTTGAAAGACTCACGGTAACCACCTTAGAGGCTTAGACAATGATCTATCTGAACCTGACAAACAAGACACATTATTTAATTAATGGACTGGTTTAAATAACTTTTGTTTGTTTACCAAGTTCATTTCAGTACGCAATAATTGCACACCGAGTTAAAAGGAGCTAGCCTTAGGATTTGCGAACTTAGGACATGTCTAAATAGTTAAACATTATAACAAACTGCCATACATCCAACACTATCACCTGTCATCACCGCCTACCGGTCATCGTGTCTGCTACCTACACCATCAAACAATTAACAATCTCAACCACTAGAATACAAATGATAAACATATAAAACGAAAACAAAATTTGAATTACCAACCCGACCACCGCAGACGAACCAAACTTACGAAAATAAAAGAATATCTTTTAACTATTAAAAAAAAAAAGAACTCATAAAACTTAAAAAAGTCTAGAAGGGGAGTTGGGACGTGTGTCCCGGCGTACCTAACAAAAAAGGGATCCACCACACAATACCTTCCCAGTATATCCTAAACTTCACATGATGATCTTTCAAAGTGGAGATTTTTTTTAATTGAATATTGGAGTACGACAATACGACGTCATTGGCAAATTCGATCAAATATATTTGTTGAATATATTATCCAAAAAAGTATATAAAAAAATTTAAGATGTAAAATTACCTTTTCACTAACAAAATACAAGAGTACTCACAATATCAAATGAATAAATAATAGATACACATATATTCTTATTACAAAAGCATAATGATTTTAATAAAATATGCTTCAAACCGGGATATACTAACAATTTTGCTCTGTTTTACGTCGACTCAATCAATGTGGCCTGTTTAAACTGTCGTAGTTAATCAATATTTAATAGCTCGGGACTTCGGTCAAGGATTTCGTTAAAACTGATACAGTAAACTAGGGGTGAACAAAAACCTAACCGTAACCGAAAACCAAACTGCTAACTGAAAAAGTTAACTATAACCGAACAAAACTGACGTTATAGTTAAGTGAATATGATTAACTGACCATTTGGTTATACGATTAATGTGTCTTCATTAACCGACTTTAACCAAAAACCTAACCGTACCTTGTTTGTTTATATGTTTCCAAATTTATACCTCTATTTTCATCTTTTATACCTTTAATTTCAACTTCGAACATTTAAAATTATGTTGCATTTTTTTATAACATAGCTTGAAATGTCATAACCAAGCTTGAAAACGTCATTTTCAACTTAGAAATTTTATAATTGAGCTTGGAACACCATAACTGAACCAATTTCAACTAGAACAAGAGGGGGAAAAAACATTTGATGATTTACCGTACTTAACCAAAATCGACTCATAGCTGACATATAATTAACCAACCATTCGGTTATGATTATGATTAGGTTGACTTCCATACCCGAACCTAACTGACGTTGAACACCATAGGCTAGTATCTCAGTTATTATCTAGAAGGGCAGAACAGAAATGTGAAAGTGAGAAAAGAGAAGAAAAGTGGAAAAGGGCCGAGGTAGTAGAAGTGCAGAACAAGACACCTCTCACTCACCCACATGATCCCCACCCATTCAAATAGACCATTTTTAATATACGTCGGATTATTTATTTCTCTATTTATTCATTTTTTTTTTGTTAAAAGAGAGAAATTATAATGTTGAAAATCTCACCAACAAAACGTGAAGTGAACAAAGATATACAAAAACGATCTTTGGAACAATAATATCCCAAACAAGTGATTCGATACTAGGAATATAGTTCTCAAACATGATCTGTTAACCTCGTGCTCGAGCTCCATTCATCTAATATTATGGAATGATTGTCAATATATGGGTTACTTGGGATCACGAATTTATTTAAGCGTAGTATATGAAGTTTGCGCTTGAGCATAGTTAACCGCGTTCACACCTTTTGGGAATCTATATTGAGTAATTCGTTCCTCGCCCATTTACACCCCCCCCCACCCAAATAGGTCAAACTTACAATGGTTCAGTTTTACAGATTTAACGATTTCAATTGTTCTCTAATATTTATTTACAAAGTTATTAGTCTGAATCGAAATTTTTTGAAATAAAAGACGTTTCTTTAACAAGATATGCATATTGCAAAAACAAAAGAAGTTATGTTGAAGGTTTTAGTCTTAAATGGCTTGTCAAACCTTAAAGTTGTTAACCCGTCAAAATCAAATTTTGAATAGGAATCTAGGAATTATCAAACCCCTACTAATCCAACCTATTTGTTCAAAGGCTTTATAGGTTTCAAGTTTTAACCGTTTATGAAGACCACCATTCGATACCACAAAAGCTTTAAACGCACTTGATTAAGAAATCTCATACGTGATGTTAAAAAATTAATATATTAAATAGTCTTAGGGTGTTAAATGGGACGAACCTAAAATTTGACATGAACTTGAGCACGAAAAAAATGCGTGACACGTGAATCTAAACACGACACACATATTTGCGGTTAACACAAACATAACCAGTTTGACGGAGGACTTTTTACTTTTTTATTGGTTGCTTTTATTAATACTTTAAATTTTTTACTTTTACAACAAAATATACTAATGAATATAAATACAATTACATTTTATAATTATAAAATCTTGTGTTAATTTTCTCTCCCTTATATTAAATACATCGACGGTCAGAATATAGTACCTCTTTTATCTTAATTAGTTGTATAAGAAAAAAAATTAGAATTATTTTGTATGTATATCTTGTTCCAAATAGAAGTAAGACTGAGAAATAAAATCTGTAATTCTTGTTGGGGAAGGTTTTGACTCGACTTAAAAAGAGAATCATATTATGTCATTTATGATTTCATAAGGTTGCGCAATAATGAAGCTTAGACGATATTTCTTTTCATAGGATTGATCCATATATCCGTCTCTACACATACATTCATACATACACATATTACATATGCTATAGACAACTTATTATTTTCTTATGATCAATCCTTAAACATAATCAAGACAATGTCTCTTTTCCTATGATCGATCTATATGTCTTAACTCACTATAAACTCGAATTCCCCGGGATTGGCAAAATGATAAAAACGACTCAAAACATATAATGGAACACAAAATCAAAACTATTCATCACATTAGGGTACAAAAAGATATCATGTCAACATATCAAAATTACACCAAAGGTAAAACGGTTCATATCAAACAATAAAAGATTCATATTATAAAAGTAACACTAATAGGTTGTTCGTACAATAAAAATAACATACAGGTCATCCATCTAATACAAATAACATATAGGTCATCCGTTAAATTAATCGTATAATTTGTGCTTGCAATAAATAATATATGCGTTTAACCTAATTATTTACCGGCCAATTGATTTTTTTAATACAGGTCAAACTTTTTTTATTATAGCAAAACAGTAAAATTTCATTCTTATGACATGTCAATGTGGATGTGTCGGTATATAGTATATGCCAGTATTATTGAGTTAACAGAGTTTATTCTTGTGTATTTAACTCAAGGCTAGCTTTACATCTCTAACGGGTGTGAGATAGTTTATGAATCAATACTGATATATCAAGTGTCTTATCTCGTAACTAAATATGAATAAAAGGGTTTTGGAGTTTGCTGGGATGTTCTATGCACTATTGGTGTCGCGTGTAGATTTTTCTAGCGAGTGACGCTTCATGAGTACATGTAGGAGGTTTTGAGCCATATGATAACAAAAAGTTATTTTCAAGTGTTTTTATTTTCTTTTTTTTTTCGTTCTAAGAGTTGGTTTATATCTATAAAATTGATTAATTTTTATCATTAGTGCTTCAACTGAAAGGTGGTTGATTCTTACGTGTTGCAAGTCATATGGTAGCTAGATATCGGGTCTTAGAGCTTTGTGAACTACTCGTCTAGGATGCTTTAGCAAGGTCGTAACTACTTAGAGAACAATCATCATAATCAATAGTCAATCATGAGAATCATTCATTAGGTTAAGGGGAGTAAGTACATAGAAATGCATCTTTCTCTCAAACGAATTCATTCTTTGTGTTATTTGTGATTGTCATTTGTTATCTTGTTTCAATCATTCAACCATCACAATTAGAATCAATAGACTAGCTACTAATAACGGTTTAGTGATGGGAGCTATGAAACTTTGTTATGTGGATGATACTTGGTTCGTGCCATACTATATTTCATACGCGATAGATACATTTGCCTACGCTTGTGTAGTATATGAGTAATTATCGTTTTTATAAATTAAAAACCCAACCCTGTGAATCATGTGTTCTAAAACTGATACAGTTTCACACACACCAAAATTTCTCTTTTGATTGCTGTACCGAGTATTATTGTCGTAATGAACCAATTCAACAACGACGAAATTCTTGTCGCAATGAATTACATTGTTATTTGATGACTTTTTTTTGTTGAATTATTATTAAAATATCTTATTATTGATAATTTCGACCATATATTCATTTCATGCCATTCATATTCTATAAAATGAGGAAGAAACGTTCATTTGTGCCTCCCCCAAATAACACATTTTGGAAGAGAAAAGTAAGCAATTAAATATTAAGCACTAGAACAAATAATTCAAATATTTAAAGTTTTATATGTGTATTTGAATGAGTGTAAAATTAGTAGCAAACGTAGATAAGATAATAAGATAACTAATAAGAGAGTTATTTAAAGGAAAAGTCGTTGTCCTAATTAAGGTTTCATTTCAAATTTCAGAATCTAAATATTTTGCCTAGATTGCTTGTAAACAATAATATTAGAACGTATCATACACTCTTGTTGTTACAAAATTAAATTAACTTTTAAAATCACCAACATACCCGTATTTATAAAGTAACGCGTCCCACGTATCTTTCATCTGTTTTTGCCAGGTGTGAATTTTTAACGTTTGGTTACTCTAATGAACAAATGTGTGTTATGTCAGGCCAAATAGTTGAGACTAAAAGTGTAATTTTGAATACGCGGATCAAAATTGTAACTTATAAATCACTTCTATCACATATACTATTCATGCAATTAACTCCTAATAAATTTAATTAAGTTTTTAATGTTAAAAAGGATGGAAAAATTGCCAATGCTATTAAAACTAAACTGGATCAAGAATTGGAACCTATTTAGTTTTGTTTGCATGGGTTGAACCTGATGGTTCGACCGACCGATTTTTGACTAGTGGCAGTTGGACCGATGATACGGTTCGGTGGTTAGACCAAGTTTAAGTAAAAAACAGAATTAAGAAAATATTTTTAAAATCATAAAAATATAATGTTTTACTTATAATCAGTTAGGGGGAAGGGACACTTATGGGAGCATTATCCATGCACCGCTCAATCCTGCACCGACACCTCATTTCTACTCTTAACTACCCAAAAACCACAAAATCATTTGTAACACGTATCCACAAGTACACTACAATTTTTTGTTTGTTTTTTAAGCTTTCCAATTCTAGAGATGGTTTTTTTTGTATAAAATTGTGTATTTGTATTTTGATCGCTTGTTTATTAGAAAACGTATAGGAGCTAAGCCCGATTTTAGATACATGTATAAATATCAAGATAGCAATGTTGTTAGGATTGTTTGTTTCTTTTAGGGTCTTGTCTAGTTTGGGGATATGTCCAGGCTAGATGAGATGCCTTGTGTTGTTCTTTCTTGTCATTAATAAAAGTTTGCCAGGTCCTCGGCCTTTTTCCAAAAAAAAAAAAAAACAAAGTACAATAAATGTCAAAAATGAAACCATTTTATGTGGCAAACATTTGCCATGGAATAAAGCCATGCCTCCTATACATGGGATAGCGACAGTTTTCTCATTTAGTTTGAAAGGCATACACCCTACCCGTATTGTTGCTCCGTACTCTCTTATAAACATTTGAAAGTTTTGGGAACTACAAAAGATGTATGCAATTAAATTAAATGCATTCATCAAAAGTATTTTTTATTGCTTTTTTCCTACTAAAAACTTATTTGCTTTTATTCTAATAAATATAATTCTCTAATAAATACTTAAATTAAACATTAAAATATTTTTGAAATTAATTATAACTTTCGATTTTTGAGTCTGGTGCAATATGACCGATTCCATCACTAAGTTGCACATAGTTCAGATATATTTCCATTTCCGGTTTTGAGTGTGAGAAAATTTATTGGTTATCATAACTTTAAATATTCGCACTTTTAAGTTTGTAAAAGTCTGATAATGTTTTTAAGTAGTATAAAAAATGTTTTGCATGGCAGATTTCACGCCAGAACAGTCATCTATCAATACTTCAATAGTTGTTATTACATGATGGAGAATATAAGTGCAAGTATACCATGAACCTCTTATATTTTGACTGGTTTTATTGATAGTGAATTTAATAATAGTTTTAATCATTAGACAGTATGTTATGGTGAGGGGCATCGAAACCCCTCCACAGTGCCACGTCATCGTCTCGTAAAAAACGGGGCATCGAAGCCCGTCCCGCTATGGTTAATGCCCCTTGGGCGCCCCAATATATATATATGTGTGTGTGTGTGAGAGAGAGAGAGAGAGAGAGGAGAGAGAGAGCCCCCTTTCCGCGCCCATCTTCACGACCACCGGAACCCCTTCCGCGCCCCCACCGACGGCGCCCCGCGGCGGTGTTCCGCGCCCTCATCATCCCATCCACCGCGCCCATAGCGTTGAGCCTTATTATTATTGTAAGGAAATAAATTAAAAGGGATATAATAATACAATATATTTTATTATTATTATTATTATTATGATATGGAATAAGATTATTTAGGAAAAAAAATAGACTAGAACAGAATAAACAAATTGTATATTACTATTAGGACATATGGTTATGGTATCGTTCAAGGATGTGGGGCTGGGCCGAGGTGAGAAGAGGTAGCGTACAAGCGTCGCTGTATGGCCTTTGGTGCGCCAATTTAAACACCGTGTCGGAATGCCACCCCTATTTGAAGAAACAAGAGAGGGAGAGATGTAGGAAGAAGAGGGCTAGGGACAAGACGGGAAAGCTGGAGGTTCACTCCGGAGTCTATGAGGGGTGGGGGACACTATGTGTGAGATGCCAAAAGATCGATTTATAATAGTCTAGACAAAGAAGAAGATGAACGTCTACAACATATACCTGCTAAATACTCTTTGATCATTATTCATCGTTTTTAATGACTATTGTGCTTTTAGACCTATATATTACATATAAAGGTTATATATTTAAAAGTTTTGCCATGAATAAACCAAGCAGGATAAAAAAATTTAGCAAGGAAAAAAAATAGTAAAACACATGCCATATTTCTCAAAACATCAAATTCAGACATATGTACGAATTAATCAAAAACTGTTGTTGGTAGTGATGTTGTGCATAGGTCTGCCAAAATGTCGCTTGATGGATTTGGCAAACGTTATCTTCACGTCATGCGTCATGAAAATTTTCAGTGAAATAGGTTATGTCATATCTCATCTAATAATTTCTTTACCTTCGTATATTAAAAGTTAGATTTCTTCTGTTTGTATAGAAGTCATACTGTTCTTGGATGTATTAAGATTGCTCTTACCTAGAAATTCTCAATCGACTTCATAAAGTGCAGTTAGTTAAACATGATATGACAAGGTGTTGCTAAGTGTATATCTTTATGAAGTTTATGGTGACTCCACAAATGAAACATACTATGATTGTGTTCATGCCTCATGTAAATAGTCTTATTTAGGCTTTGAGTTCTTTTGCTCAACTAATCAAATATCATTAGAAGTGAATCTATGTTGTGTTTAACGAGAGTATACCCCGTTTACAATTGGGCCATATTTTATACATGCAACACGCCCCTACCCTACATAAATTGAATCATGTGTTTTAGACCCTTAAGAAATAAAAGTTTTATATATCTTCATAACCTCTCATGCTCTATTCCAGGCAAAACTTTCTCCAACTATGTGAACAGAAACAAAAATCTGAATTTGAGTTTTCCTCAAAAATTAAAATTGAGCCTCATTTCAAAAATTTTCTTTTCATATTTGCCTCTACTTATTTCCTTAATCTCTTTAACCATAAAGAAATATAAATATTAGATATTTTTAGCATCACACGTTTTCTCTTCAGAGATGGTACATATTGTATAGAAATTAGTCCGTTTATTTTATTAATAACTCGAAGTTACTTAAATATATTAATCGTGTTGACCGCTCTTGATCCATTTTGGTCATCACTTACGTAAGATCTGCTACTATATGTCATGGGTGAGGGTGCCAAAAGCTAATAAGATATATGCTTGATTATATTACTCGACGTGAACTATGCGTTGCTAACATTTATTGAAAATGAAATATTGTATCATGTATTATTAAAAAGATATATTCCCATCATATCATACTTAAATAATAATAATGTACTTTATGACCCATAATTGCTCCATCCTTTTCTTTGGGGAAAATCGATTGCTGTTTCACCTCTGACATCAAATGCCCGTTGGTGGGCTTAATGGGTAAACTTAATCCATATTAAATCGACCAATAATGACATTTTTTTATATAATTTAATTGATGAATAAAGTTATAAATGTTTTTTTTGGCATAATTTAGTTATACTAAGTCTTCCATTCATTTTCGGTTTTGAACAGCTCCACGTAATGCTTAATCTCTTCAAGATTTATAGTTATAACAAAATCACCAACATATACATGTCGAATATAAAACCGAATTTTGATCTATTAATAAATAAAATAAATATAAAAACTACACACTTTTATTATATTACTTTTGTATCCTTAATTTAAAGACATTCACCAAGATGATATGCCACATACATCATGTGTCTTAACCCATATAAATTTTTTTGTTAATTTTATCGAAACCATTTGTTAACGTTTTAATTTATACGATTCAATCACCTTTTATCCAATTAAACGCAATCGAAGCCTTTTAATCTTTGCAAGACCAATAATAAGAATCTAGAGTTGTGGAATCTACGAGGGGCATATACATGATTCATTATTGTTTTTCAATTTTCAATATTGAACAAACATGTCTTGAAGCATGTTTGGGATTGAGTTTGAAAAATGATTATTGGTTTTTTGACTTTTTTAAAAAGTCTATTTAAAAAGTTAGGATTTGGGGCTTTTGAAAAACTGCTTTTTGATCATTTCAAAAAGCTAAAATAAAAAAAGATATTTATGATTGTCAAACATATTTTAACTTATTGGCTTTTTAAAAACACCGGTAAGCCAATAAAATAAGCAAAAGCTATGTTGGCTCAGGCCCAAATTTCAAACCCGTAGAAGATACCTCATCTTATCTAGCATGTGTTTTGAATGATGTTTTTTTAGAAAACTTATATTTGAAAATAAGGTTTTATGGCATCTTATTCTTAGTATGCTTTACCTAAATGGTAACTTTTAGGTAGATAATAGTAACTTTTAGGTAAATTTGATTCTTAAATTATTGTGTGTGTAGAGGATTTTAAAAACCAGGGTTAACATTTTAACTCGTCTTGTATTTAACGCCCCTTAACCTATGAAGGAAGTGGTATGCCACTCGTTAGCCCTTGCCAACTCAATTTGAGGTCATGGCCGTTAAAGTATACCCTTGGGCCTTAAAATCTTTTAAAGATTTTTACATATTTTCCCTTGCTAAGCTTCGTGTATGTGTAGTAAACTGAACTATAAACCAAGGTTACTCGCACAATCATTACATCCGTGAAGGCTATGTAGATTAACTTTTTTTCAAAATAGGTGTCATGCAGACTCTTTTGTTGTAGAATACTACCACCTTATAGTTTTTACAGCTTTTAATACAAATGCTAAGTCATTCCGAATTTTACTATATTACAATTGTTTGCTGTTTGATGTGTATATGTGAAATCAACTATAGACTTAGACTTCGGGGGTGTTTGGCCTATCTTATTTAACCAAGCTTATAGCTTTTTTAGTTTTTTTTTTAACAAAATAAGCTTAGCTTTGTGTTTGGTTTAGCTTTTTAAGCTTATGCTTATGAGCTTATATAAGCTAATTTGAAGAAGCTTATCTAAAGATGGTTTTTTAGCTTATTTGATGAAACTTATTTGTGTAAGGGAGTAAGTTACTCATTTGCCCTCAAATGGTGGTGGATTGATAACTTATTGTAACAAATTAAAGAATAGTGGATTTAACAACTTATTATCAACTTGTATAATATAAGTTAATCCAAACACTTAAAAAGAGCTTATCAAATAATAGAAAATAAGTCATAAGTTACTTTAAAATATAAGCATAAGCCTAAAAATAAAAGCTAGGCCAAACACCCCCTTCGTATACAAGCATAATAATTGCATATGTAGAGGCTATGTGGAGAGCTTTTTTTAACAAAACAATCTCATGAACTTTTTATCAAAACAAATTTCATGTGAACTTGTTTGTTGATGTAAAATAGTATTTTACTGCTTTACTGCTTTAAATACAAATGCTTATCAAATAGTATCATCACAAATTTATCTAATGCTAGTAGTTTTACACAATGAAAGTCACTTTACTAAAGATGTGACATGAAAGCCAGTTTAGAAAGTTTTAACAAGTTTGAGAAGCTAACCATTTCTTTAAAATTTCACAAAGTCAATGAGCTTTAATATACCATACAAAAATTGCATGACTTATTCATACAAACTAAGAAAGTATGTCGGTTTTCTATTAGTATTAACCAATAAGAATATCAAGTTTCATAATTTTTTTCTGTTGAATCACAAGTGAAAAAAACAACAGATTCTAACCTTCAACCTCAAGACAAAACAACCTTACTAAGGACATAGTGAAAAACTTTTAACTGCTAATATAAACTATAAAAACAACGTGTCCAAAATAACGAATGTAAGTTCGTGAATCTCATCCAGCTTTAGATGTCCGTGCTACAGGTGGAAGTACAACTGAATCAAGGTCAGCAGGGTAAGGAGCCCACAAACCTAATCCTCCCCTGCTTTCTTTTAACCCGCTGTTGTTTCCTTTAAACTCGTTTAACGATTTAACCCACTCGATTTTAGAGGAATGCTCACGTGTGTGCGGGTGTAATATAAAGATTGAGTTATACTCACAATTCGGGAACATGAAGAACTTGAAATTCCCCTTTAATCTATAAACAACAAACCCGAAACTCAACTGATCTCTCGGTGTGAATAGATTCACCTCGTTGAACCACAGGCAACTAAATAAGTTGTTAAGCGGTGTATGTTCGCGTATGATTATAGCTCCTTCTGGTACATCTGGTTTACAAGAAATATTGCATCAGCTTTCAGAATAATTTTCCAACTAAAACAAAATAAAATCCAAAAGAAAAGAACATTTTACTTTACAGAATTTCAATTTAAGATAATCCATGATTACAAAATATTAACAATTTGGTCGAATCAACACTTCAGGTAAACATGAGGTACAATTGCAATCATATGGGACACAGATTATGATAGTATTAATTTTAACATTTTAAAATATATTGATTTACCAGACTAGTTATGTACTTATCTATAATTAGTATGATCAGAAGGTATCTATATGCAATGTCTGACTATATATAGCTATGTAACCCTATTATGCACATGATGGACTTATACAGTCAATGTTTGTGATTTTACTATTTTGGTTCACAACATAGTCAAAATACTTTCATTGAACCACACGGACCAGGGCATATAGTTGTCTGTTGCAGTAAAATACTGGGACACAAAACTTTATGAATTTTTTTAAACTGTTGCCACAAAAAAAAAACATCTAGAAGGTGTTTGAATATGCTTCTAAGCTAAAAGTTTTAAAGACAATTATGATTCTTATTTTTTATTTGATAGGGTCACTAAGACTATCAATTTGGAGAAGTAAGAGGTTGTAACAAAACCATACAACTAACTTTTGTCATTTTCAAAACACACATCCAATGTCTCTTTGTATTAAAGTATTACTTAGAAATTACAGCATAATTGATATATTCCTCAAAATCAGCTTATTTGGCTTTCAAAAGTGAAAATGGACACTTCTATTTGGCAGCGTATAGACTAAAGCCAAATTAAACAATAGTTTCCTCCGAATTTTTTTTCTTGTTAATAATAAACCTAAAAACTATCTGTTTTGCATCACAAAGAGCTAATGAAATAGATGCAGTTTCAAATGTTCCCCTAGTATGTAGCTGTTAGAGGGTACTTAACACATTTATGTAACTGTAAGAAAATTTACATAAACTATGTTGGCGGTAAAAGTCAAAATCACAAATTTTATGAAATAAAGGGTATGATATTAGTATATAACAACTTAAATAAGATGTTAGAATGTTACCGCTTTTGGTTTGCTTCAACGGGTTCCAAGGTTCTAATCCTTCATAACGATATATTTTCATGTGGTGATCAATAAGAGGCCAAGCATATCTCTTCCTTCGTTTGTTAGAGTCAGCCTCCTCGTATATATTCTTATGATGCTTATGCTGAGCTATGGCAAATGTATGCTTTCCACGCCATAAATATCTGCCACATGCACTAAACCATAAGAATTATAAAAATTTTAAAAAGTATATGCAACAAAAAGAGACTATACCTTTCCAACATAAGCAAAGGATCAGCAATTAGCTCCATTTTTCCATCAATCCAAATGCTGTATAAAGCGTGAGGAAAAAGGCGATGAGTCAATATTTTAGGAACCTTCCCGTTTCTTCTAGGCTCATCATAAGGCAGATTCTTAAGCACGATAAGGCGCCAAATACCGACCATTCATCGTCTCTCACACTAACATTAGACTTTATAAAATCTAAAGATATCTCATCCACCACCATAAGAAAACAAAACAGTTTCTTGGATCTAGGACTCACATTTGATGGCTGATGAGGTGTATCATATCCATCAAATATTCCAGACGCAACCACAAATTTACACTTTTTAACATACTCCTTGTCTTTGTGCAACATTTCCGCACCACCGTTTTTCATAAAACCACAATGCACCTAACAACGAAAAAAAGACTAAGGTACCCTTCGATAAATCACAAATTGAAATCAAATTAACAATGGAACATACCTTCATGCTTGATTTGAGCTTGAAACTATCCCCTCTTTGTTCCCAACTTTGATGCCCTCCGAATAACGGGTGTGACCCGTTTGTGCTTGCATCATCCTCTTCAAAGCAGGTTAAGCTTTAACAAATTTTGAAGGGGATCTTTTTTCTGGAATAACTACCTTTTCTGGGTCATTGGCTAACGGTATAGAACAGCCTAAAGACACGCTTCAACTATATTAACCGCTGTATGTATAAATTTTGAAACAAGAAAGTGGGTAGCAGGCTTACGATGTGGCGGCGTTACTAGTCCCATTGTGTGTAGCATCTGAAACACCATGCTATCTTTGTTACATATAGCTGCAGTATGTAAAACATGGTTTTAAAAAGGCTATTTTGATAAACTTTGACGGGCGTGCACATCAGGCATTTAGTCGAACACCTGATGTGCACTTATGAAAAGATGAAAGAAAAGTAGAGAATACCTGAAAGGAAAACAAGAGATGACTGACAGGTCCAAATATGGAACAAGAGTACAAGTAGAATGAGCAGCATCCATAGAATACCACCGACTAAAAGCAAGCGAATGAAACCTCTTTTCCAGAGAGTCTTAATGGGATAGTCTGAAGATGATTTATCTGCTGCACCTAACAATAGTTGAAATTAAATCAACAGCGGTGTTGTACACTCTAAAACCTCAGAAAGTGTGTGCAATTGAAATATAAGTTGTGATAGGGTTTTGGATCCTAAATTAATCAACCTATGTGAAAGGAAATGAATTACCTTTAATTTCAAAGACGTTGTGTGAACGGTCAGGACGACGGCTTGCTCGTAAAGATACGGACCGGTGAGTGTCATTATCCATACTTATTTACAGCAACAAGTTCATTCAGAACAAGAGCAAGATCTAGATAAAGATAGGGAAAATGTTGTTATTATTATACTAGATGATGGTGAAGATGAAGATGAAGTGTATGTATGTAGTTTGAAAGAAGGTGTTGGATCACAGATCCAGTAGAGTATCTTTTTCACAACACCCCGAGTGTCAAAACCCGGAACCATGATAGATCCGATATCACAGATGGTGAAAACACATGAGTCCGGATTGAATATCGAAACAGGGCGTGTTTTGGGTATGAGAAAAAATTAAGGTACGAGAATAGATGAAACCGGACATAATTACTCGAAATCATATCCTTAGAAATTTTTGTCTTATGTTAACTCTTGTGTTAGTAATGCTTTTTCTATAGAGCAAACTGTAGTTTTCGTCCAAATCTGTGTTTTTAGTCAAATAGTTTTAATTTTACGATTTTTGTTAACGTGGTTTCATTTCACTTGCAATTAAACTTAAATATACTAATCCCGACAGTTTTATTATTTTTCTCTCATTCGCAAAACAAAGAGGGCTGTGTGCTGGGCCAACCCACCCACGTAAGCTCGGAGGCTCCATCATCATCATCAGCAGCATTCAGCAATAGTTAAAAGTTAAAACCCTCGCTTAACAAAAATCAGAAACAAACCCACACCCCTCTTTGCCTCACCGTTAAGCTCTTCGACAGACATCAGGTATGCATGTTTGATTTATTTTCTATATATTTGATAAGAATTGATTTTGTTTTCTGTATCATTCCTCGAATTTGTTGCTAGTTGTTGATTATTGTTCTGAAGTGATGGATATTGCACAATTAAGATTTAAGACATAAAGAATGCCCTAAAATCCATATATGAAAATTAGGTCACAAAAGTCCCTTTTCATTTTCTTCGGTTGACTTAAACCCAGATAGATAAAAGGTTCTAGGATCATACGGAACACCTATTTTTGTTCAATTGCTTCTGTTATTCGTATCGAAAAGGTTAAATTAGGATGCCAATAACCTGTTTTCTTATCTTGAGCTTTCCTACAACACCCACCCGCAAAGTAGCAACTTTTCAATTCCTAGACCCTTAATCGTCATTTTCTTCAGGCGTTGCTACACCATCGCCGCCGTTGAGTTTGTTGCACCACACCACATAATTAAATCAACAGCCGACCGCCTTCATCAACAAAATATTTGACTTCGGATTTGTCATTTAGGTAACAAGAATCCAATTTTTTTTTTCTTTTAGTTAGGTATGAACCATCTGATTCTATGCAGTCAATTGCAGTGCTATAGCGGTTATCGGATCTCTAGCAGAATATCAGTCCCGATAATATCGGGATGTTTGACCGATATATCACCAGTTTTTTAAGTCTTAATTGCCAATTTTTAGTGTTTAGTGTTAGTGCTTTAAGTCTTAATAAGTTCCTACTTGCTACAATTGTTGGTGTTTTGTAAGTTGCAAAAGGTTAATATGTTAATGGTAGGAGACTATACTGAATTGCTAGTGTTAAATTGCTATATATATATATATATAATTTTGCATGATATTAAAATTACCGGCATCCCACCGCGATAACCGATATCTCAAATATCGATCTTGACGATATCTGATATTTTTCAGCCTTAACTGCATAGATCTGATGTGACTGGTTTCTGTAGACCATGGATCAATTATTAATCACATTTGTTTGCTATATGTTTTACATAATCAGTTTGAATCTGGCTCTTGAATTCTTAAAACTTTTGTCTATATTACGTTTCTATTTGGTACCTTCTCCTTTTGTTAATGTACCTGCTGATTGAAATTTGATGTCAACAAAAATTTAGTCAAAATATTAACAATGAGAACTGTTAATGAACCTGCTTATGTGTATCCTGTGTATTATTATCATAAAAGTTGAATTTGGGCTTGAGTTAATGAACCTGCTTATTTGTGTCTTATGATCTGGTAGATTTTTGAACAGATTTTGTTTATATATTTGATGATTTTGGTCATTTGAATATTTTGAAAGCATACCTGCTTTTCCCCGGACCTTTTTTTTGTCAGAACCTATTTTTACCTGAACATATTGTTTTTGTCAGAACCTGATTTGACCCAAACCAAATTGGACCTGTTTTAAATCGACTCGTGATAACCTGTGACCTCCCCGCCTGTTTTCCCAGGCCCACTTGTTATCTTGGATAGAATGCCCAATTTTTATCGCGGTTTGAACACAGATTTATAGGTCTGCAGAGTAATTTCATCATGCGAGGAACGTTAGTAGCATACCCTGTACAAGATTTATACTGTTAATATTTAAAGCATTCTTAATCTTATCAAACTGTTTTTTTACCTAATATTTTTGGTTACTTCTTATAAGTTATGATCACCATTTAAGTTACTTAATTTCCTGTGATTAGGCTGCTAACTCTTCTTTTTTATTTCCTGTTTATAGCAAGTAGAAACAAGACATGGATGTTGACATTGACCATTATGTCATTCTCGGGTTGCCATCTGGCGAAGAGGGATTCAAGCTTTCAGAGAAAGAAATAATCAAAGCATACCGTTTAAAGGCTTTAGAATTACATCCCGACAAACGACCCGATGACCCTAACGCACCCGCCAATTTCCAAAAACTTCAAACATCTTACCAAATCTTGAAAGATGAAAAAGCCAGAAAACTTTTTCACGATCTTCTTCGCGTTAAACAACAAAAACTTCAACGCCAATCACAACATGATTCCAAACGAAGGCGAATGATGTCGGATCTTGAAGAACGAGAACGGTCTGCTTTTGCAGCTCAAGATTCATCTGCAAAAGCTGCAAGTGAAGAAGAGAGTATTGCTAGAAAACTTAAAGAAGAAATTAGTAGAATTCGTGCAATGCATGCTAATAAATCTAATCCCGTTACAACTGAAAACGTTAAAAAACAAAGTGGAGTTGGAGAAACAAGTGACACGGGTAATGCAGGTCCCAGTGCAGAAGAAAAGGAGAAAATTCTAAAAGTTTCGTGGGAAAAGGGTGGTGTTGATTATAATGCACAAAGATTAAGGGAGGTGTTCGAGACATTTGGTGAAGTTAAGGATGTGGTTATTAGGAAGAAAAAAGGGTCGGCTCTTATCGTTATGGCTACTAAAGAAGCAGCTGTAAGTGTTTTTAATTAAAGTTAATTTTATTAATTATTAAGTGTTTATATGAACACAGTTTAATTGGGTTGTATCTATTATTATTTGTATTTTTGTAGGTGGCTGCGACAGGAGTTATGTGTGGAGATATATCAAATCGTTTGCTAGTTGTACCGCTTCAACCAGCAGTGGCTAATTTTTTCTCGAGTGCACGTGAGCCGGTTGTTTCACAGGCAAATGAAGAGCTTGCTGGTGCTGGATATCAGGCGTTTGAAGATTCAGTCTTGCAAAAACTTCAAAAGGTTTGACCTGCACTTTGTTCTTATTAATTTTAACTTTTTATTTACTAATTAATTTTCTCTTTGATCTGTTTTGCAGGCTGCAGAGAGACAAAAACAGAACAGCAAGCAGTGAATTACAGGATTTCCATTGATGATGATTTCAGTTGCATGTAGAGAGCGGATTAAATGTTGGAGAACTCGCTTCCTCTCCTTGTTCATGAGTCTTTTACCATCTCTTTTCTAAAGACCAAAAAGTTAAACTGATAAGAATGCAACAATCTGAATTAGAGACCATTTGTTGTAAACATATCTTGTTATGTACAATGGCTACATTAACTTTGACTTAGATGGTTGTTTGGCAACGCTCCCGCCACAAAAGCTCACAGACATTAGAAGTCGAAGCTGTCACTCTTTTGTATTCATTCGGGTTAGGGATTCAAGCTTTAATGCTTCGTAACACCATCGTTTCTTGAAGCTAAAAGCAAAAAAGAATTCTGGTTTTGGACCAGGCATAAAACCGATTTTTTGATATTATTGGCATAAAACCGGAGGGTGTACGATTTGGAATGGTATGGTTTCGGTTTGATTTTTATTGTGTTTCACACATTACCTTGGTTTTAAAAGGCCGTGAGTCACTCTAGAAGCCTAGGCGTGAGACAAAAGCAGTAGCCTCCAAGCGTCTGCTATATAATACAAACAAGACTTAACTACACAATTGGGGTCTAACGTTTCATGAAAGTAACAACATTGGGTATTAACTTTTAAAAATCACTTGTTTAGGTATTCAACTTTCAATTTTGTAACAAAGTTGAGTACTAAGTCTAACATCTGTTAAAAAACTTAACAGAAGAGTTATGTGAAAAAACTAAGGGTAATCTTGTCATTACACCTTTAACCTATACTAACGTATCAACTGATTATTTTTCACTCCATGTTTATAATACATAAAAGACACATGGACACGATTAGGGCAAACGAAGAACAATGGGAGCGTGGGCAATCAGGACAGAGTTTCAAAACTTTAAATTCGACATGGCTTACGGTACGTAATTTTGGTAATGATATGCTCTTTAGACCCTCTATTCTCGATAATGAGATAAAATTGAAACCATATTTTTGTATTTTTTGGTTCAGGCCTTCATCCAAAGCTTTTTTCTATCAAAATTCACAACGGTGGAGGATTTTCAATCAACAACTACCACAAAGTTAATGAAAGGGGTAAGGTCAATTATATAGATTTGTGGGACGCATGAAGGTTCTGTATGTTTTTTACTTCAATAACATATTAAAAGTTAGTATACCACGACACTTACCAAGGACTTTCGTTACATTCATGATTCTTTTCATTAGATAACAAGAATTTTTAATTATGTCATTGAAGTAAAAAATACAGAACCTTTCTATGTTCAACAAATCCACATAGCCTCTTTCATAAACTTTATGGTAGTTGCTGATGGAAAATTCTCTATCATGGTGAATTTTGATAGAAAAAAGCTCTGGATGAAGGCCTGAACCAGAAAATAAAAAAATACAGTTTTCAATTTCATCTTATTATCAAGAACGAAGGGTTTAATAGCATATCATTACCAAAATTACGTACCGAAAGCCATGTCAAATTCAAAGTTTTGAAATTCTGTCCTGATTTCCCACGCGCCTATTGTTCGCCGTTTGCCCTAATCGTGTCTCTGTATCTTTTATGTATTATAAACAAGGAGTGAAGAATAAGCAGTTGATACGTTAGCATGGGTTAAAGGTGTAATGACAAGATTTCACTAAGTTTTTTTTCACATGACTCCCATTTTGTTAAATTTTTAACGGATGTTAGACTTAGTACCCACCTTTGTTACAAATTGAAAGTTGAATACCTAAACAAGTGACCTTTAAATGTTAATATCCAATGTTGTTACTTTCATGAAACGTTAGGCAGTAGTTAAGTCTACAAACAATATTCGCTACCCATTATCTTTTAAAGCTAAAAAAATATGATATAATTAAAGGCTCTTTGGTCTATCGATATCAAGACGTTTTTTTGAACGGCCAAACAAGTGTAGATCTAAAATCCCTTTTTTAAAAAATATATGTGATAACAATATAAAAGAAATACGCATAATCTAGTAACATAAAGATCACGAACAAAAGTACAGAACTACTCCGACCTTATGCACAAGCCTTTGTACAATCAAACAAGCCCAGTATACAATCATACAAGCTTAACGTACAATCAATCAAACTATGTAAATTGAAGAATAAAAATCACCAGCTTACCTATTTGCGATATGCTATACTTGAAACAAAACAACCTTTATGCATATTTAAACAAGTTAAATATATAACCCAAAAAGCTCAATGTAAAATGCACTCATCAAAGTTTGTATGTTTAACCAAGCTCTATGAAAACAGCTAAAAGAAAAGGGAGAATAACAATTAGCATCTCTATTGCTTTGATGTTATTAAGCCGTACAAGGGTATACGAGACCGCTTTCACTCCTCACTCCTGAATGGTGACTCACCATCACAATTTCGATTATCGGTTTCAAGTTGGTTTTAAAGGTTAAAAAGACTTGATGTCTATTTCCATATTCAAACAAATTTATAATTTTGATATGCCATCATATTCCAAATCAAATGGAGAAGCTAATGTACAAAAACATCATTTATCCTATATAATTTCGCAAATTCAGTTTTAATACGATCCTACCCGATATAAATTTTCATTTCATCGTATCTGCCTTTGATGCCCGTTCAGACAGGTTTCCTTAGAATAGCGGTAAGAAGATACCAGAGACCAGAATCAACCGAGGACAACACCACAATAAGGATTGCCACTAGAACAAGAGTCAGTACAGCAGTCTTCACCTGCACAAATAAATAAATAAATAGATAAATAATTAGACTCAATAGTTCACCTCCATCATTGATACATTTATCAGTGTTAAAAATTATATGCTTTCTAGAGGTAGCAAACTGAACGGTTGGGTAACAAGTCAAAACAGGTACGGGCACTACTTTTTTCAATTAATAAAACAATTAATATACATTCAAATACACTCTGGGGAAATTTTGACCTGTTTGACCTGATACCATTTTAACTGTTGAGTTATATAAACAACCGACACACTGGTCGAAAGGAATATTGCGTAACATGAAAGGCGCAGTAATGACAAAAACTGCAAGTTAAATTACTTATTTTGTTATCATCATCATTACAAATAAATTGATGGAATTTTCACACAAATTCACACGACTAAATATCGTTTTATGTATTTTGGATATTTAACAAATAGTCAAATATTTTATATTTTTCCTAAGCACAACATTGGAGATTGCAATTTTGATAGCTTCAATTTGTAAATACAATATTCGTTGTAAACTCAACAAGAAAAAAAAACTACCAATTTTAGTCTAAAACAGTAAAAGGTTTAATCCAAGACCAAAAGTCGTTTCTTTTATCTGTTTAGCATAATAAGTTTATATTTTCTTCTCTGGTTGTATTAGATAGATACTTGGGTAAAAAAATCTAAAACTTGTATACACGCTTAAAAATACCTTTTTTAAACTTTACATATACTTATGCTTAAATAAGTTATATAAGACGAAAACAAAAATTAAATGAAGGAAATATAAGTAGCTGCAAATTATGAACACTAACCGTATTCTGAAAGCCTGGCCATTCTATGTACTTCAGCTGGCTAGGCTGCTCTGCGAGAAAGGACAATACAGATTTTAAACCCCTGAAAATTTACACAAGAATATTCACAATTAGTATGTGATCAAAACATACAATTATATTGATATGAGAAGTCACATATTTGACCTTAAATGTCAAAAGTTTTACCCTATTTTTTGTATTGAATAGGGAGAAGTAAAAAAGCATATAATAATATAGTGTGTGTTACCTTATAAAGCCCTTTGCAGGTGGTAACCAAAAGGGTTCGTTCCCATTGTTATTATTATGTAAACTAAGGTCATGAATTCTGCTTCCGGCTGAAACAGCATATTTGGCACCATAACGTTCTTGAACGATATATTGAGGTCTTGTTTTAAAACTCTTCAATAAATCATCATAAAAAATATTTATCAAAACATGATATTTGCCATACTTAGCGGCAGATGAAGGAAAAAAAGTTAAAAAAAAGAGAAGACATGTTTACCTTTTCATAAACGAAGTGGCGTTTTTGGTAATTTACTGATGTGTTCACAGGAAACTTCCGAATGTGTGATAGTGATTTAGGAAAATTTATGCCCGTAAAACTGGTCACCGGATCAGAAAATAACGCCATTTAATTGCTGAAATAAACAAATAAAAAATATTATCGAAAAGGCTTAAAGTCTATGACATTGCAAAATTCAGATTCAAAGTATGTAAATTCACATGATAATAACTTTAAAATGTGTTGCTAACCAACTAAAGAAGAAAAGTAACCATCAACAAACAGAATATCAGCAATTCCACACTCAGCACAGAGTAACATCTGAGTTCCAATTCCACTCATAAAGCGCACGAAGCTTTTCGTATAAGAAAAATACAAATAAACTAATTAGACATGACAATTCTACATTTTTAGTACTTCAAAAAATAAAGAAGTTGCTATAAATTATGCATAATTGATGATTGAAGGGGTATGCACCCGCCTTAACATCGAGCGGGGCGGGTCAACCCACAAGATATAGACAAGAGGCTTGAAATCACGATGTCATGAAGACACAAAGCCAAAACCTATGCGCGTAGCGCATATCACACATGCTCACGCATATCACATCTGCGCGTGGCGCATATCACATATGCGCGTGGCGCATATCACATATGCTCACGCATATCACATATGCTCACGCATCACATATGCTCACGCATATCACATCTGCGCGTGGCGCATATCACATATGCTCACGCATATCACATATGCTCACGCATATCACATGCTCACGCATATCACATCTGCGCATGAAACATCTGCGCGTGAGAATAAAGAGAAGACCTTGCGCATCCCCGGGATAGGCGCATAAAGGACAACACAACGAATGAGACAATAGTCTAATCCAAATCAGGATAAGGACAACAATGATTGTACTCATCAGACAACCTTCCAGAAGGTATCTTTTAAGGAATAAAGAATGTGCTGATGTTGACAGCTGCCAATGAAGGGTGGACAACTCAGCAAAACCCATGTGCCACCACGTGATGGCACATGGGTCAGGTAAAATACCTTGGTCAGAGAATAATCAATGAAAAAGCACCAGGTGTCCTAAGTACACGTGGCGCGAAGCAATAGGAGGAGGCCAAAAAGGCCCTAATTGGGTCTGAGCCCAATCATTGGAAACCATAATACTATAAATACCACACCACCTCCACAGTTGGGGTCAGACAAGAAATATATTCTGAGTCCTTTACTCATTTTAACATTCTTATCTTCTCCTGCAATATCTTATTCTCACACCGGAGGGTTACCCCAAAGAGAACCCCTCTGTCCCTTTCTGAGGGGTAAGCTCACGGTGTTGTTCGTTTTGTAGGTGGAAGAACTCGTATCTCGGAAAACCATCGGTGATATAGCACACTCATACCCGAGGAACGTAGATCGAATTCAAGTAAGTCGATACACGTTTCTTCATTGGCGCCATCACCTGTTACAACGGCAACTAAACCACTATTTCATCAGTTTTCTCTCTGAAAATCTTCACCATGGTTTCCGGTGTTCGAAACAATGATCAAGTTCTGGAGGATAATGAGCTTGAGAATGTTAATGAGGGACATCAGGTGCTGAGGGCGCCGCGTGACACTGCGCGCACCACCAGTAACCATCCCTTCAACACAACACCTCATAGCCAGACTGAAACTCCCCCAGACGATCTCACGTTCCAAAATCTGACAGGTGCAAAACAAAAAGGACCAATGGGTCCGGAAGTTGAAACCAATGACCCTAAAGAATGGCTCATAAACGAACAACGGCGTTTAATGGACAAATACAATGAGCTGGTAAAACACAAAAAGTTAGCCGACTTAACACAAAGGCTCGCATTTGATAAACAAACCATTCAGGGAACAATAAAAAGGGCGCGCGCGCCGGAAGACGGTCATTCTGTTCACACCGAACACGCTGATATTAGTGATGAGGAAGAGGTGCACAGCATGAGGAAGACGCGAGATACTCATGCAGGAGGTTCACAGCTTCGCGCACACATGAACATAGCACCTGGAGCCAAGGCTGATATGGATCTATACACACCATACAACCCACAAGCGAAAGAGCAAGTGGACATAACCACACCATATAGGCCAGCCATCTTGGTAAAACATTCAAAATTCACTGAGCGCATTGCGAAGGCTCCCATTCAACACAAAACCAAGATGCCAAGTGGTCTAGACAAGGAGAAATGATTCATGACTTGAACTAAAGGAAAAAATCAGACAATCAAAGCGCAATAAATACCTTGGCGCACCGCAATCCGCGAATTAAACATCGCCATGAAGTCCATTTTCCCCCTTTTCAAGGGTAAAACAGGGGACTTCAAAACAACCTTCGGCGTAGCCTCGGCACCTTGCTGCGCCTGAGGTTGAGCCACCAACGTTGCCGGCTCTACAAACATTTGAGTGAACAAAGCTTCATTAATGACTATCAGAATCACGCTCATAAAACCACAGAAAATAAACAAAGTATACCTGTTGGAGAAGACGAGACAGCAGGCACAGCACCGCTTCCCTTGTCCGCCGCGCGCAGAGACGAGGTGGCGGCACCATACCTCGTGTGGACGGGAGGACTGCCCACACCTTGAGGCAAAGAAGACGAGGAAAACTTGGATGTAAAACCCTTGGTTTTCTCAAGTCCCTTCGCCTGAGTAGAAGGAAGATTCTGGGCAACAAAGGCATCATCTTTTTTCTGTTTTTTACTGGCCCCTGCGCCAGTTTTGCCTTTAGCCTTGCGCTTGAGTTTTTGCGCTTCAGCTTCTTCCTCCTCCATTTCCTCTTCCACAAGCTCCAACTCATAATAAGCGAGCGCATCTACAATACGCGCAACAGAAATGTTAAAACCAAATTTGATACTCTAAGGGCCTAAGCACAAATACAAAGGCTTACCAAGCGCATCGCTGTAAAAACAAAATTCTAAATCGACAAGGATGAACATATCATTGAAGCGATCAGGGAAAGCAACTTCCCCAGCGCTCAGCGCGACAGAGCCACCTTCCGTATGCTCGTCATAGGCGGCGTGGATGTATTCCTTGCTTTCTGCATAAAACAAGACAAGTGATATCAGCAAAACGAATTATACTCGCGCAAAATTAATGCAATTAACAAACAACCCACCTGAGCCATCAACATGGATGACAGGCTCAGT
Organism: Bidens hawaiensis; assembly: GCF_021521415.1. Taxonomy (NCBI): domain Eukaryota; kingdom Viridiplantae; phylum Streptophyta; class Magnoliopsida; order Asterales; family Asteraceae; genus Bidens; species Bidens hawaiensis. Next base: position 623,762 of record NW_027492290.1, read on the forward strand.
CCCGCTGTCAATCCACCTCTTGCTCATGCCAACCCCCACAAACGCTTCCTCGCAAATTTTCCTGGCGGGGGATGGATTAGCAGATAGTTTCTTAACCCACGCGCCAGATGGATTCTTAAGAACATCATCATCCGCGGGCGCGGAAGTAATCGCGCGCATAGTCATGCGAATGGGAATCACACCAGCCTTGATATAAAAGAATTTTTCAGCCCAGTCATGAAGGCTTTTGAAGGAAACAGTACAGCACTTAACCTTCTGACTGCGCGGTGTGAATGAGAACCAAGAATCTTGGATTTTCGGCTTATAAAAATATTGAAAGCGCCGAGGGGTGGGCTCCTCGCGCTGAGCTTTGCACATGAACTCAAAATGAGTCATGCGCACTAGTCCACATGGATGAACCTGAGATATATGAATCCCGTAAAACTGGAGGAGTGCACCTATAAACCTCGTCGTTGGAAGACGAAGATTACAGTGGGTGAAAAAATGAGAGTATAAAGAAATATAGCTGGCGGGAGGATCCGCCGCCGTTTGCCCGGTCGCCGGGAGCAGACAGCCATACTCAGGGAGAAAACCCTGAGAGGCGACGAGATTATCAAAGTCAGATTGTTTCAACTTGCAGGGAATCTCATCCTATCTTTTCACCGCCTTGTTCTTCCTTCCTTCCTCCGACGAGGCCTCAGCAACCCGTTTACCCTTGCCGGTCTTCTTCAAAGTAGACATAACCACTGATTTTACACGGCCTTTACTAGGGGAAATTGTGGTGTCTGGGTTATCAGACATACAATTGCGAATCGAACAATATGGTTACTTTAAGCACGGAAATCTGGAAGCAAAGATAATGGCTCTTAATCGGAATGTAAATTGAAGAAGCAAAAGCTCTGAAAATGACAATGGAGATGAAGAAAAAACCGTTCAAAAGGTTTGGTTTTATAGGTCCAGGGGAGAGAAAGAGAAACAAGTAATAATCAGATCTACGCTCACGCGCCCCCACGCGCAGGCGTAGGCCAACATAAGCGCGACACGTGTTCCTGACACTGTATGAGGAGACGTGAAAGGCAACTGTAGCACCTCGAGCACGTGAAAGGTCTGACACATAACGTCTCCATCTCTGATGCATGTCAGCATCAACCAACCACGTGCATTGACGATTCGTTTTAACCAAAGGGATAAAAATTTCGCGCAACGCACATATGAGAAATGAAAAAGAAAAGACAAACCCTGTTAAAAGAGCAAACTATTAAGTCTAATATCTATCTTACCTCGCTCGCGCGAGACAAGACACACATTAGACTGGGGGGGCTTGAAGGGGTATGCAACCGCCTTAACATCGAGCGGGGCGGGTCAACCCACAAGATATAGACAAGAGGCTTGAAATCAGGATGTCATGAAGACACAAAGCCAAAACCTATGCGCGTGGCGCATATCACATATGTTCACGCATCACATATGCTCACGCATCACATCTGCGCGTGACGCATATCACATATGCTCACGCATATCACATCTGCGCGTGGCGCATATCACATATGCTTACGCATATCACATGCTCACGCATATCACATCTGCGCGTGAGAATAAAGAGAAGACCTTGCGCATCCCCGGGATAGGCGCATAAAGGACAACACAACGAATGAGACAATAGTCTAATCCAAATCAGGATAAGGACAACCATGATTGTACTCATCAGACAACCTTCCAGAAGGTATCTTTTAAGGAATAAAGAATGTGCTGATGTTGACAGCTGCCAATGAAGGGTGGACAACTCAGCAAAACCCATATGCCACCACGTGATGGCACATGGGTCAGGTAAAATACCTTGGTCAGAGAATAATCAATGAAAAAGCACCAGGTGTCCTAAGTACACGTGGCGCGAAGCAATAGGAGGAGGCCAAAAAGGCCCTAATTGGGTCTGAGCCCAATCATTGGAAACCCTAATACTATAAATACCACACCACCTCCACAGTTGGGGTCAGGCAAGAAATATATTCTGAGTCCTTTACTCATTTTCACATCCTTATCTTCTCCTGCAATATCTTATTCTCACACCGGAGGGTTACCCCAAAGAGGACCCCTCTGTCCCTTTCTGAGGGGTAAGCTCACGGTGTTGTTCGTTTTGTAGGTGGAAGAACTCGTATATCGGAAAACCATCGGTGATATAGCACACTCATACCCGATGAACGTAGATCGAATTCAAGTAAGTCGATACACGTTTCTTCAATGATCAAATATAATAGTCTATAATCATCATCATAACTGAGCAAAGGTTCAGTAAATGCTGATAAACAGAAACCATAAACCAGTAAGTGTTGATTAATTAAAATCAAACAATTAGGTGAAATGGCTCTATGCTGCAATTAGGTCAAGCAATTAGTTTATAACGCAAATGGTGAGATTGAATTAACGAACGTAAACTTAAATTCAGCATTTGTGTAAAGACAGAACAGCCAATTAGAAACCAAAACCCTACATTCACATGAACAAACCTGGAGATTGAATATTATTAATCTGTCAAGAACAATGTTCAGGAACCGATTAAACGAAGTGGAGATTTAGACATTAGCCCATTGGCCCATAACAAAGTTGGGCCGAAAACTGGGGAACCCAATTTCTCTGTTGTAATAGTTTGGCAATTGACAATCACTACTATTGTTTTAATGAGGAGTTTATGAGGGGATCACCGCACTTGTTTGGTGACTTGTGAGAGAGGTGATCGCTACTTCTTAATATTAGTGAAATGAATAAGCTGATCACTACCTTTGAACTAGTGAAATGATTGATGTGTCGGTTATCTCTTCCATATAAGAGAAACAATTAATAAAGCAACTCTCGATTAGAGAATATGAAATAGGATGTTGAGTGAATTAGTTATCTTCTACTTGAATCTTTATAAATTTGGTGGTGTTCTTCTAACCCTTGAATTCCTTATATTCTTGCGCATCTTACATCTTGAGTTCTGGAAAGAGTTAAATCTAAAAAAAAATAGTTTTAATCAAGGAAAAACTACAATTTTTGTTCTTTCGAATTACCAAAATTATGGAATGGGTCCTTTTTTAAAATGAGTTTCATCCTTTATCCTTTATATGCATATTTTCCTCGGGTTTTGTCCTTTACACTAACAGTCATCCATTATTTCAGTTAAGTATTGACATGTGCTAGACACATGAGGGCACTGCGGTAATTTTACCTCCAAATATTAACTATTAGAAAAGCCAAAATTAATAAAATAGTAAAGTATGATGGGACTCACCACTAACCCATATCATATGTATCTTCTTCGTCATTTTAACCAAGACTCCATCCCCCTAACCCCAGCCACCACCATTAAAGGGCCACCGACCACCACCATCAACAAAACTATCGGCCACCACCATCAACAAAAGCGTCGGCGACCACCATCAATAGAAACGCCGACCACCGCCATCGATCAAAAACCCTAACCAACGAAAAAAGACCCAACATAGTAACCCTAACCAAGCCATTGATCAGAAACCCTAACCAATGAAAAAAGACCCAACACAGTAACCCTAACCAAGCCATCGATCAGAAACTCTTAAGCCGCCATCGATTAGAAACCCTAGCCAAGCCTCCTTCCTCCCAACCCCAGCCACCACCATTAAATCCACCATACTTATTAGATCTAACCGGAAAAAAGTCCCAACCTGCCACCCAATTTTGAATCACAACACAACCTCATGTCACAAATCACCAACGTAGGATTTATATCATAAACCCTAAACCAACGAAACAGAATCCGATACAGCCTCATGTTACAAATTGATGACTAATGGTTTCCCGGCAAGTGAATGAAGATGATGAAGGGCTTAAAGAAATATCTGATGAAGATGAAGGGTTTTATTTTTAACATATACAGCCCTTATAAATTTTGAATTGGAACCAAATCTTTAAGCTAGTTACATAAATAGCCCTTAAAAGGTTAAAAAGACTAAAATGCCCTCATGTGCATAGCACATGCCAATACTTAACTGAAATAATGGATGGCCGTTAGTGTAAAGGACTAAAACCGAGAAAAATATGAAAATAAAGGATAAAGGATGAAACTCATTTTAAAAAATGACATATTCCATAATTTTGGTAATTAAAAAGGACAAAAATTGTAACTTTTTCTTTAATCAAAGAAAATTTTGAAGAAAACTTGTTCACCCCTCTAGTTTGCCAATTCATAATTATAATCTTGTAATGATTCAAAAGTTTAGACAGATGATAGTTTGTTGTAAACGCTTCTCTCTTCTTACACTTGTTTCTACTTATCTCTTTCTTTATCTCACAATAAGATTGTAATTATAGCCTATTTTTACAAACAAATTAGTTAATAGAAGTTAATATTCGATTATCAGTTCTCATACCATTATATCTGTGTGGCTTATGATGAATTAGAGAATAACGCACTATGCCCTCTCTTACATTAAAGAATTAAATAACCGTGTTGTTACAAGATTGTTACATTGTTTCCGGGTCTTGAAAGCAAAAGATTTATTGTAAGTTCTCATGTCTAATCGAAAACCCTTTCTTTGTTCTTTGCCGACAAAAAATTAGCATAAATCTTTGTAAGAAAGTAAATATGTAACTATCATAATGGTAAAATGATAAATTTATTCTAACTAAACAAACATTTTTAATGACACTAGTGTTGGTGCAAAGACTAAATTTGTAATTTCTCAAAAGTAATGATCTAACAATTGAATATATATTATTTTGTTACAAATATGATTCAACGTTAAAGTATATTATCTCTTGTATTTGGGGTGGTTGTAGTACGTATATAAAATAGACCAACCTATCATATGGAAACCCGTTTAAGGAACCATATTTAGTTTAACAAAACTCAACCCCTCCAATAATAATTTAAATATACAATTTTGTTATACCAATTCGATTAACCGTTGAATCCAAACACCATTCGTGTCCCTCACGTGTGTCATCATCATTTTAATCATTTAATGACATTTTCAAGTGTCTTTTCACCTTGCAATGCATTTGTATTCTTATAGATAAAAAATTGCTTAACTTACAATATTATTATAATTTACATATATACATTTACGTCTAAGTTGTGCAATGCCTGTTTGTACCTTGCGTTGGAATTGTTTGTACCTTGCTTTTGTCATTCAAATTTCCTTTTCATCGGTTTTTTCTTTGTTTTCTTGCTGACAGGTGTCTATTTCTTTCCACATGTCTTTATTACTTATATAAGTAAAGAAATTATATGTATAACTAGAGTTCAATTAGTTATATTCTTTTTTTTATAAAGTAATTATTCTATAATAGATCAATAAATTTTATAACTAGAGTAATTATTTTATAACTTGGGTAATTATCTTATAAGTTGAGTAATTAAGTTGATATAGTTATAGTTGCCAGCTTCTTTAGCTCGCTTGTTCCGCACGGGTTTTCAGTTTGTATATTAACCAATCCCCGCATATTGTTTTGAATGGTAATTTGGATCACCGATGGGGCAACCAGCTCACCCAATAATCTTCATTCCCTAAGTATGAAACTGTGGGGTGCTAGGCTGTCACGTCCTCGAATGAAAGCTCATACATCAGTGGGACCCTATTAGTTCGGACCCGAAGATCACCCTCAGAGGAAATCCACAATAAATAAGAAAACCTCCTTGCCTAACCTAAAAATCCTTTATTTTTTATTACACGTGAGACTTGATTAAAAACCTTTCATTTTTAATGAGGTCATTAGGTGACTCATGTCAACTACTTGGGTAGAGGATTATTAGCAACACTCCGTGTATATAATAATTTAATATTTAATAAATATTATAATTTTCAAATAGTTTTTGGTAAGCTTTTGGAATTTTCCAAAGAAAGAAAAAACTATCAATCAAATACAAGGATTTGTAAATCAAAGGATTTATCAATCAAGTAGAGAACTAGAGATAATTTTGGAAGCTTCTTCACATACAAGGAAAATATGCCTGATTTCGTGATCCAATGTCACTTTGCCATATGCCCTCTTACACCATCCACAACAACTCATACAAACCATCATATCATCACTACGTCATACTTCAAACTTTTCAAAAAACTGTATTTTCTTACACAATAACAAACCTTTGCAAACCCTATTAAAAAATATTAAATATGTATGTATATATGTGTATATATATATTGTGTATGAGAGGGGTGGACCCTAGTCCAAGTTTGCTGCAAGTGTGAAGAGACAACCTTGGCTCCACAATGGTTGATTTTAGCTCCCCTTAAGTTTGCTTGGTGCCAAATGATATCAAACGTTGGGACATGCAACCCAATGTGGGTGCTCTTATTTTTCTTCTCTGATTAAATATTTGTTTTGTAGTGAAACAAAAAAGTTAAAATAGTCGGCTAAATTCTTTTAGTTTCTTGAATTTTAAAGTTCCTTTAAATCCAACCTAGTCGCGAGTTGCCATTACAAAATGTGCAAATTTACAGGACACACGAGGCATCAATACTCTATGCTAGTGATGCATATTTGTAATCGCACTCGAAACATACTTCACATTGAACCGATTTTCATACTTCCATCATGAAGCTTGAAGCATACACTATTAACACTTTTTTATCGTTAACTTGTTACCACTTTGATCTCACCAAGTTTGGAGGTAAGGTAACAAACCATCCGCATAACACCTCAAGAATGCAAAGCCAATCATCCGCGATGGAAGATCATCCGCATAGGAGGCATAACCTTCGTGGAAGAATTAATTTATTCTCAATAACTTTAAGAGTTAAGCGGAAGATATCTTATACATAAAAGGCGGGACAACACACAACAAAGAAGGGAGAGATTAATCATAGGCTAATATCCCCACGACGCCCATGATTGCACGATAGACCAATCACAGAAGGCCAGCGCTATACCTGCCAGCAACGTATACCTCCTTACACCAGCTGTACGTCTAATCAAAAACCATTAACATGCTCAGCCATGAAAAGAGAAGGTTCCATTGAGAGAGACAGTTGAACCAATCATTCTCATTCCCTTTGGCTATAAATACTAAGAGAAGATAAACGGTAAAAGGATCTGCAATCTTTTTTCTCTAAGAAATACTCTACCAATTACCATAAACAATTAATACGGCAATTAATACCATACTGATTCTCACGTCGAATGGTGGTTACGAAGAGAACCCTCCCTCCCCATTCCCCTTCTCGAAACGAGCTCATGGTATTCTGTTTTGCAGGTGAAGGCTGCCAAAACTTGTAACAATATACTCACATCCATTCTCGGTCGAGATGTTAAACTAAGCCTGTGGGATTAGTTTGGTGTTTCTTCATCAAGTTTCCCCTTAATGTGTCTACTAATGCGTAAATTTACGGTGTTACAAGAAGTTGAAAAGTTATCAAGATTTATTATTATCTTTGAGCTCCGAAATATAAGAAAATATGTTAGTTTTAAGGATAGAGACTTTATATACATTACGACGCTCAAGTTAACCATGAGAAAACAAAAAAGTTTTGACGTATAAAAGCGTATAGCCTTATATATTTACATTGGCAATAATGCATATTATAGAGAACTTATTTTTTAAAGGAACATTTGATTTAAATAATACGAGAAACGTATAAAAACACCTTTTTATCTTATTTTTTAAAAGATAGAGGTGTCTATTTGAAAAAATTGGGGTGAAAGTGTGACAGTGTGTGCTTTATGTCAACAAGCTACTTCCATGTGGCACAGCGAGATTAAGCGAAAGAGGAGTCTTAAATATGTGGGCATATGAGGTCCAAGAATAGTGTATCACGAGTGATTAAATAAATGTAAAGTGTAACCAAGTTTCCTAACGGTGGTGCCCATCAGATTTTTCGTTTTCAAGTTTATTGGCTTGCATATTGACACTTGCATGGCTACATTTTATTCCAACACCAGAGGACTCTTGTTAGCCGTATATATATTTCCCTTGACAACACCACTTCACCACTCGAAAGAAATATATCAATTTCCATGTTGTATTTAATTAAGCAATGTGTCTTAACTAACTCCTTCCTTGTAGGACTTCAACACGCAATCAGGTAGTGAATCTAGGCCTTAGGTACTAAATCTTTTGTTATCCATGGAATCTTGATAGGGGAGTTTGATAGTGTATTTAAGAAGAGAGAGTGTGATGTAGAGGAGATATGGATGATTTTGTGAGAGGATGGGCCGGATGAGTTATATAAGTGAAGACTACAACTTTTATTAGTCATCCTCGGTGGAAGATTCTGAAACCTTCGTGGCGCTTCCTTTCTTTTTTGTTCTATTATTCATACCAAACACAAAGTTAATTTTGAAATTGTCAACAAATTCCTTGGCCGGGACTTCCGTCGATCAAGGGTCTACTTACACGTCTTACACTTCTCATGGTAAAAATAATTTTGTTTGATCCACGCGCTCACTGTAGCATCCTAGATTTCAGTTTTATATTAAAAATATTACTTTATAAACCTTAAAAAAGAAGTACCTTTTTTTTATATAAAATACATGTTGAAGAATTTCATATACTTATTAATAATAATATGTATAATAGGTTAATGTTTTATAAAACTATAGATGCATAAAGTTTTGTAGGAAAAGAACTGTAAAACTAAAGTATTCAAAGTATGAATGATCAAACCTTGGTGTAGTTTGCAAAATCAAATGAATGTAACTAGAGGGGCCAAGTTGCAGTTTTAGTCAATGAGGTGGAGGGAATCTGGAAATATTAAACGATATATATGGTAGGTGTTATTTCGTCCATGTGATAAACTTAAGTAAAGCTCTATTCATGAAATCAAAGTGGAAGTGTTTAGGATGTGATATCATTACACACATCTTCAAGACTCAATCACATTAGTGGATTGTGTTTAAGTTAACTCGGTCAAGTATCAATAAAAGGAAAATATTAATAATCATTTATAAGAGGTTAATCGGTTGTTATAACATAGTTTTTATGTAATATTAAAACAAAAATATAATGATTCATACCAATCATTCAATAGCACGGCTACATATGACATGTATTTAGAACATACGGTGCTTCTTATGAAATACAAAACAACATAAAAATCAGATGTAGTAAAAATATAATATTAGTGAACTACCAATAATAGCAAACTTGTGAAAACGTAGAATAATTGCATACAGTAATATCATAAAGATACGAAAACACAGAGACAAGAAGAAAAGAACACACAAAGACCACAAAATGTATAGGTAAATTTAAGTATCTAAGACAAATTTGTGTCATTCCTAAAAGTTCTTAACCTTAACAATATAGGCCTCATGAAATCCTAACCGGGACCATGTCTTGAAAGAGAACCATGCTAAACAATTATGATTCATACGTTGCAAACTATTAATATAGTAATTGTAATGTTGTGTATTTATATACATGTGCTAAGTAGTTATGGTGCGTACTCATTCAGACCCATATATTTTCGTCTAAAACATTTGCAGACCCATGGTGAGCCCATGGGGTTAACCGCCCTTCATGATTTTTTATTGTTATATACTCGCTAAAGTCCAACCCCCCCAAGGTCCTCCGCCAGCCCAAGACATTTCTGTTAGATGTAGAAAAGAAAACTCGTACATGAACCAGCCTATAGAGTTGCGTATGTATATGTATATGTATGTATTTATGCATCTACGTATTATGTTGTTTACTGGAGATTGATATCAAATCATGACCGACTTGAGATTTGGCCTACATACATAATTAATGTTCGTTATGATATCTAATCAAGTTGAGTCCGGCCAAATGTCTAAGACTCCAACCTCAAACGTGTCTTCATCTTTTAGCCTAGTACATCATGTTTTGTCTCCATCTAACAGAAACGTCTTTTTCCTTCAAAAAGCCAAAACTAAATTACAAACCCAACATCCAAATTTATTATTATTTGTAATTTACCTTGGTAATTATTTTGGAACCGTTAATCCTAAACCAAATCTTTCATAAAACGCGTTTTTCACACGTAACATCAACTTTAAATATTTCTATCAATTAACGTACCATGACTTGTATAATTTAAAAAATAACACTTAACTATAAAATCAAAATTAATTACTTATAGTCTTCACTCTCTTGTAATATTATATATATCCTCCTTCCTACTTCACTTCCCTTCTCCAAATCCTATACAAACTTCATCGTACGACAATTATCATGGAATCTAAACTGATGAATCTTAACAACAAGAACAGTTTATTTATCGGTTATCGCGACTCGTTTTCTTCTCGAGAGTCGGATATCGAGATGATCTCCATCGACTCGCTTTCGTCCTACACCAGCCTCAAAGACCTTCTTCGGGCCACGTCTTCATCGTCCTCCTCGGCCGGTAATTCGCCAACGATATTCAAACGGATTGATAGTTGGCGGGAGATTCCTATTAAAGATCCCTTGTTGCAACATGCTGCATGGGCCTACCTTCAGCCTATGAGTTCAAAGCCTGATCCTCATGATCGGTGTTGCTTTTGGAAGTTTAAGGATTGTTTTTGTGGGATATTTGTCCGGCGGTGAGTGGTGATGGAAGACGGTGGCCGGAGGTTGGTTTTTAGTGACCTTTTTTGAAGCTTTGCTTGATTGAAAGGTTTCTTGTTTTTTGTATATAGTTTTTATATACAGTCGGGGTTTTAAATTTTGAAATACGTTTTCGTATATCTATACCGACCTGTTTTTAATCGGTTGAGATTATACAATATTATATCTATATGGTGATTTCTTATATATTGAAAATTATACACTTTTACTTTGTTATTAGTTCATGTTAGGATTACTTCATGTACACTAAAAAGTTGCTTTTCAAAAGATTGAGGATGAATGACGCTTGTCAAGTGTATATTTGACAGTTGTAAAGTCATGAGTCTTCGTTTCCAAATGGCTTCATTTGATTCTCCTGCACCTCTCTTCCTCTTTAACGTCGTCAATCTATTAGCACCTACGCCCTTGGTACCACCCACGAACCGATGTTTAACATCCTTTGACGTCTCGAAAGTGATGACATGACCATGGATGGCGCTCCACTAGGCAATACGCTATCGGAACTCTACTTCTAATTTTTTTCTTGATATTCACGAGACTTGAATCCTAAACATTTTAAAAATTAAAAAGTAAACTTTTATTTAACACATTTATATTGGTCTGTCAAAGACCATTTATTCATGAATTTTTCGTTACAAAACGAATAATATGGATTACTAAGAAGGGTTGTTTAGTTTCAAAATGTTGATCATGTTTAGTAACAAATATTCCAAAGATACAAACATAATCAAGTTTTAAGTTGTTATATGTATAATTTGTTTAATCAAAGGAGTTGTGGTCAAGTAGTCATATACTAACTCGTTTAGTTAAGTAGGTTGTGTTCGGCTAAATAAACTTTGCCGGCTAGTCAATCTGGTTTAAATTTGAATAAAAAATTTATAAGTTAAACCTGTTAACTTGTCCACGACTTGTAAACTTATTTGTAACCTTGAATATATTTGATTAGGTGACACATTTTTAAGTGTATAGGGTTAAAGTTAGTGCCTTATAAATGAATTAAAAGCGTAACCGGGTTAATTAATTTCAACACGTCTGGATGGACGACGTGTGTGATACCTGATCATCAATCCTTGAATGTTTGATTCGAAAAAGAAATAAATTTAGTAGTTGGTGAATTTGAGTGTATAGTCAATATCGTCATCTTGACTGAGTTTTGGTTATGTGTCACCCTGTCATAGAAAAGCTCAATAGTTTAATTTTCTAATAAATGTCTTTATGACCCCACCAACACCCCCCTCTTCTTGAAATTGTATTATCACAATTTTGTAAATAACATATGCACAATTTACATATATATGTGGAAGTAGAAGTTATTAGAAAGTGGATAATTACTATATATATTTTTTTTAAACGGCAAACAAAACCAAAATATTATTAGGCATAATAGAAATTACAACAGACAACCAAAATAGCCCAGTAAGTTACTAGACTCAATCTGGATACACCAATATGGACATCAACCCCAACCTTTATACAACAAAACGGACCCAATCCGTCCACAAAACCGAAAGCCCCTTTGATCTATTACTTACCCAAAGGAAGCTTAGAGTCTTCTTTACGTTATCCACCACCGTACCGACAGTTACCGACAACCCATCATGCACCATTTCATTTCTAGCCTTCCATAAACACCATAACGTAACGAGACAAATCGCTTGAAACGCCTTCGCCTTTCTTTTAGAGAACTTGGTATACCTATACATATCAAGAACATCTCGGACGCTAAAAGCAAACATCTGAGGGACATTACACCACATGGATATCGCCTGCCACACAGATTAAGCGAGACCGCACGAGACAAAAATGTGCTCAGTCGTTTCATCCAACAAACCACACGCCAAGCAACCCAAAGACGCTACCACAATATTTCTTTTAGCCAACAAAGTTAAAACCGGGATCCTATCCATCTCCGCCAATTCCAACTTTACTGGGGACCCAATTATTCCACTCAATTTTATAATCCACTTGGTTCAAACCTATAACTCTTAACTTGTCTTTAATACTTGAGACCGAAAAAACGCCGGACGTGTCCAAAGCCCATTCCACCTTATCATCACCAGCCCCTAAAACCACATGTTGAAAAAGTTTTAGCATCTTCCTTAACTCCCCAACTTCCTGAAACAAACCTGGATGCCTCCTCCAATCCAATGTACTGCAAATAATGCCATTCACCATTACCAGCCTATTATTCACAAAACATCCTTTATTTCTTTCCAAGTCGAATAAATGGGGAAACTTTACTCGCAGAATGTCGTCTCCGATCCAATAATTCAGCCAAAATAAAGTCTTATTACCACTCTTTACCACCTTTTTCACCAACAGATCTAAATTCAATCCCAACATATTGAGTTATTTTGAATTCCGATTCACCTGCTTCCATGGACTCGGAATCGACATCTTTGCGGGGACACTAAGCCAATCTCTAGACGAATGATGTATAGACCAAATTACCCTTCTCCACAATTTATCTCGTTCCCCTTTAAATCTCCACCACCATTTCGCTAATAAAGCCCGGTTCGTATCTTGCGACGACCCCAAACCCAACCCCCCGTGTTCTTTCGGAGCCGTGACTCTTTGCCAAGAAACCCAGTTTATCTTCGACTTCTCTTCTGATCCACCCCAAAAAAATTTTCTTCTCAACATATCCAACTTATCCAACACCCCATCGGGTGCCCGGAAAAGAGAAAAATAATAAGTCGGGAGGGCATTCAAGACCGACTTAATCACTGTTGCTCTTCCTCCAAACGACAAAATTTTTGCTTTCCATCCCGACAACCTTTGTTTAAACAACTCAACCACCGGGTCCCAAGAACTAATAAGATTCATGTTTGCGCCAATTTGGAGCCCAAGATGCTTAAACGGAAAATCCCCGGCTCCTGCTGCATTTCAGTCAATGAAACTCCTACGCCAATTTGGACACCCAAGGCAAGCAGCCACCTGCTGCATTTCAGTCAGTGAAACTCCTATGCCGAACAGCCTGCACTTAGCCAAATTCACCCTAAGACCCGACACCAAAAAAGAAACATCTAAGTCTTCTCCGTAAATTCAACGCACCAATAAACACTACATCATCAGCATAAATTAAATGTGATAATAGGGGGCCATTATTGCTACAGTTCAGCCCCCAAACACAGGTCTCTCTCTTCATAAAACCCGACAACTCCTCCATAGCAATAATGAAAAGAAAAGGTGACAACGGTGTCTAAGACCCCGAGAACATAGGAACTCCCTAATAGGAGAGCCATTTACCAGTACCGACCTTCAGAATTGCCGACACCCAGATCCTCCACCGACTTGGAAAGTTCATTTGATAAAGTACCGAGTCAAGAAAATCCCAATTCAGCGAGTCATACGCCTTTTCAATATTCACCTTAAAAATCAAACCCCTTTTCTTAGATTTTCGAAAATGCTTAACGGACCATCTAAAATGCTTCTATTAGAAAGAAAAGCCGATTGCTGCTCCGAGATCAGCTTACCTATTATTACCTTTAGCCTACTTGCCAACACTTTTGGAGATAATTTTATTTAAACACCCAATGAGGCTTATCGGGCGGTAATCCCCAAGACACGAGGGATCCTTAACTTTCGGGATAAGCGCAAGAAACAAAGATAAGCAACCACTACTGAACGAGCCAGCATCGTAAAATTTGTTAAAAAAATTTCTATATCACGTTCGAAACAACCCCAAAACCGCTTCAAAAACTTAAAATTGAAACCATCTGGCCCCGGCGAACGGTCCCCAACACAATTACTATATATATTAAAAAGGGGATTCAAATTCCCTCACAAAATTACTATTCATTTTACTATTTAATATTTTATTAATTATAACATTAAATGCCATAATTTTATAAATAAAAATAAATTAAAATGATGGTTTTATTTTCTTTATTTTATTTTTTGTTTAAACTAATTAAAATATTTAACAAACTATATTTTTAAACATTAAACTTGGACGGGTGTCGAGTTTACTGTTTACATGTTTTATTTATCGGTTAAATGATTTTCTTAAACTTTGCTTTCATATTTTTTATGGTCTGTTTTTACAATAACCGAAACTTTTTTCATGATTTAAAAATCCCATCGTCGCATGGTTTTATATTCGCGTTTCAACGTTTGATACCTCGCCTTTAAAATATTTTTTCAGCTTACTAATTTATGTTTAAGAATTTGTGTTGGTACCCGCTGATACTAACCGAATTTGTGTTGGTTCGCAGTTCTAGCATGCTGGTTTTTTTGGTTCTACATATGATATAATTTGTTTTATTTTTGCATTAACGGATTTATTTCTTTTATTTAGTTTCGACGTTGTAACTTGATACGACTTCGCGTCGACTTGCAACTAGTTTATAGTTTATATAATTTGTTGTATTTTGACATTGACGGATTTTTTACTTATGTGTTTTTGTTCGATTTAACGGTCCCGTAACGAAGCGCGGGCCTGAAAATGCTAGTTAGTGTTAAGAAAGTGAATGAGGAAAAGCTAGGCGGAGTTGTGGTTTTCTTGCGATGTATCAAAGTTGGAATTTTCTTTTTATGATTGAGAAACATGAAAACAGAATTTTTAGGACCGTTAAGGTCTCAACTTATTTTTGACACTTGGCAGATCTTGCGACCCCCCGTAAGTTGTTGTGGTTTTCTTGGATGTAAGACGAAAAGTAGCTACCAAATACATCCAAACACTTGGAAATTAGTAGTGCATATTTGAGACAAAAGGATATCTTTAATTAATAAAATTTGTTATAATAATATATTATTATTTAATTATTTTAGCATTATGTAGACTACTACTAATTTTTGGTACCGTCGTACTATTTTCTAGGGAGAGTATAAAAGGCTTTACGATAAAACACATGAACGTATACTCATAAATTAGGAGTTGTAATAATTTTAGTCGATATATCTATTTTTTTTATCCCCCACTGTACGTAAGTTGGAGGCATGATTGTATTGTATGGGTTTGGCATACTCTTATAATGGGAGAGCTGTGCTTACGCAACATTGACGAATTATAAGAATACCAAAGGATCAATGGGTAATAGAATGTGTATTTGATCCGAAGCAAAAATACGAACCAACTTTGGGATTACCTGTTCAGAATATTGCAAGTTTGGGAAGGGAATGATATTAACTGTTCAGAATTTCAATTAAGTTTATGGTGACTTTGAAATTGGGTTTCGGGTAATAAGAACCTCAAACAAGTAATTATACAGTTTAAACTTAATAAACGATCTGCTTCAACCTTTTTACAATATGCTTAGTACCTCACAACGTTCAACCTATCTCTTCCTAATGAAATTTGAATTTGATTTTCTAACAAGTTAATGACTTGAGGATAACATATATTGCTGTTTAGTTAATAAAATCCTAACCATAAAATAAATAAACGACATCAAATAAGAAATTGACTAAAATGGGTTTGGAATGTACAGTGGCCGCGTGGCCTGCTGGTCGGTAAGAAAGATGATGCTGTTTACTTCCCTTTTTCCACCTTGATATTTCTATTGATTTTTTTTTAATTTATTTTAAGTTTAGTGAAAAGAAAATAAATGGTCAAGTTTTGCATGTCCAATATTTATTATTTAACTATTCACAAATCCTTTTGGAAAAGATAAAATCCGGAACTTTTAAAATCTTGATTGTTCATTCAACTCTTTCAATTATTATGAAAAAGATTGTAATCAATATGATTGCAATCCTTGAAATAACAGAGAACCTTAACTTATTTTATACATTATTATTTTATTTATGTAAGCTGATTAATACACATCAACCGTTTGTGTATCATTAACACATAAATGCATAATCCGGCTCGTATTTATAATCTTTCATTTGCCACCAAGCGATGTTAGTCATATAACATAATGCGGGTCATATTCTAGCCTGATAGGCCATATAACCCAACACGGGTCATATTCTTATATTTTTTTTAAATATTATAAAAATTATACAATACTTTTCTTTTTAAAATAGTTTTATACATTATAACATTTTAATAAGTAGGTTTTGTTAAGTATTAAACAAGTTTACCCATTCGATCCCGGTCTTCTCCTACATGCTTTTAATCAACATATCCCCAACCGATGGGTTAAACACATAAAATAAATAAAAATTCTCCCCTTAATTTATCATTAGAAATACATATATCTAAATTATATCTTTGTTTATACAAGCAGGTCACAACGTCGTCTAGCAATGCTATCAACGAAATCTCAAATCAAGCACCATTTACTAATGCCACTTATATTATCATCAATAAATAGTTCAAACATTAACTGCTTTACTATCACAAATATGTATAATTTACAATAACACAAACGGGTTAAATTAGCAATTAATCAAGCTACCAATATGACATTAACAACGAGTCAATTTTATTCTAACCAGCATACCATATAAACCTTCACACAACACAGATACCTACCTCGTAGGTAGCAACTTGTTTTAACATTTATAACTTCTTACTAATTTAATTTCCATGAAATAACATATGCATATAGAAATGCCATCTATGCCCCCCCCCCCCCCCCCCCCAATTCCAATCTAACATACTTTAGTGTACCACCGCTTACATTAACTACACCTCAAACACAATAACATGAACTACCATACAAGAATAAATACTTTAAGTGCCCGCTTAATGCATGCATAAAGTGTAAGATACACTTACCTTAACCCGTAGGACGTAATAGAACTTGGCACGCTTCTCTGGCTCGTCGAATCCCAATATTCATCCTGCTTAACAACTGAAGTCAACAACCCTTTTAGTATATCCATAGGTTCAGGACCATCTTAACACCAATTCTATATGGTTAAAAAACTACACCCACATGTAAAATACAACTAATCGATGCATGCTTGTTCAAATGCACCCACATGTTCCTTATAAATCTTTCATACATGAGCCAGACTTCATACAAATAAACATCAAATTCCCATTCAAATGAACTCATGAATAACACTCTAATAAGTTCTTATTATCAAATCATTCAAATTCAACACCTTTCTCCATTGTGTCATTTTATTAGACTTGGTGTGCATTCACCCACACCAACACCATCACCGATGAACAAATGAACGTTCGTCGGAAACGAATGGAGATTTATGCTACCATTTGTGAACAAACTGTTGATTTGCAAACTTGCTTACTTTCCATTATAATTCGATTTACACGTTGATGGACTCGTTGAAATTCTTAAGTAAGCAATTGGATAATCCCTTAATTTTGCTATTGCATGGATTAAGATGTAAATAAACTACTGTTGGATAAGAGCGGAAAAAGCTGATAGAGGACAATACTTCACAAGTGCATAATGTGTTAGTGAATGCCTTTACATTAACACTTTTTCAAAAGACATAAATTCATGATTGCTCTTTCTTACAATTATTTAACATAAAGTTGGTGCATTTATTTTATTTATATTGGTTATATGTGCATGACAGTGAAACATATAAGTTTTATTTACTTTAGATCTGTCTATATGTAGAAGTTAATCATAAAATTGTACAATTGGGAAAAGAAAGAAATACAACAGAACAACTCTATATACATGTTTCATTAGTTTCATAGTCTCGCCTAAAGACTTTACAAACGTACAATTTACACTTTACAAACTGGTAACATGATAATACAAACTTTCTTTTCTTACCAGTAATCACGACACGAGCATTGACCATGGTCAAAATGGTGATAAATCTTAGAATTTCCCACAACAATTTCTCGGTAACACGCCAGCGAAATCTTTTTCATAGCATCATGACAATCTTCACATATTCTAACGTTTTTTCTAACAAGAACAGGTTTTCCAATCGATGTAGAGATCAACCCGAAGCAAACAGCAAGTCTCACACTATGCCAATCTGCTGACTTTGACTTTCTCCTCAAAACATCAACCAGCTTGAATTTAAGCAAATTACCACAAGGGTTCTTTAATATCAAATCCAAAACATCATATATCATATAACTGTTTTCATGTGATTTGTCTTGATCTTTAAACTTAAAGGTTTGACCTTTAACATCAAGCATGGTCAACCCAACAGTTTTAGTCAAGTGTTGACTTTCCATAATAGCTTTGACTCGTCTAACGTCTTCCCACCTCCCCATTTCAGCGTACAAGTTCGACAGCAAAACGTACAGTCCCGTGTTATCACCTCCAAGTGATAGTATCTTGTTAGCAGCAAACTCAGCAAGCTCAACATCTTTGTGTTGTCGACTTGCAGCAAGCAAAGATCCCCATATCCGAGAAGTCGGTTCCAGGGGCATTTCAGTAATTAGCTCTTTTGCTCTATTAAGGTCACCAACGCGTGCAACAATATCAAGCATACAACCATAATGCTCTATACTCGGGTCAATCCCGTATTGACTTTTCATTTCAGTGAAATACTTCCAACCTTCTTCCACCATACCTGAGACACTACAAGCCATTAAAACCGACACGAAAGTACTCGAATTCAGTTCTATACCCGTTTTCTTCATCTCTAAAAACATATTAACCGATGTTTCACCATACCCATGAATCGCATACGCCATAATAATCACATTCCATGAAATAACATCCTTCAAAACAATCCCATCAAAAACAACCCTAGCTGAAACAAGATCCCCACACTTTGCATACATATACGTTAACGAATTGAGAACAAATGTATTTGAACAGAAACCTGATTTAACAACATACCCATGAATTTGTTTTCCTTCTCGCACGTGGGCTATCTCGGAATACACGGACAATATGGCGGTAACTGTAACAGCATCCGGTCTATAACCATCTTTCCATATATTACAAAAGATATTTAACGCATCTTTATAGTGACCGTTTTGACCAAGGGCGGAAATTAGAGTATTGTATGATATTAAATTTCTTTGATGCATTTGGTTAAATATTAGTTTTGCTAATTTGGGTTCACCACATTTTCCATACATATCTATTAAAGCAGTGTCCAGTACAATATGAGGAAGGAACCCAAGTCTGATTGCGTAAGCGTGGGCGGTTTTACCCCTCAACAAGGATCCTGGTTGTGAACATGAAGGAAGCAAGTTTATCAGTGTTACATTATCGGGTTTGAGACCGTTTTCTTGCATCTTTCTCAAGCAAGAAAATGAGTCAACGGGTTGACCGTTTAGACCATACCCGCGAATCGTTGCATTCCAAGCAGCAACATGCATGCAAGAATTCGTGTTTAAAACCCTCTCGGCATAACAAATTCCACCACATTTCGTGTACATGTCGATTAGTGACGTTTGTACCATTTCACCGGATTCTAGTTTTTCTTTTATTATTAATGCGTGTATTTCTTTCCCTTTGGTTAAAGAACAAATGAGAGAAGTGGCGTGAAGAGCACTTACAATTGTGAATCTATCGGGTTTGATTTTGTGTTTTTGCATTGTACAAACGCATTCCAGTGAGCTTAATCCGTCTTTAACCAAAATATACCCGTTGATCATCGAGTTCCAAGAAACCAAATCTCTCACAGGCATTTCATCAAACACCTTCTCTGCATACCCAATACGTCCAAATTTTGCATACATTAAAATAAGAGAATTAGATACATGTAAATCCAAATCGAACCCAACTTTAAACACCTTCGAATGAACTTTTCGCCCCTCGATGTAATCCAAACACCCGCCACACGCCTTGATCACAAACGGAAATGTAAATTTATTGGCTCGAATACCCTTAACCGACATTTGATAATACAATTCGAGAGCTTGTTTAAAAAACCCATTATTTGTTAAAACCCTAATAACAAGATTCCAAACAAAGGTGCTTCTTTTACGCATTTCGTCGAACAGTTGGAGTGCATCATCAACAGACCCACTTTCAACATACGAAATTAAAGTTTCCATCCGACGAAGTAAGCTTGTTTTCGGCATCGATGAGTTCGATTGGAGTTTAGTAGTTTTTACAGAATTGAAAGGTTTCTGCTTGATTGGGTCGTATTGATTGATAAATTCTGCAGCTCTTTTGGGTCGTGTTCTTGGAGTATTATTATTAATGAAGTTGAAAGATGAAGTCAGTGATAATATGGCTGCCATTTTTGAAGCTTAGAAATTAAATATTATTGATTTCAAGATTCATTAAGTGTGGCGGGAACGAAGAAGAAACAGTTAATTAGTTTAGATAAACTATATTTAAACATTTCATACTACCCCCTTAGGTTTACCTCTATTATAAAATCAGTCCTCAATGTTAATCTTATATTGCTTTCGTAGGTCTGATTTTAATGAGTTTTTACTATTATAAACCAAAGCAAAAGCACTGAATTGAAATTGCGTCAAACCAAACTGTTACTAATGATTTGTCTTTGGGTTAGTTTCTTGATTTGTGCTTTTTGGACCTTCTGATAAAATATGATCAAAATAAAAAGCGAAAAAGTTTCGGCAATTAAAACTTAAGGCTTCCTATGATGTATTATTAAGCAAAGCTCAATTATTTGCATAGTATAACTTAAAATAATTAGGAGTCCACTTACAAAAATTGTTACATAACCCAAAATCTTATGTCCGATTTGTTGGTTTTTTTTCCTGATCAGTTTCACCGAACCCGAGTATGTGTAGTTTAAAAATTCCTAAACCAAGGCCAAAGTTGGATGGTTTAATGCTGGTTTAAAGTTGAACAATGAAACTATAATCTCAAGCTACTTTTGTGTGGTTTCCTGGCTCAGATTCAACCAATATATGAAAACTGCAAATCCAGTTATGCTTAAAATTGGCCTGTTTAAACTAATTGAATTTTTTATGTACTTTTTAAAACGTTACACGTTGATGCTTTTACGTAATGGATGTTTGTTAACAAGGATACGACAAACATGGATGGACATAAGACCTACATTCCATTAGGCAAACATGCCATTGAATGCTAAGCATAAGGATAGACAACCCGCATGAAAAGTTAGTCAACATGAGATACATATTAACAGGCTAACAGCAGAGAAAACTATCAAATTAGGTATGTTTGACTTAAAATGTCTTAGAATAGACAGAGAAAAATTTTCAATAAATTCAGGTATATCCAACACATAATCTCTATGGGCTCCACTAGGCACTAAGGGAGCACTCGGGTCTTCAATTCAAAATGACTTGGCACCTACATATGATGACATTTTTTGTATCGGTGGCCTAAGGTGAATAAACATGCTAGAATATTGACTCGTTTGTCAAGGCTCCAAATGTGCCCAACAGGCCCTACCAGACATCTTCTTTAACCCAGGCAAGTAAAATATTTAGCCTACTAGGCACCTCTAAAGCCTTTGGTAGATGACAAACCTTTTAGTTTGTTTATTCGTAGTTGACACATGTCATTATAAGAGAGATAACTTTACATGTCATTATAAGAGAGATGTCAAGTTAATTGAAAGAAAAACATGTAATTGTAATTTATTATAAGAGAGATGTCTAAGTTATTTGAAAGGAAAACATGTAATTGTAATTTGTAACGTATTCTTGAGTTTTTTATTTAAGGATTTAGAAAAAAAAAGATACAAAGTTTTTTCCTTTTCATTTTTAGAGTTCTTTTTTTAAAAAAAAGAAAGAGAATGGAGAAAAAAGTTGGGTCTTTTTTCCTTCAAAACTTTCCAGCCAAATATGGCCTGATTGTGAAAGAAAGTTTATAGCCAATTGTGGTCGGAATAAATTTTCACTAAGTGCCAGAATTCCCGCTAAATCTATCCCAACCACATGTGATCGGTACAGGTGTTCTGCAGTACAACGACCGCAATTGTGGCCGGTATAGGGCTGTCCGGTCAGAACATTTTTCTTGTAGTGATGGAAGATAACAATTTTTAGATTCAAGTGGAACTACTCATGTTTTGTAGAAAGAACAATTATTGGAGGCAAATATTAAAATGGGTTTTAGGTATTGTACCAACTAAATTCGAAACAACAAAAGCCCAGCACATGCAAGGGTGTTTAGAAGAATATCAAAACAATTATAAACAAAAGAAAAGAATTTTGAAGCTATTTTTCAACATCATATAAGAATGAAATTTAGTTCCATTCTTTATATAATAAATGAAATTAAGTTTAAGATATAATTTTGCTAATCAGTTTTATTATTGGCCCGATTATAAGATAATTATCAAATAGGATAATCGATGAGATTTCATCCCATAAAGGATCTCATAAGGTAGGATTTGAATACTTAAATAATACCTAAACTCTACCAAAGGTAGATTAATATCCTAACAACTATATCTTTCAAATAAGTACCTCTTCATGCCTTTTTATCATCTCGATTATGTTTAATTTGTTTGTCAGTGGAACTGTGGAAGGTGATGATGTTTCTACACGTAATTGCTATATAAGAGCTAGAGGTGCACAAATCGGTTTTTTTGAAAAAACCGGTTCGGTTATTAACCGGACCGGTTTTTTTTATCCAGAAAAAAACCGGTTCGGTTAATAACCGGACCGGTTATTAACCGGTTTTTATTGCTGAAAACTCAAACCGGCCAAACCGGTTTGGACCGGTTTAAAAACCGGTTAGAACCGGTTATTAAACCGGTTTTTTATAACCGGTTTTTAATAACCGGTCTAACCGGTTAACCGGTTTTTTTTTTTTTTTTTTTTTTTTTTTTTTTTTTTTTTGCTTTAGGGTTTAGGGTTTCGTTGTTAGCATTCTTTGCTTGGAAGATTAAAAACACATAACTTTCATTTATAGCTTTTACATTAAAAATACAAACATTAAATCGTTATCGCATATTCGTAACTCAAAAATACAAACATTAAAGAATGCTTAGACACGATTACATTAACAAGTTGATGTTTGTTACTCATTTTCTTCGCTACCCGATCCCGAGCTATTCCTTAGGTAATCGTCGTACGCGGCTTCTTCATCGGTCATTGGTTGAATGTGTCCTTGATTGACCTCGTCTTCATACAAGGCCGCCTCATAGTCCATTTCCCCCTCGAGTGAGCGTTGATGTTGTGCCCTGTCTAAAGAGTCCAAGTAATCCTTGTAGCAAATCGACATCTCTACAGCTGCTGGAGTGAGTCGAGTCCTCCTAATCGATATAACCCTGCCAGAAACAGAAAAAGCAGACTCCGAAGCTACCGTGGAAGCTTGGACCGTTAGTAAATCTTTGGCCATGGCGGCGAGGATCGGAAACTCATCCTCCTTACCTCTCCACCAAGCCAGCAAATCAAGACTTCTAAATTCATCCGGAGTCATGTGTTTCACAAAGTTGGTACCACCATACCTTCCAAGTTCACTGCTTGGGGTGTTTACCCTTTGACGTTTACCGGCGTCTTCCCAAATCATGTAGTACATCCCCATTTCAAGGTCGGTTTGGGATTGGGATTGGGCAACAGCTCTTAACGAGTCATGAATTTGGGAAGACGACCCGTGTTTTGTAAGGTAAACATCATACATGTTTGCCAATGTGGTGTTGAAATCATTCTTTAAAGTTTGGCTATAATAGGGGTTTTGATCGTCGTTTAACCCTAGCTCATCACAAATTTTTTCTATTAAAGCTTCAACACCACCAACATTGATGCAAGGGTTTAACGCAGCCGCACAGGTCAAAACAGCGGGTAGTTGTTGAAAATATTTTATAAATTTTTCTTTCATTTTTGCACCCATATCAAAATAAGGTGCACCCCTACAATGAATTTCAGTCAACTTTGTGCACATGACAGCAATTTTTGGTAAAGCAATGGGGCTTGTTGGATAGTAAACCCCGGATAAACTAGTTGTGCAAGATTTAAAAATTTGAAGAACCTCCGTAACGATCTCAATCAATAACCAGTTTCTAGGATCGTACGGTGCACATTTACCCCTACTTGACATTATTTGATGAAACGCAACTAGTGATTCTTTTTGTTGGATGGCTTTCTCAAACATATCACAAGTCGAGTTCCATCTTGTTGGACAATCCCAATTGGGCCCCAACCATTGACAATTAGCTTCATCACAAAATTTTTTGTATCTTGAAAATGTTTTATTGTTGCTAAAAACATCTCGTAACATTCTTTTAAAATTGTTTCTTTGCGTTTCGATCACGTTTAACCCATCTTGCACGGCCAAGTTGATAATATGTGCAATGCATCGGCTATGAAAAAACGCTCCATCACAAATAGGTTTATACTTTAATTTTAAATGGCCAACCGCGGCCGTATTGTTGGACGCGTTATCAAACGATATTGAAAAGATTTTATCTTCAATCTTGTATTGTCGAATGACTTTATCCAAGAGTTTAAAAATATTTCTACCCGTGTGCGGGTAATCAAACAATTGAAACGCAACGGTTCGTTTCATCATTTGCCACGACCGGGGGTCAACCCAATGAGCCGTCACACAAATGTATGAGTCGGGCGAACCATTAGGTACCGACCACACATCCGTTGTTAAGTTCACACCAGTTTGTAAGTTTGAAAAGTATGAAATTAGTTCGGATTTAGCGTTTTTCCATGCTTTAAGCATATCTCTTCTAAGGGTCGAACGACTTACGTGTTGGTAGCGTGGTTGAACATACTTTTGCATCATCTCCGTGAATTGAGGGTTGTCGAAGTGGTTGAAAGGAAGTGATTGTTGAATCACAAAGTTGCCAAACTGTTGACGTACCGCTTCAAGGTCGTACGTAAACACCGTTCCTTGATTCGTCATCTCCGGCTGCGAACTACTTCCGGATTCGTCCTTCAAGACCTTGCAAGAGGGCCTTTCTACATGAGCTCTTAAACTGGAGTTTGCTTCTTTGTTATAAAACTTCAAACAATGTTTGCATCTAGCTTTTTGGGTTCCGTTAGACATTTCGCATAGGTCGAAATGTTGCCAAATATCTTGGTTTCGTTTCGTGGGGATGACCCGAACGACGGTTTCTCCCGTGTTCGAGGCACCCATGTTGACCGATGAAGCAGCACTTTGGGAGGCCATGATAATCGACTACGAATTAAGAGTGGTATACTCGAGTATGAAATAAACGACTACGAAAGAAGAGCGTTTGGAGTTATAATCGCGTATGAAATAAACGTTTAGAGCTTTTGGAGTTGTATAATCAAGTGTGATCTAACCAATACCCAACCTAAACTATATATAGATGTTTGTGGGGGTAAAAAAACCAAAAAAACGGCTAAAAAAACGGGCAAAAAAAAAAACGGCTATAAAGCCGTTTGGTAACGTTCGAAAACCGGTTTAACCGGTTAACCGGTTATTAAAAAACCGGTTAACCGGTTTTTTTTATAACGGCTATAAACCGGTTATTTTAAAAACCGGTTAACCGGTTTTTTATTAACCGGTTATTACAAAAAACCGGTTTTTTTTATAACCGGTTATAAAACCGGTTTTGGCTCCAAAAAGTATAACCGATACGTAAACCGGTTACGTAAACCGGTCAAACCGGTTTTTAAAAAAACCGGTTTTTAAAAAACCGGTTTTCCGGTTAACCGCCCAAACCGGTTCCGTAACCGGTTTTTTTGAACACCTCTAATAAGAGCATTCTCATTCCACCCTCTATCCATAAACCAAAAATTATACTAAAACTCGTTATATTTTCTTTCTCTATTTTAATTAAATAATACTTTTTATATCTTTTATCATTATCTGTTCTCTTTCCTTCACTCATCACCACTTTCAAAATATATTAAAAAATTATAGGGGGTGAACAGTAGCTTACTTTCTCTAAAATATAAAAACTCTTCACTCACAATACCCTAAATTACTCTCTAAATTATAAAAACACCCCTCACATCAAATGAGAGGTTGGATGAGAATGCTCTAATAAGTTGTTTTAACTGTCACAATGCGTGAAAAGATTTAAACAACAACTGACACCGGATCTGGGGTCGTGCCGGTGCAAGGGATATATATTTTTTAAGACTTGAGAAATTAAGAAGGGCACTTAGAAATTAGAAGGGGCTAGCTGGCCAAACCATAGGGTGTATACAGTCCTAGCTAATACTAATATTAATTTTATGACACATTAACGTCACATCACACTTCAATGCCTTTTATACGCCCGCCCTAGCAGGGATGAGACCGATACCAGTACTGAAAATTTTGATCATGAAAAAGGCAAATTCTTGGTACCGGTACCAAAATTTTCGGTTCGGTATCGATTCGGTACCGAAACGATACCAGTATTTAAGGTAAAATTCGGAAACTACCGATACCATACCAATACCGGAGCTCAAACTTTGATACCAACTTTGCTCATTCCTACGCCCTAGTCTCTTCACTTGACCAGATGATACGTCATTCCCACTCCCACCCTAGCACTCTCCCCTTCCATTTTCTTTAAATAAAGTTAAAATTTTATTTTTTAAATAAAAATAATAGTTTTGTTTCTTTTAAAAGACAACTTTTATTAATATAAAAAAAGTACATTAAAAATACAACTAAAAGTTACATTTGTAACTTGAAAATATAATGCTAAATCTGATTGAGATATTAACGCACTTCTACATCATTAATTTGATGAGTAATTGCTGCTTTTGCTTGAACTTTTAGTTGTTGGACATTGGTTTATGCTTGGGTACAAATCGTCTTAGTATCATATTGTTGGTCTAAGATGGCTTTAACAAAATTACAGAATTTTGAGTTTATATACTGCAAAATTTTACAAATGATTGAAAAAAGATTATTTGCTAGTACAAAACAATGATTATTAAGCTCACGGTTCTTGGCATTGCTATATATAGATATAAGAAAATAGGATAAACAAGTATTAAATGTTTATTTATTCATACTTGTTTGTCGAATGCAGCGGTCAGCTCAGCAAATTATCTCTTTTTGGAAGTAATATGGATCTTCTCCACTTGCAAGTTTCAAATAATCTATATACCATTTACTGTTCGTGTTACAAGTTTTAATAATCTATATATATCAAAGCTAGAGCTATGAACGATTTATATACCAAAAAAATAGTAATGAAACAATACATGCTTTTAATAATATACATCTTACTAATATATTAAAGCAAGACTATGTCGACACATGCCATTTTTTTAAAGTGTCCACATAGGATGACACATAAGTAATTTTCAAAACTAAACCATATTTAAATCTATTAAATTTAGTATGCTACATTTATTGTTATTTTCAAATTTTCAAATTAAATTTTCATTAACTCTCATTTAATGGTGATTTCCAGAATAAAAAAAATTGTTTAATGTTTATTTATATATTACGTATTTAAAACTAATTTTTAAATAATTTATTTCAAAATATTATTATTATAAAGATCCATTTGATTTGTATAAAACAACTAGCATATGCATAAACTATTAAAGATCTCTTTTTCGAACGTGTGTACATCTAAATACCCAAAATTTGCCTTATGTAAAAATTTAGTTAAACTTAGCTTGATTCTTGATTTACTTTACCATTTTAAAACTAAAGTTATCATATTGTACCATTGAATTGTATATAAACATATTTATTATTGATGTTATATTCTTTAGTCAGCCCGTGTATGCATGGGTTACTAACCTAGTATCTATATATATATATATATATATTAAAGAAATATGGTTTCTCCTACTTCTATTGGTTCAAATACTCATCTCCATATATAACAATCATTCTCATAATTTCCTTCTAATTCAATAAATATAAAATAAAATAAATATTTATGACCCTTTCTATATGATTCTTTTAACCTTTAATAGTTTCATTGTGTGCATTTAATAATACAAGTTAATTAGAGAAAATTTTGAACTTTCAACCATATTACATACTAGGATAGAGCCCGTGTGATACTCGGGTGGTTAAAAAAATACAACAAATAAGTTAAACTTAATAATATATATAATAACATACCTTATGAATTCATAAGATATAAATAATTTTCTAAAATACATAGATTAGTAAGAATAATTTGTATTTGTATTAGAAAATAAAAATGAAAGGTTGTGAATTTTTACCAATTAAGAAAATAAAGAAGGTTACCATCAATTCATTTTAGTTGAGTTGGTAAGCCACAAACATTTTAAAAGCAACGTAATGAGTTTGATTCCCACCAACAACATATTCTTCATTTTATTATTCATAAAGTGGAAATTGTAAAAATAAAAATTTATACACTTGGCAGTCTATGTGGAAGAGTTGTGTTGCTTTAATAGTATAGATTATAAATTTATACAGCTCCTCAATTATATTAAAAAGGTAAAATATAAATGTTAAATCATTAGTATTATTATTCTTCTTCTAAGTTTCTGTAACTTATTAAAATTCTTAATATGTAACTTTTCCGTTCATCCATTAACATCGACACATAATTTCGATTTCATCAAACATACAACATATATATCTTAAATGTACCTTTGATTTCTATAATTATTGGAAGAGTTCATGTTATTCCTCATTCTTTCAATGAAGCCTATTGTTTAAAATTTCTTTTATACAAGGTGAAAGGCACTTTATGCTTTGAAAATATTCATACGGTTGATGGTGATGTTTGTATCACGTTTCAAGATGCATATTATAAAAGAGGTCTCTCATCTTCTCTTAATTATGTTGCCGTCTCAAAAAACACATTCAAAAATATCTTATTGTTTAAAGTTGTATATGTATATACTTGACGATTTCTATGTTTACGCATGTGCCGTACGCAGGTCAATAACTTAGTGTTTCATAGAAAAAAAATTATATGAATTCCACTAAACACTTGTAAATAATCTCTTCAAATATAACAATCCCTAGAAACAAACTTAGCCTTAAATATTCAAAACTCCAGCCTCTGGGATGCTCTCAAGGGCAGGCCTCCAATATCTCCGGCAATCTCCCTTCGTTTGTCTTTGTCTTAGAATCCGCATCCTCTTCATATCCTTCAACCGCTGTTCTAACGACTTTGATCCTGATGGTCTCGACGTAGGTCTGAGGCTAATAATATTTTTCCCTCTGCTGTTTTCACCTTTTTTGTTCGTAACTTGTTGAAGAACTTTCTGCAGCTCTTCCCTCTTCACCAAGATCTTCATCCTCACCACTCCGTTCTCCACCGAGTGCGAAACTACTCCTCTGCGACCCGCGATCTTGTTAAATGCCTTGAGATTTTTGGTAGCCATATTGGATAACTAAGAACCTTATGATATGAGATTGAAATATTGATTTTGATTTCTTTTGAATATTGCGAACAGCAGTAATTGCATGTATATGCTGATGAGTTGCATGGTTTATATAGGTGTGGGATGCACCTAACAGATTATTAATGTTTCAAAAATATATAAATAAATGAAACACAGCACGTGGTTGATCAACTGAAAAGAAGAATGTCAAACGCATTAACTGTATAACTATTAAAAAACGGAAAAACGTTACACAAATAGCTGCCTAAATTCCAGAGATGTCCATGATATGGCAATGACATCTGTTCCAATTTGAAGACGAAGTTACATTATTAGTTTAGAACAAAAGGTAGAAAATGTATAAAAATAAGACTTAATTATACCAATCGACCTATATTGTATTGTACACAACATGGCAGGCTGAAGGGTGGTGCCGGTCGACCGCCGGCCGGGGCACGCAATTTTTAGGGGTCAAAACTTTTTGTATCTATATTTTTTATATATACATTTAAAAATATAAAACTTAGAAAATATGAATTGTTCTTTACCATTTTATAATTATTAGACCCAAACTAAAACTAAAAACTAAGTTTAAATTCTTTTTATCCATAATCCATTTAATCAAGTTAAAATTTTTGGGCCCAAACTAAAACTAAAAACTACAAAAATTATATAAAAACCCAATGCAAAATAAAAGAAAAAGCGGTCGATTGAAATTTCTTTTTGGTTCCTTCCTTCTTTACGAATGTTGAACAACGACCAACCTAGCCGACCTCCACTGTTGGTTCGTTGTTAACAACCAGGCTTCTCCACGGTTGACCAAGCTTGCCACCAAGGACCAAGCTATTTTTTTTTCCAATGTTAGGAGAGTTTCAAAAATTATTGGTTAATCGTTAGTTATTATGGTATTTTTTTAATAATATATTTTTCAATGTTTATTGTTATAACATTAAGCCTCATTTAAAAAAATTAGTTTGTATATTTCTTTACTCGTTAAGGCTATGGGCCTTTTTATTTCGGCTCGGCCGAGGTATTCAAATTCTCGGAGACGGCCCTGGTACACAAAATAATGGAATGATAATAAATATAAAAAATAACCAATGGATGTTTATTTTTCAAATATTTTACATCTTAAATCTTTAAATGATGCCATTTAGTTACAAACAGACAATAATAAATATCAAATGCATATTTATAAGTGAAAATGGAGAATAGATGTCAAACAGACTTCAAACTAGATTCTAAAGTAAAATCTTTAACTGTAACCGTAATTTACATGTTTTCGTTTGAAAATTTTTATATTTAGTGTAAATTAACCCATTTTAGGCTGAAAATTTGAGCACCACGCGTTTTCGTCTAAGCTCTGCCACTACGTATAACGTAGCATCCTTAAAAAGGTTAGAGTTGGCCCATCGATCAGCCTTGGACAGCCCTATATGTCGCCACAACTTGTCCTCACTGCTATTCTTTGGCCACACGATCGATCACAGCCTCTCTCTTCGCCGGCTTCCTGATCTCACCCTCTCCCCGCGTCTCTTGTTCTTTTCGGGTCACTCACCAACTCAGTGTCTCAATGCAACCATCCTTCTCTTTACCTACTTGGCCGAGACCTCCGAAAGAAAAGGAAAAAGGTCTCCCCAGATTAACTTCATGCATTGATGGTGTCTAACCCTTAGTCTTTAACCCCCCACGTTACATTACCTCCATACTTTTAAACTCATTTTCTTTGATTAACCATAAGTTAGATAAATAACTATATTATGTCGCATTGATTTTACTAACTTCCATTAAATACGAAGTTAAGTTAATGATTTTGTTCTTCATACACTAATTTGGGGATCACTCCTCCCCGAGCCTCTGTTTCAACAACTCAACACGACCCTTAAAGACGTCGATCCTGGCATGCTTAATCCACGTTGGCTTGCATTGTTCCACACTGATTGTACTAAGAAAAATCGACGCAATAGTCCTATTTGAATATCAAATCCAGAACTATGAACATTATAAAGGAAAATACAATAACTAATCTCCACTAGGTGTTTATAAAACATATGTTATAATACGTGCATACGCATGGTTTTAATTAACAAGATACATCTCTTCCATTAAAAAATAAATAATATTCACTAAACACATGTAAATAATCTTTTTTTCAAATAGTCAAAACTCCAGCCTCCGGAATGCTCTCAAGGGCAGGCCTCCAATGCCTCCGACAATCTCCCTTCATTTGTCTTCGACTTAGAATCCGCATCCTCTTCATATCCTTCAACCGCTGTTCTAGCGACTTTGATCCTGAATGTCTCGACATAGGCCGGATACTAACATGACTCAGTTTATTTTCACCTATTTTGTTCGCAACTTGTTAAAGAATTTGCGGAAGCTCTTCCCTCTTCACTAAGATCTTCATTCTCACCACTCCCTTCTCCATGGAGCGTGAAACAAGTCCTCTGTGATCCTCGATCTTGTTAAATGCCTCAAGATTTTTGGTAGCCATATATATGGGATAAGAACTTTATGATACGAGATTGAAATAATGATTTTGTTTTCTTTAGGATTTGGAGAAGAGTAATTATAAGTATATGCTAATGAATTCATTGGATGGTTTACATAGATGTGTGATGTACGTACCTAACAAATCATTGATGTCTTGGAAATATATATAAATAAATGTAACACAGCACACAAGAGGTGGTTGATCAACTAAAAAGAAGAATGTCAAACTCATTAACTGTATACTATTAAAAAAACTCAAGAAACATTACCCAAACTATCTGCCTAAATTGCAGAATCATCATTACTCGGTACCTAAATGCTCGTGATTTGGCATCAGCATTTTCTTTTAATTTCGTAAAAGAATGTTTGGTAAGGTTTAAAACTAAACGTACAGAATATTATATATATACTGGGTGAAGTTATAATAAGAAGTGAAATGTGTAAAAAGTGTAATAAGTAATCTGATGCGTTGGATTTAGTGATCTGGTGGTCTAGATAGAAAGTGTTTTGTAGGCTGTATGTTTTATTTTAATAATTGTTTTATAACACTCTATGGGTATAATCGTCCAGTGTGTTATATTATATATGGAAACATTATCAGTCTATAATTATCATTTTTTAATCCAAATTTAAAACACATCACTTAGAACATACCAAGATATATAACAGTGTGTTTTAAATCAAAATTTAAAAAAACACCCTATTTTAATCCTAATTTAAAACACAACATCAAGACTACCAAGAACACCAAAAACACCAAGAACATAAACACACTTTCATTAACAAAAAAACACATCAGTAAACCATTTTCCCACAAACACCTATTAAACGCACATACACATCAATCTATCGCTCCCATCACAAAATCCTTCAATGGCTGAAAAATTCTCCCCTGCCGCCAAGCCCGCCCACCGCCGCCGCCGCCTTCAAACCCTACGTTTCCAGCAACCAAGGCTTGTATCTACAACCACTCCCGTGTCCTCTCATATCTCAAACACTATTGTATGGCTGAAAAATTCTCCCCTGCCTCCAAGCCCGTTCGTTGTCACCGCCCTCAAACCTTACGTTTCCGACAACCAAAGGCTCATATCTACAACCACTCTAGTATCCTCTCATATCTCAAACCCTATTGTTTGTTACACTGGGCTTTGAAATTATAAATGCCCTGTACGTGTGTGTGTGCTAAATTATATTTATAGTAGTTTATTTTCTTTTGTGTTTATACAGGACAAGACCCTCCAAGATGGCACATGTGGGGTTGGGGCGATTGTTTTCTTTGGATGGATCTTCAAGCAAAACATAATCTATATTCAAATGCTCAAAAAAGATTAATATTTTTTGAGACCAACGACGGTAATTGGTTCCTTAACCGACCGATAACCGCCTCACTATAACCTATAAAACCGATTAACCAAAACCGCCGTAATGGGTCGGTTATGGTTATGGTTATCCATTAACCGACATATCGGTTATGGTTATGAGTTTTGCTCAAAACCGCCCCAAACCGACCCATGCACACCCCTAGTATATATATACTTGTAAGTAATACTATATTACTATTACTATATATATAAAGAACAACTTTGGTGCCGTAAGTGGCCTATTGAGTCACTTGGCAGCACCGTATTGGTTAACGAATTTTGTTTTTCTCTTTTAATTCAGTTACCATAATAAACGTAATAGAAATAGGGGTGCAAACGAGCCGAGCCGAGCTCGAGCTGGACTAGGCTCGAGCTCGGCTCGTTTAACATACACAGAGCTCGAGCTCGAGCTCGGCTCGTTTCGAGCTCTATTTTCAAAGCTCGAGCTCGGCTCATTAGTACTATTGATCATTTATTATTTTATATAATTATTATTAATTTTATATATTTTTTTCTATTATAATTATCTATAAAATAATATATATTATTTAGTTATTTTTATTTATTTTTTCTTAACATTATATATATTAATTAATAATTATTAGATATATATTTAAAAATATATATATAAATGGCAGGCTCGTTTAGGCTCGCGAGCCGGCTCGAGCTCGATAAGT
Source organism: Bidens hawaiensis (assembly GCF_021521415.1). Classification (NCBI taxonomy): domain Eukaryota; kingdom Viridiplantae; phylum Streptophyta; class Magnoliopsida; order Asterales; family Asteraceae; genus Bidens; species Bidens hawaiensis. The sequence continues at coordinate 657,791 of NW_027492290.1, forward strand.
GAAGCTCGGGCTCGGGCTCGTTTATTAAACGAGCTTATTTTGAGGCTCAAGCTAGGGATCGGGCTCGATTAAGCTCGGCTCGATCGAGCTTTTTAACGAGTCGATCTCGAGTAGCTCGCGAGCAGCTCGGCTCATTTGCACCCCTAAATAGAAACCGACCAAACACCATTTTTTTGTTTTAGTTTCTGTACCACAACAAAACTGAAAGAAACTGGCCGAGTTCGCGTAGACTCACGGCCTTATTTAAAGCCCATGACCGAAAAAGCTCAGGTTTTACTAATGCACAAGTTTACCGACGCCCCCTCCCACGCCCCTCCCCCCCCCCCCCCCCCCCAAAATGGCCGTTGGTCCACCTCAAATTATGTATATATATATATATATATATATATATATATATATATATGTATATTTGTTTTTTAGTTCTGATATTATAACGTACGTAATCAAAACCGACTAAATTCATGTCAAGTTACCGCCTCAATAATCGGGAGTCGGGACCGACAACGCTTGGGTTTTTACCACCGCCCGGGTTTGCCAACCAAATAAGTATCGTCTTTAATATTTTCTTTTCTTATACGTTAATGTTTTTATATGTTAATTTGACGAATTAATTTTGTGGGTTTTAACGCTCAAATTTTACCAATGATGTCTATATCGTGACAAAATTAGCCGATACTGACCGATTTCGTGTCGACTCATCGTCGTAACGCTCGGGTTTAACAACGCCCGTTTTTCAACAATTAAGTTTAGCCAACTGTCCCGACGCAACGCGCCGAATAGAAAAACTAGCTTTCTACGTAATAACTTCTATAACAATTTGAAATAATATAATACATTTGTATTACTTGAACTAAATAGTAGGAGCATTCACAATGAAGTTCCCATCCACTATCTCGTATCCAAATTATAAGTAAAATATGTAATTTTGTTTATTCTCATTCTCATATTGGAGTCCACGTCTCTATACCTCACAGTCTCATAAATCAAATTATATGAGAACTAAAGTAAAATTTTATATTTTGATTTTCACTAGATATTATCATCTTGTATTTTAATATATGGTTTTGAGTACAAATTTACATATTTAATTGATTATGAATATATAAGATGAATCTAATGTGAAAGATTTTAAGAAAATGAAAAATTTTATAACAAATATGTATTTTAGTTAAATTTATAGATAAGGATATGGATTCATTATCAATGGTCTAATTGATGTAACAATGTTCGGGTTTAAACATGTTAAACTGTGTCACACATTATTATTCCAAGGATATGCATACGTGTTAGACAGATTTGACAATGTATAATTTAATAAATATAAAAAGGGAAAGGAAAACAAGCGGATGTTCCCGACATATTGGAATTCAAAATATGTTGACATCGTTAAATTTGAAGTTTATTTATGTATACCGAAGCACACCCCCATCATGCTGACGTGGACGGTGAGCCCACTTGTTATTTCTTTATCTTATCCCTGACAATACGAGAACTTTTCTAGATAATAAACTCCACTACTATTATGTTTTGGATTAGATGTTTTTAGTTAAATAATATTCTTATCCAACTTGAGAACAACATACTATATCAACATAATAATAATAGACTATCATTATTAATTTTTCTTAACGACGATCCGTACACCCATCCATTTCTAATTCTAAACTGATCCAAAAGAAAACCCATCATCGTTATGATTCAAGCCATATTCATTTCAAATGACAAGAGCATTTACTATAAGCCAAGACTTGAATGACCCAACCCTTATTCATTAACTACGTCTTAGTAGAGTTGAAAATCAAAGCAACCCTCTTATCAATTCATTGGTCTAACGTTTTCAGATTTCTTACACTTTGATGATAATGTATGCGCTTAACTAAAATAACATTAGCCAAGATATTTCCAAATACAATTTTTATTTTACGGTGCTTCTATAAATAAGGAAATGTATATTTTGAATTGTTAACAAAATATTGATCTACAAGCTAGGTTAAAACAAGTTAGATTACATCCATTAAAAGAGCGAATTGAGTTTGGCCAACATTAATTTGGAGGTTTGAGCTCATACTAATTTTTCATAATCTTCATCCAAGCTAAAAATAGAGTTCGCATGCAACTCAAAATAACTCAGAATTTGATAAGTTAGTTCATTTCTTTATTGATATTTTGTATGTTTTTATATCAAATAAAAACTTAACAATAAATTTAAATTATTTTAATTCTCCCATAATTAAAAAAAAACTACTCTTAAGTTGGAACAATGTAGAAAGAAATAAATGGTGTGCGTTGATTAACGTGAGCCAACCAGCGAGTTTTTTTCCAGCTTGGGAATGGCGTGAATGTTTATACGAACTAACTAGCTCGACTCAACTCAACATTCAAGCGTTATTGCTAGTGGACTTTACCAGGCTAATCATGAACGAGTTAATTACGAGTAAAGGGTTAGCTGGAAATACCAAGATATTATTAAACAAATTTTTAAAATTAAGTTCAAAACAAGTTTAAATGTTAATATATATATATATATATATATATATATATATATATATATATATATATTGACTGGGAAAGTTAACGTATAAATAAAGTTAGCGTGCTAATTGTGAGAATTAAGTAGAGTAATTATGTAATTACATCATACTTATATATATAATTACTTTACTTGATTTTCACAATTAACACGTTAATTTCATCTGTATTTGATCAAACCCTATATTAACAGTCATCATGTTTCGTACTAGGTTAGTTGTAAATACTTAAAAGATTTTATGAAATATATTTTTGAAAATTAAGTTCAAAACATGTTTAAATGTTAAAAAAGATACATATTGATCACAGTCATCATGTTTCGTAACGAGTTAGTTGAAAATTTTAAGAATTTACCAAATGTTTTTAAAAATTAAGTCCAAAACATGTTTAATTGATAAAAATATATATATATCTCAACGACACTCCTCATGTTTCGTGTGTAGATCCTACGTGGCGAGCACCAATAATCTCAGGCCAAGTAATACCTAATCATACAAATCACAGCCAAAGGTACAAGTTACAATGCAGTATGTGCAATCAGTTTTGACCACTCAACTCCGACCACTCAACTCCGACCCTTAGTGATTGGAAGAGACACTTTTTGTTGCCACGTCAACTCTTCCAGCCGTCCCACGTGGAGCACATATCTCGCACGAGGTTACCGCCAGCCTTTCACCTTCCATCTATTTTTATGAATAAATTAATAATAAAATCAACTTACAAGTCATATTATTTAAAAACACTATCGGTAAGAACCCCTCATTTTATGTGAGGGGTGTTTTTATAATTTAGAGAGTGATTTTCAGGGTGTTGTGAGTGAAGAGTTTTTATATTTAAAAAAAAATAGTGATTTTGCTGTATATTTGAAAAGTTACTATTCATCCCCTATAATATTTTAATATATTTTGAAAGTGGTTGTGAGTGAAAGAAAGAAAAAAGGTAATGATAAAAGGTATAAAACATATTATTTAATTGAAATAGAGAGAGAAAATGTAGTGAGTTTTAGTGTAATTTTTGGTTTAAGGACAGGGGGTGGGATGATAATGCTCTAAACAGAGATGAGCTCGGTACCATACCGGTACCGATCCGTACCGGTATCGGTACCGAAAATTACAAATTCTTAGTACCGGTACCAAGATATTCAGTTCGGTACCGGTATTGAAGGTAAAAATTCAGGAAATAACGATACCATACCGATCCCAAAACACAAAACTTTTATTTGTTTCGGAATTGATGGTATCAAACCGGGTACCGAAATACAGTACCAAATTTGCTCATCCCTAAGTGTATAAAAAAAGTTATTACAATAAATTTTGACAGTTATGAATTTAACTTTTTATTATTTGAAGCTATAAATGTCGCTATTAATTTTTAGGGATTTTTACATGTTTTCTCTTCCTAAATATTTGAAATTACATATTTTTTCAAAATACAAGTTTTTAATGCACAATGTACAATACTCTTTAAACATGGTTTGAAGAAATATGTAATTTCAAAGTTTAGGAAGAGAAAATATGTAAATGCCCCTAATTTTTATAATTATATAACACGTAGGTGCTGTTTGTTTTTGCAGACATAAACTGTCTGTAAGCTGATTTCATCTGTTTTTATGTCTGCAGCTGAAGATGTGGTCTGAAGCTCTGTAAGCTGAAAAAATAAGACTGTTTGTTTTTATAAGTTAACACTGTCTGCATAAACTGAAAATACAAACACATTAATTAATAAATTATTTATTAATTCATTAATATCACCAAGAAAGGGAAGTACAAGGAGTTCCAGAAGACGATGTAGAAGAAACTCCATTGTTACTATTCGAATCACCACCGCCACAAACGTCTTCGTCGTCGCCAGAAGACGTCTCCTCCGTCTCCAACCGTGACGGCGACGTGTCCGGCGTCTCAAACGGCGTATTTCCGGCGACCCTACTCTTTCTCCCGTTTTCCTCACCGTTGTACACCGGATTCGAAATGGATGGGTGGCATGGGCGATTAATCCCATCGGGACCGGAATGGCGGGGGCTCAATCGTTTATCGCGTTCAAGGGTTCCAACGGATCGATGACGGTGAAGACGTATAATATTAGCTCCTACTCGTCAATTGTTGAAGGGAAGATTGCGTTGAAGTGCCGGAGGCTAGTGCTGAGTTTTCCGGTGGGGTGATGAGGATTTTTGCGACGATGAAGTTGCCGGAGGCGATGACGGAGGTGAATCATATCTGGCCGGAGTTTATGGGATGCTTATTGTTGTTTTTGGATGGTTGGAGAGGAGGCAGCAGGAGAGCAGGTAGGGTGAAGATGTGTGAAGCAATAATTTTTAGCTTATTTTTTAAGATAAAAGAAGCTGATTTCAGATCTTATCTTAAAAAAAAACAAACAGTCTTCATGGGTGATGTCTGCGCGCCTGCAGACATCACCCCTCCTGCAGATGTTTTAATCAAAAACAAACACAACCATAGTCTGTAAATTTCTGAAAATGTCTCTTTTATCTTTTATTTTAAATTTATCTATGATTCTAGTTTTCATGCTTAACCATGTTACTTAATCAATATGAAAAAGAGAAGATATTTTTCAAAGTTCTGTAATTAATATAAATTACGGTCTACCCCAATTCGATTACATTTGTAGAGAAGATATAAAAGTCATAACTCTACGAGTAAAGCAAAATATAAACAATTAACACGCGTAGTTGAATGGGTAGTTGGTATATGCATGAGACGAGTGTTTGGATACGTGACACTAACATGAGAAGCTTTTGGGTGCATGAATAAAAGTATAAGACATAATATGAGAAAAATTATAAAATTATTCGTGGAGTTAATATAAATATGATATTATGTGATATCTATAATATATATAAACGAAAACCCTAAAATCCTACGTGTCGCGATGTGGTCGCTTCCCCCTTTTATGGAAACCACCAGATTGCTTGATTTTTAAATGGAGGTCTCTCATTGATTTAACACAAATTCATATGTATGGGTCTTACCAAAACCAAATAGCTCTTAAACAGGTTATAACATCTCATTAAATTAAAAATTAATCTTACCAATTATTTGATATGAAAATCCTATAAAATAGAGATATACTAAAATTTAATATCCAATTTAAAAAAAAGATATTACTTATCATTAATAAACAATTTTATAATAAAAAAACATAAGCGGGTCATAGGTCACAAAATCCATAAAGTTTTTAAACGGGTTACAACATATCATTTATTTATGAAACCCTTTCATCATCAAACCCTAAGTATATTTTTAACATTCTTACAATAAAGAAAATTAAAATCAAAAAAATAAATATTAAAAAACGAAAAATGTAAAACAATCATTCTCTCAAGCAATCAGATTGCTTTATTTGTAAATGAAGGTTTCTCACGCATTTGACCCGAATTCACGGCTAAATGTCTCACCAAACCCAGATAGCTCTTAAATGGGTTATAACATCTCATTATATTAAAAATTAATCTCATAAAATATTTGATATGAAAATCCTATAAAATATGGATATACTAAAAATTACTATCCTATTTTATTTTAAAAAAGATACTATTTATAATTAAGAAACAATTTTATAATAAAGAAAATAAACGGGTAATGAGCATCACCAAACCTAGACAGCTTTTAAACCGGATTATAACATATCATTTATTTGTGAAACCATTTTATCATCAAACCTTAAGTATACTAATTATTAACTTTCTTACAATAAATAAAATTAAATCCAAAATATACATATATAAATATTCAAAACGAATAATGTAAAACAACCCCCGTAATACGGGGGATAAAATCTAGTTATATAAATATAGATAAAAGGTGGATGTTGGTGCCACAAAAGTTTTTTCAAGTAGTTATTTAGTCAAATAATTTTGCAGTTTAAACAAGTTGGATATGTAGCTTGATGGTTGTTGTTCCAGCTTTGGTCGCTCGCTATGTTTTAACCCGGGTTCGAGGCCCATATCAAGCAGGGAGTTAAGAATATTTTTTCTTAGTATTTGGTAATTTTTGGTGGAGCACCAATATTTTTTTATTTGTTTTCTTTTTTTTATATACACATTTTCTAATATTCTATTTGTTTTAAATATTTTAACTTGAAGAATTTATTATTTGGGTTTATTTCCAGAACCGTAACAAACATATTCGATACCGACCAAATTCGCATCGGCTCATCGCCGCAATGCCCGGATTTTAATGATTGAGTAAACATCATTTTAAATATGTTACTTGTATCATAAGCTATGCAGTGCCAATATCGTTCCCAAGTTCTCGTCATTTTGATAAAAAGTTGTGCGCGTCCATCCTATTTTCGACGCTTATGTTTTATTTTTTTTATTAGTGCTCCGGTGTCATAACGAACTTAACTAATACCGACTGAATTCGTGTTGCTGCACCGCCGCAAAACGGCGTGTTGTTTACCTAGTTCATTTAATTAACACAAAGCACATGTCCCTTGTTTCTTTATATTTAAACAGAATATAATATATAATCTTACAAAGAATAATAAATATCATTTTTAAAGTTATTAGGAACTTCAAATTATAAAAAAGAATTAAAATTAAATGATATGTTACTAAATGGCGTTAATAGTTATGCAGATGGAGTAGGGATGAGTTCGGTATCGGTACTGAAAATACCGATCATGAAAATCGTCAAATCTTGGTACCGGTACCGATATGGTACCGGTATTGAAGGTAAAAATTCGAGAAATACCGGTACCGTATCGATCCCGAAACTCAAAACTTTGGTACCGATTCGGTACCGACGGTACTAAATTGGTACCGATTTCGACACCGGTACGGTACCAGTACCAAATGCTCATCCCTAAGACGGAGCACAATTCACACGCTCCAAGATTAGGCGGATTGGGCTAGCACAACTCCCCTTCCCATGCGAGTTGAGGGAGTGGGTTCCGTAGTCACTTCACACTTGTGGTTTACCCTTTTTGACCATTGAGACAGTATTATCACCGTTCAAAAAAATAAAAATAAAACCGAATAAATATACCCCTTTTATATATAAATAACCATTTCACGTTTTTTTTCACAAATCTCTTTATCACATACCTAAAATTTTATGCCTACACTAAAAAAAAGAAAATCTTAACTAAAAATGAATCGGCTAGTCGTCAAAACGTAAACAAAATAGGTCAAAGATTCGATACAAAACCGTTGAATCAATCGTCTAGCTAACCGACCAACATATGCAATATACACATTATTATCACCAACCTCCACCTTTGCCAAACATGGCAACCTAAGTTCGGACAGATTAATTCTCTTTTGATTCGTTTGTGTATCATGACTCACACCAACAAATAATAGCTGATCAATATACGCATCCACGACGTGTCTTTGTCGAATTGGATGACGAAGACAAAAACCAAGCCGAACAACAACATGAAATGGACAAGATGATCCGATTTAATGAAATCTACATTCAATTTGTAATTTTTATCTAACTTATTATCCTTTTACAATTTTATTATAAGTTTTTATTTTGTTGCTAATATCTAAATTTATTACATAGTGGCAACGCTACATAAGTAGAAGTTTGGATGCGGATATTATCAAGGTGGCCTTAAAATTACAAGAAAACGTACAGCCTAAAAGGTTTCGCCAACTACAATGCATGGGAGGTTGTATAAAACCATTTAAAATGGGAATTCATGCTGTTGATGGGATCGAAATCTAAAAGTAATTCTCATAAAGGTAGCAAAACATCGAGTCGGGGAATTATATATACAAGCTCTACAAATGGCTTAACAAGAAACTTTCCAGACCTCAACGAACCAACCGAAGAGGTAACCACATCGACAAGGCTAGTCAGTGGTTTGAGTTCATTTGCTTTCAACTCAACAAATGAGACATTTTTATTATACAAACTCAGCAGATGCCATATTGTGGTTGGTTACTGTTTAACTGTTTTATTATGATCCGTAACGAAGTAATGTTATTTTTTATAATTTATTATATTAGTAGTTCAAAACTAATATGGTGGATTTATTAATTATCATCAAATCTATGATTGCAACAATAACATTTCTTTAAATAAGTTATATAATTTGCACATTTTTGTTTGTAAAATAAAATAAAAATAATGTGGAGTTAATTAGGGAAAATTCCCAAAAGAGCCCTTTAATAGTGAGAGATTCCAAATTTGTCCCCCAAAATCATTTTTTTAGATTTGTCCCTTTTATAACGCATCGTCGACGACATGTTAAGTAGTCCCGCCGACGAAATAGCTAACACATAGTCAACGACGCGTTACGCATCCAAACACATGGTCAACGACGCGTTACGCATCCAAACACATGGTCAACGACGCGTTACGCATCCAAACACATGGTCAACGACGCGTTAGGCCTCTTGTTTGTTTTTTTAATATTATATTATCATAACTAATTTTGCTTATATTTGGTTTCTTTTATAACTTTTAATATATAAAGTTTTATATAATTTCGAATATACCGTTGAGACGTATTTTTTTATCTATCTGTTGACATAAGATTTTTTTTAAACCATGTCGGATCAAATTTTATTGAATATTTCGATATTAATTTAATACCGCTCGATTTTGAGTAAAGTTTATGTTGGTCTGTAGAAAAAAAAAGCATGTCTCAACGGTATATATATTCGAAATTATATAGAACTTTATATATTAAAAGTTATAAAAGAAAACCAAATATATGTAAAATTAGTTATGATAATATAATATTAAAAAACAAACAAACAAGAGGCCTAACGCATCGTTGATCATGTGTTTTGATGCCTAACGCATCGTTGACCATGCGTTTAGATGCCTAACGCGTCGTTGACCATGCGTTTAGATGCCTAACGCGTCGTTGATCATGTGTTTGGATGCCTAACGTATCATTGACCATGTGTTTGGATGCGTAACACATCGTTGACCATGCGTTAGCTATCTCGTCGGCGGGACTACTTAACACGTCGTCAAGGATGCATTAAAAGAGGGACAAATCTGAAAAAATGATTTTAAGGGGATAAATTTCAAATCTCTCACTATTAAAGGGCTCTTTTGTGAATTTTCCTAGTTAATTATCGCCCTCATGGTACGTTTATTAATACAAGTTTGTAGTTAACAACACATCTTACCTATCATTTTTCAACGTAATATTTAATCACAGTAGGATAATATAAACTATGGAGGAGGTGAGGGTTTATTCCATAATTATTCCAAGTTTATTATCGCCCTCATGGTACGTTTATTAATACAAGTTTGTAGTTAACAACACATCTTACCTATCATTTTTCAACGTAATATTTAATCACAGTAGGATGATATAAACTATGGAGGAGGTGAGGGTTTATTCCATAATTATTCCAAGTTTCAGATCCAAACCCATTCTCAGTATTGCTTATTTTAATGATGTAAAGAGAAATTTTTTATTAGGCCATGTGTTGACTTTCATGAAAAGCTTAGGGTCTTAAACCTATCTAATAATCAACATACGCTTCCGTAGGCGGAACAATATGGCGCCGGGTACAAAGTACAAAAGCGCCGACAGGCATTCTACCATGCGCCAAACATTCCCTGACGTCTTGAGAAGAGGACGGCAAGGATCTTCCTAGGTAAGGCGCAAAAATGAAGTATCTTGCTGAAAAGGCACTTAGCCAATGAAGAATTTACAACACATTGATACATAGTACAAATATCATCATCAGTCAACCACTCTATATACCAACTTCTCTGGGGCCCGTGCAAGACCTCTGATTGATGAAATCCCTAACATGTCAGGCAACCAACACCTTATCTCCTCCCATACGGCTATAAATACCATACAACCTCCAACATTAAAAACATCCTAACTTTTACGCGAGAACTTCAATAGTACTCCGCGATAACTCGTTTTCATTTTATATTCAGTCTTCCGTACTGATTCTCACATTAGAGGATGTGAAGAGGTAGGTCCCAGCAGAGCCCAGTTGGACCCGCAAGACTCACCTTGAAGAGGGACGTCTGCGCAAAGACCAACTGGTTCCGCAGGACCCACCATGCTTAGAGAGATGAAGACCTTACGCGCAGTACGCCAGCTGTTCCCGCAGGAAAAGCCTCCCAATGGTGAAGTACCCCGCCTGTTCCCGCAGCTGCGGATACAAGCCATCAGGGAAGGCTACCCGCACTAACAGTAAGGCTACACGCACAAGGCGCTAACTCTCAATAATTCAGTAATGTCACCTGAAGAAGGAATGAGCAAGGCGGGAATACTCCCGCCCAAATGAGCCAGTCCGTACGCTTCTGGAGGATCTTTTGTACTATACATGCCAAGGTATGGACAAAATAGACAAGATCTGACCAAAGCAGCCCATCACAGGGTGACAGCTCACTGACAACAGTACGAGGAGGAGCACGCTCTAGTACAAAATGTCACTATCAGCCGCTGCCTACTCACCAACCCTCATCGTGGCACGTACATAGCCTGCAGTTGGTGGAAAAGGAATAGTACACAGCCGGCCATGTCACTATCAGCCACTGCCTACCCACCAACCACCAGCATGGCACGTACGTAGCCCACAGTTGGTAGAAAAGGAATATTATACAGCTGGCTGTACCTGCTTGGAAACCTACATTCGGCTATAAATACTCCAACACCTTGGAACGGTATCATATACTATCTTATACCATCACATATCTTATCTGCTCTAGCTATTTCTCTTAATATACACTTGTATTCAGAGCAATCTAGTCTGATTCTCACGCCGGAGGGTGGTCACAAGGAGGTACCCCCCCTTCTCAGTGACGAGCTCACGGTGTCTGTTTTGCAGGTCATCAGAAGAATAACCATCTTTGCCGGACCTAACCCTCGTGGGAAACATCTACTTGACCCTAAGATTATCCGTAATCTGCCGGGGTAACTTAGTGTTTCTTCATTGGCGCCATCCGTGCATAAAAGCTAGAACTAATTTTCAGTTTTTTCAAAACATCTGGAAATATGGTTAAGGTTACTCCGATGCCAAGGCCAACGAGTGACCAAGAAACTCCGGTAACCACAACCCCAGCTACTGGGGGGAACACCAGCGAGTACACAATTTTTACGAACACTACCCCGGTTACCCAAGCCGGGGCAAGTGCAGTAAATAATCCTCCCCTGGGATTCACCGATACCCAGTTGGAGAGACAACAGACGAGGCTCTCCCGCCAAACACTTGATCAAGTTAAAGCGTGGGCGGAAGCACGTCAGAAGGAATTCCAAGCTGAGTTGGATGAACACTTACGTTCACTCCAACAGGCTGACGAATTCGGAAGCACTCGACAACAGCTCAACATGAGTAATGAGTGCGAGTATGATAAAGATTGGGAAGATTCTGACAGTGACGCAAACCCGCGCCATAGGGCGAAAAGGAAGCGTAAACAAGCAGATTTCCACAGAAGAAATTTTGGAAAAACCTTTAAACCAAAAAACGCGGGTGGAAACCCACGTGACTTCTCTAAAACCTTCAGACCAACTGTTGCAAATGCGGGAACGTCCAAATTTGCAAGGGACATTGCGAAAGCAATTGCCCCGAAAAGTGCCAAACAAATGTCCAACATAGGCACATATGATGGTATATCTGACCAAGACGATCATTTGAACAGATTCATAGCGGGGGCAACCGTCAGCAATTGGACGGAACCCACGTGGTGTTACATGTTCCAAATGACGCTTGTTGGGGCAGCCAGAGCGTGGTTCGACCGTCTACCGGTCCACCACATCTACGATTGGGCAGACTTCCAGCAAAAGTTCAGCCAACACTTCAGTCAACAAAGAAAGTATACCGAAGAGCAATGGACGATCCTCAACTGCATCCGAGAGGAAGATGAGTCTTTACTAGACTTCATCACGCGCTTCAATTCAAAGAAGCTAAGTCTGTGCACTATTAGCGAAGATCTTGTCCGCGCTGCTTTCATCCAGGGCGCGGAAGACCCAGAGCTCATCCGCACCTTAACGGGTAAAGATGGCATGCCATCCACGTGGGATGCCATCATGACAGCAGCTAAACGCTTCGCGGAAACGGAAAAGCAACTGGGTAGAGATCTTCCCCAGAGTACAAACCTCTACACTCAAAAAACAAGAGAAAACAACGTCCTTACCGCTCGACAAAACAAAAAGAGGAAGCTTGGTATTTGGCAGTCAAGGGTAAACTTTGGCAACCACGCGTCGAATGGTTAACTTATTCAAAACACTTGGAAAATTGCTAAGTTAAACTAAAGTATGCATGAGCGAATCATATATTGTTTATGAGGCAAAACAAGTGCCAAATTAAACTATAATATGCATGAGCAAGTCATATAACGTTTATAAAGCAAGTCATTAAGTATAAGTGACGGTCCTACCCGCACAAACATTTATATTTCATAAAAAATTCAAACATTACAAGAATGGCCAGGTATCTACCCGCCTACAGAAATATAAATCTATCCTAACGGTGGGAAGGGATCTCAAGGTTCAAACTTCAGGACCACTCCCTCCAAACCCACTTGAACCCGCACCATCAGTTGGCTGTGGCGGTTCAAGGAAAGCCTTGAGAATAGTTAGCCCATCATCAGCAGCAGCAATTTCGTTCACCTTCTCCACCACCGGATGCGGGAAGGCAGCATACTGGTTCACTGCTTGGTCGTAAGCAGCTTCAGTGTCCACGTCATGAAGAGGGAAGTTGGAAGGCGGGATGCCCTTCTCAACAAACCCCAGACCAAGCATGAAACCAGCCTTTTCCCCATCCTCATGGGAAGCGTTGAGGGCTGCGCTCATGGCATCGTCATAAGATGTGTTCGTGAAGATCCGATGCACAACCTACAAAAAAAATATATGTATCAAAAACTTTTATAAGTATAAAGAAAAGCATAAAGATATTATGAAGCTACGCATACCTGCGACAACGCTTCTCGTAGAAGCCATTCCTTGGTGATCAGAGCTTCCTGGAGGGCAGCTTGAGCTTGGTCACGGGCGCGTTCGGCTTCATTTTTGTTAAGGTTGGCAAGCAACACTTCCGTAGCAGCAGCCTCCTCAACGCCCCTCAGCTTACGCTCAGTGCGGTCAAGCATACCCTTCTGGTCCAGGAGCTCTTGGAGTTTCTTGGCATCTTCTAAAGCTAAAGCATCATGAGCCTGCTGAAGTGTCTCTAGTTTGGCTTTAAGCTCCTCATTCTCGGCGCGCAGAGGCTCAGCAATGGCTTCAGCTTTGGTGGCCCTCTCGGTCGCGTTCTGCGCAGTTTCCTTAGCCAACCTAAGCTGTTCGTTAACAGCTTGGGTAGCCTTGGAACGGGCCTCGAGCCGGGCCTGAACTTCAACCTCGAGGGCCTTGAAGGCCTTTTCCTTCTCCGCAGCAATGGCGGCAAGTCTCCTGTTCTCCTCCCGGATAGCCCGCGCCTGAGCCACTTCCTGGCTACGCGCTGCCTTTAACTTGTCGTTTTCACGACAAAGCAACTCGACGCGCGGCTGCATCCGGGCAAGGAGAATCTGAAGCTCAATCGTCAGCCTACCCTCCTGGTAGCTAGACATGGCTTCCTCCAACGCACCACTAGGGGCTGCGTGACGCGCCCACTCGACGCAGTCCACAGCCGTTCGAAGGGTTGTTCCCCGGCGGATGTTCCACCGTGGAACATACAGCTCATTGGAATCCGAAACAGCAAAAACAAAAAACGGTTAGAAAAAAAAAGGCCAAAATAACCCTACGCGTCTGTAGGGTCGACAACAGGCCGGTAGCCGCCAAACCCATCACCCGAACCTAAGGGATATCCATCCAAGAGGTCAGGCAGATGGGAAGGAGGCAGAGATTGGCTAGAAGCCCCAACCCTGAACATACCTGATGAACCGGCCGGGGACAAGGTAGTCGCCGGTGCCGGAGGCACGGTTGAAGCCGCCGCGGTAGAGACCATCGGAGGTGAACTCACTAGAGGTGAACTCACAACCGTGGCCGCCGCTGCGGAGGAGCCTGCAGAAAAAATCACCGCCGGCTCAGTGAAGGATGCAGTGAATATGGCACTGACAGCCGGCGGAGATGACGTCACAATTGGAACAGTTGCCTCAACGGGATGAGCAACTGAACCAACACTACAAACAGGCGCAGCTGCCTGGGTCATCGCCTCGGGTAGGTTGACCAAACCTACCGTCGTGGGTCCACAACTGCTCCTTCCCGCACCACTTTGGAATGCGGTTGCATCCACGCCTACATGAAGATAAAATATTAAAAACAATGGCGGAAAGAATTGCGGGTAAGATAAATAAAAAGTATACTTACGAGTTTTCTTAAGCTTGAAGGTTCTGACGGGCGGGGACGAACCCGATGGAACTGGCCTCTTCATGCCAGTTACCGTTGTAACGCTTGGCTGCTCGGAGGTGACAGCTGTCCCAACCCCCGTGACAATGGTCTCACCATGGTTCCCCACCGCCTCCTCACTTTCGGTCTCCGAGTCGGACCGATTTCCCTGATCGGCGGTGGAGGCGACCTTCGCCTTGCCCTTTACGCCGGCAGCTTTCTTCTTCCTCACGAAGAAAGGCCCATCTGCGGATCCCTCATCAGAAGATGATAAAATTAGGGAAACTCCAGCAGAGGTTTGAGCATGAAGAGGGCGAGGGTTAAAGAATCCCTTACCTGGCCGCGTGACGCTCAAAATCTCTTGGCCCGACGGGTAGACCTCCACGAAATATGATAAATCAGTTTTAACCATTGGTTTTGCAAATCATTGTTATATAATGATAACTAGTTTCTTGCAAACCGCACGTTCTGGCGGGAAGCCAGTTGGTATCTGTAACAATACAGAAATTTCAGAGAAGATTTAACATGGACCAATTGTACATCCTAGACAAATCCCACATCGGTCGTAGACAGAAGAGATGCTTGGTTTAAAAGTAAGATCCCGCCTCTTAAATCATCAGCGCATTTTAGGTTTAGTTGGTTGTAGAGCATATGAAAACTCCACATCCAAACACACCCATGTGGAAGTACAACCAAAAACTAATATGTGAGTCCCTAGATGGGTCATCCATCAGGGACAAAACGGACAATATTAGTGATACGAGATGCGCGATATTACAGTATCGATCAAACCCATGTTACGGTGAAGACGATGTTGGTATCGATTAAATATGTGTCTTGCAACAATGACACGGTGCACGTTGGACGCGGCATGAACTCGGTTGGTATGGGTTCGATTCGTTACGATATTGGTTTGTACAATTTTAAAAAACTTATAGGATTGTTTGTGTTACTTAATGCAGTTAAGGGTTATCTTATTA
This sequence comes from Bidens hawaiensis, assembly GCF_021521415.1. Classification (NCBI taxonomy): domain Eukaryota; kingdom Viridiplantae; phylum Streptophyta; class Magnoliopsida; order Asterales; family Asteraceae; genus Bidens; species Bidens hawaiensis. The sequence continues at coordinate 673,552 of NW_027492290.1, forward strand.
TAAAGTTACAGAATTAATTGTGTAATTAATAAAACTTGAGAGTTAGTATATTATGCAACCAAATGAAAGTGGGTGCTATATGTAAATATGTGTATGAAGTACCATTTATGTAACTAAATAAAATTTTTGGATATAAAAAATAATATTAATGCATGGAATTCAGAATTCGTTCTTTAAATAAAACTTTTGTATATAAAAAATAAATATTAATGCATGGAATTCAGAATTCGTTCTTTAATGTATATTATAATATAATATAACTAGAATAGAGCTCGTGTGATACACCGATGGTTAAAAACAATAAAAAAGTTAAATTTAGTAATATATATGATAACATACATTATAGATTCATAAGATATTAATAATGATAAACAAAATTTTATAATTCAAAAATCTCTAAAAGCCTCTGTGAATACAACATTGGATGTTAACTTAAATGTTTAATGATTTTCTGTTATTAATTATAAGTGAATTAGCAATATATCATTTATAAGTCAAAAAATCCAATATAGTAACTACTTAAGTGGAGTTGGTAAGCATCTTTAGTTTGAAACATGAAGCCTTGGGTTCGAGACTTGTATCACACAATAATTTATTTTTCAAAATTTTACAAAGTGTTATCTTCATATGAAGATGGTTGTATTTGAAGAGGGTCATGGGTTATAACATAACTAAACAGGTTCATGTTCCATATTGTGTTTAGAAGAAGAGATGATAAAATAGGAAACTGCTCACATGGCATTTATGTGGCATCCTATATGAAAGCCCTAGAACGATGCCATGTGAAAAAATCATATTGCTTTAATATATAGATAGATTAGATTAGATATAATAATGTGAAACTTTGTAGTATATAAGAAAATCATGTATGAGGTTTTAAAGTTGAAACGGATACTTTCCTTCTATATGTGTGGGAATTTTGAAATTCGCATATTAGGCAAATGAATTACTCAACTATTAGGCAAGTATTGAATCATTAAGCGTTTTGTATTAGGCAGATAAATTCAACACTTCGAATAAACCATATATAGTGATCATCCTCATAATTCCACTTGTAGCCTGAGTTATGTCTTTTTTAAAAGTTAAAGCCTTTTCCGCTTGTTTTCTCTAAATGTTCAATGAAAGGATAGAACATGAATACAAGGAAAATATAATAAAAATAAGTCGGGTAACCAAAAAACCACCCACGCCAAAATCATTTTTCTTGTTTTCAAAGTCTCGTGTGAAAAGAGCAGGGTTAGAACGGAGAAAAACAGTAGACACGGAAGAAAAAAGGGGACAAAAATTTAATTCCATCAAAGAAAAAAAACAAGAAAAATGTGGATTAATAATCCTGAATGATCACAAAAATATCTATAATATCTAAGATCACAAATTTTTACTTTACCTTACAAGATTATGTGTGTATGTATTAGGGGTGAGCAACTTAACCGCCATAACCGTCGAACCGAACCATAATCGATATAACCGAACCGATTTTAACCGATAACCGACATAACCGGTGGGTCGGTTTAATGAATTTTTAAAAACCGTCAAATATGGGTCGGTTTTGGTTAAAGATAATTTCAAAACTGCTATAACCGAACCGACCCATTTATTTAACCAACAATATGTTTGGGATTAACTTCCACCAAGCATGTTGTTGAATTATATCATTTGATGTTTTTTGTTTAACATTTGTTATCAAATTAAGTTGAATTTCATTGTTGGATTATATATGTCATTCTTTTTTTTGAATATTTGGTATTAATATTGAGGATTATATACTTTGTTAGATTATGTCATGTCGTTTTGGTACCAAACTTTTAGGCCCAATTACATTGTTTTGGTTACAGTTAACCGACCGATAACCGCCTCACTATAACCTATAAAACCGATTAACCAAAACCGCCGTAATGGGTCGTTATGGTTATGGTTATCCATTAACCGACATATCGGTTATGGTTATGAGTTTTGCTCAAAACCGCCCCAAACCGACCCATGCACACCCCTAGTATATATATACTTGTAAGTAATACTATATTACTATTACTATATATATAAAGAACAACTTTGGTGCCGTAAGTGGCCTATTGAGTCACTTGGCGGCACCGTATTGGTTGACGAATTTTGTTTTTCTCTTTTAATTCAGTTACCATGATAAACGTAATAGAAATAGGGATGCAAACGAGCCGAGCCGAGCTCGAGCTCGACTAGGCTCGAGCTCGGCTCGTTTAACATACACAGAGACCTCTAGTTAGAACTTAGAAGTCATAGGCGAGTTAATATCCGGAACTTTAGGACTCGACGTTTGGCTCCCCTAGGGTTCACTACAATAAATACCAGTATCCACTTGTTTAGAGTGCTAGAAACAAACTACAATCTGGTTAGGCCTATAGAACTATGGTAAGAAATGGTTAGACGCTATATACACACTCTAACTTACATCAAAGCGATCTATATTACTATTTACTTATGGCTTATTACCAGTCCACTAGAAGCATACTACCACACCGTTTGTAACAAGTCCACAGATAGCCCAGATAAGAAAGATCCTAACGAATTTCTAGACTTTTTTTTTTCTTTTTTTTTTAATGCCTAGTTTAAAGATAGCTCATTTGATTTATTGATCTAACTATGAGTTCATTAGAAACTATGTATAGTCTCAAGCCCTAGATTGTAAACCGAAGCTTACATCCTAAAGAAGTCATCAATCTATTGCAAAGCACAGACACATACCCTAGAATCGACACAACCACATATATAAATAATCAAATCAGTAACTTCAAACTCATTCATGCACTTCATAAACAATAATATACAAATTTACTAAAGCCGTACAAGTTTCAAAAGTCAAATCAATCATAATGTTGTCAAAAGATGTCAAAATTCATCCATAGCAAAGTGATATAGAAGTTTAGCCTAACTTAGCAAAGTAAATGAAAGGAAACCCGCCCTGCTTCTACAGCCAAATTTATATATAAAAATGTGACCCAATTACAAATTTTGTCCTTTAAAAAAAGCCAAATTACAGTTCGTGTCATTTCCTTGCAGGCGGTGTCCTTTAAACATTTTTTTCCTACACGTTACGTCCTTTACGCTAACTGGGTTAGAAAAACTCAGTTAAATACCCTCACGTGAGACGCATGTGAGGGCATTTTTGTCTTTTCGTATGTACCTGCAAATTTATAACACCTTCCCCATCATTTCTCTCTTCTTTCTCTCTCTATGCCACCACCATCACCATATCACAACCACTCCGGCCACCATACCCCCACCCACCCCGTTGCAGATTCCATTCCATTCCCACCGCCGCCGTCAACCACCCATCTACAACCACCACCACCACCACCTGGTCAACTCTCCATTAAACCTCCTGGTCGAAACCCGGCCACCACCACCACCGGATCCGGCCACCTCCAACCCATCCACAACCACCGGATCCGGCCACCTCCAACCCATCCACCACCACCGGATCTGGCCACCAAATCAAACCTAGATCTCAAACCCACCAAATCACCTAATTTCTCAAACCCTAGATCTCAAACCCACCAAATCACCCAATTTCTCTAACTCCGACGACAATCCAACACTGACCCACGAAACCCACACCCCCAGTTCCCACCACCACCTCCGTCGCCACCGTAAACCCACCGGATACCCTGTTGGATATCCATGAGCAGATCCGCCGCCGTAAACCCACCGTAAACCCGCCGCACCATCTTCTTATACAGAGACAGGTTCCTCTACAGCAAGTTAAGCCTGGACTCCCCTGTGATCTGTCGGGCCTCAGCAGTGACAATGACAAGATCAGATCTGACGATGTTGGAGTAGTCAACGAAGGCGGTGATGTTGGTACGAGGAAGGAAAGCGGCGACGTGTTGGAGGTCAAGCATCTCACCTCGGAGCTTGTCTGCGTTGACGTTAACGAGTGCGATCTGGTCAGTGATGTTGGGTTAGGATAGTCTGTGCTACAAGGGAGAAGAGTAGAGAGAGAGAGAAAGAAGACGAGAAGAGAGAGAGAGAGTATATATCTAATAATTACTATTTATTTTTTACAATAATATATTTGAACCACTTCGTTGAAAAGACCAATATACCCTCACATGCGTCTCACGTGAGGGTATTTAACTGAGTTTTTCTAACCCAGTTAGCGTAAAGGACGTAACGTGTAGGAAAAAATGTTTAAAGGACACCGCCTGCAAGGAAACTAAAAAAATGACACGAACCGTAATTTGGCTTTTTTTAAAGGACAAAATTTGTAATTCTGTCTAAAAATGTTTAGAACCCAAGGATGGCTTGTGGCACAACGAAAACAATTTAGAGCTTTAGGTCCATACTTAATTAAGTCTCCCAAGTCCAGAAAAAACATTATATACAGATATATTATAATGAGCAAAATAAATTCTAAGTAATGTATTGGTGTGGTGGTAGGTTTGGTTACTATTAAAATATAGATTATGAGTTCAAAACTTGTAATTAGTAATTTTTTTTCCTTTAACAATTGTCATGAAAATGCTACAAAATCTTGTTTCGATTTAGACCTCCACATTTGGTGAGCCGGCGCTGTTAGGTCTTTTATGACAATAAACCCAACAATTAAGCTAAACCAAATAGGATATCTATATCAGGCACTACTATAAGTTTATAAAGGGTTAGTATGAAAATGGCAGCTGTGATTAGGGTTGTCACTTTTACCCGAAACCAAACCCGAAAAAACCCGTACCCAAACCCGAACTAACCCGACCCAAAAAACCCGAACCCGAGAAAAGACTAACCCGAACCGAAGTAATTCGGGTTGGTTCCCGGGTTTGATTTATAAGTTTCGTGTCAACCCGAATAAACTTTGAAATTAAATATATTTTTAGGTATAATAGGCTAAGACTTAGCCACTAAAGTTATCAACATCTGGTCCTTATCGACTGTTGTTATTCCAACTATTATGGATCGATTTTTTATTGTTAATTTATGTTTTCCATTTATTACTAATAGAAACTGTAATCGAACAACCAAATCACGCAAGACTGAAGACGATTATGGTTCGAGTTAGTTTTACTCTTTTGACTTGTTTTATCAAGTTAGTTGGTTTATTAATTGATTATTTGCGTTATAAGCAAAGAAAAATATGTTGTTTTAATTTTAGCATTTTAGTTTTATTTTTTATTTTGTTTTTTGTTTGTTTTCTAGGATACTCGAAATCCAATTAACCCAACCAGAAAAAACCCAAACCCGAATTACCCGAACCCGAAAAACCTGTGAGAGATTTGGTTAGGCTTCGGGTCAAGATTTAAAACTTTGAAACCCGAAGAACCCGACCCGAAAAACCCGAAACCCAAAAAACGAACCCGAAGAACACCCCTAGCTGTGGTTGCTTTTTATGTTGTAAGTTGTAACAGTTATACAAACACCTGTAAAATGGTAAGAAAACAGAAGATTAAACCTGTTTAATTAAATCTTGTTTTACTCTTTCATGCTTAAAACCTGAAAGAATTACTTTCACCAGTTTTTGCATATCTTGTCATACCCCCTTCTAATAGTAGGTTTGTAACAACCTAAGTAAATTGTGCCAAGATATTGTTCATTTTGTCCATGATGGTTTCCCATCGGAAACTCACGATTTTGTTTTCGTTGGACAAATAATTGCTCGCCTAGGCAAAATGCATCCAGGTAGAGAAGGTCTCCACCCACTTTATAAGGAAAGCTTTCTCTCCTCCTCAAATGACGTGGGACTTACATCTCCACCCCCTTAAGGAGCCTAGCGTCCTCGCTGGCACACCGGCTCGGTCCTGGTCTCTGATACCATTTGCAACAACCTAAGTAAAACATGCCAATATATTATCTGCTTTGCCTCGATGGATTGTCCATTAGGAACTCGTCGTTTTGTTTTCACCCAATAAATTGCTCACTTGGGCAAAACACGTGTTGGTATAGAAGGTTTTTAGTAGATATGAAAACGTGTTTTGCCCATTAGGTGCATTTTCAAGAGTTTAAACAAGTGAAATGGGTAATCAACTTCAAGGCCCAAGACACGATCGAACAATATTTGCTCAAAGCCTCAAACCCACAAGCGTTTTTCTTATTAGCTGAAAACAAGAAATGAGAGATATATGGAGCAACTAATTATAACATGTAAAATTTAAGGAGTAACGAAACTTAGCTATTAAGAATTAGATAGAAAACTTACACCAATTCTAATTCTACTAAGGAAACAGATACTAAAAATAAGGAAACTTAGCCACCAAGTTTGGTTTGATTTTTCTTGGAAAATTATAAAAAATGAATGCAAATTAATTTATTAGGTTATTAATACTATAACTCTTCATATGTTAAAACTCTTGAGTAGAGTTTTATTTATGACACTTAATGGATTTTATTAGAGAATTAAGTCTCTAATTAAGTGAAGTTCTTCACTCACCCTTAACTCTTGTATAATATAGTAGGCTATGTGCCTCATTTGAAAGGGCTAGAAAAATGAGAAGATAGAAACTTCAAGGAGAAAATATATGCATGCATGAAGAGTTATGATGAAGAAGAAAGCTTTAAAGACCCATATGTTAAGAATATATAGAGATGAGTTTCTCCATTCGATTGCTCTACCGTTTCATTCTTTTTATTTTTCCCACAAGTTCTAACACTACAATTTAACTAATGTAACCTCGGGCGTGTGGACATCTCCGGCAGTACAAACTGCTTCGGCTGTTGTACCCTGGGAGACAGACGCGTTGTCTTATGTAGAGGTGCGAAATCTGTTTTAAGGGAAGCGTGTTGAATACGTGCCTCAGCCTAATCGTCAACATTAGTTTGTTCGTTTTCATAGTAAAGGATTATACAAGAAGATACGCATCAAGCTCTTGTTGAAGACTACACAAAAGATTGTTCGAGAATACGCGATTCAAGGAGCTTAGTCGATGACCAGTATAATGAAGACACAAGACGAAGCTATTACATGAAGTACCTGATGAAAGCGTATTATCTTATCCATTTTGAATATAAAAAAATATTGTATATTATATTCATTTTATTTGATTTTGTAAACGGTATTATACTACTATATTTCCCATTACTAACGAGATTATCGTTAGCGATTAGTTTATTTTAATAAAAAGTGAATCATTTCCAACAATTTTTCCTTCAAATCTCTTTGATTATGATCTCCTCTAAAGTCTAAACCACCGCTTTAGGATTGAACCGAACCACTCTTTAGTCACAAGTGCTGCTTGTTTAATAGTAGCGCCTTTGTGCTCTCTTAACATCAAACTTATGTTAATTAGCAAAGTTACACAAATATTATATTAAGAAGATAGCAAACCTTAATACTGAAACCTAAACGATATATATTATATAAGCACATACGATTGAACTTATTTGGTTAAGTGAATCAAGAAACTCGAACACGACTTGCATAAACCTTACGTGACTCCATTTATTAACAATAGAAGAGAACGGAATACTGAAAAAAATAAAACTATGACTTGTTTATAGGGTACATGAAATTTAGAGAACAAAACAGACTCGTATTAGGAAATCTAAACAAATTCTCATTCTAATTAAAATAAATTCTATAAGTAAATAACTTAAACGTCAAGTTATTCAATTGGAACCCTGAACTTTAGATCTCTACCATAATCGCCTATTAAGATCTTCCGTATCACATTTATACTTTTCGTATTAATTATTCAGGCCCTTTAAGTTGGTATTACACCAATTTTACATGTACATCTTAAGAATCATGGTTACACACACTTATTAAAGTGCGACTCAATTATGCATTGTACTAGTCATAAAGTCATGGATAATCTTTTATGCAGTAACGTCTCATGTATAATCAAGGTAGACAACTACAAGTCTACGACCACACCATCTTTCTTTATAAATAATAAATGAATACAAAATCCAACTAGTTGTATTAAAATATAAAAACAGAAACCAAAATAGAGTGTATCCCATGATGATTCGAATATAATTTGATTAAAATATACATTGTATAATACGAACGATCTTAGTCTGATTTGTGCTGCTCTTCGCCACGTAAACGGCCCTCCGCATCACGCCTCTGTATTTTTCTATTCAATTATTTTTGCCGATCAACTTCTTTACAAAACATTATTTTTCATTAATATATAAGACGGGGAAGGGACACTTATGGGTATTACTCATGCACCAGTCAATCATGTATTACCACCTTATTTATACCTTTAATTACCCACAGACCACAAAGAAGCTACTGACAACACCTACCTACAAGTACCATAAACTTTATTAATTCATTTTAATTCTTCAATAGTCAACAATAAATCAATTTTGTGTGGCAAACCTTTGCCATAGAATGAAGTCATGCACCTTACGCGCATGGGGTGGGGTGGTGTTACTTTGGAAGCCATACACCCTACCCATATGGGTGCCCCTTCCCCTCTAATGGCTATTAAAAGGAGTTTTCAGCGTCATGTAGTTAGATGGTTAGGGTGAAAAATAAGAGGTAAGGGGTTCAAACTCGGTAGAGTGTAAAATTTAGCTGTTAAAAAATGATTTTCAATCTCGAATCTCATATCATCCACAATTGTGGTGGGAGGCCCGAGGTCTGGGGATTGAGGTTTGCCTGCATACGGTGGAGTGGACAAGGTGGTGCCCTCACCCTCTGTCACACGCACATGTACACACACATACACACACACACATATATATATATATATTATAATATACAAATTTATGGCTTTTTAGTTGAGGTTTGTAGAGTTTTGGTGTTGTGAAAGAAAGCGTGATTTTGAGAAAAGTTTGAAATCTGATATAATGGTCTGTGAACGTCCAGCGTTACTAGAGCTCTCACATATATAATGGTTGTCTGGGTGTTGTAACTTAGAGATCTTGAGTTAGAACAAATGTAGTTTTAAGTTGTGTAACAAAATTACAAGCTTTAGATTGATAAAAAAAATTATAATATAACAAAACAAAATAAATTGTAAGGTGAATATAATGTAAAAGGTGCAAATAGTTTTAAAAACATATTGACCATTCCACTTGTTTTTTGATTTTTGATCCATATCGATTTAAAAAAATTCATTTTTATCCAAACCGATCCAAATTCATTTTTGATCCAAACAATGGACACCATTTGTTTTTTTCAAATAATTTGTGAAGAAAGAATTTTGAAAATCTAATTAAAAGGGGGCACCAATTTGTTTTCGAAAAACGATTTAAAAAAGGGAGCACCATTGGTTATTGATTTTCTTTAATGAAATTAAAGTGCATTTATTGGATTCATATTTACATATAATCTGAACCCTTTAGAAGATGACACCGAATCATTTTAGAATTATTTTGTATGGCATGCCAAATAACTTTTTTCTAACAGTAATTTTGGATCATTGACGGTGCTAGGTTGGCAAGTCTCTAAAGGAAAGCTCGTACATTAATATGTCCTATCAATTTCGACCCGGTGGCCCTCAGGAGGAAACCTATCATGGATAAGAAAACCCATAGCCATAATTTAGAACTTTTATTTTGTCACATGTGAAACTTGAACCCAATGCCTCCTATTTTTTAAATGAAGTGTTTAACATCTCACCTCAACGGCCGGTTCCGAGAAAGCAAAAAAAAAATTGGGCCGAAGACGAAAATTTTTTTGGGCCTTAAGTAAAAGAAGTATTTTGTTGGGTTTAAACAGTTTAGTTTTTATATGTGTTTTTAATAAAAATACATATAATTTTTTTTTAAAAAAAAATTCGGGCCCAGCAAGGTGTCGGGCCTATGGCCGTTGACCACCCTGCCACCCCCAAGGGCCGGCCCAGCCTCACCACTTAGCCGGAAGATCATTGACAATTACTCTTTACTATATATTATTATATATCAAACCCAAGGACTTCTAGTCCAATGGTATCTTGATGGTGGGATAAGACTTAGTGACCATAAGGTCTTGGGTTCGAATCTCGCAAGAGGGGTTTTTTCTCAAATATTAAGTTCCCTCCTGAATTGGTGGCTTGGTGGTGGATATGATCGCGTGGTACCACTGGTGGCACAATGATACTCCAGTACGCCCGTGAGTGATCCAAATTAGTCGTGTCGTTAAAAAAAAATATTATATATCAAATATTAAATTAGTAACTATTATTGCATAAGTTTCCCCCAGATTGAGCTGTGCGTCCATCGGTTTTGATTATGTTTAGGGTTTAGACTTTAGAGATAATATATATTAACTCTACCTGCGTCATGCATGCTGTCATTTGTCATTAAACCCTACAGCTCACATGTTCTTCTTGTTTTTTTTTCCTTTTTGTTTTTAAAATTACTTAAATGAATCTTCTCTATATCTATATATATATACTATATATATAATACATAACATAACTCATGGGCAAATTAAGACAATTAGGTTTTAAGTAATTTACAACTTAATTAACAAATGGTACAACTTACATAGCATGTTGAAGAGGGTTAAAACAGTTCCTTTTTGACCGTTTTTAAATAAATAATTAATAGTGGTTTTTGATCATCATAAACCAAAACAGAACCGTTAAAAATTGAAACCAAACCATTATCAACAGTCTGTGTTCCCGCTGCATCGTGCGGGCACCCGTCTAGTAATAAATTATATAATTAATGAAAAGTTTTAAAATACAAAGGAATATAAAATAAAAATGAGAAGTGTGAGAAAGATTTGTGATGTAAAAATTTTTAAAAAAATAATAATAAAGTCATAACTCAAAATATAAATAAAAAACGAAAAGTAAAACAAAAAAACAAAAATGTTTTTCCGTCTTTCTCGTTAAAAAAAAACAAAAAAGACGCAATGTCAAGAAAAAAAGGCATAATGACTAAAATGAGCAAAAAACACAATGATAAATAAAAAATACACAATAGATCGCAAAATATAACATAATGCCGAGCAAAATATAACACAATGTTGAGTACATTTTTTAATTTTTTTTGCAACTAAACACTTGACGTTTCAAAAATCATGCATTCATGCTATTTTCGTACTTTTCGCTAACTCTGTCTACTTTGGTCGTTAAGGTTGAGATAAAATGGTCATATTGTGTTTTTTTATTTCTCATTTCTTTTAATCCTTTTATATCAGTTTATCATGTTAACCAATGTTGTAAAACTTCCGAGTAGGCGGCCGAGTACTTCCCGATTACTCCTCGCCTAGATCGACTACTCTCCGCCTTGGCCGAGTACTCCGTAAGTATTTTCTGAGTAATCCCCGACTACTCCCGAATACTCGCAACTCCCCAATCGACCGCCTAGGACCGCCTAACGACTTTTACAACCTTATTGTTAACTAAACTCTAACACAAATTCATTCCTCAAACTCAATAAAAACTCAAACTCAATCCAACTTAGAATTTGGGTTCTTTGATTCTTCACAAGTATGATTGAATTTTGGATTGTTCAAGAGCAATATATGATCCGACTTCGGTCATATGGTGGAATATGATTAGACATTTTTTTTCACTTCGATCATCTTCTTGTTCCAAATGAAATGCTAATTTTGCAAACCCTAACTCATATGTTTTTAACTTTCAAATTTCAGCAAATGACCCCTATATATTTACATTGGAAGTTCATCAAGGTGGAAAGCTTAGCAATGGTCCAGGCAAAAGACACGATAGGGGTCATACGTGTGAAGAATCGAAGAACCTAAATTATGGGTTAGATTGAGTTTGAACGTCGATCGTGTTGTCGATTGAGTTTGAGGAATGAATTTTGTTTTAAAGTTTATTTCTTTAACATGATAAACTAATGTAAAAGGGTTAAAAATGAGAATTAAAAAATACATACAAAATAACTGTTTTACCCCTTACTTAACGACAAAAATAGATGGGGTTAGCGATAAGTGCGAAAATGGCATGATTCTTCAAACGTCAAGTATTTGGTTGCATATATATATTTATATATATAAGAGAAAATTATTTTTTGCGTCCCTGTGGTTTTAAGGCGAAGGCACAATGAGTCCTCGAAAATTTTTTTGAACTGGTTGAATCTCTGTGGTTTCAAAAATGAACAATTTGAGTACCTGCCGCTACTTAACTTTTAGGGTAAACTTTCATTTTACTGAAACCATAGGGACTCAAATTGTTCGTTTTTGAAACCACAAGGACTCAACCAGTTCAAAAAAATTTTCGAGAACTCATTGTGTCTCTGCCCTAAAACAACAGGGACGCAAACAGTAATTTTATCTATATAAAATGTACTAAACTTATTCAGATGGTCAAACCTCAAATATAAAAATGACACTTAACACCAAATTAAAAAAAAAAGAAAAATTAATTATAAAAAACAAAATGACTTTACCCTTAACTTAACGGCCAAAATAGACGGAGTTAGCAAAAAATATGAAAATGCCATGATTCTTAAAGCGTGAGGTGTTCAGTTACAAAAAGATTAAAAAAATATAATGAAGTTACGTAGTTGACCAATCTCAAGTATAAAAATAACGCTCAACTAAAAACCATATGTGTTTTTATGTGAAAAGCTGATTGATTTCATTTCCATATTTCTTTTCATACAACTTTGTGACAAGGGTTGTGAAAGACCTTTATTGTATATTTATTGTTATGAATATAATTTTTGTCTATTTAAATTTGGAGGGAAACAAGTGATGGTGAAGTCATTATCCATCAATCTTCATTGAGTAGCCTCACCAATGTATGGGAAATGTCGTATTCTTATCTTTCATCTTTTGTTCTCCGCCTTAGGAGCAAACATCACCATTTCTTCTTTCCTTTTATGTCGTTTTTTTACTTATTTCTTTTTTAATAATATTTTAAGGCTTTTTACAAAAAGAGACCCAATGAGTTCTCATGTTCATATATTATACTATATATATTAAAAGGAGAAACACTGTTACAGTGTTTTCTTTAATATATAGTATAACTTTGCATCTTAGTCCTTAAATTTTAGATTGTTTTAATTTAGTTCCTTTAAGTTTTAAATTGTTTTAGTTTTGATCAAAGGCATTTTTTTTTGCTAAACTTTATTTACTTTTCACTTTAGTATCCCAAAGTTTTCATCGTTTTAGTATGTACCTTAACATGTGTTTTCCTTCCAATATAGTTTTTTATTATTACTTACACATTTAAGTTATTGATTCTTTGGTAATCTTTAGCGTACGATATTTTAAAAACTTTAGTATGCCGTTACGACATGTTCATATTTTTATATGTCATGCCGTTAAAACGAAGTTGTATTCGCAACAAGTTATGTAAGTTCCGATGAAAACGGAGTTTTTTTTCGCAATAAAATATTTTTTTTGTATTGTAACCACATACCGAGTGTCAGTACCACATCAATGCCGTAATGAGCCGAACCAATACCAACCAAATCCTTTTGATAGTTAGATAAACTTTTATTTTGTTGTGCCGAAGTGATATTCGTTACGATGTGTTTGCGTATTCGCGTTTTAATATGCGGGTCCGATGTCGAGTTCCCCGCGCAAACCGCGTCGGAAACACTCTAGTTAGCTTACAAGACAAGATAACATGAACAATTTAACAAATATATCGAGAAAAATAAATCAACTAAAAGTTTTGAATGCTTTACTATTAAGTTAATAAATATTTATTATGTATTTCAGTCTTGTGAAATTTAGAATTTTTACCACGTTAAACGTTACCAAATGTTGAAATGTCAAATTAATTTTTTTCTTTCCTTTAATGTTGATGTTAACTAGGGATGACTGTTTTCGGTTGGTACCGGTACCGGATTGGTACCAAGTTGAGTTTCCGGTATCGATACGATACCGGTATTTCCCGAATTTTGCACGAAATATTGGTATCGAACCTAACATTTCGATATCAGTACCGGCATCAGATATTTCAAATTTACGGGATCGAGATTTTTGGATTCGGTACCGGTACCATCCCAAATTCATCCTTTATGTTAGCCTAGTAAAAATCTCTAGTTTTTCAAGATTGTAATAACTTAATAAAATTGAATGACTTTAGAAGAGAAAAAAAACTTTAAAGCAGTGTTCTAAATACCGGTTCATACCGGCCGGTTGAACCGGTAATACTGGATTTCGCATATCAGGCTGGTATTTTGAGCCCGGTATTTTTGGACAGTTTGCTAGAACATTGAGCCGGCGGTTTTTTCTAAAATACCGGTTTAAAGCCTAAGAGATTTTTGATATTTTGTGGCCTATATTTTTTTAAATTATTTTTAACCTAGCGATTAACATTGAAACGAGCATACTTTCGGATTATCTTTTAAAAAACGAGTAGTGTTGTATTATTTTTTAATTATGGATTAATTTTGGATTATATTTTATTACGGAATAATATGTTTTTGGGTTATTTTTCAATTGAAGTTGCAATTATATCAAATTACAAGGTAAACTACATAATCCGTTTGAACCTTCCGGTACAACTCGATTCAACTGGTTATACCATTTTTTTAACCAAATCTGGTATGAGTAAAAAACCGGTTTTAAAACATTGCTTTAAAGTGACCTCGATGGAATAGTCAAAATATGAGAGCATGTAACGCAATGTTCCATCACGTAGCGCGATGGAGCTTTATCTTTGTCCATCGCGTAGCACGACGCCGCAATTCCTAGAATCTCGCCACATGTTGACACGTGGACTTGATTTCTTAATGTGGTCTTCGCGTAACACGATGTTCCAATCTTCTTTGTCCATTGCGTAGCGCGGCGCCCCCTTTTTCTTGATTTTGATAAATTACATCGTGTAGCGCGATGAATACTATAATCTTTCCGTTGCGTAGTGTGATGGGTCTTGAAAACCAAAAATTTTAATTTCGTACCCTCTAAGTTTCAAGATTGTCATTTTTAGCCCAAACTTAAATAGGGTATTCCCGAAATGTTATACTTGGCGGCCCACCCGTGCTAGTTCTTAACCACAGTCGTGGCATACGTACTCAAACTATGTCGGGCCAACCGTGTAATTGCAAAGGTACAGTCATGTATTGGTTAAATCATGTTGGCCCATGTATGCATGTGCGAAGCACAGTTATGCTTTGTCTTCAACCGAGTTTCCCCATTCATGTTGTCGTGAAACCTTGTAGGCCCAAGCATGCAAGTAGGTAGCCTTGGTCGTGCCACATGGTGTGAACTGTGTTAGATGTGGCACAGCACGTGCTTTAGTCTTTGGCTTGGGTAAATTGGAATGGCACGACCGTACTCAAGGGTCTACGTAGTCATGCATGGCAATACTTGGTGGACTTCTTTGTTTTTCGTCACGTTTTTGCTTATTTTCCATCAATGATCATTTTACTTCTGCAAAATCATAAATAAGTATATTAAGTGTGTAATCATGTGAAATGCAATAAAATGGTTTGTAGTAGGGCGAATTCTGTGCTAAAAATACATATTATTTGGAGCATACGGATATAGAAAGCCAAATACAACGATGATTGTACTATTGAGCGTTATAAAGTCAGTTAGTAATTTGAGGGGATACAGGAAAAAGCTGGGATTGATTATAATGATACTTTCTCTCCAGTTGTTAAAGTGAACCATTATCTGTTTTTGTTGTTGTTACCAAAAGATAACGGAACTTATATAAACTCTATGTAAATTATTATTATTTTTATATGGCGATCTTAATGAAGATATACACATAAGTCCCCCTCCAGACATGCCTTAATCATTTTCCAGTCTGGTTTGAAACTCAATAAATCCCTTTATGACTTTAAGAAAACTTCTACATAGTGATAAACAAAGTTATCAGATGCTCTTAAAGCCAAAGGATATACACGGATAGTAAATGACTATTTTGTTTTTTTTCTTCAAAATCAGTGGGTGATATCGTTGTTTATATGGCCTTATATATGGATTCTCCAAACTGAAAATTATGAATAACAAATATCTGCTTTGAAAGCTTTCTTACATTCCACATTTCAGATCAAATCTCTAAGGATCTTGGTTTTCTTGATTATTTGATGGGAACTAAAGTTTTAAAGTCTGTTTATGGGTTGTAATGACTCCAAAAAGTTTGCCAATGATCTTTTGACTGAATTTCACGCTAAGGATGTTGCTTTGGCCATTCTTCTTTCCCCTTGTATTTACAGCTTAAAACTCAAAAAGGTCGGGTTCTTGATAAACCTTTGGATGCTGAATTACTTAACCCATTGTAAAAACAATTTGCGAGCCAGGAACTAGTCGCTAGACGTGATATATGATCTATCGAGACCTAATTGATGATACTCGAGCCGAATGGTTATCTCACTTAACATTTAACTGAATTATTACATTGATCATACATACACACTTACATCTCGGTTAAGCTCACTATGCCAAGATATACACTTCTACGCGGCCTATCATACTAGAGAGAATCCAACAACATAACGATACAAACAATGAAAAATGATCGGATCTCTTCCTCATACCCTCCATGCGTATGGACATTCCTATGCGCATGGGCTATGAGTATGGGTTCCATACGCCACATCTAGGCGTATGGACTTCATTTCACACTAATAAACACCATACGCATACATACTCATACGTATGAACATATACAACATCTATATCAACCCTAGACTAAACCTAGTCTAGTAGAAAAATCACGGACACACAATAAATGCACTAACAAACTCCCCTGTATCCGTTGTTGTCGAATGCTAAATATGAACTGCCAATCATTACTCCCCCTTGAATAATGATCTCGAGCTATGCAGACAGACAAATCTCTATATCTTTTAAGCAAAACCAATAACTCGAAGCTTCTCATATCATATCTCCCTCTCAATGTAAGCATCTCCAGGTGATCATTCCAATCATCCAAATTGCATATTATCTGGATCAACCTTTCAACAATCAACCACAATTCGTTAGCTTCTATAGCACCGGTTAAGCATCAATTGTTTTACATTTGACATCATCACACATAGGGGTGCAAACGAGCCGAGCCAAGCCCGAGCTCGACTAGGCTCGAGCTCGGCTCGTTTAACTTACGCAGAGCTCGAGCTCGGCTCGTTTCAAGCTCTATTTTCAAAGCTCGAGCTCGTGAGTTGATTCTCAAGCTCGAGCTCGGCTCGGGCTCGGCTCGTTTATTATTTATCAATTATTTTTTATACAATTTTATAATTATTTTTATATATTTTTTTCTATTATAATTTAAAGTATAAAAAATATATATTATTTAGTTATTTTTATTTATTTTTTATAACATTGTATATATTAATTAATTATTATTGAATATATTTTTTTAAAAATTATATAAATGACAGGCTCGTTTAGGCTCACGAACCGGCTCGAGCTCGATAAGTGAAGCTCGGGCTCGGGCTCGATTATTAAACGAGCTTACTTTTAGGCTCGAGCTTGGGCTCAGGCTCGATTAAGCTCGGCTCGATCGAGCTTTTTAACGAGCCGATCTCGAGTAGCTCACGAGCAGCTCGGCTCGTTTGCACCTCTAGTCACACATCTTCATGAATAGCCCAATTATTCAATACTTTTCACATTAGTTTTCCCCTCTCTCGATTACGCTTCTCCTAAAATTAACTTTTTGGAGCTCATTTCCAAATGTTTTAGGCATATCATGCAAAGTTCCAACTTCCATTACTGGATAATGAACAATCCGATTCTTCAATCCAATGATAAGACTCGTTAATATTTGTCATTAAAACCAACCTATTCGAAAATTGTCCCCTTCAACATAAGCAATCCTCCATATACTTGTAGCCAACTGTCCCCGTAGACATAGATAACCGGTCAGACACTCGTACCCCACATAATTAAATTTCAATCTCCAATGAACCGAAATTAATCCAAGAAATTTTGAAAGAATTTAATCTTGAACTTAGTCAAACATAGCTTTGTAAGAGCATGTTACCACCCGAAATTGATGTAGTTTAAGCAAGAAACCTTGCAAATGTAGAAATAAATCAATAATTAATCAACTCTTTGAAGTTTTATCTCCCACTTTTCTTGATAAATTCGGAAAGTTCTTGTAAAATCTTCAAATATCTTTTATACATTCCTCTTTAATCAATCGTGTCCTCTCCTTCGGGCTATGGACAAAGCTTGAAATTTCAGCCAGAATATATTATCATCAAAATTTCTAGAAAAATGCCCCTCTTATTCGGACTATCCTAGAAAAAATTCGTTTAAGAAAATTTTTCTAAAACATTTTTTTAATCGAGGGCACTGTTTTCTACGTGGTAAGTGAGAACACCTTTCAATAAAATTCATGAATATTTAAAAACTCCCCCACGCATGAATAATCATGCAGACTCTATGCACATGAATAATGCGCATGAAGCTTTTATACGCATGAAAGATGACTTGTGCGTATGAAGGCAAATGGATCAATTCTGATGTGTATGGAAACCTAGGCATATGAGCTTAGGAGCATGAACCACTCTCAGGCGTATAGGCAGTTGAGGGCAGTTTAAAGGTGTATGGAAGGTTTCTTCCAGCCATATGGCCGTAAATCTGAAGCTTAAGGCGACTGTTGCAGATCCTGTTCATACTTATTTCATCAAATTCACCTCTTAAATAATGAAATTAACCTCCAGATTGGTCAACGAAGGCTCGGATTCAAAACATGATCACAAATCATCATTCTATTTCAACAAACATGCACAAATTTTGATTAAATCACTCCAAATTAGAGGAAAAATATGAAGAACACAAATTTGATCTCAAAATCAGATTGCATTGGATAATTGTTATATCATGAGTAATGTCTGCTCTGATACCAGCTGTAGAAACGATTTATGAACCAATAACTAGTCGTTAGACGTGATATGTGATCTATTGGGACGCAATTGGTGATAATCGAGCTGAATTTTTATCTCATCGAACGTGTAACTGAATGATTGCATTGATCATACATACACACATACATCTCGGTTAAACTCGATCCGCGTAGATGTGCACCTTTAGGCGGCTTATCTTTTTTGAGAAAATATGGTAGCATAGCGGTACAGGAAATGACAAAATAACCAGATCTCTACCTCATACGCATGAGTTTAGTCTATTGCGTATGGACATTCCCATGTACATGGGTTATGCGCATGGGTTCCATACGCCACATCTAGGCGTTTGAACTCTATTTCACACTAATAAGCACCGCACTCATGCATAATTGTGTGTATAGACATATACAACATATATATTCAACCCTACACTAAACCTAGTCCATTCGAACAGCCACAGACACACAATAAATGCACTAGCACCCACACTAGACCTAATACGGTCTTTACTGTTCAATTTCTCAGTCAATTTATGAGTGACCCAACGGTCCCACATTGAGATGCAACCTAGAATACTCTTAGATATGTGAAACGAGCTTGTTCTCGGGAATTATTTTTCAATAATGGGTCAAATTTCACTCTAGCAGCATATTATGACTCTGATTGGGGCTTCATGTCCTAATACTTGATCATCTAATAACTGTTACGTCATTTCTTTGGGTGAAGGTTTAATTTCTAGGAAGTCTAAGAAGCAACCCATTATTTTTTTTCTTAGCTCTACTAAGGCCAAGTACCTTTCTATTTGACGACTTATGTAGGAGTTAGCTTGGTTAATTTGTTTGTTATCCGAGTTTCAAGTTTTTACCATTACTCCTATTTCCTTAAAGTGTGATAGTCATGTTGCTACTTGTAGTGCTAAAAATTTATTTTTTTTATAAATGAACCAAACACATTGAGTTAGACTGTCATTTGTTTGGGAGAAAAATTAGGATCGTTTAATTCAGTTGACTCGTGCTCATTCAAGTGACAGCTTACTGATTATTCATAAAGAGTTTGGCTGGTCATCATCATTCAGATATGGCTCCCAAGGTGGGGTTACATACACCTCCAACTTGATGGGTATTCGTCAGGATGGATAATAGTTGATCTGGATGCAAGTGTTGGTCCAGATGAGAAGATGGTCAGGATGTTGTTTTGTTGGTCAGCATGTTGTTCGTGTTGATGATTAGGACGTGGTTTTTATTGATGTTGGTCATTTATGTTAATCTATATCTTTGTTTACGACTCTTCGTAGCTTTTAAATCAATTAATTACAACTTGTTTTTCTTTATGTGTAGGGGCATTCAAAAAATCCGAATTATCCGAAAATTCGGATATCCAAAATTCAGATATCCGAGTCTCGGATATCCGAATTTTCGGATTCTGGTTTAGATGGTTTGGATATCCAAACTATCTGAAATATTTTTTTAATTATTAAATAATAAATATATTTTATAAATATAAGTTATAAGATATTTTGGATAATTTTATGATATTTCAGGTAATTTTCGAATACCTCATATAACCTTTTGAATATTTCGGATAATTTCCGGATATCCAAAATATTTATAAAAATAGTTTTTAATTTTTTTATAATATATTTTTTTCAAAATTCAGATATTTGTTTAGATATCCGAATCCGAAACTTCGGATATCCGAAGTTGGTATATCCGAATTTCAGATACGGATTTGGATAATAAAATCCACTATCTGAAATGTTTGGATATCCGACTTTGAACACCACTATTTGTGTGTATATATAGTTTAGTTGTAATTAATTAATTTTGATAGAAATTATCATAAATTTTTTTCAGACTCATGCATTGAGTTTTACGTGTATATCATGATGAACAATCTTTGATGGTTTTTGTTATAAGACTCAATTTCTTCGTTATCTAGATGTCTTTATATATAAAAGTTGGCAAAGAGTGTGTATGTTCGACGTTAAAAAAAATTAATATCAATATTTATGAGACTTGCCAAATTTGAATCCTACGAATTTTTTTTTCTTGATTTACTTGACAAAAATATAACTTAAATTAGGACTAAACGAATATAATCTATCTTTTTCTAAAATAGGAAAGAATCTCAAAACAAAAAAAACATCAAGCACTACTCTAAAAATAATCTTTAATTTCCCACAAGATCTGGCCGACACTTAAAAAAAGTCCCACTAATCATGGTGATATACATTGATTAAATATAACATAATAATAATAATTTAAATATTAAATACTAATGAAACTAGAAACCCGTAGGTAATACGCTTACCATTGGCTTAAAGAGCTAGTTGGATATGCCATCACGTGTTTCAAGAAAAGATAACTACCTGTTTATTTTAATCACACACGTTAAAATATGACAAAAACATATATATAATAATATAATATATATAATCAAAAACCCTCAAATCCTACGTGTCGCGATGTGATCGCTCCCTCCTTTTATGGAAGCCACCAGATTGCTTAATTTTTAAATGGAGGTCTCTTATTGATTTAACCCAAATTCATGGGTATGGGTCTTACCAAACTCAGATAGCTCTTAAACGGGTTATAACATCTCATTAATTAAAAATTAATCTTACCAATTATTTGATATGAAAATCCTATAAAATAGGAATATAATAAAATTTAATATCCCATTTTATTTAAAAAAATGTATTATTTATAATTAAGAAACAATTTTATAATAAAGAAAATAAACGGGTAATGAGTATTACCAAACCCATATAGCTTTTAAACCGGATTATAACATATTATTTATTTGTGAAACCATTTTATCATCAAACCTCAAGTATATTAATTATTAACTTTTTTACAATAAATAAAAAATTAAAATCCAAATATACATATATAAATATTAAAAACGAATAATGTAAAACAACCCCCGTAATACGGGGGATTAAATCTGGTGTGTGTGTGTATATATATGGAGAGGATTAAGAGAGAACTCATTCTTAAAGAGAGAACTATAGAACTAATAAAGAAATATTTTTAATTTAATTAAAAAAAATATTTTTAAATTTCCGTTTTTGCCGTTATTATTATATTTTGTTGTCATTCACTCGAAAATTATAAAAAAATTAAAAAAATAAAAAAAAAAACTCGTTGTAGTGCACATATGCAATACATCGACTTTTTTTATTACATATGTGCACTAGTGTGTACTTTGATATGTGCAATAATGTTAAATATCATATATGCAATTTTTGTATTGTATTAGTGCAATAGTGTTATATTGTATACGAAATACCAAAAAAAACAATATAGTGTATATGTGCATTAATGTTGTATTACTTATATGCGATAGTTTGTTTTGAGTACAATTATTGTGTTTGTATTTGCATATATTCAATAGTGTGTATTGTATAATGCAATTGAGTTTGTATAATGCAATTTTTGTATTATATGCAATAAAACACTATTTTATATATACAATATACATTAGTGCACACATATGCACTACATCGACGTTTTTTTTTACAGGAACAATATCATCTTATTAGAAGAAGGAAAGAAAAAAAATTGCAAAATATTTTTTTAAAAATAGTTTTTATTAGTTATCTAGTTCTCTCTTTAAGAGAAGTTCTCTCTAGATCCCATTCATATATATATATATATATATATATATATATATAGGATCAGGATCATGTGAGAACTTTTTGAGAATTGAGAACTGTGAGAATCATTTTGGACAATAAAAAAAAATCCAAAAATAAAAAAAATCATAAAACAAAAAAAAACACAAAAATAAAAAAAACTAAAAAAATCAAAATTTTTATTTATCATCCCGGTTTTTAAAAAAACGTAAAAATAAAAAATTCTCGCTTTAGCTAAGTTATACATATATGTACACACATGTTTTTTTCCTATACACATTGTATAATTTAAGGTAAATGATAATATACATATGTGTACATTACGTAACTAGAGATTAAATGAAAGTATACATACGTGTATAGGTATAATACGAATTAAAAAGAAAAAAAACATTTTTTATTATACATATATGTATAATATGTACACACATGTTTTTTCCTATACACATACGTATAATTTAAGGTAAATGATAATGCACATATGTGTACATTACGTAAATAGAGATTAAATGAAAGTATACATATGTGTATAGGTATAATACGAATTAAAAAGGAAAAAAAATGTTTTTTTTAATGAAACCGGAATGAAATATAAGAATTTTGGTTTTTTTACTTTTTAAAAATTTTTGTTTTATAATTTTTTAAATATTCTTTTAGAGGTCTTTTTTAGTAGTCCAAAATGGTTCTCAATTTGCCAATAGTTCTCGTAGGATCCTTACCCTATATATATATATAGGTGGGTTCAAGTGAAAACTCCTCTTAAAGAGAAAACTTAAAAATTCCTAAAAAACTATTTTTTACTTTTTTTAAAAGATTTTTTTTGAAGTTTTTTTTCCCGTTATTCTTATATGTTGTTATTAGTTCAAAAAAAAAACCTCGTCGGTGTAATGCACATGTGTAATAGTGTGCATTGCATATATTCAAAAGTGTTGTATTGCATATAATACAACACTATTGCACATATTTGATACACACTATTGTATATACGCAATATAAGACTAATGCGTACATCGAATACACATTAGTACGTATGTAAAATACAACATTAACGCACATGTGCACTACATCGACTTTTATTTTATTATTATTTTTTTCAATATAATACAATACTACTACACATATACAATACACAAATATTGAATATATGCAATTAAACACTATTTTACTTAAAAATACACAGTAATACACATGTGTAATACAACGGTTTCACACAGTAATACGTATCTGCATTACAACGTTTTTTTTTATTTTTTAATTTTTTTTTTATTTTTTTCGAGTGAAGGGTAAGAAAATGTAAGAATAATGGCTGACGTGCGTGAATATATATATATAAATTTGGATAAAAGTTCCACACAAATCGGGTTTTAACAATAGGTTTTCACCTACAACTAAACCCCACACGAAAGGCAAGTGTACCTATCATTTGTAATAAAGTGTCGGCAAGAAACGAGTGTCAATCCATCGATACGGTAATTTTCTAGTACTAAATCTTTGTAAATGACTAACCAAACAAAGAAATATTAATTTGAGCTTTTAACTAACTAAACTAGCATACAAGAAAGCAAGTAAAAATACAAGAAACAATCAATCCAACAAAACTACCTAGACATGCATCCACTCTACCAATGTGATAAAATAGCAATGATGTGGTAAACATCATGAATCTAAACATAAATACTATATTACAATCAAGCAACGTAATATTAACAATTAATCATCATGATGGGTTTTCAATTAAGAATTAAACATATACTAACTTGTTTGTCAAAATAACAAAGTCTCATAATCAAAGGAAAGCTAGCATGAACAACATTCTAACCACCTAAAATTACACTAAATTAGCTAAACTCATGAATTAAACATCAACTTATGAAACTTTAACTAGCAAGTCATCACCAAGTCAAGAATCATAACAACACTCATCAATTTTCCAATATCAAGTGTAGGGTTTCATGCTCATCAATAGTATTATAACCAAACTAATCTTTACTAGTTATTTCTGACTTAGCAATGTAAACAAAGAAACATGAACATTAAAAGTTTACAAACAAACATCTAGAACATAGTTTTCCAACATGAATGCCTAAACATTTGTAAGACTAACAAGGTATGCAATTCTAACAAGCATGAACACTATCAATATCAACTCATAACTTCACCATTTCCTTGAAAGAAAACCAAATTACTATAACCATACATAGATAAAAATCACAATAGTAAAAGTTTCAACAATGTCTAGATAGTAAATGTTTTTAGCCCATAAGGCTTAAATACAACTACAATCAATCTAGAAATAAGCTTACAAAACATGCTATTAAACATAGAAATGGAAACCAAAATCAAGCAAGGATTGAAGGAAGGAATGATGAATCTTATGTTGGTGGAAGCCTCCAAGAATCCCCTAAAATTGCTGCACTTGATTGATAGAAAATCCCTAAGACTCCACATTTGAAATGAGGATAATGGAGGTGTATTTATGCATTATGGACGTCTGGCACGAGCAGGTGCACGGGACCGCACGGCCGTGCCTATTTGTGGAAAGTCAACCATTGGCTTTAATCTGACCAAAAAGTCAGATTTATCTGTTCTGGCACGGGCTAGCACGGGCATGCACGGGCGTGCACGGGCTGGTTATTTTGACTTTTTTCAGCATTAGATCATGCGCTGGCTTGCACTGGCACATTTCCTGGTTGGCACGGTCCCATGCATGGGCTGGCATGGGCGTGCAGGTCTAGCAGTTTACTGTTTTTGCCTCCGAAACGCCATCTTTTCATGTTTTCTTTGTCCCGCGGGCGCCCGGATCTGCAAATTCACAAATAACTCAAATAAGTACCAAAAACAAAGAACTTGCATGAAGTTTGGCATAAATATGAGGATAATTCAATGCAATAAGATGTACACTTTGTGTTACATCAATGGCAAAAACAGAATTTTAAAAATATTTTTTTTTATTTTTAACTAAAAATAATTATTTAGGAGTTTTTAAGTTTTCTCTCTAAAGATAAGTTTTCTCTTGATCATCTCCCTATATATATATATATATATATAGGAGTTCGTTATTGCACAAATAATGGCTTATCGTACATTACGTACGCGACCTTCCAAAGCGTTGGATTAAAAAACACGTGGTGACAGTTTCATAAATAACCCAAACTAGTTCATGATCAAATTCATCGATTACAAATCCATTCTGATCCAAATTCTGAACTCGTCGCTCTATCTCATTCAATTTCTAAACCCTAATAAGAGCTTAAAGCATGAAATCTCTAAAGTCAAAACCAAAATCAAAATGAAACAGCGCTGAACTTCAAGAATCTTCAAAATGGATCAAAAAATGATGATTTAATCAATCAAACGGATGTGTAGAAGGATTTAGATTCATCAATCGATTATGAAATTGTAGAATACTATACT
Source organism: Bidens hawaiensis (assembly GCF_021521415.1). Lineage (NCBI taxonomy): Eukaryota > Viridiplantae > Streptophyta > Magnoliopsida > Asterales > Asteraceae > Bidens > Bidens hawaiensis. Next base: position 699,239 of record NW_027492290.1, read on the forward strand.
CAATTGAGCTCTTATTACGGTTCAAAATATTACGTTTAAACGTTATGAACAAAATTGAAGACATTAAAACGTTATGACCAAAACGAACACCTTTAAACGTCGTTTTTGACAAAAAATGAACACCTTTAAACGTTCAAGTTAAACGTTCTGACCAAAGATGAACACCTTTAAATGTTTAAGTTAAACGTTCTGACAAAAATCGAACACTTTTAAATGTTCAAGTTAAGCGTCCTGACAAAAAACGAACACCTTTAAACGTTCAAGTTTAGAAGTTCTGGACAAAAAGTTTAGAAGTTCTGAACAAAGCCGAGCGTTGTGGCGTACCTAAAGTTTTTCGGCTTCAATGTATTTCTCATAGCAAACGAATGATAATACCTAAAAGCATAGTAATAGAATAAATAGAAGGGTATCGAAGCATGTTCGTTTATAGTCTTAGTGTAAACAAGTTGTATCGAAACATATTCATTTTATAATTTTTTTATTATGTAATGTCCAAATTCATGCTACCAAACTCACACGTTGTGATAAGCATCAAACAAAAAATATAACATATTCGGTTAATTTGTTAGTTAATTAAGAAAAACAATTATAAAAAGAGATAAAAACATAATAATATATTTAAAAAACAACAAAAAGAGCGTAAATAAACAAAACTCAAAAAGAAAATAAAAATATTTGATTAATTTGAATTCATGTAATAAAAATACGATTCATTTTATTATTAATTATGATTATACTTATTTTTTAAATTACTTAATTATGTCATAAAAATATAGAAAACAAAAGTGTATTTTTGCCCATAAATGTTTTATCCTTTTGTTATTAAAATAATCATTTAATAATAAAAATCATAGTTTAGACCCATTCAATTAACTAGATCAAATTTATAATATGATTTGAATATCTTATCTTATCTTATAATACTAATAAAAGAAAATATTAAAGCTTAGGTGTTAAACCCACATTTCACCTTGTTCTTAATCTCTCATCTCATTCATTCTAGCTATTCATGGGTCATGAGTCAAAACCATTTTGTAAAATATGGGTTATAACATAGTGTGGATTATATTCATTATTGAATCGAGTGTCATTTTCATATCTAAGGTTTGACCAACTACACAACTTTAGTATCTTTTTTTAAATTTCTTGCAAATCAACACATGGTGTTTCTAAAATCATGCTATTTTAGTACTTTTCGTTAACCCTGTTTGTTTTTTCCGTTAAGTTTACATTAAATTAATTCACTAAGCATTTTGAGAATCACAACTGAAATAACAGACCTTATTTATCTTTATCATTTTCAAAAGCTAGTAATAAAAGATATAAAAGATAAGTTGATTAAAGATAAATAAATTGGAAGACCAAAATGCTCTTACAATATTTTAAGTGGATGATGATGTGTTTTAATTTGGTCCATACAATGAGTTCTTAAGTTTTTATAACTTAACTTAAGGTAGTTTTCAAATGAAATTAACCTCAATCATAAATATGTGGCCCGCACAATTTTTCTATAAACTTAGTTTGATATATGATTTGGAAAGAATAAATTGTAATAAATAGAAATATATTTTACCTTAATTTTAAATTTAAACATTAATAAAATTATAACTAACTTTCATGTCTAATTTAATGTGGCTGTTACACTTAGTATATTTATAAGGTCATCAAAAGTTTAAATTATTATCAAAGCTATCTATCTACTTATAAAATAATCATTAAAATAAATATAAATATGTACATTAAGCTAAAAAACTAAAAGTTTAAATTATTATTAAAGCTATCTATCTACTTATAAAATAACCATTAAAATAAATATAAATATGTAAATTAAGCTAAAAAACTAATTATAGATTCCACACACTAAATTAAAATATCCGAGATTAAATGGAAAATATTATATATTAATCTTAATTACCATATTTGAATGAGTGAATTTTATAATAATGTATTATAGTAAGAAATGTTGAATAACAGATTAAAGTAATTTTTTTAAATTATTATCTTTTTATGAAAATAGTGATTACATTAAAATAGAAGACAAGCGAGCAACAAATTACGCCACTACCTATTTTTGAAATTGCAAAACTTAGTTTGTTAAAACATGTGATATATTGGAAGTGCATCATGATTATAAGATCAAAATTCAAATCACACCAATTTCTATAAATCAAACATCTATAGGTAGGTTAAGTTAAAAATATACCAAATAGAGGGTATTTGGGAGTGCATAGTTCCTGTGATTTATTTTGCTCATTAAAAAGAAATCATATTTGTAATATTTTGATTGTTGTTAACTTATTAGTTTATTTACATATAATATCTCAAAAATATTATGTTGTTTAAATTGTATAAATTTTATAATAAAAAACACTTACATTTTGACAACTTACCTAAACACTCAAAAAAAAAATTTATTTTATTTTTTTCACAAAGCAATAAATGTATTTGGTCTAAAGGTTTAAAATCATAGATATAAGACTAAAAAACCAAAATGATAAAGTGTTTGTTTTGAAAATTAAATTTTATAAAAGCTAGAATATGAATACTTTCTCATCTCAAGCCACTCATATGGTTGGTCTTTTACATCTTCTTATATAGGGGAATGTTCATGTGCATTTTAATTTTAACATGAGAACGTTAGAATTAATACTAATTTATAAAAAATGAGAACACAATAAACAATACAAACTACAATACCAATCTACATAAACAATGATTTATAATAACAAAGAAAAAAACCTAAAAATTACAACAAAATAATCAAAATTAAGAACAAAATAATAACAGCAAATACTTATAACAACAAAAGAAAAAAATCTAATAATAACAACAAAAGATAAATAAACAAATACTTATAACGTCTCATAATTGAAAATTAGCAAATACGAACAAAAAATAACAGCAAACACCTAAAAAATAAACCTAATAATAATAGCAAATTGGTTCCCACTATTCTCATGTTAAGAATAAAATATATTTGATCATTTTTCATTATTAATAACTGGATTCTAATCTCAACTTATAAAATAACTTTTATAAGAAAAGCAACACATTTGATTTTTTTGAATATTCACTTTAATACTACTTTAATAACTAAACACCATATATCCTTTTTAACAGCTTTCATAATACAAGCAACACATTTAATTTTTATTACACATTATCCTTTTATTATTTTTTTCTTTCACATTAATACTCACTTTAACAAGACTTTAAAATTAAACATCATATAGTTTAAAAAAATTCAAATTCTGGAGAACCTCCTGGAGTTCTGGTTTGATTCCAACAAGGGTGAACACCATCGTTCTAGGTTTCAAACTCGGGTAAGATAGACTGTATGCGGACGGCAAGCCTTTTGAAATCCCACGACAGCTAGTTGCACTAAAACCATTAAAACACCTCTTTTTTATTTTATTTTATAAAACACATATCTTTTTTATATCTTTTACATCTGACACTTTTTGTTTCCTCACGTCTGAAGCGAGTCAAACAGGTCATGCATGGTAATGTCTCGATTCAAAATTCTATGATTGTAATTCTAAAATGATTGAGGTTTCAAATTCAAAATGAGCCGACGACGCAGCTTGTTACAAGTTTGATTTCCGTCATTTATTAATACATGTATTAAAATCATGTTTTGTTGAAAACAAAAAAAAAGGTTAGTATCAGCTTATAAAATAACTTTTTAAAATTCAAACAATACATGTGTCAGTTTTATATTTCCTTTCACATTTAAAGTTATTTATTATTTTCAGAATTTATCCACATTTTAAAAGTAAGCAATAAGCAATAAAATAATTAACGCTGAGTCAACATTATTCGACTCGGATATGCCTCCGCCGTTAATGATTTAAAAAAAACAAGAAAGCCATCTACACACACAATTATGCATCTATTTAAAGAGAATAAAAAGTTACTCAAATTACATAAGTTATAGAGAGAGAAACAAGGAGTTTTAGAGAGAGAAACAGAGGTAGATGATGCACAGCGTGAAGAAGAAGAGCTTGCATTAGAATTCTCATAATATCATTTTGCAGTTAATAATTAATATCTGTGATGGTGAGTGACGGTAACGAGAGTTGTAGCAGCAGAAGCATGGATTCGTCGCCGTCACGGTCGGTGGCGACGACCGGCCAGCGGCATCAGATGAAGAAGCTAGAGGTTTATAATGAGGTGCTTAATCGCCTCAAGGAGGCTAATAATGAAGAGGCGAATGAACCTGGATTTGAGGATGAACTGCTTGCTCACTTTAACCGGCTACCGGCTAGGTATATAATATATATATAAGTGATTCATTTTATTGTTAGATGCGTGTGTGAAATGTAGGATTGGTGGAATTAGGTTTACGATTTAATCGTTTTTTGATCTGAATTTCATGGTTTGTGATTTACATTTTCCGGATATTATTGACTTGGTGAGTTATTTTCTCGGTCGTTGAGATCGATTCAAGAATAATTGAAGACTTTATTTATCTAATTAAATTAAAATAATTGTAAATAGGACAGAAACAGTCAAATATGCGGCCTAAAGTTTAGTCTGAAATTTTATAGATGTAGACACTGTAATTTTTTATTATTTTTTTAATTTTACGGCAATTCCGCTGCTTCGGCTCAAGGCAGCGAGAAGGATTCCCAAGTTCAAGTCGAAAAGGATTTTTCTTAATAAGGTTTCTTTGTATTTATAAATGTCAACTGATTGTCAACCAACGGATTTAGTTTGTAAATTTCATTTTGGAGTTCAAAATCAAAATGTTAATGGCTGCATCTACTCAACTACATGATTACAAACTGAAGTAAGTGAATTGTAATTTAAAATATTATTATTTGCTGTATTGAAGGTATGCGCTTGATGTGAATGTGGAAAGAGCTGAAGATGTACTCATGCACAAACGGCTACTGCATTTGGCTCATGATCCTGCTAATAGGCCTGCATTTGAGGTCCGCCTAGTACAGGTTAGCTAATGCACTTATAAATCCAGCAACTTTTTTATTGGGAAAGCATGGTTTCATCCTGCTTAAAATCTTACCCATGCAGGTTTCTACAACAACTGATAGCAGCACTGATGATGTCGTTTGTTCAAGCTCAACTAGACAGCAACCAGCCCAGAGGTAAAAATTTGACTGGAATTGGCCAGTAATCTTGTTTCTTTAGGTCCTAGTTTCTTTACCATTTGTTTTTTTTATGTGTTATTATTATTAATATGAATGTCTTATAACAGCATTCACCCACCACCTGCATTCGGGTCATCACCTAATCTTGAAGCCCTTGCACTTGAAGCAAACGAGTCTCAAGTTCAGAACGGTGATAGTGCTGTAAATAGCTATTCATCTCTTCCCAGGTGTCTTTCTAGAATCACTTAGTTTTTTTGCAGTAGCTTTACTTGGAAATCACTTTTAAAACTTCTCACTTTGGTATATTGCACCAGTTTCTTCAGAAACCTCATATACTTAAATATATTCTGTTGTTAATTTCCATATAGGCCTATGCATGAGATTACATTTTCAACAGATGACAAACCAAAGCTTCTGAGTCAGGTGCTTGTTTTTTCTATTACATACATTTTTCTGAACCTTTTTTTTAGTATGTTTTGGCAGCTCACAAATATTAACATGTTTAAAATTCCAGTTGACCGCCTTACTGGCTGAAGTTGGACTTAACATCCAAGAAGCGCATGCTTTTTCCACAGTGGATCGCTACTCATTAGATGTCTTTGTTGTTGATGGTTGGCGATACGAGGTATTTTCTTAAACTCCTAAACTTAAGTTATATATGAAATTAGTTGAATTTTCTAACCTTTTATATTCAATGTCGACTGTTTTAGTTTGACTTCATTTTCCAGATTAAAAATTTGATGCACATATTTTCAGGAAACTGAGATGCTTCGAACTGCACTAGAAAAAGAGCTCTTTAAGCTTGAGGTACGCACCTGCTAATCAAGATTTTAGTTAAGAGTTAACTGCCGCTAGTTAACCAATGTATGTTACAAGCATGTTTGCCACCTCTGCAGAAACAGTCTTGGCCAAGTCAAAGTTCATCGGCCCCTTTAAGTGAGTTGGACCAACCAAGCGGGCCATGCCAAAATCGCCTAACGATACCTAATGATGGGACCGATGTATGGGAAATTGATTCACGGCATCTGATACTTGACCATAGAGTTGCATCTGGGTCGTATGGTGATCTGTAAGTCTTTTTAAACAAGTGTTTGGCTATTTGCAATCACATTCATGGTTATTGTGCTTGGTGCACATAATAAGCTGAAATTCATTAACTGATGCAGATATAAAGGTACGTATCGTAGTCAAGAAGTGGCTATCAAGATACTTAAAACGGAGCGCGTTAACACAGATTTGCAGAAAGAATTTGCCCAAGAGGTTTACATATTGAGGTCAGTCAAATAGTCAATATTGACTGCATTTTGTTATCAAATTGTATTATTATTCTTCCAACATGTGAAACTCAATAAAAAATATTGTGTGCAGGAAGGTCCGTCATAAGAATGTAGTGCAGTTTATAGGAGCATGTACCAAGCCTCCAAGTTTGTGCATTGTAACAGGTATTAATACTCATAGAACCCATGTATCAAGTCAAAGTCAAAACTTTGTAATTTGCAAGTCAAAACTTTGTTACTGTTACATTTGGTGATTGTAGTTTGTTTTTACTTTTGTGGAACACAGAATTCATGAGCGGGGGAAGTGTGTATGATTATTTACACAAACAAAGGGGCACATTTAAGCTTCCTACATTATTAAAGGTTTCAATTGATATATCAAAGGGTATGAATTATCTGCACCAGAATAATATAATCCACAGAGACTTGAAGGCTGCTAATCTTTTGATGGATGAACATGAGGTAATATTCTGTCTTTCTATATAATTTTAATATTTGTTTTCTTGGCTTTCATATTTTGTGTTGGTGGCTTTTTAATATTGTTTTTATGTAAATACTTTAGGTTTTTATCAATTTCTATTGAACCTTAAAGCATGAAAGCATGTTATTTTAGTGATGATCTAGCCTTTTCTCTTTTTGAAAAAAGAAAAAAAAAAGATTAGAGGTATGTTGCATTAAAAATAAACTTTGGGCTCCATTTGACCTTTTCTTTTAGTCTCTTTTTCCTAATTTACCAATTACCCATTAGAGATGAAGCAGCCGGGTCGACCCATTTATTAGTGAATGTTTTGAAATTGATGCTTCTAATTTTTACTGTAGGGACTAGGGATTTTCAGTGACAATCTTCGTACCCACTATATTCCGACACGACTTAAAACACGATACGAAATAATCAGGTCTTGGGCCGTCATATCTAGCCTGCTTAAAAAAGTTCAATCATTAATTAAATGGGTCATTCAGTTGACCTGTTTAAACTGTTTTTATGAACACATTCGACCCATGAGCCGGTTTCAACCCGTTTTTACAACCCACAAACCCGATTAAAACACATTTACTACTCAATTACTACCTGGCAGCCCGTTTTGACATGGTCAGATGAATGGCTTACATGAGTCGTGTTCAGGTTAGAGAATTTTAAGTGTGTGCGGGGTATTGTTGATTTTTTTGACATGAATAAATATATGGTCATTTGCAACATGATTTTATTAATGATACAGTATGTAAGTATGTTGATCTGATTGAAATAAAATTTTAAATCATTTATATGACCTTTTGGTTTCAGGTCGTTAAGGTAGCTGATTTTGGTGTTGCGAGAGTGAAGGCTCAAACTGGTGTCATGACAGCCGAAACCGGGACATACCGATGGATGGCTCCCGAGGTACCCCTTTTTAATATAGTTATAGCTCTATAATATCATGCATAAGTTATTTTTTTTTTTTTCTGGTCGTGAAGGTCATTGAACACAAGCCCTATGATCACAAGGCTGATGTTTTCAGTTTTGGGATTGTATTGTGGGAGTTACTAACTGGAAAGGTATATATATATTTTTTTTGACAATGGGTCATTAGCTTGACTCATCTTTATTTACCTTCAAATTTAAAAACGTATTTTTCATCCACAGCTTCCATACGAGTACTTGACCCCCCTCCAAGCAGCTGTTGGCGTCGTTCAAAAGGTGAATCATCATCAATCGTTACTTTTCAACATACAATTTTTGCTCTTTTGTTATACCTTTCTTTTCTACGTTTTCAGGGGTTACGACCTACTATTCCAAAGAACACTCCACCAAAACTTGCTGAACTGCTTGAGAAATGCTGGCAACAAGACCCGAGTTTGAGACCCGACTTTACAGAAATCATTGAGATTTTGCAGGAGATTGCTAAAGAGGTATAGTATATAATATATAGTTAAAACCACAAAGTAAGCAAAATGAATAAATTTCATGCTGGCGTGTTCAGGTTGGAGAAGAAGTCGATGATCGAAAAAAGGACAAAGGATTCATATCGGTGCTTCGCCGGGGGCATCAATGAAAACAAAATGCCAATCACTTTTATGATTCTTGTCTCTTAACAACCAGACTCATAATGTCTTAGTGCATTATCCATTAAAAGTTGTATCTTATATTGAGTGACTCAAACCCTCGAGGGCCTCTGGGGATGACTTTATAGAACTATACTTGAGCAATGAAGCCATTCGGTGAATGTTTCCTTTTTTTTTTCTGTTTTTTTTTCTTTTTTTTTTTTAATTTGTCTAATAGTTTTTAGAACTATTGATATTTATAGAAAATGAAAATAAATGACAACATAGCATTTCATCTTTCTGCTTGTTACATGCAATATGAAACATATCACAAGCATTAACATTTCTTTGTAACCAACGGCTTCTCTCTTTTAGATGTTTAACTTGTTCCCAGTTTTTGCGGTCCTCTATTTGCTTCAGTAGCATGTTTACCTCCTCTTACAACACACGACCAAGATCTTTCATTTTATGGTATTTGTTGGCTTTGTCTTTGAAGGACACTCAATGAGAAGTTAATTAATTGAAGGTGATATTTGATTTTGGCTGAACAAAAATGTTAAAACTTAATTGCATAGATAGAAATGGTCACGGTGGTTTGGAGACATGAGGCTCAATGAAAATTTCGATTCTTTTCCATCTGAGGGTTAGTCTACATCTGCACTATTTGTCACAAAAGAATCAATAAACACAATTACCATAAATACATATAACATATATACGTATTATAAGTAAGTTACATCTAAAAGAAGTTTGAATTTACGTTGATCGACTTTTAAAATAGGTGTAACAAACGTTTACATTACGACGTGAATAGTTTGATAAATGAAGCTCGGGCTCAGGCTCAGGCTCAGGCTCGCTTGTTTATTAAACAAACTTATTTTAAACCTAAATCTCATACATGACTATATGAGTGGGTGACCACTCAAGTCTAAACTGAAGACAAGAAAAGAAATAAAAAAATAAAAAGAATTATCATATCATGTGATAATTATAATTATAATTTGAAAGTAAGGGGTGTTTGGGATTCCTTATTTTTACCTTTTTTATGAGTTATAATAAGTTAAAAAAAGTGTTTGGATATAGCTAAAACTAAGTTGAAAATAAGTTAAAAAAAGTGTTTGGATATAGCCCTTAAATTTAAATGAGATGTGAAAATGAGTTTGCTTGTGTTACGTTTCAACCGTGGGTGAAGCTGTCGTCGAGGATATTGAAGTGAAATTGGTTGTAGGTCTAGTCCATGGATTCTTCTTCTTTTTCTTCTTGTGTTAGATGCCCTCAGTGGAACATCGATAAACCTTTTGTCACACCCTCAAGATCCACTAACGGAGTTTTACCGTCAGAGGGTGTGAACTAACAGGATCGGAATCATTAGTTATAATCAAACCATAAAACAAAGTTTCAAAACCATGAAAACATTTACGAGTAGTTAAATGCGGAAGCGTAAAACCATAGCAAACAATGTTACGTCACGCAGGACGACTTAAAACCCAATGATAACAGTTTAAAAATAAGTTTGCATAATTTAAAATGTTTCAAGCAATGCATGTTCCTAAACCGCGCGCCCGCCTCGGCTACCTGAGAATAACATACTAAAAGTGTCAACACAAGGTTGGTGAGTTCACAAGTTATATAAAAATAAAGCGTTTAGCGTTTGCGTTCAGCGTTTTGCGTTAAGCGTTTTGCGTTACAGCGTTTTGCGTTACCAGATAGTGCTATGTCAATTATATATCTATAGGTAGCTAGCCTATAAAACAAGTATCACTAAGTGTTCGACACCGAAGCTGACTGTTTATCATTTGCCTTGCCACCAGGTCATCCAGACCATGGTATGTGTTTAGCCAAGATTACACCCGCTCGACCTCCAGTCGAATTTAGCGTTGGGTGGGGTTTGTCAAACCCAGTAGTACTACTCAACAATGACTCGCTATTATCCAATATTAAACGGTTCGATGTGAATGAAGGACTTTAGTTAACGCGTTTGCCACTTAGTCTTTACAAGTGATATATAATCTATATTAACAAAATCTTAAATGCGTTTCGGAGTATGTTATCTCCCCCAAGTGAAAAGCGTTTAAAAAGTTTAAAAGGGGAAAGTGAAACTCACTGTTTGCGAAGAAATTCCCAAATTAAATCACCAAGATGCGCGTCACAGAAAAACTCTCTTTAGCGTTCTAAAACAACAAAGAGATTTTTCTAAGTGTCGGAATATTATCGAGTCTCTAGACCCGGCACATAATACCTATGCACGTAACATGTTTCGTGTTTCGTTTGTGAAACGTGTGTGACTTTAACAAGTGTATTTGTGATACGTTACATGTGTAAGCGATTATTTACGTGTCACGTATTCATAAAGTACATCACTAGCAATTACTCCCTGTAAGGGCAATTTGGTCAACACATAACAATTAACTAGCAACTATTCCCCACGAGGGCAATTTGGTCAAATCATTACAATCAATTAGCTATTATTCCCCGCAAGGGCATTTTGGTCAAAACACGACAATTAACTTGCAATCATTCCCCTCAAGGGCAATTTGATCAAAACACGATAATAAATTAGCAAGTACCATGTTTCATGCATTTTCACAAAACTCAGCAGCTAGTTTCACCGAGACAGAAATTCTACTTGAAAGATTGTACTATTCCACCGATCATAGCATCTCAATTAATTTACCAAAAATCATCACAGAAGCATATATGTCTTAGGTTTCCAGAACATATTTTATTATATTTTTATTCCACATAGTTTTCTCACAATCATCAAATCATTACAGCAAACTCATAACAATCAAATTCATGCGCAACAGAATGTTATTTGCAATTCCCGTTAAACGAAAAATCCAATAAATTCAAGACCACTTGGGTTAGGTTCCTAACTCAATGAGTCAACTTCCAGAAGTGGAACCAACCCAATTGGTCTCGTAGTTCATGAGATATAACATTTACAAAACAACCTAACAGCAGGTCTAACAGCTCAGCTTTGCACAACGTTTTTGTAAAATCATAAAAGTTAACCTTTACTTGTCCAAAAATTACAAGTTTATATTCTTTAGAAACTAGACTCAACCTAGTTTACTGTAGTATCAATAATTTCAACCAATTTTCACATTTACACCTCGTTACAGTCAATTAAACATCAATAACACAATCTGTCCAGAAACTGTTTGCATCCAAACTCAACATATCAACTATCTATGGACCATCATGCATTCATATAACACTCTAGACTCCATAATCACTATCCATGCACATCAATTACACCTTACATACATGATTAGGGTTTTTGTTTGAACTCAAATCAAAGACACAAGCAATTAACATGTAACAATATTCAATCTAGTTATCAAATCATCATCAATACATCATCCAATCAAACAAAATCATATGAACACAAAACCATATAAAAATCGGCAGCTAGGGTTTGTAATTAACCCAATAAAAGTCAAGATTAAGTATAAAGGATGCATAGGATAATCGATTATACCTTCCTAGCACCTAATTCTTCAATCAAACACTTGAATTCTTGGTTGTATGTGTGTGTATAGGTGACGGCAGCCAAGGAAGGGGGAGGAGAGTTTCCGATCGGGACTTGTGGGGAAAAGAAAATAAGTTAGGGTTTAGTTATTATTATTATTTATAGAATACTATGTTACACTTTGGCCCCTCCACTTCTAAGTATTACTTATCTAGCTTAACTAACTTGTTTACATCTTGAGTTAGCGTTTTATACTATGTTATCACATAACACATAAGTCTACACATAATTATCACATAATTATTGTTTTGACGTTTTTCGTTTATTCATCAATCGTTTGCGTCAACTCGTTTGCGTTTCGGTGCAATTCCCGAAAGACTACACATGTAGTAAGTGTTAAGCGTCATTTAAACCCTAGTTTAAATGTAATGAAGTGTGCGTTATAGATTCAGTGATCTTAAGTTTGAATTGACGGAGTTGAGTTAACGGAGTTAACCTGAAATTGACGATTGTCACATCATTCCCATGTTAAAGAATTTTCGTCCCGAAAATTTGAGTCAAGTCGTGATGAGTGTCTGAAAGAGTAAGAAAAATTTTCAGTTTGTCATATCATCCCCTAGTAGAAAGAAATTTCGTCCCGAAATTTAATTCATACCTCCGGTGATGTCTGACGGTTTGCCGGGTTTCGCGGTTTTCTGTGTTTGGTCAGCCCTTCAAAAAGGTGAGGATACTTTTTCAACATTTGATCCTCGCGTTCCCACGTGAACTCCGGTCCACGTCTCGAGTTCCAACGAACTTTAACGATTGGAATTTTGCTGTGCTTGAGCGTCTTGGTTTCCCAATCCAAAACCTCGACTGGTTCCTCAATGAAACGTAACTGTTCGTCAACTTGTAGTTCATCCAAAGGGACTACTTGGGTTTCATCGGATAAGCATTTCTTCAAGTTGGATACATGGAATACATTGTGTACGCCACTGAGTTCTGTTGGTAGGTCCAGTCGGTACGCCACCAGACCAATGCGCTCAGTTATCCGGTAAGGACCAACATTCGTGGGTTGAGTTTGTTTCGCTTACCAAAGCGAACCACACCTTTCCAAGGTGAGACTTTGAGTAACACTTGGTCATTTACTTGAAATTCGAGAGGCTTTCGGCGCTTGTCGGCGTAACTCTTTTGGCGATCTCGTGCTGCTGCCATGCGATTTCGGATTTGAACAATCTTTTCCGAAGTTTCGAGTACCAGTTCCGGACCAGTGATTTGGCTGTCACCCACCTCTGCCCAGCAGAGTGGTGATCGACACTTCCGTCCGTACAGCGCTTCAAACGGCGCTGCTTTAATACTTGCGTGGTAGCTGTTATTATACGAAAACTCTACCAAAGGTAAGTGAGGTTCCCAACTTTTTCCGAAATCCAACACGCATGCACGCAACATATCCTCCAGGGTCTGAATAGTTCGTTCACTTTGCCCATCCGTCTGAGGATGGTATGCTGTGCTCATATCAAGACGGGTGCCTAGTGCGCTTTGCAGCGACTTCCAAAAGTGCGAAGTGAAACGAGAATCTCGATCAGAAATGATTGAGTCAGGCACTCCGTGTCTAGACACTACTTCCTTCATGTAGACGCGAGTCAGTCTTTCCATTTTGTCCGATTCCTTAATCGCTAAGAAGTGTGCAGACTTAGTCAACCGGTCAACGATCAACCAGATGGTATCGCATCCCGTCGGTGTCTTAGGTAAACCCGTGATAAAATCCATTGAGATGTGTTCCCATTTCCACATTGGGAGTTCCGGTTGTTGCAGTAGGCCAGATGGTTTCTGGTATTCTATCTTGACTCTGGCACAAGTCAAGCATTTGCTCACGTAGGTGGCAATGTCGGCTTTCATGTTCGGCCACCAGTAAAGTGCCTTTAAATCATGATACATTTTATCTGAGCCATGGTGGATAGAATATCGGGACTTGTGAGCTTCGTCCATCACCAGAGTTCTCAACTCTCCGTACCGTGGAACCCAAATCCGGTTCTCAAAATATCGGACCCCGTCCGATCTGGTTTCAAGTTGCTTGTTCATGCCCCGCATGAGTTCCGATGGAAGATTATCATCTTTCAAAGCTTCGTGTTGCGCCTCGCGAATCTGGTCAGGTAAGTTTGCATGAATCGTGAGTTGCAATGCTCGCACTCGTCTGGGTTTATCTGTTTCTTTTCTGCTGAGGGCGTCGACCACTACATTGGCCTTGCCAGGGTGGTACTTGATGGCACAATCGTAATCTTTAAGCAGCTCGACCCAACGACGCTGTCGCATGTTCAGCTCCTTCTGATCGTAGATATGTTGGAGACTCTTGTGGTCGGTGTAAATGGTAAACTTGGTACCGTACAAGTAATGCCTCCATATCTTAAGGGCAAACACCACAGCTCCGAGTTCCAAATCATGGGTCGTGTAGTTCTTCTCGTGAACCCGTAGTTGTCGAGAGGCATAAGCTATAACCTTCTCGAGTTGCATCAGCATACAACCGAGACCTTGTATCGATGCGTCACAGTGTACCTCAAAATTCTCCGTTCCCTCGGGGAGGGCTAGAATAGGGGCGCTACAGAGTTTGGTTTTCAACAGTTGAAAAGCGGATTCTTGCGCGTCACCCCAATTGTACTTAGTGCCTTTGTGAGTCAAAGCGGTGAGGGGTTGAGCAATCTTTGAAAATCCCTCGATGAAACGTCGGTAGTAGCCGGCCAGTCCTAGGAATTGCCGCACCTCAGTCGGAGTCTTAGGTGCTTCCCAGTTTTTGATGGCCTCTACCTTACCGGGATCGACATGGATACCATTCTCGTTGATCACATGTCCTAAAAAGTGAACCTCGCGAAGCCAAAACTCACATTTCGAGAGTTTAGCATACAGTTGTTCCTTCTTCAATAATTCCAGAGTTACCCTTAAGTGTTCTTCATGGTCAGCCTCGTTCTTGGAGTAGACGAGAATATCATCAATGAAAACAATCACAAACTTGTCGAGGTACGCCTTGCATACTCGATTCATGAGATCCATAAATACGGCTGGTGCGTTGGTTAGGCCAAAAGGCATAACCGAAAACTCGTAGTGACCATACCGTGTTCTGAAAGCCGTCTTTGAGATATCTTCTTCGCGCACTCTTAGTTGGTGATAACCAGATCGCAGATCGATCTTCGAGTAGTAACTCGATCCTTGAAGCTGGTCAAACAAATCATCAATTCGCGGTAAAGGATAACGGTTCTTGACCGTCACCTTGTTCAACTCCCGGTAGTCGATACACATTCGAAAAGTCCCGTCCTTCTTTCTGACAAATAAGACAGGGGCTACCCATGGCGATGAGCTAGGTCGGATAAAACCCTTATCCAATAAATCTTGTAACTGAGTGGACAGTTCCTGAAGTTCCGCGGTGCGAGCCGATACGGGGCTCGTGCTATGGGTGCTGCACCGGGTGTCAACTCGATTTGGAATTCAACTTGTCGTATAGGAGGGAGTCCGGGCAAATCCTCCGGGAAAACTTCCGGAAAATCTCGCACAACTAGTATATCTTCAATTCGCTTCTCCTCCGCGGGTTTCTCAACAATTTGCGCCAAAACTGCCGGATGACCCTTTCGTAGGTACTTTTGCGCCTTCATAAGGGTAATGACGCTGGTGGTCATGCCGCTTCTCTCACCTCGGATCGAAATGATCTCGCCGGAAGGGGTAGTAATGTGGACTATCTTGTCGTGACATATGATCTCCGCTCGGTTCTCGGATAACCAGTCCATGCCGACCACGACATCGAAACTACTAAGCGTAAAAGGAATAAGGTTGACATCAAAGACATGACCTGACAGTTTTAACTTACATCCCGCAAGTACATGAGTCGTTACTATAGTCTTACCGTCAGCTAATTCAACAGGAAATTTAGCATCTAACGGAGTTGGAGTTAAGTCTAAGAGTTGGCTAAAGGCTTTCGACACAAAACTCCTATCAGCTCCAGTGTCAAACAATACAGAAGCAAAACAATCGTTCACAGGGAACTTACCAGTCACCACGTGCGGATCATTGCGGGCTTGACCCGACCCAATTACAAAAGCTCTTCCTTTGCCATTGCTTCCACCACTACTGCCACTTCCATTACCTCCATTGTTGTCGTTCTTTTTCAGCTTGGGACAATCTTTCCTGAAATGACCCTCCTGCCCACATTCGAAACATCCCTTCATCGTCATAGGTGGTTTAGGAGCACCATTTGCCGCAAGGTCTCCTCTACATTCCTTCGCCTGGTGACCCATCTTTCCGCATCTCTGACACTTGACACGGTCACACGGGCCAACATGATGATAGTTGCACCTATTGCACTTCGGATATTTCCCAGCATATCCGCTCGAACCCTGCCCGCTACCGTTGTTATTGTTGTTGTGATTCTGATTGTTGAAGCTCCGAGTGAATTCGGGCTTACGGTAGTGTTGTTGCGGTGGGAGGTTTCGAGGACGAGGATCTGGTGTTGTCAAACTTCCTCTTTCCACTGCTCGGGTTGTTGTTGCTGTGGTTGTCATTACTCGGGTTGTCACGGGCTTTAGTGGTTGAACCCCTAGGTGGTAACGCACCTTGGGTCACAGCCTGATCTGTCAGTTTGTGAGCTAAACGGATCGCTTGTTGTATCGTGGCTGGTCTGGAAGACGTCACCATGCCCTGAATCTGCGGTGCTAACCCATCAATGTACATTTCAATCCTCTTACTCGGCGGATCTACCATCCGCGGACACATCACCGCTAAATCATGAGAACGGGTAGTGTAGGCTTCGATTTCTGAGCCCACCATCTTCAGTGACCAAAATTCTGACTCTAACTTCGAAATCTCCTCTCTCGGACAGTACTCCTCTCGCATCATGTTTTTGAACTCCTCCCAGTTCATTGCGTTAGCCAGTTCCAATCCAAGGATCTGCACGTTCGAATTCCACCAAGTGAGGGCAGAATCCTCAAGTGTTCCAGCAGCGAATTTGACCCTACTGGTAGGGGGACAATTGCACATCTCAAATGCCGACTCGGCCTTCTCAGCCCAACGCAGGAAGCCTATAGCTCCCTCAGTGCCCTTAAACGTACTGGGTTTGCAGTCAAGGTAGTTCTTGAAGGTACACGTTCCACTTGGACCTCCAGCTTGATTCTGAACGTGTGCGGCTAAAGCGGCCGCTGCATGGTCGTCCAGCAGAGTTTGAAGTTCAGCTGCAGTCAAGTTGATGTTACCACGTCCGTGTCCAGCGTTTCTTCCAGCCATTTCCTAGAATCACAGTATAAAATGTTAAACATGAATTTTTCTTTAATATACAACACACCATACATGTAATAAAAAGATAGGTAAGAAAGAATTAAGAAATGACATCACATCACAACCATATATTAATCTAATTAATAATTCATGATTAAAACCATTGTATTCACTACAAAGTATTTCAATCAATCCTTAAATTCATAGAAAATAATAGTTCGGATGGAGACAACCCCTCCATCTAAGTTGTAACACCCCGACCAAAGGCGGATTATACATCGGGGCGCCACATATTATTTCATTACTCGTGACACTATTGGGTGTCAATATTTAATAAATACATTCATTCGCGCACGCGCAACGTAAACACAAGATATAAATAAACCAACATAAATCAATATATTATAAATCATAATATTCGAACAGTAATAACTTGTCTTGATACATTTTAATCTAGGTCCAAAAGTAAAAACGTCCTATGTGTCCACAAGCTCCAAAACAGCTACTGCAAACCTGAACATGTGTTAAAATAAACGTCAAACACTTGCGTGTTGGTGAGAAATCAAGTTTAATACAATACATAGATAACAATAAATCTGCGCGCAACATGTGTATGTCTGGTTTTCAACAAGGGTGTAATCTGATCGGGACCAACTCTAAGATTCATAGACTGCCAGTGCTCACAATTGAGCTCACAAACAAGACAAACTGTGCATGTGCAAACAAAAGAGAAAATCATAAACGATAGTTCTCCCGTGTTCATCTAATGGTACCATGAGAACTGCGGAATAGACCGACAAGACGGTTAATGATCCACACATACAAATAAACAGCCAAGTCTACGTCCTCAACACATGGGATACTGCGCGACTAAAGTTCATAAACAAGTTTAAGACTCTAAGTTTGTATGAACACATGAACATCCCAAAACATTAAAAGCAAAAAGGGATTAGGTACGAGATTACTCACTTGATAAACGATGCGGTGTAAGATAAAGCAAGAACCAACTTTAAACAAGCACAAGTTAACCTATAATTAAAGATTATTGTTTTAATGATTTGTTTTAAGTCTTGATTATAAGTTAGCATAATTAATAAGTAAATTATTATATATAATATATATATATTACCGAAAAGCAGGGCAGAACAGAGAGGAAGACGGAGGCAGAGAGGAAGACGACAGAGAGAGCAAGGAGCAAGAGAACAGGAGAGATTAAGTGTTTTGTGTGTGTAGTGTTAAAATATTATTATTATTTATAGGAAAACCCTAGGAGACATAATCCCTAGAAAAGGGGAAAAGATCTTTAACAGGATCAAGCAAAAGATATCAAAATGCATAAGAATCCAAAAGCAAAAGATATCAAAAGATATGGCAGCTGCAGAGGCAAGATAAAGCTGTCAGGGAACAGTAAAAAGGCATGGGCAGATCAGATAAAGGTACTGGTCAAGCATGGCAAAAGCAGATCTCAAAAGATTATGTCAGTCACTTTATCTGCCAACCAATGGGGTTGGTGCACATGCTGCGCCGAAAGTAACTTTTCAGACATAAAGCAGATTAGGTCAACAGCACAAAAGATAAGACAACACAAAAGCAAACGGCTAGATTAAACAGAAGAAAACTCAAAGGGTTCAGCGCGAGGAGGCTCGAGCGCGAAGGCAGACA